>NW_027273872.1:13600000-14200000 GCF_046630095.1 Trachinotus anak | reverse complement strand
CTTCCTGCTCAACGACCTTCTTTTTAAGCCTCATGTGTGTGCTTGTTTGACAGAGCATGGTCCACGCTTGTGCGTGTGGGACTGTTTATGTGTGTCAGGGTGGGTGTGTGCGGTTGTGTGCAGGTGTGTACCTCGGAGGTGATGGACGGGAGATTTTCATTGATCCCTTAATATCTGGCCTGAGGTAAGGAGAGGGAGCCAGAGAGCTGCAGAGCATGTGGGAAAAAGCATAGTTGAGAGCAATAAAGCCAAACAAGAAAGAAAGAAAAAAAAGATAACAGGTGAGGAAGCGATAAAAGAGTGGGTGCGGAAGACAAGGGACGTGCAAAAAGATGATAAGAGGCAGAGGCGGTGACAGAGACAGAGGGAGAATGTCGGCATTGAAACAGACACAACAAGGGAGCTGGACGGTTGGTGGGATTATGAGGGGTGTGTTCGTACCTGTGCCTGTTTGTGCTCATGTAAATCCCTTACTCTCACAGGTCAGAGGGATGTTTTTTTGGGGGGGAAGAGGAGCTTCGTGAGATAGTGTGATGAGAAAGGAAAGCAAAGTGGGTGGAGGGTTGATGCAGTGGGAGGTGGGAAGCGAGAGATGAAAGGAAAAAAGAAACGATCGTAAATTTTCACCCGGACAGACAAATAAAAACTCTCTCATACCCCGCCTCAATCGCTCTGTTTTTTGCCATGAATGTGAGCCGGCCTTTGTTTTCCAGAAGACGCCTCTCCCCTTGTGCCAATCACCCGTAACCATCCCTATAAAACTAAAACCATTGCAAACAAAAATCCCATATGCATTTTTGTCTCTCTTCCCAATGGCCTCCCAAATGACCAATAACACCACACTCTGTACAAAACCTACTATTTATTCTCTTTTGAGTTACAATACAGTATTTTCACACTGGAGAAAAAATAAATAAACATCTTGTTCAATAAATATTATAGAGATATGATCCATAACCCTTAGCCACATCAGCTGAGGCACATTGCAAAGACATAACAAGAAATGCATTCTGAAAAACAAGTGAAGCCATCTGTAAATTGCAAAAATGAAAAAGACTGATTTTAAAAGGCACAAAAAATCCACCTCAATACGTCTCATTTTTGTGCTAAGGAATGCGAAGTGACTTAGAGGAACAGTTTGACATTTTAGGAACTTGCTTTCTTGCCAAGAGTTAGATGAGAGGACTGATGGGAGATGGTGAGCTCAGCTTAGCATAAAGACCGAGTTCAGATTTAAGATCAATGCAAGGGAGGTCCCACCACAGACCCCTACAGTGAAGGTTTTGATCTATGGTTCAGCATCAGATTTCACCCACTGATAGCACCATGTCAGCACTAGACCGATATATCATTAATGACCAGGCCATGTGGTGCTTTCATTATATTCCACACGGTAACGTCACCGTCCCTGTATTTACATACTTTCATTCACTGCAATAGAGAAGCTTTGCCGTGGAAATAGATTTACTAGATGAGTCTTTCTACACAGAAGATTATCTTCACTATGATCAATTTCCGGCATGAGCAGCCCATGTTGACCGATTACAGTTCTTGCTCTCCCCATGTGATATCTCTGTGGCTGCTCTAGCTGTGGCACAAGACCTTAACAAAGCAGTTTAAATGAAGCTTGAGAGCAGAACCTCACTAACTAACATTGTATATCTTGTTTGTTTAAGGCAAAAAAATCAAATGTAGAAATGACAGTTTGTGGTTTTAGTGTCAGTTATACAGTGGAGCTACATATCCTAACGCACAACACTTTTACAAGTGTAAAAGCAACATGTGTTATTGGTTATTGAATGGATTAAACACGTAACATAAAATGTGTTAATTAATGAGGTTTAGAGGTGCTCGTTGGACAGATTCTGTAGCTTTGGACAGAGCCAGGCCAGCTGTTTCCAGTCTTTATGCTTAGCTTAACAGTCTCTATATCAAACTGATATAAAAGTTATATTGATTGTCTTATTTAACTTTTGTCAAGAAAGAAAAAAAAAATCCAGCTTCCCAAAATGTCAGAACTGTTCCATTAAACGTGGAAAAATTACAGACTGATTAAGGTTGTGTTAAATATTTCTCGCTATGGAGTGAAATCATTAGAAACTGCTACAAAGGACTGAATCGAAGGCAGCAAAGAAGTGAATAGTATGTTAAGGCACCAAATACCACAGTTAATGTGTGTGTGTGTGTGTGTGTGTGTGTATGTCTGGACAGTATGTGTAGCGCTGTTGTAGAGTTACTGTAACTGACCGGCCGACTTCTGATTACTCAGCAGTACCACCATGCCCGTTATTTCTGGTACTCATCCCCCTGACTCACGCCTCCTCCCGTCTTCCTCTCTTTTTCTGCCCCTTCCTCTCCTCCTCTGTGCCCTCTTCATCCCTCTGGCCATTTCCTCCTCTCCTTTTGTCTTTCACCCATTCAGAAATTTTCCCTTCTTCCTTTAGAGAAAATGAATGTTTGCTGATTCACACATCTGGGGTCACTGAATCAGTTTTCACTCAATGGCTGCACTGTCTGTCTTGCTGCCTGTCACTCAGTCTACCCATCTGTGTGTGTGTGTGTGTCTGTGTGTGTGTGCGTGCGTCTAACCACCTACAGTGGTATTTCTGTTGATCTATGAGCCGTGAAGTCCGGTAACTCAGCCCAGTCTCAGTGTGTCTCGCTCAATGAGCTGCTATGTGCATTAGGCGAGTGACAGTGCTGGTAATGTGTTGGCTTTGTGTGTGTTATATTCCATTAGCACTTCTGGTGACCTGCCAAATAGTCCTTCATTCACTTATTCCAGTACGGTATGAATGAATGTGTTAAGCACGGATGTGTTTATGTGCTTCTGTCTGTTAAAGCTCTCGCTTTGTTTCCACTCCACTCAAATGGACCTCTGATATACTGCACGTTTGTGTGTGTTTGTGTGTGTGTGTGTGTGTGTGTGTTGTCTCAGTGTCCAGTCCCGTCTCATTGTCTCAACCTCGGAGTCTCCTCTTGAGGCGGTTGAAGTCCTTCGCCGAACGCCACAGCCAACTCTGCAGCTCGCGCAATATCCAAAACCCCTCCACCTTCCTGGCGAAGTCGTTCATCGTGGGCTGCACTGGCAGGAGTGAAGAGGACGAAGAGGAGGAGGTGGAGGAGAGCAGCGGAGTCAGAGGAGGAGAAAGGAGGGAGGTGCCCCTTCGTAAAGACAGAGGGACGGGCTGGGGGAGAAGTGTGTGCTCCTCACCTGCCCCGAACTGGTAGAGGAGGGAGAGGGTGGAGAGAGGGGGTTGGAGGGTGGGGGAGAGGAGGGAGCGAGGAGGCCGGCGGTGATGATAGAAAGTGGAGGGCGAGGAAGTAGCTTCCTTACTTGATTGCTTCTCCACCTCCACCATTAACCCAACGCTTCTCTCTACAATAAACCCATCCTCTTTTCTGAGTGTGTCTGGGAGGTGTGAGTTCAGGTTGTAGCTGTACTGATTGTTGTTGTTGTTGTTGTTGTTGTTTTGGATGGTTGGTTGTCGAAGGGAGCTGGAGCTTTCTGTGCCCGGGTATGACACTACGACCCCGGGTTCAGGCTGCATGTCCTTCTCCTCTCCATCCTCGTTGATACTCAACAACCTTCTCCTTCCCCCCCACCTCTGCACCCCTCCCTCTTGCTCCAGCAACTCCTCTTCCTCCTGCCCTACTCTTTCTTCTTCGCTGGCAGCCCATTTCCTGAA
The DNA here is from genome assembly GCF_046630095.1 of Trachinotus anak. Classification (NCBI taxonomy): domain Eukaryota; kingdom Metazoa; phylum Chordata; class Actinopteri; order Carangiformes; family Carangidae; genus Trachinotus; species Trachinotus anak. The sequence goes on along the minus strand of NW_027273872.1, from coordinate 14,196,311 downwards.
CTCAGGCTCTTCCCTCTTCCCTCTCCTCCCTCTTTCTCCTCGTCCCTTCTCCCTCGATCCGCCACTCCTTCCTCCAGCTGCGGTCGCCTCTGCTCTCCTCCCCTCTTTCCCTCTCCTTTTTTCCATCAGGTCTACGTTGACGCCATCGTCCCGCTCTCCTCTGACCACCTTCGTCCCACTTCGTTTCTGGTTGTTACGCTGACCCGAGTCTGTCCTCGTCCCGGCTCTGGACCTGTACAGGCTCTGGCTCATCAGTGGAGCTGGTTGGTCACTTCCTGTCCCTCTCTGAGGGTACTGCAGCTCGCCAGCGTTACTTCCCATGTTTGCAGATGGAGGAGGAAGCGCGTAACCTAGCGTGGTCATCAGTGCGGATATTGAGCCCAGCAGTCCATCCAGGCCTGTGCAAAAGTGCAGCAGGGAGGTCTTGAGGGAGGGGCAGAGGGTGGAGCTGGCCAGCTCCCTGACAGCCGCCAGCAGCACAGAGTAGGCCTTCTGGTTCTGGGCGAGCCGGGCCTGGTTCTCCAGGCCATGCCACAGCTCCAGGCGGGTGGCAGCACTGGGCAGGGACAGAGCCGTGCTGTTGGGCCGCGGAGGGGAGAAGTCTTTCTCGTTGAATGGAGGGCCGAGGTAGGTGAGCTGGAGGAGGTATATAAAGGAAGAAGAAAGGATGAGAAGGTTTAATGGATAATTCTGGTTTATTATTTATTTTCATAGTTTGGGCCATCATCATTCATCGTAACACTTGACACAGCTTCAAATGCTTACACTGAAGTTTGTCAAACAAGCTTTGTCCATCTAAATCATTTAATGTAGATGTTAAACCAAAAGCAAGCTCTCCAGTCATGTCTGTAATCATCCCTCAAAACTCAAGAAAACTCGCACACAACTAAAACAAATACAGTAGGTCAAGGCTGAAATAATTAAACCGTGACTGTGACTGTTCCCACAATGACTTTGCAGTTTGGCTTTTTCTTCTCCTCTAAAGAAGTTTGAATAAAATCCTCTCTGATCTGATCTGACTGCTCCTCTTTGTTCAAATTTTGTACAAATGTTCACTTGGACTCAAAGACGAACCGATTAGATTTTGGTGGTTAAAGGTCAAAGGTCAAAGATCAAGGTGACAGTGACATCACAAAACATGATTTTGGCCTTATGAAAACAATATCTTGAGAACTTCTCAAGGGAATCCCTTCAAGCTTGGCACAAATGACCAAGGTCAAAGTCTGTGTGACCTCACAAAACACTTTTTAGCCATTACTAAAGACTGCACCGCTATCATGACAAAATTTCACACAAATGGTTAATATTTCATATGACTCTGGATTAACAGGGATGTAATCTGAAACTAATCTGAGTGGTGGAGGCGGGGCTGTGAATTCTAGTTTTGACATTGTTATTTGATACATTGATATTATAGAAACATTTATCATCCCTTTGATGGAACCTGTTGTTTCTAATTGCGATGTCTGTGAAAAGTCCCTTTACAGTTGAGCTATTTTTTCAGAAAAAAACATTTTCATAAAAGAGAACAATGATTTTTTTTGTTCCCTTTTGGTTTTGATAATATTAATAAGCAATCATACTGAAACAGAGTGGTATCAGAAAGAATTACTCACATATACGTCTTTGATTTCCTTGAGTTGATACTCCAGGTATTTGGTCAGCTCATATGTGCTTTCTATTGAACTCCTCTCACTGGCCAGGTCCAGGGCCGTTGCCATAGCAGCAGCCAATAACAGGAAGAGCTGGTGTTGATGCACTGTGGAGAAATAATAAAAAAAAAAAAAAACTGATTAAAACTCAGGCAGATGGTGTGAAATGTTTCTTTAATGACATTCAAATCATGGGTGTCCAAGTGCTAATTAACACACACTGCGGAGGTATTTGAAATCATAACAATGAGATGAAATTTATCTCAGCCATTATTTTCTCAGACATTTTGTGAATATTTAACTTGGAGTTCTTAATTAATTTGATGACTTGAGAGCTCAACAGACAAAATCACCTCCAGTAACAGTTTCCAAGCTTCGCTCTGGTCGTTGCACCATTCACACTGTTTATAGGAATTTTTACAATATTCTGGTTTATTTCTTGTCTCTATGGCGATGGCCTCGTCTGTTTACATATTGCCAGGTCAGAGTCATCTGACACTGCCAATAAAGCTTTTTCCGTTTCTAATCTAATTTTAGATGTTTCTGGCTGTCGGAGGTTTACTCTGGCTTCAAATAAAACCTCGCTTAATAGCTTCAGACAGTCAGCTTCAGACAGTCAGACAAATGGCTCCTATGTCCAGTGCACCAGCCTGTCAGGCAAACAGCCGCTTAAACACACACACACACACACACACACATGATCATTCCTGACTGATATCCCAAAAACAAAGACATGTGGCTTTCTTTACAATCACAAACATTAATGTGTTTGTATCAGTTGTATGTTTGCTGTGGACTTCTTGTTTATGTTTCAGAGTGTTTGTGTAGGTGTTTTATGTTACTGTGTGAGTGTTTGTGAGAATGTTTGTAGCTGTAATTGAGTGTATACAATGATTTTGCGTGTGTGGGTGCTGCTACGTGTGTATGTGTGTGAGTTGGGGGCGTGGGGGGTGGGGGTTTGTAACACAGGAAACCTTTTAGTGCCCCTGTCTCTGGTTTCAAACAGAGAAAATTGGAGCTGAAAGGTGGTTTTCAACATTAAGAAACTTCTTGTACATCACCACTTCTCTTCGTCCTGTGCTGGCTCTCTCCTTTATTTTCTGACTCTCTCTCAACACTCTCTTGGCCCTCCACTCGAGCGCAGCACACATTTCTTTTGTCGTCTGCTCTCCGTCATCCTTTTCCATCCTCCACGTGCACACTCTCCTCCCCGTGACACCCAGACGGTAGGCAGTGATTCATGCTTGTAATTATGGGCAAAACATGCTGCTGTTCAACAGGTGTGAAATATGTATTGCACAACGTGTGTGACCCTGTCAGCTTTCTCTCATTCGCTCACTCTGTCTTGCTCTGACACACCTCTGGCCTCCCGTTGTTTCACTAATTCATTTCTTTTCTCCTCTGGAACTAGTCACATGAGTTCCTTTCTTTCTCGTCTTCTCCTCCCTTCTTTTCCTCCTTATTTCTTCTCTGCCTCAGGTCAATACTACTCCCATACTCCCTTTCTATTGCCTCTTTCTCTCTCTCTCTCTCTCTCTCTCTCCACTTCATCTCTCCCATCATTACCCCCACCTCCGCCCCCCAGGATGAATAAGAGACTTTAAGTGAATAGCTTAAACAGATTGCAAAACATTTACCCTCAACAGTGGTTCTAAGAAAACAAGTTCTGACCTAAAAGAGTCAACACCTTTTTCTTCTGACTCAACCACTTATATTTGACGTATCGGTATGCACTCCCTTACAGGGCTGGGTAGAAACTTAATAATGGTATGTGCTCCAGACGACCCTATACGCAGAAATGTATAGCGTAGCTTGGTTGTTGTGCAACCTAAAGCAAGAATGTGCTAGAACAGCAGAAATGAAGAAACTTTGTCTTTATAAAAAATGCATCAAAGAGGAAAATATCCTTATATAATATTTTGGTCTCCTATGCCAAAGTCAAAGTGATCAGAAATAAGATAAAAGGATAAGATTAGGTTAACAAGCGAGGATAATCCCTTTGATTATGGTACAAATTGCAGTGATGACGTGGTATAACAAGTGACTTTCCTACTCTGCCCCCAAACTAACCTAACAAGCTAAACCCCATTCAAAAACAATATATTCAGCAAATGTCCTGAGCTTTACTGAAAGATTGAATGACAGAATGGGGAAATTCAAATTAAAATAGGATTAGAAATACTTGTCATCAAAATGACATGGGCAAAACCTGAACAAACAATTCCCCAGCTGCTTGATTTAAAAGAAAAAAACGGCTTCCTCCTCTACAGCTTGACCCCGAGTATTCGGCTACATGAAAGCATCCTCCCAGACTATTTTCCAAATCACTGTGGTTGGGCCGCGGCAACTCCCACATGCTCCCACACACACCTTAAAATCAGTCAAATCAGACAACCCCCGTCAACCAAGCCTCCGATCTACTCAACCACAAAAGCCTCATCTCCTGTCAAGAGCAATAAGCGTCGTTCATCAACGTCTGAAACATTCAGAGCTCATCAGGCCCGGGGTCCTCCCACAGAACATCCTCCATTAGCATCAAAACACCCTGAAATCAACACGACATCGTTGACTCCCGCATTAAACAGCCCTGGAGGAAAAGGACCCACAGTGTGCAAAAAGGGTTGCATTCAGAAGGAATAAACAGGTACCAAAAAAATGAGCCTGGGATGGAGAAAGAAAATTCTCCTTGGAAAAAATCGACCCAAACTGTTCCAAACCGTTTCCTTTTGTCTGCAGCCACATGCTCGGAGATGATTGCCAGACGTGAAAGGCTCTTGTTGTTTTGATTGAGCGCTGACATGTCTAAAAGCATCCTCGGCTGTGGCTAAAAACAACCGCTCTTTTGTAAGCGTAAACTGAGATAACTCAAACCTGGAGCCATGTTGTTGTTATATAATATTATACTGAGTAAGTGCACTATAGTCGGCATACAGCCTGACATCAAGGCGAGCCCTGCAGGCTTGGGGCTGTGTCTGTGTACCTGGCAGTGGAAGCACACTCCGCAGGGCAGGGTTGAAACCAGAACATTCTCTGTGGGAGGATTGCGTTACAGCAACACAGGGGTTCCCTACAACTGCCGACCATGACCTGCCTCTGTACGCTTATATTTGTGACTCTCTACGCCTTTCCACACACATACCTATTAGTTACACATATGCACTCACAGGGGAGCTCCAGCTGATGTAAAGTCAGATGTGGCACTCTGGAGTCTGGCTGCCATCTGCAAAACAGAGCTGAACATGAGGGTTTGTGCGCCAGAGCCTCTGCGCTCCAAATAGGTCAGAATTAAACATCCCTGCAGGGTCAAGGTTCAGAGGTGAATTCTGGGACGAAAGGTTGTGTTCAGGGGCAAAAAGAGCCTTGTAACACACTTGACATGTTACACTCCAGACGGTGTTTTGGTAAACCGGTGACCCGGTGTTTGCGGTGTTGTACCGCTTCCATCCAAGAGGACTAGTATTTCATTTTTCCCAACATGCACCACCACTTGAGGTTTTAAACAAGCACTTAAACAGAATTTGGTATTGTGGGAAAACCATGTGCAAGTAAATCTCTCCAGTCTGGTCCAGGAAAAACTACCTCCGGTGCCAAAAAAGGTTGCCCTCTGTTGATGTAACCACTTGAAAGAAACAGAGAGGAAACATCAGTATGTGGAAGATGTTATAAATCAAGTCCAAATGAGATGTTTATCATTTCCAGTGCAGCATTGATTAGGATGACTATAGTATATTGTCGTGGCATACTTTTGGTGAGCATACGTTGTAAGGCTTTGACAAGATTTAACATTAATCAAGCCATGCAGGCTGGTTTTAGAAAAACAAAGGATTAAACGTCATCTGTGGTGTGTTTTCCAGAACCAAAAACAAATCTGTAGACTACATCCCATCAGTCTTCACACTTCAGATGTATCTGTTCACTGATGTACCTAGCCATGTTTCATGTGCAGTTCCTGGATGGGACATTGATATCGTGTTGTGAATGACTTGAGCCTTTAGACACATCAAGTTCACTTTGAATCCCACATATAAATCAGATTTGTGTCAATATTATATTTGTTTTTGATGTGTATTTATTTCTATCCAGACTTAATGAGAGAAATCTGATTACAATCTGGACATGCAGATCATTTGATTTGGGCTTATAGTTAATTGCCAGGTTCACCTCATATGAAACTCGACAAAACTGTTCACATTGAACTAAAGTTACAGAGGTACAAACATGGTAGGAATATAAGGGGTGGGGGGGGTTTGGGTCATTTTTTAGCATAAAACAGGAATATAAGGCCCGTAGTAGTAGTGTCTGAACGGACTGTGTGTCGACAGCTGTTGCAGTGATATGGGGATCCTTGAATGCGTCACAGAGATAGAATCAGGACACTTAGCTTTCAAACAATGTATAATCTGTCAAGGTTGTGGGAAGTCTGGCACAGAAAAAAACACACCTAAAGCAGTGTCCCACAGGTGGGGAGGTGTGTTTACAGTCTTCTTCAGTGAATGAAGAATGGAAGTTCTGCATTTACGGCACCAGATGATAGCGGAGAAAGTACCATTCAATGAAGAAGACTGCTTCAGAGCTTAGAATAATCTATCAGAGGTCAAGAATGAAACTCCCGCTCAGTACCAACAAAATCCACAGACTGTAGCCATGTGATAACTTTGATCAGTCATCATCCATTACCATTTCTTTACCTAACCAGTTTCACATTTCTTTCTCTGAGTGTACAGTCCTATGCCTTGTCTCGCGCATTTGCTGTCATCCAGCTAACGTGGCAGCGGCAGGGCTGCAGGCTCATTGTGGCTTTGTTGACAGAAAAGACTCGTTGGAGCCAAATCCAGAGAAGCTGTTTGTTTCTTGCATAGTTTTTTAATTATTCTGTTGCACTGTACCTGGTGGCAATTTTGCCTTCTGTCAAAACACTTACCCTAAACATAAACACACCTGCGCAGGACGCCACGGGCAAAAACATGCGTCAACACACTGATGTGAGGGACAGAGCCACAGGGGAAGTGGATCATGACACACGGTGGGCCGCCAGCGAGGTGACTGAGGGTGAGTGGGGGTGAGTGGGGGTGAGTGGGGGTGGAGGGGGTTGACAACTGGGGTCAGGGTCAATGTGTGTGTCTGTGTACAGTTAGGGGCCAGATTTATGTGCAGTCTGTACTCAATCAAATGTGCATTCCTTCACTAACTCAACACACACAAACGTGCACGCACACACGCACACATATGCGTCCAGATTGTGCACTGGAGCGTGGGTCCATGTATGCACAAACATTAAACTGAATAAATACATATAAACAAACCATTGTGTACTCACAATGCACTCACACACTCATGCACACACATGCACACACAAACACACACTTTTCCCATCTCTACTCTCAGGAGATTCCGTCTTCTGGAGTTTGTTCATACTGAATTTCAAATTGATCCTCTTGGCACTGGACACGCACTGAGGTTGCCAAACAGCATCAATGACCCAAAAGCAAAGTCAAAAGAAAACACACATTAAAAAGCCAATATAAATTATTTTTATGCCCAGAAACTCTCCCTAACCATTTCTTGCTAGTCATAAACTCAGCGTCCTCCCCTTTCTGCCTTACTGTCTGTCTCCCTTTTCACCTTATAAGCCAATCTATCCTTGCCTTTTTTTTTTTTTTTTTTTTTTTTTAAATCTGTAGATTCCAGTCGCTGCATGCTTCATCGCCATGTTTGGTTTCAATTTCGTTGTCGCTCCATCTGTCCCCCCTCTCCCCCTAAATCTTCCTGAAACATCGAACTTCCATTTTAAAGCTTCCTAATTACTGTTCCTGTTCTCTTCCTTTCACTAATTGGCTCCACTCGTTCCCTCCATCGACATCTTTCGTTCCTCCTTTCCCCTTTTTCAGACGTTCAGTTTTTAATTTACCTTTTATCCCCCGCGTCCCAACCCCCGCTACCTTCATCCTGGCTACTCCTCATCTCGACCTCGTGGTTTTCTCTAAAAAGAAAGTCAGACAAAAACTTGCTGCTGAATGTCAAATTCTCTGCTCCGTCACTGCTTCGGGAGAAAGTAGGAAACCAGTTGAGGAAAGTAACAGAGTAATGTATTAAATACAGCTCTGGCAGCTTTTGAGCACTTTTACCTTTGAATATAGATCTGAAAACATTTAGTGAATTAGTCATGAAGACATCAGCTTTGGCTTTAGAAAATTTTAATTTAAAAAAGCTGGGATTTTTCATTATTTTGTGAGACTCTAGATCGAAGGGTTAATTGATCAGTCATCAACATATATATTGATAATGAAAATTTCTGTTAGTTGCAGCCCTATTGCAAGGTCTAATTTTATGTGGCTTATACTGCATTACCTTGGTTATTTCCTGGCCCTGTTATTTCAGGCACATCAAATATGCTCAGCTTTTATTTATTAATCAATCGACTGTAGATTAATATTGTCTTTTAATTTAGTGGCTAGGAGGGCTCCTGAGCTACACTAATGTCCCCTTGTATTACGTGTTAGTTTGTGCGTTCATGTTACTGTTGTTGCGGCAGGATGTCTTTCATGTCGTCGGCTGTTTGACTTGTGTATCTTTTGTTATCCCTGTGCATTAGCGACCAAACTAGTTCCACATGTGGGGATTAATAACTGAATCTATTTATCTATTGATATGACTTTCAGTGCATTGCAGTACATGCCACCTTGTACTTGAATCCCACTACGTTTCAGGAGCAAATATTACACATTTTACTGCGTCACATTTATTTTACAGCATCAGTTCCTCGTCGCGTACTGCAGATGAAGATTGTGTAAATCTAAAATGAGCATATAAAATATACAATACATTGTTATACAGCCTTTTACAACTACTGAGCATTGTATAAAAAAATTTATTAGCTCTGCTTTTGTTAAAATACAGGTAACATGAAGTCATCAGTAATAATAATCCAATGATATAATTCAACACTGACGAAGGCCGTTCCTCCTGAATAATTAGTATAAAGGTTCTTTAACTTTTAAAGCTTGAGGGCATCCAGCTGATGAGAGTACACAGTTTTTTTGTAAGTAAAGTTTTAAATACAGAACTTTACAGTGAGATCTAAGAGCATTTTTCATATTGTGGCATTACTGCTTCTGCTTAAGTAAAGGATCTGAATGTGAGGAAAGATATTCTGGGGCCTTGAAGGATAGAGACAGAGGGGAGGAGGAGGAGGAAGAGAGGATTTGGGAGGAAGGAGGGAGAGGAAAAGGAGTTGGTGGAGGGGAGAGAGAGGGAGCCAGTGAGGGAGAGTTTTTTTCTGAAGCGAGGGGCCATGTTAATTTGGGAAAAATGTAAACAGCATGTGTAACTGTTCAAAGCGTGACCGACTCATTTTATATCATTCCCCCCTTCTCTCTTCTCTCTCTTTCCCTCTGGGTGCTGCTAACTTCTGTCAATCTGCACTGCATTAACCCCTCTACCGCCAGTTCCTCCTGCCTTCTCTCTCTCTCTCTTTCCCTCTCTCTCTATTTACTTTTATCTATCTCTACCTCTCTTTACTGTCTCTCACCCCAGCACACACACACAACCTTCTCCACCCCCACATGTCCTCTTCGCATCCATATAGGCCTGTACCGTGAAGAATTGAGGATGCCGCTGAGCGAATCAGAAGATGTGAAAGGTTCACTTTTTTCTCTCTTTTGCACATCCCTCTGTTTTTCTCTCTCTCTCTATCTCTCTTTTCACTCCTCCTTTGTTTCCTCCTATCGGTCTGGTGTGTTTGAACTCTCTGGTCCAACTTTTATCTGAAACACACCGACACTAATTCAATCCTCCCGGCAATAACAGGCCTTGTGTGTGTGTGTGTGTGTGTGTGTGTGTGTGTGTGTGTGTGTGTGTGTGTGTGTGTCTGTGTGTGTCATAGATATAGAAAGAGAGAGGAAAGGTCATGTGTGTTTAAAATCAATAATGATCAGAAAAGAATGTTTTTCCTCGACATTTCTGTGCATGTATCTGTGTGTATGTGTGTGTCTGTGTCCACCTGGGGAGGTAAATGTGTGTGTGTGTGGTGTCAAAGGCGGCATGTTATTCAACGGCTGAGGCTTGTGTGTATTTATTTGCTGAGCATCTGAAGGAGCAGCAGTTTGCTCTGCTCTCAGTTCTCTATTTATTGTCCTCCTAAAGTTACACCGAATTTGCTGATGGCCGGTTCACATGATGTGACCACCTAGACGGGACGAGGAGAGCGAGAGAGGATGGTAGGAGAAAGAGACAGAGGAAGGGAGGAAGCTGGTGACCTTCTGTTCAGAGCATCATTTCATTGCACAGCCATCCTTCACCACTGTCTTTCCCTCTTTCTTTCACCTCCTTGTCCTTCTCTTCATAGACACGGAGCAGCAGCCGCACCAGTTATCCCAGGGGGGAAACGTGTGAGTGTGTGTGTGTGTGTGTGTGTGTGTGTGTGTGTGTGTCCTCTCACACCCTGACTAACATGAATCATGTACTTTCTCATATTGGTGACAGCTAACTAGACAGGGGCATTAGCTCCCTCCGACCCCTTCAACTTATGTCATTTTTTTACTGCAAATAAGACCCCCACCCCCATCCCTCTCTCTCTCTCTCTCTCTCTCTCTCTCTCTCACACACACACACACACACACACACACGTTTTTTCAGTCTTATCTCTTTCACTCTCTCTGTCCTATCATTCTTCTCACATTGCCTACCCATTTCTTAGAAAATATGAAAAATATAAAATTACTTTAAAAGCAAATAAAACTTCCCTCTGTGTTGGTGTAGTTCCATTCATATTTTTGATAGCTTTTGAGGTTTGTTGATGCGCCTTTAAACGCATCTACTTCTTCATCATTAATTTTCTAATGTGAAGAAATGATTCACATTCACCTTTCAAGTATGTTTAAAAAACCTTAGCCTAATAAAGGGCTTGTGAATGAATTTCTCTCCACTTTGAGCAGAATATTCAGACCATTCTCGGAATTAGATTATTTACTTGTGGCTGCAAAATGTAGGCTCTGCGCAAAGCAGAGTAACATTTAGGCCTAGAAAGTGTGCGAAACCAGAAAACACGCACCAAAATATTCTGGAGCCGTCAGCGCTTTGTCACAACTTTTAACATTCACCGTTTCTGCATCGGCTATTTGCAGCATCCATACTGAATAAAAACATAAACCGGAAAAAAATAACAACTAATTAAATTTTGCTTGAACTTGTAAATTCTACTAGTCTATAGACTTTTTTTTTCTTGTGTCATAAACCTTGTTTTATATATTCACGAACTTACCTCGGTAGAACCTTTTCATTTTCTCCAAAGCCTGTTATTCCGTTCAGTGCGCTCGTCCACAGGAAGATTTAAGCGCTGATATAAAGCGGCGATGATGATGGTGATGGTGATGATGATGGTGATGGTGATGATGATGATGATGATGATGAAGTCTTCTCTCCTCTTATTAGTTCGCTGTCTTCAAAAATCGCAAACTTTTCATCATGTGTCGGCTCAGTCAAATCTGCTCTGCCCCGCTCAGCCAAATCTGGAGATGATGAAGTTAAAAAAAAAAATAATAATAAAAAATGCAGGTGATGTCGGTTTAATCCTATCAATGAAAGTATTGATGATTTTTAAAGATACTGGTAGCCTACGTTAGAGAGAGGAGACAGTCCCGGGATGTAGCTGAAATATTGACGCTCCGCCGCCTTGGTGTGTGTGGTCTGTGTGACAGACTGAATGACGGCGGAGCCTTTTTGTAGGCTTCCTCCTCCTCCTCCTCCTCTTTTTCTACCCGTGTCTCCCCTTTCTCCCCCCCCCCCCCCCTACCTCTGTCTCTCCATCTTTCGTTATCCTCCTCCTCGGAGCTGGTGATTCACCGGGTTGACGCATCACACAGCTCAACTTGACAGAGCCGCTGAACCACGGGACTTGTCGCGACTCATTTCTGCCCCCCCGCCCCCCAACACAATCTGACAGCAGCCGTTTGATCTTTAATCTGCTTCCCTTTAATAAGGTGAGAGTCCAGGAGGACCCGGCAACCCTGCGACCCTCAAATCATCCAGGAGAATTACTCCTTCCTCCCTCTGTCTCCAGCTCTCTGAAAAACCATGTGTTTGCTTTTTTTTTTTTTTTTTTTTTCTTTTAGGCCTATTCTGTTTTTTTTTTTTATTCTTTATTATTCATAGGACTTGCTTTAAATTAAAAAAAAAAAAAAAATTGAGAACATTAAAGGGAAAAGTGTTTTCCTTCGCCTACTTTAGCAACAGAATGCCCGACGCCATCTTAAAATGATTTATAGCCATACTGTATCTTAACTTGAAAATATCATGGAAGTGTAGGAGAGAGCTATAGCTCAGCGTTATCGAGGAGGCTACAGTCAAGTGAAGATGAACCAAAAAGATTTCATCGATTTGACTGGTGAGAAGAGCTTTCATTGAGGAGGCCCGGTCAATGAAGTGAATAGCTGGTCAGCAACATTATTATTATAAATAATACAAGGCCTGTACACTTGGAGGCCTCCCACAAACTGCGAGGAAGACACAGGTTACCCCTCTGAGGGAATAATCCGTTTGTTTTCCCGATTCTCGGAGAGGGAGCGGATGAGGAAAAGTGTTTGGCTGCTCCACGGCGTTTTCTCCCTTCATTTCCTCAGGTTTTAGTTTTAATTGGCGGTGGGCTTATGGTGATCTTTTTCTCTCTCCTCCAGCTGTCACTGAGCATACCAACAGAAGCCGCTGCTGTTACTGTTGTCTATTTGTTCTGGATCAAACTTAAATTTAAAAAAAAAAAAAAAAAAAAGATAAGCAACCCGCTCTCACCGTTTGTCGGCCTCTCGGTAAAATTCCCCACTAACCACTCTGATACTACTCTGCTACCAAGTTATCACAATTGTGTGAAGCTTGTGTGTTTGATCCAATCGAAACGAGAACGGATAAAGTGACTTGATTATGTGGGTTGACAGTATCCTCAAGGCTGGATCAGCAACTGGCCAAGAGAGGGGGCAGAGCTCCAGGGGCCCCAGGAGCTTCCCACTCACTGTGCGTCAACTGCTTTGTGCAAATCTAACCAATTCCCTTTGGAATATGCACCGCTGAAGCACAATTTTAACAGATATAAGGGTTTTTAAATATGTCCAGATTTATCTTGAAGCCCCATCTTTAAGAGAGTCCATGTGTCAAAATACTTTTTTAAGATATTTCTTTCACTTTCACTGGTTTTTGTTGCATTTTCTTAAATGAATCTCTGCAATCAAATTACCATCAAGCAAATCTAGGTCTGAGCAAGAAAAAAAGATACTTGCTCTGTTCACAAAGAGCGCGACAGAGGACCAAAAATTTCCCTCCCTATCAAGTTAATATCAAGTTTATCCAGGGACTTTTATACAGTCATACGGGGTATGCTTTGTTTCAAAAGTTAAATAGCAATTTGAACCCCGACTTATATAGTAAATGGTGTAAAATAGAATAGAACAGAATAGAATAGAATAGAATAGAATAGAATACAATAGAATAGAATAGAATAGGCCTTTTGGATCAGATATGTTGTGTGCCACCCAGTGGTGGTGAGTGGTTACTGCAGTCTGCTCTGCTCCGCGCAGACTCAGAAACTACTTTCTTTTTTCAAACAGAAGTTGCCATGAGTGAGTCGATATTTAAAGTACTACACAAACAGCTGCATTTAAAAACTTTAGAGAATATGTATATATATATTTTTTTCTTTTTTTTTTTCATTTAAGGCCTAAATGGTTAAAAGAAAAACCGGAAGTAAATACAAACATCCCCCGACTCTTTCCTGTGACGTAGGGCTAGCTCCCGATGCTACACGCGGGAAACAGGCGAAGCTGTTCATCACATTCACAGTAAGACATAAAGTTTTTAAATCGTATTCATCCCTTGTTTAGAAACTCCTTTGGATATATTTGTAAATAACAAGTAAGTGTATGTCGCCTACATGCTTTATTTATGGCTATTTAATTTGCAAAATTAACGGAACATCGGAACATCACTTGTGTTCTTTACACCGGCCTAACTCTGTGAGAGCGTTCGATTTGATTTAAGGCGCGTCCCTGTGCGGCGGTGCTGCAGCGCTTATTCTAGTCATTTGCGGACTCGGTGCTTGTCGTGCTATAAAAGAAGCGCACCCGGTGCAGCTCGAGTTAGCCTAGCTATTGTTGGCGGCGCAGCTTGGGTGTTAATTGACACAGTATCTGTGCGTTTAAAAGTGAGACATAATGGTAAGCGTCTCCAACCGGTTTAGGTCAGAAGAAAATTACAGTTAAAGTGTTCGTAAAACGTCGTTGTGTGGGTTTTAAACGGTCAGTAACGGTAACTGTTAGCTAGCTTACGACTCTACTCGGTGTCTGACTGTTAAAGCGCGGTCGGAAACGTGAATATCACAAAAACAACAAAGGTTAACACAAAATGTAGTGCTTTTTGTAGCTTTTACAGCATCATGGGATGGGAGGTTCCTCTCTCCATCTGCAGTGCCACTCTGTGTCTGGCTCCGTCACTTTGTCTGACCGAAGTTATCTCCTGGGGGTGTGATCGGGGCTCAAACTGACAGAGGAAACGATTTTTGATTCAATAAAATAACAGGGGGTCATGGTATTTTGTCTCTAACTGCAGTTCCCTGTCTGTCAAATCACTGGCCCACTGTGGTACAAATGAAACATTACTAACAATAAACTAACCGGTCCTGATGAGGATCATTGTCTGACAAAGATAAAACTATGATAATAATAATAATAATGATAATAAAAGTAAGGTTCTCCACTGTGTTGCTAACGTATTGTCTCAAGTTTTGGGAATTTCATGCCCCAAACTGAATATACACTTTAAAAAGCCAATAATGAGAGTGTCAGAGTTCATATAAAACCCCCTGGATGGTCTGGTCAGTCTAATGCACTTTCTTCTGTCTGTCTACAGAGTATCAGTCATCGCCTGTAGCTGAAATGGGAGACACGCTGGAGTTCAACGAGATTTACCAGGAGGTGAAAGGCTCCTGGGTCAGTATCCTCATCAACTACCTGTGCTCTCTACACTAATGTGTATAAAGGAACCATATTGGAAAGCAAACTTGTATTATGTACTGTCATGCAAAGGAGAATAATTATGATTTATGACATGTATGTGTGATTAATTAGCTATTTTGGAATATATTTTTTAATTACCACTAAATAATTTTTGAAATAAGACAAGACTGTTTTCAGTGGTAAATTGTCATGTTTTACTTAATCAATCTTAGCAACATGTATGTTGATACTTGGAGCAGGATACTTTGTATCAGTGATATTGATACTTTGGGGATCAATGCACCCAACCCTATTAAAAGACGTGATACCAGCCCAGCGAGAGTTTCACTACACATATTTGTGGCGTTGAAAGGTGTGTTCCTGAAAATAGCTTTGTCATTAGTAAAAATTAAAAACATAATGCTGTTAATTTTGAAAAAGATCATGTTACTCCATTATAATAGGCATTAGTTTGAAATTAGTAACCTGCTTTGCATTTACTGAATCTCAAGCAAAAGGATATGGTTCCAAAATATATCGGTGCATCCCAGTATTAAATCTAAAAACTAGAATAACAAGGTTGAGATAATGCATGTATGGTTCTGCAGACACCTCTGCATTGAACCTAAAAGTTACTTTAAGTTTATGTTTATAAGCTTTGAGGCAAAATTGGTTGTTTATTCGAACTTCAATGAGGAAAATGATCATTGTTAAGAAATTAAAACTAAGAACTAAGGCAGCAACCAACAGCTATTTTGATTATTATCAAATAATATGCAGATTATTTTCTTAGGTAGTCTTCTGGCCTATATAATATTTTTTTTAAAAATCACATGTGAGTACACAAGAGTGTATGTTGATGACCTCAAATTGCTTGAGTAGTTTTTTTTTTAATCATAGAAAACTAAAAATCTTCATATTTGAGAAGTTTGAACCAGATTTATGGAATTTTTGTTGAAAAAAAAACTGCATAAACAATTAATCTACCATCAAAATCTATTTTTATCTATTTATACCCTTACTTTGTGCTTTAAATCCCAACATTTTATAACAAGAGTCCTGTGTCTGTGTGTATCTCTTCCCCCTGCTGCTGCAGAACGACGGGCGGCTGCGTTTCAGCAAGCAAAATGTGGTTTATAAGAGCAGCAAGACGGGGAAGGTGGAAAGCATCCCAGCTGGTGAGCTCAACCTTGCCCAGTGGAGACGAGTGTGTTTAGGTCACGGCATCAAACTGGGCACCAGCACAGGACACATCTACAAATATGACGGCTTCAGGGACACGGTGAGTGTGTTCTGTACACACAAGACTAAGACTTGCAGGCTCTGTAAATTTTGTTAATTTTTGTGTGTGCAATAAAGAGGAGGTTTTACAGTTTTTATGGTTTTGAAAGCTGTGGAGCAACAGTGGAATATTACAGATGGACACACCTCTGGTTTGTTCAGCTTAATGTTTATGACAAAAGATGTAACATGAGCTGGTAAACAGATTCCATCCCACATGTGACATTTTCACGGAAAAATGCTAAAAACACAACCATCTTGCACAAAGGCCACCACAAAGTGTGTATGCGTGTGTGTGTTGCTGTCAAAAGTATGTGAATGAGTCGGCTCTTCTCCCCAAAGCTCCTAATGGGATTAATGAGGGAAACCAGCACAAGCATGTGTGTTCCATAAACAGTGTAATCATTGGCTCATGTGAGTCAGTGTTTATATCAATCCACTGAAACAATTTGGCTCAGAAGAGAGACAAGGAAAAAAATTGTGGTCGTGTTTGTTTTTTATCACCCTATCCCCCCCACCCCTTTCCCCCACTGCTCTGAGTGTATAGGGAATGTCAGCACGCAAGTGAAAGACTGGGATAGAGGCGCTGGTATAACCTGGAGTGTGTGGCTGTGAGCGGTGGTGTCTCATGGGGTTAATCAGCTAAATTTTTTTGGAGATGGATCCTCTCGTCTTGGAGCACAGGCCGTGATGTCATTGTTTATTATCCCACCGCCAGTGTCAGTAATCTGGAGTTGGCTGGACATTTAGCCGCTGGCGAGCTGAGTAGACGCTTTGATTTATCTGTCCTTCTGCAGTGTCCCTGAGAAAGATGCTGAATCTCTGCCAGAGGGGCTGTCTGTTATGTAATTGTCTGATGTTCATGGCACTAACACATGTAATTTGTAATTGGTCCAATTCATCATCATTTACATTGTGAATGTAGCATTGAATGTATGCAGCTGTCTGTTGTGGGTGCATTGTTTGCTCATAGGGCTGGATATTGAACCTGCAAAACCAAAATACTTGGTACAAGTACCAATATCTGACACTGAATCCAGAGCCATAAACAGTCAGTCAGTGACAGAAAATTAATCAATCAGCTATTCTTTCAGTTGATTATGATGAAAAAATGCCAAATGCTTGGTGGTTGTGGCTTCCAGATATATTTTTTCTGTTTTATGTAACTGAAGATTTACTTTCTTTGTGTGATGGACTGCTGTTTAGGTAAAAGGAGACATCACCTTGGGCTTTGGGAGTATAAAGGGCGTTTTTCAATATTTTCTCTTACTTCATAGAACAAATAATGAATTGATTAATTGAGAAGATCATCCTCAAATCCCTGGACAGATTTAGTTTTGTTTACTTATTAACATTTATCGACAGTTCAGT
Source organism: Trachinotus anak (assembly GCF_046630095.1). Taxonomy (NCBI): domain Eukaryota; kingdom Metazoa; phylum Chordata; class Actinopteri; order Carangiformes; family Carangidae; genus Trachinotus; species Trachinotus anak. Next base: position 14,179,033 of record NW_027273872.1, on the reverse strand, counting down.
CTGAATTAAAGCATAAATTAGCCAGTTTTAGATGGGAATTTATTTAGGTTTTGAATAGAGTATTTGTACAGCGGACTGTTTGCACATTGATATTTGAGAAGTTTTTCTTTTGTTAAATAGAGAAAATGGCAGTTAGTAAAAAAACATGCTCATGTTCTTCAAAATATTCTTCCAAATTGTTAGACTGATAGAGTAATGAGGCTGATGAAATGAGTGCATTATAACTAATGAGTCGATGAAGGTTGGGAGAAGGAGTTGAAAAATGTAATAAAAACAGACGAGAGGGGGTCATGTTGGGTAAGAGTGTGTTTGTGTGTGTGTGTGTCTGTGGCGGGTAGTGGAAGGGGGGGTTAAATGAGCTGAGCAACAACAAATCTGCCAAAACTATAATGAGAAGTAGAGGAACACTCAGCAGGTCTGATGAGGACACAAGGAACACACACACGCACACACACACACACACACACACACACACACACACTCTCACACTCACTCACACTCACACTCTCTCTCACTCTCTCTCTCTCTCTCACTCTCACTCTCACTCTCACTCTCACTCACTCACTCACTCATCAACACCAATAGGCAACTTCTGCACACACTCTAATTTTATGCATTTCCACATGTGCTCATAAATGTTCCCCTGTCTTAACAATGCCTTAATCCTGGCTAACAAACACACTGATGAACTTGCTCTCTCTCTCTCATATATACACACACACACACACTCTGACTCTGGGCTCTAATTGGCTATAATAACCTTATGGACAGGCAGATATCCAGGTGCGTAAACTTTGTTTCCCACAGAGCCTCATTCTCTACCCTGCACACACTCTTGCACACCACAATCATTTCCACATGTGTGTGCACTACCAGGACAGTGTCTGTTTCTGTGTGATTGACCATGTGTTTGTCACTGTGTGTGAGTGTGAGTCCTTTCCAGTTGTAAGCGAGCCTGCAGGATAAATAAACAGGCTGATTGTCAGGGCTGGTGTGGAGGGGAGGAGGACAGAGAGGGCGGATGGATTACATTCACCTCCAGTGTTCCCAAGAGGCCTGAGCAGCAGGCGTGGTTATAATTGCATTGTGATTAATTAGGCCCCTTCCCCTCACCCTTTTTGGAGGCTGCTTTGCGAAGCTTTGACCCATGCAGTGCCAGTGCATTTACTGCCTTACTAACTTGGAGCCTTTCTCTTTGTCATTTCTCCTGCCCTTCCCTGCTCTTTTCATCACTTCCCACCTGTCAACCTCCACCAGGACTTTGAAAGGATCTCTGAGTTTTTCAAGGCTAACTACAAGGTGGAGCTTTCAGAGAAGGACATGTGTGTGAAGGGCTGGAACTGGGGAACAGCCAAGTTCTCAGGTAAAAATACACACAGCAACAACCAAAATGTCCTCACTGGTTGGCCACTGTGAATTTAACATCAGCACAGGGTTGCTAGAGTAATGTATGTTGTGTAAAGAAAATGACAAGTAGGCTGAGAATCAGCAGTCAAGGTATCAAGACCAGTTTGTTCACAATGATTGGACTTTTATCAACTTAAATGCCTTATAAAGAATAGCTATGTGAGATAGAGAAAGGTGTAGGTGCTGAGAAATGAAGTTTAATAATACAGAAGATACAAAGACTTGTCACCTGGCTGACCTGGCCCTCAATAACCAAGGCTATGTAACGTAAAAAAAATACTGCAAATACATTTTAAAAAATCTTGAAATTAAGCTGCCTCTGACATTTCTCCCTTCCATCGCAGGGCCACTGTTATCATTTGATATAAATGACAATACAGCATTCGAGATCCCGCTGTCCAACGTCTCCCAGTGTGCCACAGGGAAGAATGAAGTTACTCTGGAGTTTCACCAGAATGATGACACCGAGGTGTCCCTCATGGAGGTCCGATTCTACGTCCCACCCAGCCAGGCTGACGAGCGACAAGACCCTGTAGAGGTGAGGAAGGATGTGCAGCTTCCTTTTCTACTTCTAGTTCTTTCTCTATAAAGCACAAATCTGTGTTTCTAACAGTGCTAAAAGTATGTGTTTTCCTACAGGCGTTTGCCCAGAATGTGTTGTCTAAGGCTGATGTGATCCAGGCCACAGGAGACGCTGTGTGTATCTTCAAAGAGCTGCAGTGTCTTACACCAAGAGGAAGGTAGAGCATTAACACCAAATGCAGTCACTCAAAGATTCTCTTTTGTTATTGCATCAATTGAAAACTAACCCAAAATTTATGTACCATCTTAGAACTTGGTGGATTTATTTATATAAAACTCTGCGCACTTTCAAAGCCACCATTCGCCTCCATTTAAAAATTCAGCTGAGCTGTTCTCTTATTTCTTTTTTTCTTCCTTCAGATATGACATTCGTATCTACCCGACCTTCCTTCACCTCCATGGTAAAACCTTTGACTACAAGATCCCCTACACCACTGTCCTCCGTCTATTTCTGCTGCCACACAAGGACCAGAGGCAGATGTTCTTTGTGGTTGGTGACTTTTTTTTCTTTTTCTTTTTTTCGACAGTCTTCATGTCAAAAATTAGGTGAAGTTTGTTCCCTGAATGATCTTGACTTTTTTATGGCTCTTTCTCTTCTTCTCCTACTCCTTTCCCCTTTTCATCTTCTTCATATATTTTCTTACCCTTTTTTTGTGTGTTTGTGTTGTCTTCATAGATCAGTCTGGATCCTCCCATCAAGCAGGGTCAGACGCGTTATCACTTTCTGATTCTGCTCTTCTCCAAGGAGGAGGACATCAACCTCACCCTCAACATGAGCGAGTATGTTACAGTAACAAGCCAAGTCTTACATGAGCTATAGCATAGCTTGTATCAAAATCTGTTACACTGGTAATGCAAGACCCCACTTATACTAACACAACTTCATAAAAACACAGGCTGTTCAATGCAGACTTTTCATGTTGCAGAACATGTATCCACCAGGGGGAGGCAGAGCTCTGGAGGAGCACATTTCATGTGTTTTCAGTTGAACAAGAAAGTTCTTTGCTTTGTTGCACACAAATACCAGAAGGCTAGACAGTAAACCTGCCCTGTCTTCTGTGTCTAACAGGGAGGATGTGGAGCGTCGCTTTGAGGGCAAACTCAGTAAGAACATGTCAGGGTCGCTTTATGAGATGGTCAGCAGGGTGATGAAGGCACTGGTCAACCGCAAGATCACTGTGCCTGGAAACTTCCAGGGGTACGTAACTCATTTAAAACACATGTTTAATTACTTTAAGTAAATGCAGTTAAACATGCTTCATTGTTTCCACAGTCACTCTGGGGCTCAGTGCATCACCTGCTCCTACAAGGCGTCTTCAGGCCTGCTCTACCCACTGGAGAGAGGCTTCATCTATGTCCACAAGCCGCCCGTCCACCTGCGATTTGAAGAGATCTCCTGTGTCAACTTTGCCCGAGGCACCACCACAACACGTTCCTTCGACTTTGAGATTGAGACCAAGCAAGGAAACCAGTACACCTTTAGCAGCATTGAGAGGTGAGGACACTAACTCAGGAATATCTGTAATTCCTTTGTTGTATAACATGAGCATATCTATCATGAAAGACAATAAATACTTTTTAAAGCACATTAACGTGCTGGTTTATGAGCCTCAGCCTGGTTTTGATCACATTTGAGATAGATATTGACACAGATCAAAGTATTGTATAGATTATTCTAAGATGAACCAGGTTTCTGATCGAGGTTGGCGTTTTCTCTACTCCATGACATCCCAGTCAGTTTCTGTTTGGTGTGTATGAACGTTAATGATGAATTAATTTAATAGAATCAGCTCTGCTGCATTTACCACTCTACTGATTTGGCTTCTCACCAGTGACAGAACATAATACAAACAAGTGATAAAAGTCATCCTCTGCACTCGTATCGTTGCACTTTCGCTTTCTTTTCATATTGTACTAACTACCCACTCTGTGACTCAAACTGAAGCTGCACATTAACTAATCAGAACAAAATCCAGTCCAGAGTATTAAAATGGTCATACTATAATTTATTTATACAAACATTTAAGAAGTAAGCAAGCATGAGAACAGATACATCATTTATTGATGTATTTGAAAATACTTAAAGTTGCATTCATTGCTGCTGAGATAAACGTGACAGTTCATTGTGATATAGATTGTAGATCATATCATCCAACCCTGAATTTATCCATGAATTTCAGCCAAATTAACCCCGTCCTCTTTCCTTTAGAGAAGAGTACGGCAAACTGTTTGACTTCGTTAACGCCAAGAAGCTCAACATAAAGAACAGAGGGTTCAAAGAGGTAACATTTTTCATTTCTTAGTCATTTAAACATCTCCCTGTTTGTAAGCAAAGATATCGCACCAATTTGTCAGATTTATTCCATCCCAGATATTGATGCTTGTTGCCCTTCTTCTGTGTGTCTGTCCTTGTACCCCTGTAGAAGAAGGTGGGTATGGTCACGGGCGTCACGAGTGGATTAGGCATTTGATTTTATCGGTGTTGAGTGATTACTGCTTGCATGGCGTGCTGCTGATGTGTGTCTATGTTACTGAGAATTGTGTCCAATGATCTTGATTTGGTTTGAGGTTACCAATATGATTAGTGGTGAAGTTGATAAATCTTGAGTGATTTATGACTAATCATGGGACAGTGAAGGAGTGTGTGACTGATAATTCTGTGCGCGTGCGTGTGTGTGTATGCGCGCGTGTGCTTGTTCATTTGCATCTTGCTGACTAATGTGTGGTCCGGGGGCTTCTGGTGTGCTTTAACACTTGACACAGCTGTCGGCATGACTGCTACCTAACATGGGCAGTGCTGATTGCATTACCCATAATGCCGTCTGTTGACATATACAAGTCCCTGGTCGGTCTGACAACACAGCCGAGGCATCAACTCAGTTTTACTGGTAATCAGGCCATCTGTTGCCATGGTGACAGGGTTAGCAGAGCAGGTTAATGAAAATGAATGAGGCTGTTTTCCATTTCCTGTTGGTGTTTTAATAAGAGCTGCGCTGACTTGTCGTCTGTCCTTCCCCTGGCAGACACAGATACTGATGCATGGAGAAGGGAAGGAGAAGAAAATAGTCCCTTAGTAGTTTACAGATTGCAATTTGCGAAAGAGGAAGATGTTACACTGAACTGGTTAAAAATGAGCACAGACTGTTTGCACGGTTGCCCACTGAAACTTAAAATTTAACTTGAATTCGACAAGAATTGTCACAAACTGACTTGACCACTCAACAAAGTGTGGTTTACCAGTTTTAACCACTTCAGTCAGGCCTGAAACACCTAAAATGATCCAATAATTCAGAAAAGTTGTAATTAGAGTAAACAATGATATTCTGAATAGCAGTAATGTTTTTTTTCTTCTTTCCTATGCTTAATAAGGTAGCACCCCCCTCAGATTTAACCTGAGAACCTATATGGGGGTCTCAGCACTGAGGTTGGAGCAGAAAATTAATCAACGACAATTTTGATAATCAATTAATCATTTAATTAATCAGTCATTTACTAAGCCAAAATTCCAAATTTGCTTTGTATCCAGCTCCTCCAATGAGAGGAGATTTGATGATTCTGCTACTTTGTGTCACTGTAACCTAAATATCTTTCGGTTTAAATTGTTGTTTGGACAAAGCAAGCAATTTGAAAATGTGCCTTCGGCTCTGTGAATTCTGATTGGCATTTTATTTTCTATTTTCTGACATTTTATAAACTAAATGATTAATTGATGATGAAATAATGGTTAATTGCAGCCCTGAGTTGATTATTTTTTTTATTTCTCAGATGAGCTTTGCCTTCAGTTGATGAGGAACACTCCTCAGTGGGTAGTGGTGTTTTTTTGGTTTGTTTTTGTTTTGACTGTGCATTTTCTTTCAGGGCATGAAGGGTAAAATTGACGAATATAGTGACTCTGACGATGACCAGCATGATGCCTACCTAGAGAGGATGAAAGCTGAGGGCAAGATCAGAGAGGAGGGCAACGATAGTGACGAATCAGGTGGTGAAAGCGGTGAGTGACTGTCTCACTATGACAGATGTAAGAATACATGTTGACCTCAGAAGATCAGTCGGTTTGATTGTAGGTTTTTCTGTCCTGTTTCACTCTAGATGAGTCGTTTAACCCGGGAGAAGAAGATGATGACATTGCAGAAGAGTAAGTGGCTTTTTTTTTTAAATAGCTTCCACCCGTCTCCTTCTGCTTCTTTCACCCAGCTAAACTCTTCTCATTTCCTGTTTTGCGTCTGCCACCTTCAATCAGGTATGACAGCAATGCCTCAGCAAGCGACAGCAGCGAAGAAGGGGACGAAAGTGAAGATGAGAGCGCAAAGAAGAAAAAGGCCAAGAAAGCCAAAGTGGTGAAGGAGAAAAAAGAAAGGAAACCACGCAAAGAGGTGAGAGAGCAGTTGGGACAAGGAGAAAACGTGATAATTCCTGTGTAAAGGTTTAGAGAAGACAAGATTCAGGAAGCAATTTTGTATTACTTCAAAGATTCAACTGATAATTTCCTTCCCCTCTTCAATCTGAGTAGAAGAAGCAGAAAGATACCGGCGGCCCCAAGAGGCCGATGAGTGCCTACATGCTGTGGCTGAATTCCAGCCGTGAGCGAATCAAGTCAGAGAATCCAGGCATCTCCATCACAGAGATCTCAAAGAAGGCCGGAGAGATGTGGAGACAGCTGGGCAAAGACGAGAAGGAGGTGAGGCATGAGATCAAAGAAGAAGAGTGTTGTTTGTCTGTTCTCACACCAGATATTTAGCTTAACAAGAGTGACGGTTGTAATTTTACATTAATTTTACAATGTTGAGCTTCATTCAGAATGACTCCCAGTCAGTGAGGATCATTGTGTCACGAAAGCAAAGTTGTAAATATGATGAGTTTAATTTAGATAGATTTAGGTGTACTAGGAAATGTCTTTACTCAGTCTGTCAACAAGATTGTGCCTTACTAACCTGAACATATAAATAAATTAGACGTTTTTAAAAAATATATTTTTATGTAATTTAAAAAAGAAAAATGAATCCAACTAAATGTATTCATGTTTTAAAAGTCACATCAACACAAACAACGTTTGCTCGCAAAAGAGGTTTTTCCCCATTCCTTGCAGAGTCACTTTTGTCTATCAAATGTCACTATAAAATGGGAGTTTCGTTAGTTGCATTTATTTTTCCTGATCCAATATGTAGCTAATGTCTTACAATCTGAGGTAATGTATAAAGGGCATCTACCCAAAGGTAATTGGCCACCTGAAAATCACCTGATGTATTTGTCTTAAGGATTTCATTTATCAGAAGGGAGCCTACACTTCTCTTAAAACATTTAGTTTTAGGAAGCAACAAAAGAATGATGGTGGTAAACAGTTATAAAGTGGCGCTTTCTTCCTTGAGATGTGACAGTTTCTTTATATCTGTGCTGTATTGTACTTGTGCAGAGCAGTCCTTCAACAAACCCAGACAAACTAGTGATGTGTGCAGTCTTTATTTCATCTGTCCCCTCATTTCTCTCCCCCACTTTCCTGCTTCTGTTTCATTTAGGAATGGGAAACAAAGGCAGGAGAGGCCAAGAGGCAGTACGACAAATTAAAGAAAGAGTACACAGAGAGTGGTGGTGGATCTACCTCTAAGAAGTAAGGGTCACAAGACTCATGAGTTTTTGTTTTATTTTTTATTTTGTCTCTTGACACAAAGACTCTTAAATATATGTGAACCTTTCACTCTCACACTCATTAGGGAGAGTAAAAAATCTGGAGGTAAAAAGGATGAGAAGAAGAGGAAGTCTGCTGGTGGAGACAAAGACAGGGAGCGGGGAGGAGGCAATGACAGCTTCAAGAGCCGCGAGTTCATTGAGACCAGCGAGGAGAGTTCATCCGACTCTGACCACAAGAGCAAGTCCAAGAGGAAGAAGGTAAATCCAGAGATGATAGATGTTGTTATCTGACAGACTGCAGCAGGAACCATTGTCACATAATTTACAGTCAGCAGGTATAGTCAGTCAGTGATGCAGGAGACATACCAGCAAATGACAAATAGTGATGTGTTTCCACTGTAAGTAGCAGTGTATTTGATCTTATAGCATGGCCCCTGAAAACTCTAAGTGTTGTCTGACCAACAGGTGTCCAGACAGTAAAACCGACACCTATGATCCAGTGTCCAGTTTACTGCTGCAGTATTAAACTCTTAGAAGGGACGGCAACATTTAGACTTCACCAACAAGCTTGAAAGCTTGAAATTTTTACATCAACATCTGCTCAGTAACAACCACGCAAATTCAGTATCAAGTATTTTTTTTTAAATTTGTGTGAATCCAGATGTTCCAGAAAAAAAAGGTAAAAGGTGGAAAGAGGGGAGAAATAATGTTGAAGAATAGTGATGAAGCTGCAGCCTGTGAGTCTTTATGACAGCTGCAGGGAAAAGAGGAGAGGAAATGTGATCAAAACCACAGAAAATGTAGAGAAGTCACAGATAAGAATGAGAGAAGGAAAGGGAGATGGTAGATAAAGGCTAACATGTCCTTGAGACAGCCGCAGAATACAGCTCTAGTCTCTGTCCATCCATTCCATTCTCGTGAACACAATATCTCAGGAGCACCTTGAGGGAATTTCTTCCGTTAGGACAGAGCAAAGAGCAAGAGTGGGTTCTGCCCGAGCTCCCTCCCCAAAGAGAGATATACAAGGAGAGATTAAATGAGAGAGACACTTGGTTAGAGGCTTTAAAATTAGCTCAATGAGAAATTCACTTTGAAAGAGCAGAACCAATTACTACGACCTTTAAACTGTATCAGAGTCCTACTGACCACAGTGCTGGACAACCCTTCTTGAGGTAAAGCCAAGAGACAGTGAAGCAGAGCCTAAACCACACCACTCCTGAGCTCACTGCAGACACACTACCCGAAATACAACCTTGGTTCTGCATAGCACAGACCAAACAGCCCTGGAAGAGGACCAATAGAAATGGGACTCAATTGGACTGCATCCTGAGATCCTAAGTGGAGCCCAAATTAGTACTTATGTTAGATTTTTGAGAGCTTCAGAACCAGGAACTCTTAAAATTTGGCACAAATGTTCACTTGGACTCAAGGTTACTGCACCTCAAATTGTTTTGGCCATGACTCAAGAATTCATACACTAATTATGACAAAATTTCACACAAATCTCTAAATGGGAGTAAATTATGAAGGGATGACATTTTGTATCCAAAAGGTCAATGGTCAACTTCACTGTAACATCATATTGTTCTGCAACAACATTTTTTTGGGTGTTATTTAATACTTGAACTCAGGAGCACAAGGGAAGACTGTGACCATGTTTCACATTTGGTCAGATACTGAACTGGTGACACTAATCCTTGGTGCCCACCTTGAAACTGTGGTGATTGTGTAGATCTTCTGTGCTGCCAGGTTGACGATGTGTGTGAAGCGTCCATGTTTTAGAAGTTAGTTAGTTAGTAGCTTCTTTGCAGCAACATTCATACTTGAAGCATTTTCTACTGTCATGACAACAAATTTGTGTTATATCTTTATTGGCCAAGCAAGCAAACACATGCAAGGAATTTCTGTCAGTCATGAATGAGAATATAGCCGGTTGGTGGGGACTTAGAACAGTGAAGCAGTCATTTTAGTTTACTTTAAACAAACATTTTTTTAATAAGAATTTATCTCTATCCTGAAGCCACAGTTTCTAAATGACCTTGACATTTCTGCATTGACATTTCCTGTTACTTATCACACAGAAATAATATGTATCCACCTGGCTGATCAATATAGCTGTTGTTAGCATTTTAAACTCTTGGCCCAGCTGTGTGAGACATGCACCTCCTTGTCTAGCTGGATGTTGCCTAACAGCTAGACATTGAGTTTTGAAAGTTATGAAATGTTGCTTATAAATAAAACTGCCTGGCCTGTTGTGACATTTAATTCAAAAAGCGAGTAAGTAAATTAATGTTGAATGATTTAACTATTTGATCAGACTGTAATTTAGCCTTCAATAAGATTTCAGTGTCGCTCACGTCTTCAACTTTATTTTTACTTTATTTCAGAATAAGGAAGGAATAATCATCATGTTGATGCAATAATCTTTATTACACATTACAGACAAATACAATTAACCCCTCTCTTGATGTTTTCTTGAAGCAGGAATCAGATGATGAGGAGGAAGAGGCTGTGTCCACACCCGCTAGCTCAGAGGAAGAGTCTGACTAAAGACAAGCTCCTACCCAGCAAACACACAAACCAAGGACCAAGCATTTATACGCTTCATGTTGACATCACATAAACAGACTGACAGACAAATCAACAGACTTGAGTTGTATCTTTTTTCCTCTTCATGTTTTGATTTGAGGTTCACAAACTTATCTTGTGACAGACTCTGAAAGCTCCTGTGATATTTGATATTTGAGCAGGTTTTCCCACTCAATGGTGATATACTGGTGTACCATCTCACCCATGGAGATGGTTGTTGTAGATTTATAGCACTGAGGAGTTTAGGAGTTCTTAGTCGATGCGTATAAGGCAGGGAGCAGCTGATGCGAAACCATTTTGTTCTTGTGGTGTAGAGAACTGTAAAAACTGCAATTATGTGGGGTTTTTTTTTTATGTTTTTCCATGTCATATTTTCTGGCTGAAATAAATAAATGAATCATTTTTAATAAATACTCTGTGCCGATTTTGTGTAAACAACCATTCACATAACTCTGCTGTGTGATATTAGACACCAACAGCTTCAAATCTATTTCAGTCAGTTTATATAGGTTAATTTCTGTGGTTACTACTGATGGGATTTTTCATTAAGGCCTTGCACACCCAGTGTAAACCCACACAGATGTTTTGGCTGATTAAACCTCTTGAGGTTTTTGGACATGTGCAGACTGTTGCTATATCCAGAATGACTCCCTATTTACTATACAGTATAGTGTGCTATATACTGTCGTCATTTTATTCAAGTGTACAAATTTTTTTTTTTTATAGAAGATGTTAACATGTAACAATGGGAAAGGTGTAAATAACTCAATTAATGAGGGCTGGATTCCATTTAGCTGATTCAGTTTCAGCCTGCAGCTATCGTGCATGCTGGCTCTTTATCACACCGTCATGACTTACTGGGATATTTGAATAGTGATATGAGTAACACCTGTGATTTTCCTTTTATGACAATTATAAATTTTTGCCAACGTGTATAAGTCTTTGAATTGCTAAGAACAAATTGAAATCTGAACATCTCTGGTTCCCTGAAGATCATGTTATGTGAGCAAAAGCTCTAGAACAGCTACTAAATGTTTTGTCAGCTGTTATTGCAAAGATCAAGAAAGATTTTGTACCTCACCATGGTCCTGTGAGTTTTTCTCACCATGCCAAGTAAAACTTGTTACTATTGTCCATATTCTTCAAAACTTTTACTGTTATCAGTCAGCATACCAGAGGGTGCCCCTCTCAACTGCAGGAAAGGCTGGTTCAGTCATAATAACAGTGCAGCTCAGGGGGTCCCCACTACATTACCTGGCAGAATTAGAGCAGAAGCTCTTACTGTAGTCTTACTTAGGAAATTCCCAAAGGATTTCTATCCTCTGTGGTGCTGTACATCAGGTCCATTTAACCAGGCAGGGTGGTTTGGGAGTGTGTGTTATGTGGAAGATTGATGGCGTCACTGATGAATGTTAGAGAGACAGTGGTTTCAAACGGGTGGCCACACAGCGGTTTGTGAAAGGGCTGCTATATTAGGGTTGAAGAGAGTGGTTTTTAAGAGCCAAACACTCCCGGATGTGTGGTTCACTTCCACTTGGGCAGCGTTGGCTTTGACAATAAGGTACTCTTCCTGCACTTCCTGCTGCAGTAACACTCACTGGATTTTCTAAGGATGACCCCTTGTGTTTATGTCACTTGATTTTTAATATCAGTTCCCTTTTACCTCGAGTCATTTGAATTGATTTCCGCAGAGATAACTCTGAGTCTCATTTTTAAATATCCTGTCTACCGTCATGGTTTTGGCCCCAAGAGGCTGCACTGGGATGCAGTGGTAGTGTAAGCTAAATGCTAATGTGAGCATGTTAAAATGCTCACAATTCTGATATTCAGCTGGTGTCATCAGTTGTGCAGGTATCTGGCCTTAAACCAAAGGACTGGACAAATTACCCGATTACATCAGGGGATCACCAAAGGGATGGGGCCATGAATATCTTATTCAAATTACAAGGCAATTTATCCCGGAGTTTTTTTAAACATTTCACTCAGAATGACAAATTTCAACCTCATGGTGGCTTCAGAAGAAAAGTCAGAGTCATTACGATTGATTATCTTGGAACCATAAATCTAGAAAATGCACCGGTTCTCTTAATAAATGTTGAGATATTCTGTAGAATAAATTAAAACGTTGACCTTGACACTGGTCCCACAGGAAGAGTCAGGGGTTAACCAAGTTCAGTAAGACTCACCCTCTGAGGAACATAAATATGTTTACAGAGTTTCATTGCAGTTTGTCAAATAGTAGTTAGTGGTGGACCAACCAACATTGCCATCCTTAGAGCCAGAACTGTTGCAAATACAAGTGCGATTGTGCCACTACTGACTGAGGGAGAAAATGTAGGTCCTCCGTCATGAGGCATGTTTATTTATGAAGTTGAGTTCATGTGACCTAGGGCCGTTTGTGTGCTGGCGTGTCCTGATGTTAAGAAAAAGTAAGTTTGGAATATAAAATAAGGTCAGATCATCATCAAGTTACAATAATGAAGAGACAAACTTTTTCAACTAATAACACAAATTGTTCCATTGCTGTTGTCCATACTGAAAACATCATTCAAACATTCACAGTCAGGAATTATCAAAGTCTTAAAAAACAGCTAAACATCCACCATACACACACCATACAGTGCATGGCACAGAACGTGTTACCCGTGGCAGGACACGACAGAGGAAGCCACTACTCTCCAAAAAAATCATCACTGTGCATCTTTGCCAAAGAGCAGCTCCACACAATCCACTGCAAGTGTTTAATGGACTGATGAGACGAAAGTCGAATTGTTTGGGAAGAACATGCAGCTCTATGTGTGGTTTAGAAAGAAAACATCATCCCAGAGGTGAAGCAGGGTGGAGGGAGCATCATGATGGGGGACCTCGCTGCCTCTGGGCCTGGACAGTTCAACATCATCAAGGGGAAAAGGAATTCACAACTTCATCAAGGTATCTTAGAGGATAATGTCGGGATGTCTGTCAACCTGCTGAAGCTCAGGTGGGTGATGCAGCAGGACAATGACCCTAAAAATCTGAGTAAATCTACTACAGAATGACTTTAAACAGAGAAAATCCACCTTTTGGAGTCAGAGCCCAGACTTCAATCCAATAGAGATGCTGTGGAATGACCTTGAGAGAGACACTCTGTGGATGTTTAATGGTTGTGTTCAATAAAGACACAACTAACAGACACACACACACACAAAAAAAGGTAATTCCAAAGGGTTCATTTACTTTTTCTTGCTGCTGTCAGTGTGGCGGTCAAATAAGGATGGAGTGTGAATGTGTTTACATAGATCCCTTCCTGTGGCATGATGATCACTTTCACAATGGTTTCCCCTTTCACACAGAAATCCATCTGACAATCATCCACTACCTCCTCATGTTTGTCTGCATTTGCAATTTGCAGATGTGTAGGTTTCCCAGTATCACTGGTCATCACAGGAATGCTGACAATATGTCTTTGTCAGTGCAGCCTGAAAGCTTGTGTGCTTCTTTGTATGTCCAAAGCTCGCATGTGTGTTTATGTGAATCTTGCTTTGTATTAGGATACCATTAATTCACCACAAACATAATGGGCCCACTTAAGAAATGACATAGTCTCTAGGCACATACATCTACACACACACATACACACACTGCAATTGCATCATTACATTATCTCTGATGTGAGAGGCAGTAATGCTGCTGCTGCTCATGAGTGTATTGAGAAGTGATCATATCATATGTCGCAATTATTGCACAGTTGTCTGTAATGCCACAGTTTGTAATTTATTATAGTGTCTCAAGCATCTTGTCAGGGGCCTTAAGTATAGAATCATATTTCTTTTTTCTATACTGTTAATGTACAGAAATGCAACCAAAGGATGTTTAATGGAGACATTTGGATTGGTTGCAATTACATTTTTAAAGGCATGACATTTACAGTTTACAAGTTTTCAAGGTCAATTTCAAGAAAGCATAAATGCATCTCAGATGAATTGAAGTTCCAATCAGGGCAGTCTGAAAAACCTTCGGTGCTCTTACAACAAAACACTTCCAAGTATTTGTAAAAAATGAGCCAGAATAAATAGGAAAACACTGTCGGCACAAGTCGGCACTGATAAGAAACATTTTCTCATCCTCGAAGGGAAAAAAATTACTTAAATTTCAGTTAATAATGGAGGCAACCCAATTTATTTGAGTTTTTGCCCAACATTGTATGTACTGTATGAGCAGGCCTTCCTGCAGGAGTGAGCAATATGGATAAAATCACATATCAATACATATCTGGATAACTGGAAACTGGATAAATAACCACACAGGAATGTCTGTATTGAATAATACAGCAAATTAAATACCTTACAGTTTAAAATACTTCATCACATTGATGAAACAATCATATTATTCTCATTGAGTGACAAAATTGTCAACAATGACCTAATACACCGCATGATAAAGCGACTCATGTACATGGTATGTCAAAATCTCTAGTCACCCCGACATTCTGGCAGATTAAAAGGTTCGCTATCGATTCGCTGATCATGGAGCATAATCTGAGAATTTACCAGCAAGACTAAGCACAGAAATCAGAAGTGTATCTTTATATATATACATATACATATACATATACATATATATATATAAGTCTGAAAATATAAGCATTTTAAATCTGATGGAGGAATGAGAATACTGTCAATATTTAAATGAAAAAAAGCTAAAATTGATTTTTTTCATGATTGTAACTGATGAGTTAAATGGTATCAAAAACTCAACAAGCCTTTATCATGATGGAGACTTAGATGGAAAGGACCCAGCAGAAGCAGTAGTATAGCTGTATACCAATTTCAGGAAGCCTGTATCATCAGACTGAGAATAATTATTTTGCACCTTGCTGCTGTTAAACAGCTTTAGATCTTGTGTCCTTCATGGTTCTGTAGAGAAATGTGCTGGTTTGGGAGTTAGAGTCCCTCAAATTCACTCACTAACACTCAAACATGAATGAAGTGGTTGTAGTGTAGCTTGCTTTGGATAAAAGCATCCAAGAAGTGTCAAAAACGCGCTGAAAGGATGTCACAAATGTGTCTGGAGCAAATGAAAATGACTATAAAGGATATTGATCGCTGCCCGTGAACAACTGTGTGAGTGTGCTTGTTGTTTGTGTGTTTGCAAAACTACTGTACATTGCTGTAATAAGCCAAAGATGGAGAGGGGAAAGAGGTGTGGGAGATGGGGATTTGTGGTGACGGAAGACAGAGAGAGAGAGGGAGGGACAGAAGAGACACTTTCACATTTTCCTCGCTCATTTGAGTAGAGGAAGGGGAGGTCCAGTTTGTGTCATAAACCAATGAAGCCAAGACAGTGAGGGAGAGCAGAGAGACAGTGAGGATTAACCATCAAACATGCAATGAAGCAGATGAACATAGGCCACAACAGGGACTGAATGTCAGGACCAGCGTGAAGATTGAGACCACATTCAGAACCTGGAGCGAGCGTCTCGACATTCAAACAGCTTTACCACAGCAATCAGCAAAAGGCACCTGTTGGTGGCTGGACAGGAGCTGCAGTTTTCCTCTCAGATTCAGGAGGACCCAAGTGGTCGCCTTTTCACTTGCACTGACAAGCAGCCATGGGCTCCTGGATGTGGGCCTGCGTCACTGACTTCTTCACCTACGAGACCACCAAGTCTGTGGTGGTGAAGAGCTGGTCTGTGGGCATCATCAACCGGATCGTACAGCTGCTCATCATCACATATTTTGTCGGGTCAGTATTGTGTTTGTTTTGTCTTTGTTATCTGATATGTGATATCCCAGATATATGGTAGTGCTGTGGAGGTGATGGGAATTTTATTGGTGGTGCTTTAAAAAAAATCCATTCGACAAATTCAGATGTAGCTTGTATTTCAGAAACAATGTCACTGTCACAGAGAAAATAGTTTAGTGAAAACTCTTTGGTTTCCAAATAGCTTGATTCCGCTTGTGTTTAGGGTTAAAATATGCCCCTTCGATTTTAGATTACAGGAAAAAAGGTAAAGTGAAGTAAAACCTCACCTGCTCAGCATCCCCTTTATTAAAATATCACATTACAGAACAGCTGTGACAGAAGTAATCACTTCCTTTATTTGAGTAAAAGTCGCAATTCCACAGAGTAAAAATACTCCACCACAAGTTAAAGTGAAAGAAAGGGAAAAAAAAGAAGTAAAATTTGATTAATCAAAAGTAAAAGTACTAATGCAACAAATAGCCCCATGTCAGTTATATTATTTTAGGGTTATTACTGATGCATTAACCAGTAAAGCAGCATTTTATTGTTGCACCTGGTTAAGTGGGAGCTCATATTAACTCATCTATATGCATGTGGGTAGTTTATCTATCGAACGATGCATCATCATCATTTTCCAAATTAGTCATAGTTTTGTTTATAAAAGCATCTGCAATAGCGATAGAAGTAACTGTAGCTGTAAAAGTAGTGGAGTGAAAAGTAGGAAGTTTCCTCCTAATATGTGGTACAGTATAAATACCCACATAAGTACAGAACCTGAGAAAAAGTACTCAGTAACTCAAGTGATGCATAAAATATGTGACAAAAAGAAACTGTGAGAAAGAGCAAAGGAGGTTTTCTATTACTGGTCCCACTTAGTCACTTTCATGTATTATTGCTATTACATCTATGTCATTCAGCAAAG
Organism: Trachinotus anak; assembly: GCF_046630095.1. Classification (NCBI taxonomy): domain Eukaryota; kingdom Metazoa; phylum Chordata; class Actinopteri; order Carangiformes; family Carangidae; genus Trachinotus; species Trachinotus anak. Next base: position 14,162,184 of record NW_027273872.1, on the reverse strand, counting down.
CATCAGATTTAAAAATAAATAAATGAATAAAACAGAATAAAATAAGAATAAAATAAAATATCAGAATAAGGGTGTTCATCAACACTTACTGCTGTTCTGAAGTATTTCCACAATTCTCATAGATTTTTTTCAACCATCTGGATGAAATAAACATTAATAAGATGAAAAAACATTTAAAAAAAAAACAAAACAGTTTTCTATTTTCTAATCAAAACAAAGACGGTAGCTATTGTTGACCCATGCTCAATTGTGCAAAGTGAATACAACATATCAAGTTTTACTATCACTTTTAGTGATAGTGATAGATTGCTGTTACTTTCTGATCATTTATATTTTCTAACAAAGGAACAGGTAAATATCTTTCATGTGTTGTACAAAAAAATGGAGGACATACTGTGCGTCATGTCTGGCGTCTTGGATAGGAAACAGAGGCAGACCAGGGAAGACAGGTTAAAAGTCTTTTGTTATTGTGCAGGAAAAAAAAAAAAAAAACATCCAGATGGTTAAAAGAGTTTTTGAAAAATGATATGCTTAATTCTGTAACTTGGTTATACATGGGTGGCGCAAACTGGGTCTACCATGTTTTTCAACCAAATAAAAAAATAAGGAAACATAAAACACTGAAACTGTTGCAGAACCAAGTTTCAAACAATATATTTTTCCTTTTTTGTCTGACCTGATCATCTTCTGTCTAAATTTGACTTAATATTGAACAAAAATAATGAAATTCAAAGTGTTCGATTTTTGAAATGGAGGTTAGATTAAAAACAACAAGGTCAGTATTATGGGAACCATATTTTGCAGATACCAGAAATGTACACTGGAAGCAACAGATTTTCCCTCTTTTATAAAAACTAATTGTGCCTGAGTATGAAAGAAAATGACATCCTCACTTGAAACATGTATAAGCAGTGTCAGTCTTGCAGTGTCCAGAAATTAATTTGCTCTTAAATTGTTTGTGTTGTGTCCTTTGTCCTGCAGCTGGGTCTTCATCCATGAGAAAGCTTATCAGGTGGCGGACACTGGCATCGAGTCCTCTGTGATGACCAAAGTAAAAGGCTTCGGTTACCATAACAACCGAGTGATGGATGTGGCTGACTATGTCTCCCCCCCACAGGTGTGACCCTGATAACACGTAGTTAATGCCAACACAAACATAAGTATTCTGATGTATTCCTCCTGTACAGATTGTGAATTAAGCTGCAGGTAGACCAGACGTTCAACTAAAGTCAAGGTTAAGAAATGGTACGGCCCACTTTAGGGGTGTCTGAAATTGTATTACAAGATTCTTCCAAGCATGAATATGGGAAATATACTGTAATATTTACAATTACTGGTAAGACGGATATATAAATGTTTCAAGCCTTAAACAAGGGGGTCAAACCACCAACCCCCCGGAAATCCTGTTCCTGTATAGTCAAATGGTTTAACGTTGTCTGAGACATACATTGATCACTGAACAGCATTACATAAACTTACAGTACATATCATAAATGTTGTGCCGTGTTACAGGGTGCAGGCGTGTTCTGCATCATGACCAAAATCATCATCACCGAAAATCAGTTCCAAGGAAGATGTGCAGAGGTGAGGACACATTCAAACGACTGCCTTTGGTTGCAGTTTCAGGAAGAGCTCTCCTGACACTGTTATAAATGTTTATTTTTTATCTCACTGTATTTATTGTATTTTTTTACCTGATTTTACTTGTACTGAGTTGAAACACACACTTATTCTCGTGAGGTGCTGGCTTCCACGTAGATATCAAAGAAAGAATGGGAAAGCTGCACACTCATAACTGATGCAACCATTTATTTCATCGTATAAACACTATAGCAAACTTCCTCTATCAGTGTAAAATCCAACGCTGACATTAGTACTTACTTGTTGTCTCTTACTTGTAAATCCACTACTCACATTTTAAGTTTTTCTCTCTCTCTGTCTCTCTCTCTGTGTGTGTGTGTGTGTGTGTGTGTGTGTGTGTGTTTCTGTCAGGCTGTTAGCACATTCACTTGTGACAAAGATGAAGACTGCCACAAGCATTTTGGTGCCATCCTTTCCAATGGTGAGTCTAATTTCTTAAAAGAGCTATTTGTAATTTTTTTTGTTTTGTTATTGCTACATAACCAGCGTTAGCATCAACAGCTGTTTACTCACCAGTCTTTCCAAGAGCTTCAGCCACATCTGCATTGACCATAATTCATCCTCTGAGCAGCGCTACTTCTACGCGGTGGTGCAGTGACTCGCTATTGGAAAGCAAGTCCTGCAAGGCTGGAGCGAGCTGGTTAGCATGCTAAAATAAGTGACAGAAATAGAAGTAAAACAAGCGTTAACACTGGCGTTGCTGGAGACAGCTCCCGGTGGGTAAAGGAATGAAGTTTGATGCTGAACTCATAATGTTTCTTCTAGACTGGTAAGTAAACAGCTGTTGGTGATAAAGTTGGCTGTGTTGCAATAGGAAAACTTAACAAATAATTCCTTTAAAGCGGCTGTAACCCATAGTTTACACTCTGCACTGTGTATGAAATGGTAATGTGAAAACAGCGTGAGAATGTGACAGGAGTCGATCACAGTGATGAACCTACAGAAAGTCCTCATTTGAACCTGCAGCTCCGCTCGGCTTTATGGAGCTTTATAGGAAGGCTCAGCTCATTGTTTAGCCGTCCACTGTATTAGTCCATCAACCAGATGATTTCAGAAATAATGAGTGTCTGAGCTTCTAATTCAACACACCATCTCTCCTCTCTTTCTTTCTCTCACACACCAGGGGTAATAACAGGTGTTTGCCTTAAACCCTCCAATGACTCCAGAGGTCAGTGTGAGATTGAAGGATGGTGTCCAGCCGAGAACGACAACGTTAAAATGTAAGATTTACACACCCGCAAACATACAAACGCACAAGATTTCCCTCATTTAAATACTCGATTATCATCCTCTCCCCTCCTTCTTTGTCAACATCCTCCTCAGCAAACCGATGCTGGAAGTGAAAAACTTCACCATTTTCATCAAAAACAGTATTCGCTTTCCACGCTTCAATGTCACCAGGTAGGACACACACAGGCATGCATGCTCATGTACATATTCTAAAATTTCAGCAGCAGAAACATGGTAATTTGATGAGCGCAACAAATGTGCGAACAAATGTAATCATCATACATGCTTCTGAACTACAATGTTTTTTGTAATCACGAACATGAAACATGAAATGTTTGTCTCTCAGAGGGAACTTTGCCTCCTCAATGACAGCCGCAGAGATCAGGAATTGTACCTACCATCCAGAGACGAACCCCCTCTGCCCCATCTTTCGGGTGGGGGACGTGCTGAACTACACCGGGCAGAGTGTGAAAAGCCTGGCAGACAAGGTCTTACCTCTCCCCTATCCTCCTTCCTCTTCTTTTTCCTGAAAATTTAATTCACTCTTCATCCTCCACGGTTAAAACGTTGACTGTACAGTGGCCTACACACAGAGTTGACTTCAGTATCAGTGCAGTTTTGTTGTCGTGCATGGGAAAAGAAGGGAGGGTTTGGACTGTCATGAAGAATTAACACAATTTAAGTGTCAGTAGAGTTACAGGTCACCTTCCTCACCTTCCTGCGCTTGTTCGACCTCATGTCACACCAGCATTCAAAAAGTGAAAATGTCACAACAAATTTAATTCATTCCAATTAGATTATTTTCACTATAGCATTTTGTGGTTTGACCTAACTCCGATTATTACAGGAAGAAGGCTTATTCTGAACACGTGAGGATACTGTCTTATTTACCAAATACTTACAGGTGTAGAGCCTCAAGGTGCACCTCTCTTTTCCTGACCCTTCTCTCTCAGGGTGGAGAAATAGGAATAAACATTCAGTGGAAGTGTAACTTGGACCTGGACATTGAGAATTGTAAACCCGAGTACTCTTTCACACGACTGGATGCACCGTTTGAAAAGAACGCCATCTCTAAAGGCTACAACTTCAGGTAGGGAGGCTGATTTTTCCTCTTGGCATCCACTCACTCTTTATTCCTTCTCATCATTTAATCAGATTTTCCCTCTCTTTTAACGCAGATTTGCCAAATATTTCAAGACAGAGAATGGGACTGAGTTTCGAACACTTCACAAAGCATATGCAATCCGCTTTGATGTTATGGTCACGGGCAATGTGAGTTGTGTGAAATAGTGGTGACCAGGGAATTTGTGTGTGGATATTAATTCAAATAGATTTATTGGCATGAACAAAAGCATGTTGTTGCCAAAGCAGTTCAGCAGTTTTGTTGGTATATGACCATTTTCCCAACAGAAGCTATATTATTTCTAAAAATGTCTTTCTCTGCTCAAACTTAGCTACATCCTGTCCTATTTATTTTCATATTCGGTTTAGCCAAATCCTCTGGCCCCTCCCTTACAGTGATGTCATAGGCCAGACTTTCAGGTCCAAAGTCTCGGAGGCCTGGAGGGGTCATTTATAAAAAGAGGAACCACCTGAAGCCAGGCACAGTGAACAAAGTCAGTCAAATTTTTCCCTCCTTTCTCTCCCCCACTTGCATTGTACTGCTCAGTGTCACAACACAAATGTCCCCATATTGATCTTTTTAACAACCCATTATAAGAATGTTTAATAACCTGAGTTCGATGGAGTAGTTGACCTTTAAAATATGATTAAATACACTATATCCTTAAAAGTTACATAATACTATTGATTATTTCAAACAGAAACCTGTTGTTATTACAAGTGTCTAATGGGCAACAACTAGCTACTATTGAAGTCCTGGATAGTAAGGACAGTTGTTTGCTACCTTAAAGAAATACTTTGACATTTTTGGAATTACAGTTGTCTGTTGTCTTGCTGAGATGTAGATGAAAACATCCATACCTATGGAGCTGGAGTGAGTTAGCCTAGCTTAGCATAAAGACTGGAAACAGGAGAAACAGTAAGCCTGTCTCACAGATCTGTCAAAGCACAAGCTAACTGGCTGCTTAATGTTGCAAGAGAGAGTTGCAGAGACTGTCCCAATCTAACTCTCAGCAAGAAAGTGAATAAGCATATTTCCCATGATGTTGAATGATTCCTTATAAATCTCCATCCCAGACTGTGAATGTTTAGTATGTTGAAATCATCATCTTTAAAAAAAAACTTTCTCTTCAATGCAGAAGTTGTGCAGAACACTGCTTTAAAACTTAAAACTGACTCCATCTCCTTCTGTCTGTCTCTTCCAGGCAGGAAAGTTTGACACCATCCCAACGCTGATCAACTTGGTAGCTGCCTTCACCTCCATTGGACTGGTAGGGAATTTCTCATCAGGCTAAAGATGATAAAAAATGTATTTTCGTTGCTGGTGTCAGCCTTCGTTACTCTTTTCTGTTTTATCTGTGTCGGCAGGGTACAGTTCTCTGCGACATTATCTTACTGAACTTCTTGAAAGGGGCGGAGCAGTACAAAGCCAAGAAATTTGAAGAGGTAATGGATTTTTTTTATAATACAGTTGCATGCTTTGACCATAACACTGAGTCCAGGTGAGCTTTTCTTCACTGTTTTGTCCTTCCAGGTGTCCGAGGCTCAGATAGAAGCATCCCTTGCCCAGAGCCCAGGCAGCCAGCTGTCACTCAGACCAGGCATCAAGAGCTCCTATGACTCTGGGGCCATTTCTCTTGCTACCACCGACCAACCTATCTGATGACAACAACAACAACCTGAAGAGATGGACATTCCTCTTTCCTCCTCTGTTCCTTTGCCTTGTTGCTTCACAAGAGATTCATTATGCGTTTTCTGGATGTTAGGATCCTGCACAAGTTTGTTTGACAAGTTTATCGCATTGGATAAATATGGACAACTTTGCTGCCAGCTCCACAGTTTCACAACTCGAAGTGGGAGTCGGAAGAAAAGAACTTTGGCCTTGTAGCCCATGACAGTGACTGGCAAACCGGAGCCTCTTGGTTAGCAAAACTCAAGAAAAGAAAGATTTATGATGAAACTCAATGAATGGCCAACTCTTTCCCACTTGGATAAAGCTTAGTTAAAACTACAGTCATTAAACACATACAGTAATAAAATGCTATTTTATAAGCAGTTTCATTTCACAGCATTTTAATCAAATAAACTGTAACCTCCTGTTAAAGCTAGTTAGGCGATTTAGTATTAAAGCTGAATAAATCTGCCTCTCATTTCCAGTCAGCTTTGCTCAGCTGAGCCAGAATTTGAAAAACATGGTCATTATGAAAACCACTGCTGAGAATAAAACTATTTGCATTTTTGAGTATTTCTCTTTGTCGTCATGTGCACACACTCACCAACTGCCCCTCTGCTCCTTCCTGCCCAAATAAAAACACTGAAGGCTCTTAATGGTGTGAAGATACAGCTAATAATGATGTGCGTATGTGTGTGTTACGTGGAGGTGGCGGAGGTGGGATCAATGTGTGTGCTGCTTGAGGTCTACAAATGGGCCATTATTAGTCCACTTCTGGGTGATGATGCACAGTAGGAGATGTTACTGTACAGACTAATGGACTAACGCAAGTCCACTTTTTTGAGTGGAAAATCTAAAATTATATTATGATTCTCTGGTTTACTCCCATGGCTCTGTTGCAAACATTTTTTTTAGTTCGCTTTCTGTCTACTCTGCTCAGACACAAGTACTTATTGTACAATTTGGCCTTTACCCCTCCTCTGTCTGTGTCCCCCCTCATTTCAGTATGAAATGTGACCGGGGCGCTAATAGATCAGCTAAAGAGCCTCTTAATGGCTCTGACAGTGATTTACAAGAGAAGATAGCTGTGGAGGGAGGCCACTGGGGAATTGACAGCAGTTAGCCATAAAATTTAATGTACTAATTTAATCACATAAATCAATATAATGCATGTAATGGAAATGACATAAAGTCCTCTGCAGTTCGTCTGTTGGCAGAGTGAAAGAAATAGTTCCTCCAAGTTTTCTCACTCGCATAACATTGAAGGCCTAATAAGTTTTGTAATTGTGAAACATGAATTAGCAGATAATCACTTTTTCAGATGATCACTATGTAGAAAAATTCATGAAATAATGAGGTAGCTGGAGAAAGGTTTGTTTTTTTTGTTTTTTAATGTTATCTAGTTTTTCATGTAGAGTGGACACTGTAAACAAAAAGTGGGTTAACACACATCATCCAGCACCCTTACCAGGATGGTGGGAAGGTGGCTTTAAGAGGAGAAGGATACCACTGTCACATCTGTACTGTAAATACGAAGCTACAGTACTGCTAACAGCCAGTTAGCTTTAGTTAGCACAAAGGCTGGGGGAAACAGGTAACCTGGCTCTGGCTACCAGCACCACTAAAATTCACTGGTTAACATATTACATAACATACTATATCATTTCTCATTTTCATTCTCATTTCTTTAATCTGAACAAAACCAAAGTGTGAAAATGACGGAGTGAATTTTTATGTAGGATTATGCACGAGGCCCGTTGTTCTTGGCTGGGTGTTGTGGATGCCAGGCAGCCAGCAGAGACTCTGAATTAAACATATAGACCTGAGAGCTGTGTCAGTCTTCTCATTTAACTCACAGAAAGAAAACAAATCAGTATGTTTTACAAAATGTTGCACTCTTCCTTTAATGTTTGTCTTAACTTTGTTACTCCAATCACATGGAAACATCACTGGAGCCCTAGGTTCAGTCTGTAAAAACTGAGGCTGATTATATTGTCTGGGTGTACTATCTCATAACTGATAAGGATGATAATAGAATTGATTTTCAGAGTAAAAAATACTGTCAGAGTAAAAAAGACAAGTGCTTCTCTCTGATTCCAGAAAGAAAATGGCTTCAAAATATAGTTTCACCATTTCAAGAGTTGCACAGAGAGTAGCAGACAGATCAGAAACCACTGCTTCAACTCCAACTCATATCTCTTCCCCCCCCTGGGGGTTGATTGTCAGGATGCGCCGGACAGGGAGCCATTACCAAGAAACAGAGGATATGGAGAATGAGTCAGTGCCATAGACGGCAGACCACACTGTAGTCTGCTGCTGTCCATTGTGTTACTGAAGGAGGACGGCAAAACAATAGCTCTCAAATAAAAGCTGTAAAAGCTGATGCAACACTGTCAGCTTCTGATCCAGTCGAAATACACAGAGGAGAGCTTGGACTAAACAGTTAACGGTTAAAAAAAAAGACAAAAAGAAAGGAAGAAAAATCTTAAGTTAAAATTGACAGTTTACGTTTTAACATCATAGTCCTTGTTAGACAAGAAGGTCAGACTTGTTGCCAGTTTTGAACTCTGGGCACTGCTCAGAAATACTTGATTGATTATCATTTTGAACAGTGGTGAAGTGATGAGGAGCAATACGACACAGTGAGGTGCTTTAAGTATCCAGAAAAAAATCCACTTCAAAACAGATGAAGTTATTTCTAGACAAACTGTCTCACCTCATTTAGATTTTTTTTCCAGTTTATTTAAATAGAAACAAGTGTGTGAGACTAAATGCTCGATTTTGTAGATTCGCAGTCATCTGTGCTTCCTCCCTGTGTTCTTCCTCTTCAGAGCCTGTATCCAGGCGGGGAGGGCAGGCCGACGTGCTGGTGCCACCTCCTCTGGCGCTGCGTCCTCCACCTCAAACTCCTGCTCTATCACAGAGTCCTCCTCCGCTCCTGAGTCCTCCTCTGAGTCTGTAGCATTCATATCCAGCTCAGGAGCAGCTATGGTCAACACCTCCTCTGAAAAATGGACCCGCCGGTTCTCCTCAACTCGCCTCTGATCCAGAGAGGATGAATAGAATAAAAAAGGAAGGTGAACAGAAAATGGCCAAAAAAGAATAATTAATAAAATTACTTTTTTTTTTTTTTTTTTTTTTTAAATCATTCTAAAGTGTTATCATTGGTCTATGCAACACTCATTTCTCAATACTTTGCTACAGCCTACTAATAGTTTGATGGAAAGAATGATGTCATTTGGTACTAATTATATGAAAATTTGAGACAGTGTTCAGTTGGTACATTTGTGATTAATCAGATACAAATAATTACAAGTGTATTCTAGACAGTCTTTTCAATTTTAGTCAGCTGAACATGAAAAATAAAATAAATAAAATAGTCAACAAATTCAATTGATAATAAATAATGTAAGAATACATTTTTACATTAAATTAAGAATCTTTTCACAGTCATTCCTGCTCTTCCTTAGTACTTACTAACCGTGTACAGTATATACTAACTGTTAAAGTATACTGTATTTTTGCAGTAGAATACAATCTACAAATCTGCATAGTACAACATATAAAGTTCACTGGTTATTTTGTTTTTGTTTCTGGAGCTGTTTCATCATCAACTCTGCACTGTGTGAGAATAGTGTCAGCAAGACAGTAGCAAATAAGGGTTTAGAGTCAGCATGTATAATGGATGTGGGACACGGACACACTGTGTAAATAGCATTTTTACATTTCATGCCACAAGGAGGCACTGTGATACACAATAGCTCACCCTTTTTGTCAATGTCTCCATAGAGGACTCTGAATCCTGGGATATGCAGTGTTTGAGGACACCCCGAGGTGCAGGAGCAAAAGGATTAAAAGGGGACGGGGAGAGTGGGGTAGGAGAGGAGTTTAGGGTGCATAAAGGCATGGCAATATCGTGTTGTGACTCTCCTGTTTCAGCCATCACATGGCTGCTGGTCATGCTCAGTGAAGAGACAGACCCCCCTGTAAAACGAGAGACAAAAGAAACAAGTTCATTTCTCCTTTAAAGAGAATAATTTCAGCCTAATGTGTCTGCTGCAAATGACAGCATCTAACCTCTTTCAACTCAAGCGCCTGAAATATCTGATTATTCAGAGGATTAAGTTGTTCTCACCTCTGCCTGCCTCTTTTACATCACTTATTTTCTCAGTTTGAAGCCTCTTGTCTCTCGTCTCAGCTGACTGATGCTGTCTCTTTCTGTTGAGGTGGCCTCTCTTCAGCGCTGTGTTGTCCAGACTCTCTGCAGGCTGCATTTGAAACCAGATTATATGGTGATCGACTCAAAAGTGAAAGTAGGTCACACAAAAAGGTAGAGTTTAAGAAATTTGATTATGGGTGGTTCATGTTATTTATAATATTGCACAATAATCACTAAAAAAATATTGATGGGAAGATTTTCATCAAATAATTTCTGTGAAAATATTAAATGAGTTATAAGTGATATCTGACCTCTACAAAGGAGGGAGGTCTATGTTGCTTCTCCCGTCCTCTCTCTTCAGACTGTAAATCTTCCATTGGTTCTGATAGATCAGCTGCTCTGTGAACACCCTGCTGTTGTTTTCCCTCTGAGACGTCCATGCTGACAGGTAGGAAAGCATCAGGTGATATTTGTGCCATACTGAAATCTGAAACTGCCGATGACTCGGTGCCCCTGAAGCTCCACGGGTTGTTCTCATGGATTTTGAGTTGGCTCGGCGGCTCTTCTGATCGTCTCTGATTGGCTGAAGTGGCTGATAGGTTGGGGTTAAGAAACTTTGCCCACTCTTGACCTGTGGCAATCTCCTCCAGTAGGCTGAATGAGCCCAGGCCAAACTCAAAATCACTGGAGGACCTGCCACAAGAGAAGAGATTCAAACTGTAAACAAATCACATGAAAAGACTAAAACGAACAATGAATTGATCCTTCTAATAAGTGTTGTCTGATATGTCCCATTCCTCTGTGCAATAGAGCTCCATTGTTGTCCCAAAAACATTTAAAAAATTTTTAAAAAGCCACATGACATGCCCCTTCATGATGAACATGGGCACTGCAGTTTATTTTGCCTAAGTCCCACACACACTGTCCTGGAGCCATAAATACTCCCTAGAGCAGCGGTTTCTGACCTTTTTTGTCTGACATACACCCACAGCCCTGTCAGATGACATCAAGATGCCCTTCATAGACACTTCTGCTCCTGTTCCAAACGTTTTTATTTCAATCTAATGATATGTAACACTATTAATTATATAAAAGTGGATATTGTTACAGTATTTTTTCACACAACACACAATGATCCAGGAATTGTCAGTGTTAGTAGTACACCTAGTTTCTCCTTTTTCAGTGCCCAAATCTGCATTTGTACCACTTTCTAACGGCTGCTCTCCAACTAGTTTTTATGCTCTCTCTCAATCACAGCATATGGTGTTCAGATGTTGCTCAGTTTGGTGGGAAGCCTATGGAGTCAGACTGTTCTTGGTTGGTGGTAGTGTACTGTTTATTGCAAAAATAAATATACCAGACATCAGCCTCCTATGTGTGTTTATTTTTCTTTCACACACAAATATGTGGAAACATAAAGTACTGTGCAATAGTATTAGGTAGTTTACATGTTTAGAACACGTAGTAGTATTAGTGAGGCATCTGATTGGTCCCAAATTCATTCTGCAGCACCACAACGAACTCAAACATACAACCGACCCCAATGAACTATCAAGAAGAAGAAGAACAAGAGGAACAAGACTCAGAGCCCTGATCTCAACAGCATGGCGTCAGTCAGGCAAGTTCTCCAAGGTATTTGGAACAACCTACCTGCCAGGTACTTTAAAAAATTGTGCACAAGAGGACAACTGGTGCTGTTTTTAGAGGAAAGGATAGTCGCACCAAATTCTGATTCGATTTAGTAAACTGCACTTTACCTGATAAATAAAAACTATCCTGGTATTATTTTTGAAATCGTACCCACTTTAATTTTAGTGTGTAAAATGTTTGCACAGTACTGTAAATGATTTACCAATTATGGACTCACACGTTGTTGGCTGTGGTCTTTTAAAGGGATTTGCTGACTATAAGAAGGATATAAAATAATGCCAGTCTTATCCTTCAACCACAAAGGAAAGGATCATCCTTTATGAGCGATTCTCTCCGTCCTTCGAAGGTGGTACATTTACATTTAACACTGCACCTCATTACAACTTTGAGTGACTTGTATTCAACTTGATTGTTTCCGTGCTACCTCATGCTGCTTTATACTTCTGCTCCACTGCATTTGACAGATGTAGTTACTAGTTACTAGTTACTACTAGTTACTTTGCAAAAAATATCAACAATCAGCACATAAAATATGATGCATTGTTATAGTAAATTAAACTACCCAACAGTATATAAAGTAGTTCAGCCATCAAGACAACACCAACATTAAAGTGCAGCTAACACATTAAAGCATCAGTAATAATATCACTGACAGTGGCCGTTCTGCACACATAACGAATACTTTTGCCTTTGTTACTTCAAATAGATTTAGCTGAACAACATTATGTACATAAGTAAGTCTTTGAATTCTTTTTGTAATACAGTATTTTTACATTGTAGTATTAATACTTTTACTGAAGTAAAGCATCTGAACACTTCTTCCACCGATGGTCTCATTTCTAATGTTCCCACATAAGACGTGTTTTATCAATGTGTCACACTTACTGCAATAAGAAGAGTGTGACTGAAGATGTCTGATGACAGATACTGTCGGTGAGAGGGGTGTGTTTGGCACATCAGAGGGAACATAACAGCACAAACTAACATCACATCTATGGTTGGAAACAGCTCAGAAATACCTCACATATCTTACTGGTGTAACTTTAAGAGATGAATCAACAAAACCAGACAGAGAGAACTTTAGAGTCTGGTTGACTATAGCAGTTGTTTGGGTGTATTTTTGCAGTTTTTGGGCAGTTTGATGGTTGATTACCTGACATGCCCCTCGAGTGTGCTGTCCTCTGTGCGTGCAAGGAGGGGTTTACCGGGATCACTGCTGTCTGATGAAAGGAGGGTCCTTTCTTCCTCCTTAATTGATGTGTTGATGAGATTTTCTGCTGTCAGTCGATGGTTTTGAGGTGAAGTCTGTGAAGTAAACAAGCTGCAGTTTCACTGGTAATTTTTTACAATATTAAGTTAGTATAATCAAAATGCACAACTCACCTCAGGTCCTTGCACACTCCTCTGGTCTGCTCTCCCACCTTCTTCTTTTCCTTTTTTGCCAAAACTCCCCCTCCTCTCCAACCATCTCTCCTTAATTTTCTGTGTCCATCTCCTTGTTTTATTCTCAGATGATCGCTGTTTTCTTCTAGAGCTGCTGTTTGTTGTTTTCTGGCTATTTGCAACAAACTGTAAGTCTTTACTCTGTGCCAAAGCTCCCACTTCTCCATTTCCCACACGCTGGACTTCATTCTCTTGACTTTCCGTAGCAAGGTTTGCATCTGTGGACTTCGAGGACCACATGTAGACTTTGGGTTTAAAGCTCTGATCCTGGACCTGATTGTGTCCCAACCTTGTGACAGCATCTTTATTACCAGGAATGTGTCCTGTCATTGAAGAACTGCCAAAACTCACCCTTTCCCCATCAGTCCTCTCAAAGGAAGTGGTATCAGCATCCTTAAGTGATTCTGCGGGAAACAGCTGCCCTGTTCCTGTTGGGATGATCTCAGGCGATGTGGCCTGTCCCCACGCCCTGTTCTCACCCGTGTCATTATCAGTGTTGTCTTTCTGGGAGGGACAGGAAATGAGACCCCTCTCATGACCTGGTTGCTGTATTTCCCCACCTTTGAGGCCAAAAGTATTTTCTGCAGCAGAAATCCCAAACCCTCCTGATGGGACACCATTGGTACCGAACTGAAAGCCATTCACAGGACTGTTGTTTGCTTTCTGGAGGTTGGAGGCTCCTCTCTCTCCATCTCCCTTCAGTGTGGAAGCAGCTGTGATGGATACAGGAGTGTGAAGGAATGGCTGGCCCTCTCTCCCTGGCTGCAGCTTCAGTCTCTGCAGCATGGACTGCAGCAAGGCCTGAGAGTCTGTTGGATTATGTGACTGAGACATCTAGGAACAAAACTGCAGTGTATCAAATCCAGAGGTCACAGAAAGGTATGTCAACAATGAGCACACATTAACTCCACAATAAAGTCTGCTAAAAAGGGAAGGATTCCATACAGTCTTATGTAATGTGTTGCTTTGAAAAGAGACTGCAGACCATGACAGAAGAAAGTATTTGTGAAAAATCATGTCACCCCTGTGTCCAGCTTTTGTTGTTAAGACTCCTGTGACGGTTGTTTCCCTCTTTCTTCATGTTCCAGTCCTTTTCCATTATTGGCTTAGCAGTTTCTCACAGCAAATATCAAGACAGGTCCATCTCTCAACATCTAACTTCCCCACCAGTTCTCCATAATCCTCAGAAGTGTAAGCTGCAGTCTCTCTCTCTTTTTATGTTGTTTTGGCACAAAGCCGAGCCACACTCAGAATATCTCCTGACTTTTGTCCGCTTGTGTTCCTTCGGAGGCTCTTTCTTTTATCAAATGTCCAAGGTTTCAATACAGGAAGACTGTTTTAGTCACACCTCTTCTCCAACAGCCTTTTATGTTGCCAGTGATGGGAGGGGAGATGGCGCACGGCAGCGTTCCTCAGATCACTCTCTGAAGCAGACCAACAAGAAAGACCAGTGAGGTGAGATAATTGTGCATTGACAGTGACTCTCCCTCTCTCTGTGACTCTCTACCCATGCCATCTTTCTATTTGCCCTCCCTTCCTTCCTTTTTCTCTCCCTGATTCCCTCACTCACGCGTGCACACACACTCTCTTTCTTCCCACTGTGATCCTTGACTGGTAATTACAGGGCGTTTTTTGAGAGCAGCTGCTATTTATGTTTGCTCAGAATGAAAGAAATAGAAAATGCCTGCAATGACTTTTGGTATAACCCATTTCATAAAAGCTCAGTGCAGTCTCAATTTTTTTTATTTTTTTTTAAACTAAAACTTAAGACAGGCTTTTCTGTCATTGTTAGTTTTAATAGAATCTCCTAATGTGACAGGTTGTACTGGAGCCCAGAGTACTTTTTTCTAAATAGTTTTTTTTAATTAATATTTGTTGATATTAGCTACCCGCTACTTAATATATATTATATTACATGCCCACCTTTTTCTATTTCCTGCTACACTTTGGCGCACAAAAGGAGGTCTTTGGTCATTCAAAATACTAATCAGAGACTAAAAAGATTTAAAAGCATGATTCAGCCAATAAAATCTCAAATGAACTATCACATAACCGTGAGATGATGATGACGATGATAATAGTAACACAGCTATAAATATATGGAGGTAAAATCCTTGATGTCAATGTCCTATTCATTTTTGGACAAAAAAATAAAAATGAAGTGTGTGTATATACAAAATAAACCTATGTTTTTGAGCTTGGGGATTTTTTTTCCTCGTGTATGACAAAAAATCAACAATAAAAATGTTCATTCATATATTCAGAGGTGCTCAGATTCTTACCAGCTATAGCACAATGTAAAAGAGATCTGTAACAAAGACAAGTTCTGCATTCGAAAGTTTACATGAGTAAAAGTATTATCAACAAAATATTAGCTAAAGTACCAACAGCAAAAGCAGTCAATATGTAGAATGGCAGCTTTGAGAGGGTTTTATTAATGCATATATAATATTACTAGATTATCATTGTTAATTAATTTCATATACATATGTGTAGTCATGGAAGGATTACTGAGTGGGCCCATTGGGCACAGGCTCGGGGGCTCAAGGGATAATGGGGTTCACGGGCTAGAGCCTCTGTTTTAAGTGACTGTTAATCAAATGATCTCACAGAGACACAAACTGGCACAAAATTACCAAACAGGGATGTAAAAAAAACAACTACAAAGAGACACAAAACTACAATTGACTAAAAACAATATGACTGTAGATGTTTTCTGTCTCTTTCAGTCAGGGTTTCCTGCTCCATGTAGGAGGGGTGGGGGGGGGGGGGGGGGGGGGGGCTTTTACTTGTCTGTGCCCAGTTACCAGTTGTCTGATAACATGCCATTGTGTTTATTTTTTTCTTTATCTGCAAAAGAACCAAGAACTACAGGTGTCAGAAAAATGTAATAGAGTAAAAACTACAATATCTGTCGCTGAAATATAGCTGAGTGGAAATATAACATGGTATTGAGTAGAAATACTTCATAAAGTATCAAAGAATTGTACATTCACCACAGCACTTGAGTAAATTAACATAAAACTCTACCACTCTAACCACTCAAGTCAAATTGTTAGCAATACATTAAATGTAGGCCTATTTGTCCTCCACAATTATATAATACTTGTAAACTGCCATTGTAAATACCTAACCGCATCTTTAGAGAAACCTAAATAAGTTATATCCGTTGCACACCCCATTGCACTGTCAGTAACATCCTCAACGACGCTCATTGCGCATGGTTGTAATTAACCACGCCCCTTTAAGCCCCTGCGTCTGTGATTGGTCCACAGGGCGGAAGCGGGCAATGGCGGCGTAAACAACGTCAAGATCGGTGGAAGATAGTCCTTAGTCGAACCGCAGCCAAAAAATAAAACTTAAAATTAATACCATAACCAACTGGAGTATGCTTTCGGCACTACGAGGTATTCTGCTCGGTGTGCAAACCCTTAAACCTCAAGCAGTTCACTTTTTGATGGTGTGTAGCCGGTAGTTTCGGCTAACTTTTAGCCGAATTTGCTAACTTAACGGAAAAGTAATATCTACTTTGCAGAAATGGACTGCGTCGTGACGGGAGGAAACGTGAAAGGTAGAAAACTATTTCTGCTTCTTCAGTCCTTTCTTTAGCTAGAACATCAGTACATCAAATGAATTAGCTGTTAATGGTAATGGTGTTGTGTATGTGTGTGAATGTACCGTCCAGTGCTCGCCAAAGCCATCCACTCCCTGTCCAGGATAGGTGATGAGCTGTATGTGGAGCCTCAGAAAGATGGGGTGAGCTGCTCTGATGCTGACAGACACACACCAACACTTCCTCCTACAACGCATATATCTTGTAGCTTCCTGTTGGTGCACACTTTGCGTCATTGAATAGTGCTGATTTGTTTGTCTTTTTTTCTATCTTTCTCTTGTAGCTGGCCCTGCGGTCTGTGAACTCCTCTCGGTCGGCATATGCTTGCTTCCTGTTCGCACCACTCTTCTTCAGCAGGTGCAGACTGTGCTTATAATCGGCACTGAAATGTGTGTGTGTGAGTGTGATAAAGAGAGAGTGAGTCACTGAACGTCACATTTTTGTCATTTCCAAAAGTTTTAAGCCAACTTCCCTACACATTTCTTGCACAGGTACACCATCCCCAATGAGCACGTCTTCCGTTGCAAGATGGCAATAAAGGTGTGTCCATGGTTCTTATGATGCTTTAAACAATTTATCTCTCATGGTCAGCACATTTACATGGTCCGTAATAATCTATGTCAGCCTTATCAGATGAGCTCAAGTACTCCTTCATCAGCACCACCTGTCCTTTTTTTCGTACAAGACACAGTGACCCTGGAGCTGTTGATGTTTATTCTTGGTCTCCTTTTTTTCTTTTGTTAGTAGGTTTGCTTTAATTCTACAATTTTTAGCTTAGAGATGCTG
The DNA here is from genome assembly GCF_046630095.1 of Trachinotus anak. Taxonomy (NCBI): domain Eukaryota; kingdom Metazoa; phylum Chordata; class Actinopteri; order Carangiformes; family Carangidae; genus Trachinotus; species Trachinotus anak. The sequence goes on along the minus strand of NW_027273872.1, from coordinate 14,144,868 downwards.
CATTTAAATCTTTCTATCTGTCTCATCCTCTCTGCTCATGTACTCACTAGTTTTTATGAATTCTCAATAACAGTGCATGATGTTCAGGTGTTACGTCTAATTCAGGTTGTAGGGAGGCGTATCCTGTGCTGCTGGTCTGTGCTGTGACAATAAATATAGTCAAGAGCAGCATAACACCAATTATAATCCTCCTAAACACAAATATATGGATGCACTTTTTTTTAGCAAAGCAAAACCAAAATATTTCAATTTTTTCAAATTATCTGAACTACTCCACAGTCTTTCCACATATGCGCTGGCAACTACAGTACCCATTTTTGGGTTTGACTGATCCTGTTTCCATGATTCAGAGCAGAGCCAGATAAATTTCTTCTCTGTACTTCTGTACTCAACTTAAAACACTATCTTTCCTGTCATGTTGCTACCATGGTACTGCCTTGTGGTTATCTTTGTGTGCCTTGTGCAAAACCTCTGAGCTTCCTTTAACAGTTGTATATGGCAGTCATTTAAAAGGGTTGAACATGTGTCACCAGTATGTAAATAATGTTGGGCAAGTGTACACTTATACTTATAATAATATTAATAATAATAATGACAATAAGAATATAATAACAATAATATTATTATTATTAATAATAACAACAACAACAACAATAACAACAACAATAATAATAATTATTATTATTATAGTAGTAGTAGTATTATTAGTATTAATGTCATTAATAATAATAATGATAACAATAATAATATTATTATATTCTTTATTTATAGAGCACTTTTCTAAACCCATATTATAAAGTGCTTTACAGACACAGTCATGATCTTTTCCCCATGTGTATATTTATTTTTTCCCCATCTCATGTTCCTTTATGTATGAGTCAGAGTGTGCAGGCAGTGTTCAGGTCTCTGGCATCTCTGGAGAAGACAGTGGAAAAGTGCCACATCCAGCTGGACAAGCAGAAGGACCGCCTCACGTTCACCTTGCACTGCAAACACGGTATGAGTGCTTCACTTCCTCCTCAGATGGTTCACAGTACTTCACATGAATGATTTCAGGAGGGTTACACCTCATTTACATTGACACATGTTTTATTTCTTGCAGCACATAATGGATTTATTGCATTGTATTCCAGGAGTAAGTGTTTGTGTGTTGGCATTTCTCTGCAGGTCTCCTGAAGACACATAACCTGTCTTTCCAGGACAGTGAAAGCTTACAAGCAGTGTTTGATAAAGACAGTTGTGCCAATGTATTCAGGGCCCAGCCCAGGTCTGTGAGATCCTTCTGTATTCTTCATTGTAAAAATGTAATTGTAACATTGAAAGTCTGCCTTTTGTTTTCTGTCCCGGACCCTCTCGGTAACATGTGTTGTTGGTTTGCAAAAAAAATGTAGCTTTATTTGATTGTAGCTTTCTGTACTCCTCCCTCACTAGAAGCTTACATTATATTTGTTTTCCCATCGCTTCCAGGCTGCTGGTAGACACAGTCGTGCACTTCCCTCCCTCTCTGGAAGAAGTGACTGTGGCAGTGAGTGATGAACGGATGTGGGTCAGGAACCATGTGGATGAGGATACAGGTGACCTAGTTGTCTATTTGCTCACCCAGCAGCTACAGACCGACTTATTGAAATTTGTAAAACTGTTCTTTAAGAAGTCATAACATACTTTTTATACAAATCTTACATTGGATATTTAAGTAAAGTACAATCAAGAGGATCAATACTTTAGTGTGACACAAATTTAAGATTATAATTTGTTCATTATTATTATTGTTTTATATCTACTTTTACCCTTAATTCACTCCTGCTTTTCTTTCTATTTCCCTCTCAGAGCAGTCCAAGTCTATGCTGACAGAGCTGTGTCTGGCTTCAGACGAGTTTGACCATTTCGCTGTCCAAGCTCACAACAGTGTCACATTTTGTCTGAAGGAGTTACGGGTGAGACAGCAGATAAAGGGAGGAAGGACTGAGCACAATAATAAGAGGATAAATCAGGAGAGAGAGGGTTGGGAAATTGATCAGAGAGAGAGAGAGGTCCTTTGGGGGAATTGAAAGAGGGGTGGAGGCAGCTAAAATATGTTGCGGAAAGCTGATTTCTTGCATTTATTTCTCATCAAGGAGGTTTGCTAAGTCATTTATTGTTGTCTCTCTCTCAGGGTTTGTTAGTGTTTGCAGAGTCCACTGGTCTCCCTATTTCTATGTACTTTGATGAGCCGGGAAGGTAAGGATTTCACATACAGATGCAGTTGATCAGTTGTGTTACCAAAATCTACTGACATTAACATTTTCTTTGTGCTTGTGTTTCAGCCCTGTGGTGCTTTCAGTAACAGACAGTGTCCTGGAGGGAAACTTTGTGTTGGCCACGCTCTCTGATGATCCCAACCACCGTAAAAACAACACAAGACGGTAACACTCAAACCAAACTGAATGGGCTGGATTTTTTCTTGTCAGTCACTTGTGAGTCAGCTTTAGAAAAGGGCTGCCAATGGCAGAAGTGAAAAAAAGCTTCTTTGCCAAATAGTTTCCTCAGTTCTAATGAAAAGTTTAGCATTTATTCTGCAGGGATGCCATGCCACCTGGTGGACAATCACATTCTCTGAGTGGACAGTGAGTTGACCACAAACTGCAGGTGTTTTAGTCAGCACATCTGTCCAGCTTTAGCACATGTGGTCTGTTGCGTAGTGTAATTAAAGTTTTGTAATAGAGTTTTGTCAAATTGACACAAACAGCCATTTAACCATTGAAAATGTATAATAACATGAAATCTTACAATGTGGGCAGGGGTGAATGTTCGGGTCTGTGTCTGATAAGTTTTGTCTTAACTTTTAACTGTCATGTTTCCCTTCCACCTCTCAGAGCACACACACCACCACCTCCCCCTGCTGATGACTTCATGAATGACGACATAGACTCCTACCTAATTGCCATGGATACCAGTATTGCACCAGGTCCCTCGGCTACAGGTCCACCCACACCCCCATTAGCTGAATCCACATACTTAAAACAGCCTGCTGCAGCCAATCACAGGACAAGGATACACAGCGAGGAGGAGGAAGAGGAGGAGGAAGGTGAAACAGCTGATTCAGACAGACCACCCAATAAGAAGGTATAGTTTTCAGTTGGATAAATAGATAAGTTGATGAAAATGTAAGGAGATTAAACAAAATAGATTTCCATATTAATAGCTGTCCTTTTGCAGATGCCATTTTGTTTTTATATTAAATAATTTAATCTTAATTTACCCAGGAAAACTGCAGAAATTTAAAATGCCCTTTTCAAACATGTTACTGACTGTACATAGCACATTTATAGAAAATCACAAAATCATAAAACAATGCAGTATGAATTTCCTAACCTTAATTTACTTTCAGACCATCAAAACAATAAATTACAAAGGCACCATAACATTGACAGCTACATGAGACTAGAGTTTCTTTAGCAGTGCTATCTGCTGTTTAAGCAGAAAATACCATATAAAGTATAAACACAAATTTTGTTTCTCCTCTTGGCAGCCATGTGCTGATTAGTGGTCTTCACAAAATATCTTACCGTCCTCTGCCCTCATGCACAACGATTACTGAAGCAAAGTGGAGACTCCAAACCTGGAACTTCTCAAATTATGTTTTTTATCACTGACTATCATCATGTTGATGTGGGAGTTCACAACTGATCTCAGAGATGTATTGATTACAAGATTATTCCACGTTAAGAGGTCAGTGACTGGAACAAATGACTGCGACAGTGAACAATAACAGAATCATTGTATGTCTGTATCTGCTGTCTCACACATCACCACCCCTGGTTTTTCTATTCTGCTCTCATTGGATGACGCTCACATCCCATCAGACTAATATCCAAGGTGCCCCAGCTGCCAGTGTACCTTTTTTGATTTTTATTTCATTTGATTTTTCATGACAGCTATAAACCAGGGTCTATCATGACAGACATGAGTGACGTTCCTTAATAACAAACTCAAAAATTTGTCTCATTCTGGTAAATCAGGGCAAAAAGTTGTGAAAGTTATCTGCACTAGGCCTCAGGTGACAATCACTAGATGCTACTTGCAGATTTTTCTTATGTCTAACATTTGGATAAAATACACAGTGAGTGTACTGTAGTCCTATAATTTTTCCCCCTTCTGTGTTGTTCTCCCACAGTTCTGTTCCTTGTTCTTTGGATCCGTGCTTCCTCCATCTTCCCAGATGAATACTCAACCAGTGACAAATCAAGAAGTTCTGGCCAGTGACAGTGAGGATGACACTTAAAGTAGGGTGATAGTGGACTAATGGGATGTGGACTGAGAGAGATGGACTGACCTGAAAGTGGGTGCATGTGTGTCCACTTTTATTACTGTTACATCATGCCACCTGGACTATTTGAAAAAACATAAATTGACATCCTGGACTTTTATTTTCATCTTTACTGTTTTGTTTAGTTTTTTTTTTACCTGGCCAAAACTGTGCAGAGGCCATCAGTACAGAACCACATTTACTGGATTAAAATGTTAATGGTGGAAATCTGGGATTATGTGAAACTAGACATGAAGCAGTTCCTGTTTATTTTTCTTTGGAATCTGTTCAGTTTGTGATCAAGTTGCAGCAAAAAAGTACCTTCAAATAAAACAGATTTATTTTTCAAAGTATGTAAACATCATGTATTATTTATTTACATGTCAAATGGTTCAAGTATAACAAAGATGTAGGATGAGGGGATTGTCTGCTTCTCAAACCAGTGACTCAACAGATAGGAGACAGGATCTGGAAGGATGAGGTCTGGACAACATGGTTTACAGTTAAAGCTTTTAATAAAGTGCAGCAAAAACATGGCTGTAAACAATGCCCCACATTTTTTATCACATTATATGCAGCTATTACCGTGATGCAGACTATTTAAATGTCTTATCTTCCACTTCTTACACTGCTTAAAATGTACCATTGAGACTAATCAAAAGCTACAACGATGACCATGTGCATATGCTTCAGACCTCATCCCTCCAGGTACTATTACAAATGTTTGTCAAAAGTAAGATTCAGCATAAGAAGTAGAATTTCTAAGCGTCTGTGAGCCAGTCTTTGCAGATTGAGACGGATCACCTTTCTCTTGGACTTGAAAACTTTTCCCCCTCGTCTGTGGTTTCCTCCTCTCTCGCTCCCTCTCCTTCTCCATCTCCTTTTCTTTCTTCTTCCTCAACCTCTCTTCCTCTTTCTCCTTTCTCTCTCGCTCCCTCCGCCTCCTCCTCCTCTCCCTGGAGCTAAGTTTCTCCTCCTCTTCTTCAACCACTTTCCCCGTCCCAGTTCCATCACTGAAGTCCTGAATCAAGATTTTGGGGACTTGCATTTTCTGTGCCCCTTTTTTCTTTGCCTTTTTGGGCTGCTCTCCTCGTAGTCTGCGGAAGAGACCAAAACGTTTAGGGGTGGCAGGTGGCTCCTGCTCTTCCTCTCTCCCCTCTGTCACTTCTGTAGACAGTGGCGAGGCAGCTTTTAAAGACTCATCCGGAGGGGTTTCTGTTGGGTTTATAGCTCCAGGATTGGACGGTGGTTCAGTGTGTTTAACTTCAGGGAGATTAGTAACAGGTTGTGATTGGCTAGTTTTCTGTGGGACGGTGAAGAGATCTTCTGAGAGCCTACGCGCTAACCTGGACCCACGGGAGCTGGAAGACTTGCGGACACAGAAATCACCAGAAGACCGGTTACTACGGTGCCCAGAGGCTTGTGTCAGGCCGCTGTTATTTGGCTCAGTCGGAGAACCATCTGTATTTTTGACATGTGAGTCACTGTCAATTTGTGGACTGTCTGTCACGTCAGGAGTAGATATGAAGACGTCATCCTCTCCTACAGTGTTTTCTTGAACATTTTCTGTGTTTTCTTCCTCCTCTGAAGGACCTGCAGTGGCCTGGCCACTTGGTTCTTCAGGTGCAGGTTCCTCAGAGGTATTCATTTCTACTAAACTCGTTTTCCCATCAGGCTCGGTGGTGAGATTCACTGCTTCTTCAGCCTGCTTTGAAGTCTCCTCCTCCTCTGGGGGTGCTACAGAGTCTGGAGTCTCCACATTTATCTGAGTTTCAGTTGATGTTTCCTCTTCTTGTGTTTGACCGTTGTCAACCTGTGCCTCTGAGTGCACAGTCAAAATTGCTTCTTTTTTTTCCAGTGTGGGTTCAGATGTGACTGTATCACACTCTGTCTCTGAGCAATGAGTAAATGCTTCACTTGACTCTTTCACTGTGTCATCTGCAACCGGTATTTCTGCTTTATCTTCTGTGTCAGCCACTACACCAGTGTCCTCCTGTTGGATGCATTCAGGTGAAAACAGGATTAACGTTTCCGCTTCTGTCTTAGTCTCTGTCTTTGAATCTATGTGTTCTGAATCTATTTGTTCTTCTTCAGTCTCTGATTCATCCTGTGTAGATGGGTCTTCCTCTACCTTTTCTTCAGTTTCTGTCTCTGTTTGGGTGTGGCACTCTTTTCCGAACTCAGTTTCTGCTAATGACTCAGTGCTATGGTATTTTACTTCAGTTGCATCACCTTGTGAGCTTTTGTCTGTCTCTGTGGTCACTTCGTCCTGTGTCTCTATCTCTATTAGATCTGGGTCTGTGAAATTTCCTGCTTCAGTGTTGCTGTTTGTCTCTGAGCTGGGACTTGTCTCAGCTGTTGTTTCTGAGACTTCTGTGAAGGTGTCCATCTGTGTCTGTTGCTCATGTTTACTTTCTGTACTCTCTTCTGGTTTCATGTCAGCCTCAATCATCTGTTCTTGACTTGAGTCTACACTTGTGTGAATTTCTTCGTCAGCGTGTGTGTCTGCATCAGCATCTTTCTGTATCTCCCTCTGATTTTCCTCCACAGCAGCGGAATGTTCACTTTCAGACAGTTGTTCGTCTGCCTCCTCCTTTGTGTCTTTGGCCTCAATATCCTGGTCCTGGCCTTCATCATTCTGTTGTTCCAGGACTTGTGACTGTCCGGAAGAGTCCAGCTCTTCTCCCTGTTCAGTGGGCTGAGGAATATTTTCAGCAGTCTGATCTTTGGCTGGACCGTGGCTTGGTTCTGTCTCCTCATTTGTTTCTTCTGTCTGTTCTGAAGAAGCTTTGTCGTCCTCTGTTTCTTTGGGTTGGCTTTCCTCTCTTTCAGTGATTTTAATTTTGACTGGTTCAATCTGTTCTTTAACTGTCACTGTTGCTTCCATGTGCTCTGTTGGTGTGTTTTGGACTTTGTCCATCTTTTTAGGCTCCTCTAAACGTTCTTTCTCCTCAGTTTGTTCTGTTAGTTTCGACTCACTCTGTTTTTTGTGTTCCTCAGCATCCTCCTCCTCCTGAACGCCCTGCACCTTCTTAAAATTAAACTCATTCCAGTTTCTCCAGTCCTCTTTTGCTCCCATTGAAAGATGCCTCACAACTTTACCACCGCCTTCCCACTCACCTGGGTTAGCTTTTCCCCCTTTCCTCAACCTCTTGTGAAGGAGCGAAGGAGACAGTGACAGAGTGGAGGCCGAGCGAGAAAGGGGGACAGACAGGTTTCCTTTCTCTCTCTGTTTCCTGTCCCGTTCTTCCTCACTATGTCGAGCCCTCGCCCATGCCATCCGGTATCCCTGACAGCGGCCTCTGGGGTCAAAGGTGGATGAGGGTCTTTCTTTCCTCCATTTATTTAGCTCCTTCTCCGTCTGTTTCTCCAGATCTCTGGCTGACAGAGGCACTGAGCACACCTGAGAGTGCAGGGACAGGAGGGGCAAACATTATAGAGGTAGAGGTTGCAAATGCATGAATGAAAATGCATGAAAGTTGATGTGGGTGTAATTCCAGTTTATGGCAGCCAACACAGGCTGGAACATCATTTCAGCAGTTTATTACCTCTGCTATAAAAGCATCGTCTTCTTCTTGGACCTCCTCCCTGACGCCTCTCAGCCTCTCCAGAGTCTCCATCTGGCCCTGGCACTGCTTCCTCTGCTCAGCACGACCCAGCACCCGACGCACAAGCACCACCGCCACCTGGAGCAGCACCCGCACCCCTGCACAGAAGAGCCGAGAGGTAAGCACGAGCAGAGAGGTACAATGAACACCGGGGGAACGGTGGTAGCCATATCAAACCCATCACATGCTGTAAATTATTTCATTATTATTATATTTCAATATTCTGCAAATCAATATAGCACAATTATGATAGACACATTATTGCGTCTGAAAAAATAACACATTTAGTTTCCTCTTTTTTGGAAAAAATGTAATTTGTATCAGCCTATGTGGAGAATGTACCATAGCAGAAAAACAGATCCCAGACTCGGAGCAGAGTGTTGAAGGGCAGGTGGCGTGTGAACAGACACATCAGCCAGTCAGTGGCAAACATGAGGGGCTCCACTCCATGGTGCTGCAGATGTTTGTGCACAGCTGGACATGTCCTTTTCAAGACCCAGGTCAGCATGCCTGCATCAAACAGGACCCCCTCCTACACACACCAGGCATGGACGGCTCCATTAGCATTTTTGCTAAAGTGGGGCTAACTCATAGCACAAGCTCACAAAAATTTACAAATTCACTGTCCTATATTTGAAATATCTGTGTATGGGAAGCTAAACAGGTTTGAAGGTATCAGGTTTATTGTGTTCTTGTGTGGTAACGTGCATGTCCTCACCAACAGAGGGCTGTAGTATCCAGGCAGGTACTGCTCACTGATCTGCACCAAGCACCAGAACGCCTCCTGCCGGGGTTACATGAGGTGAACATTAGCGGCACAATAGCTAATTTTTTGAACATTTATTACCCTATTACAACCAAGGTATTTATGCCTCTGGGCCAGTGTTTGTGCTGTGTGACAAAGTGCCAAGATGCCAGTATTTTAATAGACAGATGACAGTAACAGTGGTACACATTCAAAATCTGAAAAGAGTTTTTGTTTCTCCAGTGAAATCCACACTAATGAAATCTTTTTGAGATTGGTTAGCAACATCTTTATTTAACAGAGGGGTAAATTTATAGTTGCTTGCTACCTCTGCAGGCATGTTCATCAGCAGCACTGCCGCCACAGGCCCCTGTGCCTGGCAGTAACCCTCTTCTGGTTGGTATTGAGTGTATGCTTTCAACACCCGGAACAAACCACGCTGCCTACACACAGACACACGCACCACAACAGTCAGACACATTAACCACAAGTTTAAAACTCATGATTATGTTTCAGTGAAACCCACATTTGATTAGAGAGGCGAGTTTACAAAGTTAAAATACAGCAGATTATATCACTGTCTATTTTCTAGTCTTAATGAAGTGATAACTTTCATTTTACCCCAGACACAGAGACAGCAGGAATGCAGAGATGGGGGTGGAAGTAGCAAAGGTGTGCTAAACAAACTGCAGGACTGTTCTACAGCTATCAACTCAACAGAAACAAGCATAAGTTTTAATGTTTTCTACCCATGTCCATCCTTGGAGAGGAACATTTCGTGGAAGGGGAACTGCCGGTCCAGGTCTCTTTCAATCACATCCACCCAGCTCTGCAGAGCAGGCTGTGAGTCCAGAGACTGGCACAGAAACAAAAATACCGAAGTGAAACATCTATAAATGTGGGTTAAATGTGATAATAAAACTGAGAATAGCAGCAAACAATTCTCACGATTGGAAAGCTGAAAAATGTCTCACATTTGCTTGATAAACAACATAAACAATTACTTGATTGTCAGCTCTGAATAATTCATCTTTTCATCTACATTTTAATCAATTTAACAACTAATTGTTTCTGAACTTGTTCTACTGCATAATTTGCAACAGGTTTTCTTGCCTCATAGAGGTTTTCATTTTGTTTCATCCTTATAGTGGCTGCACACAGCAGAGGCCAGCACTTTGCTCTGAGCGAGGCAGGGATGCCTTTCTGACACTGCACTTTGACCTGAAGAGAGAGATGCAGTCATAAACGAATGACAACAGCAACGTGAGTCTGTATTAGCAGTTGACAGTATGAAAGGCCCTTTTCATAGCAGACATTTTGACTTGTCATAATAGGAAAAGTGTCCCAGTAATGCATTACAAAACCAAGATGGAGTTTTCACCCGTGTCCGTTTGTTTGTTTGTTTGTCAGCAGGATTATGCAAAAAATACTTAACTGAGTGGCGCTGAACTTGGCTGTGGGATGGGGTATGGGCCAGGGAAGAACCCAATTAATTCTGTGGCAGATCCAGATCATTTACTATGAATTAGAATTTTTTTCTCTGTATTCTGTGGAAAAGGCCTCTCATCCTTCATTCAGTCTGGGAGTTGACATTTAATGGCTGTAAGTGTCTGAGATGGGACACACCTTACTGGTCTTCTTCAGCAACATGCGGTCCCATTGGAGGATGATGTTGATCCACTTGGTCTCCCTCTGCCTGACCAACTCCGGGGGTGGGCCCACACTCCTGACACAAAACAGCACACAAAACACGAGGTAAGTATTTTTAAAACATGTAACAGCCGTATTCCTACAGTAATGAACGCCTTCTGTGTGTCTCATCCATTGACTGTAGAGCACTAAGGCTCTCAAAGCAGTTAACAGGAGACCTTTCAGTCATCGTGCAGCATTTCTGCGTGCACTTTTGTGTGTTGTCATTACAGACAGGCAGTGCTCTGAAAAACAAGACAGGAAACAGGAAAACCACACGTTAGCAGTGTGAAGTCTCCATGGCAACAGGTCAGGATGTTATCAATGAGGAAAATGTGAAGGTGACAGGTAACTGTTTGTTAAGTTGGTCTTATCCTGATTTTACATTGCTTTATCTACAGCCCACCACCAAAATTTTTAGTTTCATTCTTGTTTGAATGTAACGTAAATATGTAGTCAGTTGATTCTGTCAGAGTTTGCTTGTATTGTCTGAAAGTATAAGTGTTCAGTATTTTTCATGTAAACTATCCTAATTACAGTTTGTACTCTCTACGGCATGAATTTTACATGTTTCTGGATAATTAAAAAGTAAAAAGTATCCCCAGAGTGTATTATAATGTAGCTATTGTAATATAAGTTGGGTCTCTTCCTTGGACCTCAAACAGGCCCGACACAATTTTGTGTTAAAGCTTTCTATCCTGCTTTAGAATTAAGCCTCATCGTTCAATTTGACGTCACTGCAGATTGGGATGCCTCTCTTCAACACAGGGCAGTTTGTCGATGACCCTATAAAAAACACTTATGAATATTTCTGCCAACATGTTCAACTGCAGGTTTTTTTGCACTGCCTTTTTGACCTTTTCATGTGGCTGTCTCTTCATTTGAGCTCACGGTTAACAGTGCAGTGAAGTTCAAACTTTCCTTCGTGAGTAAACAAGGCTTTCTTTCACTCTTTAGCAAAAACGTTTTGTTCTGTTTAGCTCTCTCTGCTCATTAACACTGAGCATTTTTATTCTCAAATAAATATACTGGTTCCAGATGATGTGGTCTCTGTAGAAATATGTGGCCTTCTTTGGAACAAAGTTTGTGCGGCCTGTCAGAGACTGCAGTCTTCTAATCGGATGGTTTGTCAGTATTCAGGGGAACATATAGTTTTGAATAATTTCTTCTGGGACTCACTACTGGAAAATATCTATCTTAAATCTGAAAAGCACAAGCAGCTCACATCCACCCTAAGACCATAACCTGTAATGAGGGACCACGGCTTGATTTATTTTAAGGGGTCACAAGCCATAGACATAGACATGAAAGACCATACTATTATACAGCACTAGCTAGTATTAATTGTTAATCATCAGATCATAGTAGTAGGAACATACATACATTGCTTTATTGTTGACTGAAATATGTATATGTACATTATATGTATGAAAACCTTACAAATCAGTTTCAATATGATCACAAATAATATTTTGTTTAAAATAAATACATCATTGTAATGGACTTATATTTTTAGACCTCACTGTGTGTTTCTTGTACTATATGTGTTTGATTTTGTCTCTATAGGGTCTGTATTTTTATAAATGTTGGACTTTCTAGAGTCTTATCTACCTTGAGACACAGTTTAATAATAACAGTTTTAATTTCACAAATTTCAACAGCAACCTCAGCCTAACTTTGTCTCTAGCATTTGACGTCTCCTTAAACACAGATATGAAAACAGAGAAACAGAATATCTGGTTGTGATAACTGTGCCAACCTCAATAACAGTACATGAACAGTAGACAAGCACACATGTGGAACTGCTCACCCTGCTGTGGATCCATTGGTCAGAATGAAGCCAAACCGGTCTGTCTCAGGCTCCACACTGACCTCTGACCCCGCATCAGATCCAGAGCTGTCCTCTTCACTGGGGTTCTTCTGGGATGGACTCGATGGACTCAACATCTTACTGATAGAGAAGAAGAGGCTCTCGTTATTCACCATATGCCTGTCTACTCTATCGTCACGACTATGTGAATCTGGTGTGAGTCTGCCTCAGAGATTTGTGACTTTACAGTGCCTTCCACAGGTAGAAATATCAAAGATGTGCAAAACCTTAAACCCAACCAAAAACAGCAATAGTAGTTAATAGCATACAAAGTATTTGTCTTGATGCTCAATAAGAATTGTTTTGCTGTACTTCATAAGATTTTAAGTACATGTACAAGTTCATGTTTTAACACGTCTCTGAATCGAGCCAAGGTTATGAGCTCGACTGCCTCAGTTTTTTAACATTAGTGTAAAGTAGTCTAAGTCAACTTCCTGTCCTTCAACCACAAACCAAGAAGATATGGCCAAACCTAGAGCACAGTTATTAAAACTCTTAAAATATGCATCTAAACAAAGTTACCTTTTACATTTCCGTCATGTTTAAGCACTCGTTGCCGAAGAGGTGAAGTGTGAGATACTCCAGTGATGAGAGAGGAAGACAAACTTCCTCTCTCTCTCTTGCTCATTTGCTCTCTCTCTCTCTCTCTCTCTCTCTCTCTCTCTCTCTCTCTCTCTCTCTCCCCCTCCCTCCCTCTGCCTCTATCTGTCAGTATTACAAATGCATGATGACTGCATGGTGGAAATCAACTTCCCTTTGTCAAACGCTGTAAACTGCTATAGCAGTAAAATTGACTATTTATGGAATAAAGTCTTATTTTTAGCTGTCATGGAAGTGATAATCATGATTCATCAAACATGACATCAGAGTGAGTAAATGAATATGTTCTGCTGATTGTGTCCTTAAATGGGCTTCCTCTTGTCTGGACAATGTTTATGTCATTTTTGATTGCTGTAGAAAATAGTGCAATTATACGAGCCCAGAAGTAATTTAAATAAAGTAAAAAATATCATCAAGAGTGCAATGTTTTTGCTATTTCCTCTCCAAGAATGGGAGATTAACGAGGCGCACCTGAATGCAGCATAAATACGACTGCGCAGTTCAGGGACCGCCGTCTGTTACTGCTCACCTAAAACTTGAGAAAGGTAAGTCTAGTGGAAGATAATTATAAAGACGAACTGGTTATTGTCGCCAGTCATTTTAGGCTTCGGTAATAGGAAATCTATTGTGTTCATTGAGCTGTTATTCGTTTTCTGTTAAATTACCCTGAATTAACTAAGTCCTCTGACAGTGAAGTTGGTGAGCGACCTAATTGTGGTAAATTACCAAGACAGGATTTAGACCTCGGTATGACGAACGTGTAAATTAATGTAAATAACCAAATAAACACGTTTGCTAAAATTAGTAACCGGGAAGCTACATTTAGCTAACGGTTATTTTCACTGCTGTGAACAAGCATCCCTTGTCGGTTGAGAAAATGAGGCAACCAGAGCATCATTATGTTAACACTAATAAAAACAAGTCAGCTGATTAAAATCAGATATGTATACTACAGCGTGGTTAAATTTGTTTTCACTTGTTAATAAATGCTTACCATATGTAACACAATAAAATAACTAATTCGGGAGACTTTCTGTTAATATTACAGAGTTAACTGGTGACAGCTGGTCTAGTAATGGCGACTAACGCGTTAACGCTGCTTAATCGTATGAACTGGGTTGGACAGTTGTCGATTTTCCCATTCTCATGGAATGCCTTAAAAGTGGCAAACCGCTGACGTAACAGCGGGGATTTGGGGCGCAAGATTACAGGATGGTTGTGCTTAGTCAGCTGATAGCCTCCCTCCCTCCCTCCCTTGTTCTCAATGAAGGGCCGCTTCCCTCTACTGTGCACATTTTAGTTCCTCTAACGTGTTTCAGCTGTTTCAGTTTGCTTTTCCACTACCTTTTTTGTTCAGATGTCCAACGTTACTACAGTGAGTCTGCGTCTTCTCCACTGCTACTCGAAGCAAGGTACTACTGAAACAGGTGTCATGGTGAAGATAATATCTATACGCACAAAATGAAGCATTGTCACATTACATTTGTATGTATCTCCAGGCACGCTGGGATATGGTCCTGGCATCATGCGCCCATTTAGTCTCAGCTCACACAGAGAGGGCTATAGTAAGTACTGCTGCAAACCAATAGCTGTGCATATATGACATCCTCAATGGAGAGAAGACATGTGGCCATGGTTTGGAGTGATCTGACCATACACCCCTGTCTCCCTCTATTCTACCTGCAGAGTATGTGAATGCTCAGGAGCTGCCGACAGACCTGAGGTCCATCACTGACCGGGCTGCCACAACCCTCCTTTGGACTGAACTTTTTAGAGGTCTCACATACTGTGATTTCTATGCAGATAGCCCATGTCATGTGCAGGGTTAGAAGATAAGCCTAATGATATTCTATATTTTTATTATTGTGACCAAATCTCATGAAAAGGCATGAACCAGCAATTGATTTATCCTGCTAACAAGTATTGTCTGTGTAGTCAAAATCCAATATCTTATTCCTCCTCTATTAAAAACACATAAAGAGCCACGCTCTTGTTTTTTTCATTACAATGAGCTAATTAGTTTATTTGACTTTATGAGAGGGAGGACATCAAATATAAAATCTGTTGTTATCCTTGATGTAAAGAGTGTAAATATGCAGTAATCCAAGTGAATCAGTAACAACACATTACCAATAATACAATGAAGATCTGAATTGTCAAGTTTGTAAAGGTTTAATAAGAGTCCACATAAAACGCCCTTTTTGCATTATTTACAAGCCCCTCACAAATGCACTATTTAATCACATTTGCTAGAAAACAACAGTGGTTTTAGGAAATCATACTACTTTTTATAAAAATGAAATATTTATGACCTGTTTTTAAAAGATTGAAGTTGTGTACAAACAAAAGGGGGCGAGTGCTATGTGCTACAGTCAGGGCAGAAATTGGAAAGTGATGAGTGATGGACTGACAGGTTTGTCTTTTCATGGGATTTGACAATAAAAAAATATAGAATAAAACCAGCACTGTACTTAACATGAGACATCACTCTCTTTGATGCTACGGCAAAACCTCCCTGCAGGTTTGGCGATGACTATGAGTTACTTGTTCCGTGAACCTGCCACCATCAACTACCCATTTGAGAAGGGACCTCTGTCACCCCGCTTCCGTGGAGAGCACGCCCTCCGCCGCTACCCGAATGGAGAGGAGCGCTGCATTGCCTGTAAGCTGTGTGAGGCCATCTGCCCTGCTCAGGTGAACACAAACACACTGACAGTACCTGCTATAAACACAGAGCCATATTACCCTGAAGTTTATTTATGTTGCAGCTTTCTAAATCAAAGGTCACAGACTGCATCAAGACAACTTGTTACTTTTGCTTTTCACTTTTCAAAATAAAGCCCAAGAATTTATCTTTGTTTTTTGAATGGCAAAAAACAGGCATAAGTAATTTCATAGAGATACAATTAGCAGTGCACACACTTGGTAGATCAACCCTTTTTGACTTTTAGGGACTATGATGCATTATCAGCAGCTCTTTATTGTTTCCTTTCTTCATTTTTGTCCTCACTTTATGTTAGTGGATGCATATTCTGAGCTGTTCTCACTGTAGGGTGTTCAAAATACTGTCCTCTGGTAGCAGCAGACACAACAAATGTGGGATGCTTTAAGACATCAAATCTAAGGGGAAAATCATCTTACATCAATCCCTTTTTGTGCATATGGGAAAACAAAAGCGGTGAGCCTTCATCACATATCAGTGACTGTTTGTCTGTACTTTTCTGATGCAGACCTGGACTTTACATTGTGCAATATAGTGTTCAATTTATACGACCAAATTCTCTCTCTCTCTCTCTCAAACACAAACACACACAAAAAACAAAGACAAAGTCAGCTTTTATGCACAAATGTCAAAAAAACTGTTTATCTTATAAAGTGTGTGGCAGTATTCATGCCACTAATACTATTCACGTCATACCTAAAGTACATCCTGTTTTCTGTTGATGCTATGATTTAATTCTACAGACTAGTAAATTCAACCCAATCCTGCACCCATTGAATCTCACGATCCCTGCTGCTAAGGCTGTGACAAATTCAATGCTGAAATCTCCATCTGTCTTGTCTGACTCTGGTTTTGTCTCCTCACTTTCCTGCCTGTGTGGAACCCAGGCAATCACAATTGAGGCTGAGACTCGGGCTGATGGCAGCAGGAGAACTACACGCTATGACATCGATATGACCAAGTGTATCTACTGTGGCTTCTGCCAGGAAGCTTGTCCTGTTGATGCCATTGTGGAGGTGAGAATAAGCTTAGACCACAAGTTGTATGGCACTGAACCAAGGTGGCTGTTGGCAGCGTAAACTGTATTTACATATTATATTTAAAAATGTATGTAAAAATGTATTTAATGAATAGGATATTTTCAAGTTTTGTGCCACGAGAACCTTTTGGCAAATTTTCTCACAGAGGTGAGTATCAGTTTCACATTTACATGCCCAGTATTTATTTACACTGCATGCTTACACATAAGTACACAACACTCTAGGCCTCAATATGCTTCAAACAAAATGCTTGGAGGATCTTTAAACAGGCGTAAAAACCTCCTCTTTGACAGCACAAACTTGTAACTTTTCTAATCAGACAATCTGACAATTACACCTGTGATTGGTCAGATTTGTGGAGATTTCATTCTTTTCACAACTACCTCTGCCACTTATAGTGTACAACTTTTCATCCATAAAAGCAACACAATGAGTGCCTCCTCCCTTTAGCCAGCTTTCAATTTTGCCCATTCCAATCATTTTTGCCTTTAGACATAATCATGCGACACTACCTAGTTTGATTGAAGCATATTGAAGCCTTAACAGAGGAACTTGAAATCTTGAGATGAACTGTTGAATTATTGTACCATTAGGGTGTACTGAACCATGCCTATGGTACAGTGTATTTTTACTGTTTGGCACAAGAACTAAAGGCATGGCATATGCTCAGTTAAACCAAAACAAAAAATAGAGATGATTATGCAGATTATTTATCTTAAATTTAATCCCTATCTTCCACAAAATGGAAAGTTATTTATCTACTGTAATCAAACCATACACTCAACCCACCATCAAGAACCTGTTATAGAACATGAAACTAATGTCATCTGTGTGCATTTAGACCTACAGACCTTTTAATTTTTATTTTTTTGTCAATTCCTCCCTCAGGGTCCAAACTTTGAGTTCTCCACAGAGACCCATGAGGAGCTGCTATACAACAAGGAGAAGCTGCTCAACAATGGGGACCGATGGGAGGCTGAGATAGCAGCCAACATACAGGCAGACTACCTGTACAGATAGATTGATTGTCATATCTGCACACTGACCAAAAAGATATGTCACACATGAAAATTGTGTATCTTATCATCATTCTTTGCACTTAAGAGATTACTTGTAGCTTTAAAGATTTTTCAATGAGTTACATACTGTATGAGCAGTAAAGCCTTGCAGCCTCAGATTCTGTTGTCAGAGCTGAGAAAAAATATAAAAACGCACAATTTTTGTCTTGTGTTTGAAAGATGGATGATACTGCACTGCGTGATGTGGATTGAATAACCTGTAACCCATGTACCCTATGCACATGTCTATGATAGACTATTTTCTGCTGCACTTTAAAAGCATGATTTATCTGCTTTCACAGGTAGGACATTTCTGAAGGAGTATATTTATGTAATGTTGCTGATGCTATTTAAGAAAGTGAAATAAATTATGTTTTCAAACTTAAACTCTTCATTCATTTACCTGTGGTATTAAAATTGGTGCTGAAACAATTAGTTGATTGACAGAATAGTAATTGCCAATAGTTTTAATATTTAATTAATAATTTGATACATCTATCAAACAAAAATGCCAAAAATCTCTGGATCTAGCTTTCAGTGTGTGAGGACTTGCTGTTATTTGTTGTTGTATCACCATAAGTATCTTTTTTGGACAGTTTTGGACTATTGGTTGAACAAAACAAGCAACTTAAAGACTTTAGACTCTGGGAATTTGTAATAGTCATGCCTTTTACAGAAAACTAAAATACTTTTCATCCAAATATAATCAACAGATGCATAATAATAATGATTTTCACTTAATTAAATTATTTCTGTAAGCCACGATTACAGTAGATAAATAACAATGCCTAGTTCCAGCTCTGTTTTATTTGACAGTAAACTAAATATATTTGGTTGGATAAAGTAACATAACAGCTAACAGGTAAATTATGGTGAACATTGTTTTGTTATTCTCTAATATCTAGACCTGAACATGAATTGGTATAAGTATAATAAATGAGTTGGTAAGACCTGACTAAGTGCACCCTCTAAGTTTGTGATAGGAGATGCGCTATTTTTCTTTATATTTTACAGAAATTAATGAGGTGAAATTGGGACTGACAGACTGCTGAATCATGCTCTGTGAACACTAGGGCGCTTGCACTAAACTCAAACAAGTTTTTTTTTTTTACCGCTGCGATGGTCACATGATAAGGGCGGAAACTGACTCATAGTCCACGCCGAATCTCCCGCGAACGCAGCCATTTACTCTTTCCTCTCTTCGCAGTAGCACCGGTGAGTCTCTATATTCTTCTCTCACTCCAGCCCATCCCAGATTTCAAGTTTTTGTTTATCGAGAAAGTCAGTTAAAACAAGTGCAAACTTGAAGGTATGGTTTGGCTCCGTATGGCGCTGTATGTGTAGACATGTGAGGAAGGAGCGGCCAGACTAGGCCATTGATTTTTCTTGTGTTAACTAGCGGCTAACTTAGCCGTTAGCTTGATGAAAAGAATGGCTTCCATGCCGTGCTGGCTAAGAGGTTAGCAAGCACTGCTCTACCTCATCCCACTGCTTTGTTCTTGAAACCCGCTTAATTTCTCTAATCAAGAGTATTTACTATTACTGAAAAAAACCAAAACGTGAGTACCTGGAGTCAGCTTGATGTGTGAATTTCGCTTCTTGTCTAAGTCGGCGGCTGCATGGAACACATTAGATGGTCTCCCAGCCCGATTGTTCCAGTCGAACAAGAAAAAGTGCGGTCGCGCTTCGTATGGCGCACTCAAACCAACGTTAGTTAGCTTGTTAGCCAGCTAGCAACCGATAGTCTTGAAGTATGGCTTTAGAAGCGAGCTATCCGTGCGTTCATTCATATTATTTACCGCACAGGCTTTTTGTGTGTATTTGATTTCAACATATTCGGACGTTAACATTAAACGTCAACGTTTCATGCAAACGTGTCGAGCCGTTAGCCCGGATAGAAAATGCTAGAACCGGGCATCGCTAGGTAACAGGCTGTGGAGTAAAGCTGCTGGTTGTAAAGCAAACCGCTCAAATCGTCAAAATAACACGCTGTAACAAACCGCGGCTGTTACCCCACAGTTAACTTCTCTAATAATTACATCAAACCAGGTAGTTGCTAACACCGCTAGCCGAAAATGCTGATTGCTGTCTAACTTAGCAGACAGACGGGAGGACTGAAAACGTGCTAACTATCCCGCCTTGTTTTGTTTAACTCAGAAAAATCGCAACTATGGCGGAAGTGACAACGTGTGTGGCCATGTTCAAGGTAAGTGTTTGTTGTGTGGCAGTGAAGACATCGCTTAAGTGTTGTTTATCCATCTTTTTAAATTCAGAGGACGATATTTGCAGTATATATGCTTACTGTGCTGAACCAGTATCAACCAGTCTAAACTAACTGTGCTTGCTCATAGCTGGTGTTGGTGGGAGATGGAGGCACCGGGAAAACGACTTTTGTGAAGAGGCACATTACAGGGGAGTTCGAGAAGAAATATGTTGGTGAGTACCTCCATGTTGTGAAGTGAATGACACCCCAATATGTTACAGATGAGTGAAGATGTAGCAAGACTGATGCTTAGTCATTTACACTAAACCATTGTGCATAAATCAGAAGCAGATCAACTCACTAGCAGACCCTGGGTCAAAACTTAAGATGTAGACATCCACTGAGCCCTCTGGGATTAGATATATTCGTATTGGAGTATATATCAGCTGAGTAACAACATGGTACACTACAGAGATGCTGAATTAGTTTTGAGATAATTTAGAAACAGTGTCACCATGATGTGGTTTGTCCACCAGAGAGCACTGACAAGTTGACTTTCCAATTCCAAAATGCTCTGCTTAGCGTGTATTTTGGTCAATAATAAAAAAAATAAAAAACCCAAATGTAACAACTCCCCATTGAGAATGTTTTTTCCTTTTAAGTTCCAACTTCTGGGATGTTTAATTATATATTATGGAGCACCTTTTGGAAAAGAATCTAATCCAGTAAGGCAATATCGAAGAGACACTGCAGTGTAATTTCTGCAGATTGACTTCATTGTTTATGTGCTGTTAAAGCAATTAAACATCCACCCCACTGATGTCCTTAATGATTTCTTTCAATATATCAATCTTCCCCATTCGTGTTTCTCTTTTCATGACTTTTTCCCCCTATAAGAGTTTCATCATACATTCAACCTTTCTTTCTCTCATACAACTTTTCTTTGCTTGTAATTTTAGCTACTCTGGGGGTAGAGGTGCACCCCCTGATGTTCCACACCAACAGAGGAGCCATCAAGTACAATGTGTGGGACACAGCTGGTCAGGAGAAGTTTGGGGGCCTGAGAGATGGCTACTACATTCAAGGTGCTTCTAATAATCCTTTACATGTTGTTCAGGTTATTAAACCTATCTCTCCATGTGCTATACATTTAGATGTAACCACCCCCTACTGGAAATATTGTGTTTAAAAACATTTGTTACCTCCACAGCTCAGTGTGCTATCATCATGTTTGATGTAACCTCTCGAGTCACCTATAAGAACGTGCCCAACTGGCATCGTGACCTGGTCCGTGTCTGTGAGAACATTCCCATCGTCCTTTGTGGCAACAAGGTCGACATCAAAGACAGGAAAGTCAAAGCCAAGAGCATTGTCTTTCACCGCAAGAAGAACCTGCAGGTAAAACTCAGCTCACAAAGTTATCAATATGTGTCCACCCTCATGCATACATAAGTTGCATGTGAATTATAGAAAGCTTTTCTTTGAATGATGATTCTAACTGACATACACTGCTCTGCCCCCCAGTACTACGACATTTCTGCCAAGAGTAACTATAACTTCGAGAAGCCCTTCCTGTGGCTAGCAAGGAAGTTGATTGGGGATCCCAACCTGGAATTTGTGGCAATGCCTGCCCTCGCTCCCCCTGAGGTCCAAATGGACCCATCCCTTGCTGCTAAGTATGAGGAAGAGCTTCAAGTGAGTATGACCATAGAGGCACAATGTCTGTTCAGGTTACTGTATGTTGCAGTTTCCAGTCTAATCTAGAGGCTTCTGTACCTAAGCCAAATATTCAAAAGCAAACTCAGCAGAGCACAGCGGTACATTGAGAATCTGAAATGATTCGTCTTATCTCCTGCTCTCCAGGTTGCATCACAGACAGCACTCCCAGATGAAGAAGATGACCTCTAACCTGTTTCCTGATTTTTCCCCTCTCCCTCCCAACCGTGGAAAGGAATTTGTTGGAGTCTTGCCCCCTTACTGTAAAATCCCTTTTCAGATTTTTTATTTTTGAATTTTTCTGTTTGTTTTAAAACTAAGGAAAAAAAACTTGGTGGAAAAGTTGTGGTTCTGATTTCACTGTATAAGACGCACCCCATCCTAGTGTTGTCGTTGGCATGGCAACGTGCTACTCTTCATCATCGAGCACCCTCCACTGCACTTAGCCAGCTCACATAATGCTGTAGTACGGTGTACTGGAAGCACTAAGGGGAGTAAACTTTGAATAAAAACATTCTCAATATAACGTGTATTTGTTTTTATTTCCCTGGACAGCAGTTCCCCTGAACTCAAAGGGAGACTTGGAGTTGAAAGACCACCAGTAGCTTCCTCGTGGATGATATTTTGAGCTGCTATGATAGGAAAGGCACAGGTGTTGCTAATATCACTACTCAGACTCTGTTCAATTCGAGTGTCCTGGTAAGCCATGACACTGCAACAGTGAGCAAGCATGTATACTGGCATCCTTAAACTGAAAGAGCCAAAGGAATTTATCATTGTTTATTATTTACACGTGTTCTTTGCATAATGTTACCTGTAAACTTGTCTCACTTAAAGGCCATACTGATTTAAACAAATGCTTAATAGGATATTTAAATGATAAACCATGATATATTCTATGGCACAAAATGTGTGCAGAGCTGGATGTTACAAAACCCGGGCAAGTAAAACCAGAACTATTTGTATTGACAGCCTGTTTCTGTAAAATTGGGTGAACTTATCTTGTAAGGAGTAGGCCTACACAAGAGTTGGATCTGTTTTAGACCATTTGCATTCAGACAAGATAAAATCAAATGTAATGAAGCAAGGCTGGTTGTCCCTGGTTCAATGCATGTCAGTGGGTTGTGCAATTTGAAGGGATTTGGATTTTCACATATTTTAATATATTAACCAAGACATGCCCATCATAAGTAACTAATGTCACTATTTTCTAGAGCAGTGATGCGTGTCAAAATCTGTATTTATGAGCTTCACCGTCTTACTGTGCTCACTCAGTTCCTATTCTCACAAAGCAACCGACCCCAAAACCTTGGGCTCCGATTGTGCAACTTCAACTGAGGACTCCTGGTTGGGTCCATGGGCATACATTAAAGGAGACGTGTACTCTGCTGTGTGCCACTGAAACTGATGGAAACTTGGAGAGGACAGGGTGCATGCACAATACCCAGCGGGTGGGGGGTGGGGAGATAACAGGGGCCCCAAACTAGTTAATCCGGCCATGTAATGGGGCTCAGTGATAGAGCTTTAGTAGATCAACAGATGAAAAGATTTCCAGAGCTATTTCCCTGTGCTGTATCCTGCTCAACAGCTTATTGGCCACCAGGTGTCAGTCATGTTCTTTCATTCACAACTCAGCCCCCCGTTACGTAATAGTTCACCGGTGTGACGTGTGACGTCTGTACACGCCGTGGTTATCACGGAGCTGGGTTACAATGGAGCTACATTTCATTACAGTATTCAGGTATTTCACAGGACGCCAGTTTACAGTTTTTTTTTTATTATGCATTACAAAAATAAAATGGTTAATCAAGCATTTCCTGTTGGTATCATCAGTCAATTAGCACAACTGCATGTAAGCAGGTAGTTGCCCTCTTGTGACAGCACCATGGGGTGGTTGATGTTGTTTCTTTAAATTAAGGCCTAAAATCTACTAATTCGCTTTTGCTTTTACTATACTACCTTAAAAATTCAAAAACGCGGTATGTACTGGCGTATTGACTTTCACAGCATCACTACTAGTACGGTAACCCCTTGTGTTGCATTTACGTGAAATTATAAACGCGGAAATACGACATTGCTACCCAATCATAATACATACTTTTCCTTATAGATATTTACCATAATTCATACTGAGGTGGGAAATGTCACCTATGACGTACGAATTCATTCATTGGCTTAAAACAAAAATTAATTTGCTAAATAAGTAAACATCAGAGATTTAAAAAAAAAAAAAAAAAAAAGTAAATGTGTGATAAATGCCTCTTAGAACAGATGCAACAACTCTGGGTAGTTTTATTTTGAATTTCTAATGCTTTTCTGACGTTGCTGATTCTACATGTCAGCCCTTTTAAAACACCTCATTTGTATGTTCTCCTCAGGGCCCATCCTTTCACCCTCACAACCTGAGTTTATCATGGCAACACTGATCTTATTGGTTGTGAGGGAGCCGTCAGATTTGAACTTCAGGTTTTCTCTTGCTCCTGTTTTGTTCCCCTTTAAAGAGCCAGACAGGCCCACTTTTTTGCATTACAAATTTCATCCTAAGTGTGCTCACGGAAATGAAGACATTAAATAGACAAATGAGTACTAATGTGCAGACTGGTGTCTTTGATATGTTTTACTTTGTGGGATAAAAAGTGAGTATTTTCATAAAGTGATGATCATTCTGTGTAAATTTCACATTTGCAAATTTAAGTGGACCGACCTTCATCGTCCACATGTTTTCCTCTGTCCTGCTGAGGAAAATCATGTGAAATAACAGAACAGATACAATTATGTGGAATTATTTTGTCAACTGTTGTCAAGAATGCACTTTCAATCTCATCCTCAAAGTCCTCACTGGAATGGAAATTTGAACATTTACAATCCCATGACAATTAGGTAAACACCATTTGCTGAGGAAGACTGTGTAATATGATTGACAGCTCGTGACTGAGTGGACCTTGTGGATTGTTGAAGTCAACTTCTTCTCATTGTTTTGTTGTCCATCAATGTAGCACGTAATTAAAAATGTCATATTTAAGATTAATTTGGTTTAATTTGAGCTTTAAAATCAACTTTAATGAATGGCCTTCAGCGGTGCTTTTACAAAGTTTGCACTCTGGTTTTGTACGACTCGTATAATTGTTTTGAAATAATTGATGCATTAATGTGTAAGTAGCACTTTGATGTTGTAGTTGGTAAAGGTTGGGATAATTTAAAATAGTTGTTTGTTTCTGCAAAGTAACTAGTAGCCTCGCTAAAGCTGTCAGAGTAATGTAGTGAGGGTAAAAGTACAGTATTGCCTCTGAAATGTAGTGAGGTAGAAGTATAAAGTAAAATGGAAATATACAAGTAAAACAAATATTCCTTAAAATTGTGCTGAAGTACCGTTAGCTACTTTTAGCTAAAAGACACCAGGGCTATCAGACAATGTATTAATATCACAATATAATAATGTTAGACACATTATTAGTTTTCATCCGCATTCCCCTGTAAGGTTAATATTAAATACTGTGTCAATCAGTGGCAGACATCTAGTCGATGTTTAGGCAGCGAAGTGGTTAAAGAAAGTTATTTTTCCCACATCACCTGAATGTATCTTCAGTGCAGGTGGCTCAGGGCGTGGCTTCATCCATACCGGACAGGGCTTTGTCCGCGCATGCGTGAGACGGAAAAGTGCGTTTTAGAATGATTACTGGTGCTCAGCGGAGGGGCAGATTATACGGCTCCACACAACTGTTGTTTTAATCCCCTGGCCGAGGAGATTTAGCAAAGAAAAAACAGTGGCTTTAAACCCAGCAGCCATATTGTATGGAAAAACGACGGAAAGACTCCAGTTTTCAGAAGAAGTTGGTTTCTCAGACACCTTTGTCAAGACTTTTGGGGAGTTTAATTTTCTTTTTAACTGGCGGCGGGTTTGTGTTGGACAGCTAGCTTGCCAGCTGGCTGGGGAGTTCAGAGATTTTGACTAGTTTTTCAGCCATTTTACAAAATATTGTGGTCGTCGCCTGGTTTAAAAGGGTTAAATTAACCGAGGGAAAGATGAAGGACCGATTGGAGCAACTTAAAGCGGTAAGTGGTGTCCAGGAAATGTTAAGTTTGCTTACAGTAGTTTTTTTCTCTGCAGTATTGTCTCTCTACGCTTTGACGAAGCTCTGAAAAACTGTCCTTATAGAAATCAATGAGAAGATGAGATCAATAAAAATATTTTTTTATTATTTCCACTTTTAGTTAAGCCTTTATGATATATACCTGGCACATAACATATTATCAATTTGAGCCAGTGTTGTACAATGTGATGACATAACTCTTGTGATGGATGTACTGCAGGTTGGTAGGTTGATGAAAGGGGATGTGAAACTGGTTCATTTATTGACTGTCACAGATGTACTGAAGTATAGTGTAATTGTAATCAGTTGATCTGATCTGTATTATTAGATGTCTATTTTTAAGTTGCATATTTAAGGTGTGGCTCAGACTGTCACTGAAAATGTAAAATATTCTCTGATTCTGTGGCTTTCCTCAGTTTTTGTCAGTGGAAATGATCTTTTTGGTGCTTGGGCTTTGTACAGTTTTTATGGGCATTTTAAACAGTTATCTTACATTTAGTAGACTAAGTGATTAAGCTTTGAAATGAAAAGATAAAAAAATAAGAGACTAATCTTTAAAGAAACTATTAGTCCTAGTTGCCACCACTGCTAGAGATGCATTAAAGTCTTAAAAACATAACAAATATGGTCAAACTAGAAAGTTTAAAAATGGATGCAGGGTCTTCAGTTGGGTTGGATATGTCTCAAGTCATCACAATTAAATTATTATGATTACTTAAACAGAGAAATCATTTGCAACACAGAAGCATCCATTTTCTTCGTCTGAGCTCTAATCAAATTTGAGTTAATGACAGTAAATACACATGCTGCCCATTGGGGGTGAGGCCTTGATCCTATTGTAACCCAAGTCGGGATGTGTCGCTATAGCTACCTGAAACTGCTGGCCAAATATTTGCTATGTTTAAAGTTGCTGTACTGCTTCCCCCCACTTCCCCAGGCGTCTGTATCTCACACAGCTGGCTTCTTTTCAAGGAAAATAAGTGCAGATAGCAAGTGAAATAGGCCACCTATATGTCGGGAGGTTGGACGTGTATACATTAAAACCTGTAAAGCTACAGTATTTAACAGTTCTGTTGTAATGGCAGCTTCCATCCTAACTACTTTTTCCACTATGTATTCCTCACTTTCTTTATCTTTTTACCTCATCCACACACCTTTATTTTCCTGCTTTAGTTAACTTTCTAATGTTTAACTTTCTGGCTGTAAATTTAGCTTTATATTGGTGTGTGTTTGCATGGTGGGGCAAATGTTCTCGTGAGCTCATGCCACTAGTGTGATCATGTCACCTGACGCACTGTAGGCCTGGAGAGGTTTGGAGAAGAGGCGCAACAGGAAACCAGGATAGTAGCTAAATCTGAAACTGTGGCTTTATGTGACAGCTCACACTGTATGCTATTCAGTGATTGAATATAGTTTCTTGCTTCGACCTTTTTTGACAAAAATAGATCATTAGTTGGTAATGTTGCTTTACAAATTTCAAACGACTTTTGAGTAAAGCTCCAGCGATTACTCCATTTGTTAATTACTTGATTGATGGAAAAGTAATCAGCAACTGTTTTGGTAATCAGTTAATTGTTTCAGTCATTTTCAAACAAAAGTAGTGAGAAATGCATTCTGCAGCTTCTCTCGTGTGAATATTTGTTGCTTTTTCCTTGGGTTTTGGACAAGAAGAAGATATTCCAAGGTGTCCCCTTTTGACAGGCACTTTTTCACAATTCTTTGATATTTTGTAGATTTAAATAAACTTAATGAAAATAAATTTTAGTTGCAGTCTGACTAAAGGCCAATGTCAACATGACAGCAGTTTTCTGTTATTCTGCTTCTTTGTTCCATTTCCTTCATAGTATTTTCAAATGTGTTCTCAGTCAAAGTCATATCCTCTCTACTCTAGTGTGTACAGTGTTTCCCCTCATGTACTTCAGGCCTGGTGGGCAAAGTTACCTTTCTCCACCACATGGCTCAGGTATCTGCGCGCTGAATGGGGGAAATTTTAACAGCACTAATATGGCTTCTTCTGTGGCACATGGAGATTTTAAATCCCTTGTCCGATTTCACCATTGCATTAACACAAGTCCTGATGGAGTATTTTGGCTTCTGTCACCATGCTGCTGCAAATCTGACCCCAGCTCCCTGTCCTACTGCTGTGATAGTTCGTGGCTCACTTTCTAAATCATCCACTGGGGAAATCTAGTGCACGGGGCTGCAACTAGAAATAATTTTCATAATTTAAAAAATTTGCTGGATATTTCACTCGATTTTATAGGTTGGTCTACAAGATGGTCTATAAAAATTTAAAATCATCAACACTCCAGAGATATTCAGTTTACTTAAATTATGACAATGCTAAGAAATACAGCAAATCCTCAAAAGTGATGTGCTAAAACTGGGAAAAGTTTTCGCTTGAAGAATGACTTCTAACAATTAACTGATTACCAATGATTGTTGTTGCCTTTATCCCACTGCCTTCGTCTTTGTTCACCCTTATTTTTCCCAACTGTGTTCTCAGCCTTGAAGTTCTGCTTGTGTTTAGTTTAAAGTGTTAAATCCGGTACTGTTACATCATTTATGATCCTCAGAGACAAAGTCTGTGGGTTTATGACCTCCCAGTTTCTTTAAGATGACGGAGTCACGGGAAAGATAAGAAAGCAAGAGGGTTGGACATTCATCATGGGCTGTGATTGATGTCATAGCCCTTGTGTGTACATAGTTTTGTGCATGATAATGAGTCATAGAGGTTACTTTAGGTTTTTTTCACTGGCTAGACTTATTGGTCGTGTGCATATGTGCTCAAGTACATTTTGCCAAGGGGGAGAAAAGGCTGATAGGACCATCTCAGTCTTTGTACTTGCTCATGTATGTGTCTCCTTGGTGCTTTGTTTTTCTGTCCTTGGGTTTGCTCACTCTTTACTGGGTGTCACTTTTGATCTGACTTTCCAGAAAGACCAGTACAAAACAGTCTTGTAATTGGAACTCCAATGAAATTGTGTGTTAAGAGAGCCAGTCAGTTTGATGAGCAGTTGTATTTGGGAGACAGAGGATCTGCTGCAGAGTAAAACCTCTGTTTAGTCGATGCCTTGTTGAGGGGAATTGTGCAACATGACATATGGCGCACATTTGCATGCAGAATAAGCATAATTAAAGGTTTTGGATAAAATGAACTAGCTGGCATCTGGGGTGACATTTCCATCATTCATGTGCGGCATGTGTGGTATTTTCTAATATTAATGTCATGTTGTCCAAATGTTACCCAGTGTTGTTTTTAATGTTTTGATGATTGCACAATCTTCATCTAGCTAAGCATGAGATTACAGCTTTTTTTCTTTTCTCCTTTCTGGTCCAACAAAAAGAGAAAATCTAATTTGCTGCTGCATGGGTCGGGTCACTCTGTCAGTCAGTGTTTTGCCCCAGTTGCTCAAAGTGGCATTAAATCTGCTTTGTTCACAATTTACATATTTATTTTTAAAAAAAGGATGATGATATGTGTGTCTTAATTTGCCCTCCGCATTAGGCAATACTGCACAAAATAATGTAAAATGCTTTCTAATGTTAATCTTGTTCTGCACTGCACAAACAGCATACCTCACACTGCTATGTCACAAGCACAACTAATCACGAAGTGTTACACTGTGCATTACAACACTTCCAACCTCCCATGCAGTGATCAGAAACAGTATGAAGTTAATGTATTGTGAATTAATAATGCAGTTTGTTTTTGGTTCTCTAACAGTAATAAAAGGTGTCTCCAGTTTGAGTCATAAGATAAATGACTGAGTTTAACAAGAAATGTTGTAAAAGTTTTCTTTATGACTTAGACAAAAACACTGCCTCAGACTGTTACTGTCCGTGTCAAACATTTTTTTACATGAAAGCAAGTCTGTGTGTGCGGCATTTGTTGCTGAACGAGAGACACTGGAAGGAAGTGAGTGTGTGTTCTTATCTCTCTGCTGCAGAAACGCTGTGTGAGGGAGCATAATGTGTGGGCCAGAGCAGTGTATTTGATGAATAACTCAGTGAGAGATTCAAAAACAAGCAGTGTGTCCGTGTGTGCGCACGTCCAGGGAACTGTGTTCACAAGTGTTGTTAGTTACAGCCTGCTGAAGCAAATAGCCTTGGCTTCATTTGCAAGTCAAATTTTAGATGAGGAGTAGGAGGTTAAAGACAGCCTAAAACTTTAAACAGCTGCAGTAAATGTTAGAGCCCAGTAGGGTGGTGACTGATGATTATTTTTAGTCACATTGTTTATAAAATGTGTGATATATTAAAATGGCTTGTTTTATTTGGTTAAAAAAGAAAAAAAAAACATTATCCTATCAAATATTTGAGAGGGTGGAAACATCACATCATTTGGCAGTTTTGTTCGAAAACTGACAAAATGAATCAGTGTTGAGCCGCAGTGATTAGTCGGTTCACCGATTATTGTACAGAAATGGGGAATTTTTTGGATAATTGATCGACCAAAGTGCCAAAATAATTCTCCAGTTCCAGCTTCTGAAACATGACTGTTTGCTGTATTTATTCATCATTGCGGTAAATTGAATATGTTAATCTTAGACTGTGATGTTGAATGTCTTAGACTACGTCAGACAAAGCAAAGACAACATTAAAAATACATTACTGTGGCCTCTGAGAAATTGTGTTTGCCACTTCTTCACTATTGGTTAACATTTTAGAGATTACACAATAAATCCAGAAAATAATGCTTAGTTGCAGATCAATTACCAAAATAGATGTCAGTTAATTGTCTGTGAATCGACTACTCTACTTAACAAATTGTTGCAGCTCTAGTTTCTGGTTCTTGTTAAAATTATTTTATTGTGCATTTTGTAACCCAATAAGAAACCAAGGAACAGTGTAAGTTAAAGAATATTTTTTCTGTGGCAGCGTAAATCAAGTGTTGTACTGATATTGACTGAGATTAGCAGTTTAGAGATTGAGGCCGCATCAGGTGATGTGACAGCCGGGAAGTTGACAGGTGCTTTGGCTTTGATCCACATGGATTCAGGAAATGACACCTGACTTTCTCCAGGAAAGTCAGGTGTCCAGACTTCAGATTCTGTCACTCATTACACATCAGAAACACAAACTGCTATGTGTTAAGATTATGGTGTAAACATATCTGGCTTTAAATGCAGAAGAAATTAAAAGGGAGGAAACAAACTGAGCATATTGTCCCCTTTCACTCATTGTCAGTCTTTTTTCCGCCTTACACCGTCACAGCATGGGCCTATGATGTCTGTTTACACTGCACCTTTGGTGTGGTTTCTTGAAGTCAGTTGAAAACAGGTTGAGTTCCTGGAGTCTGGCCGTAGTCTTTCACCATGTAAATATTCACTGGCAGAGCTGAGCTCTTTGAGGCCGACTGAGCTGCACTGCCCTGTGTTTACTGACTGTCTCCTGTGACATGTTTATGACACAGCAGAGTTAAGTCTTCTGATGAATTTATTGGGTGGAGGCTGATTATATTCAGACCAATATTTCTCATGAATGTATCATGCTGAGCTACTAACCAGGAAACAATTTCATTATTATGGCCTTCAGTGGTGGCTCGTTGTCTAAATGCTTTTCAGCGTTAGCTTAGGTTTTCCACCCTGTTGACTAATGAACTTCTGGGAAACGCTTTGTATATTTATGCCTGTGTGTCAGTCACAGCTGGAGGCGTGGGATAACTGAGGAACACCTTGAGGGAATTGCCATTATTCAGCGCCATAACCTTAGAAACAGAAGAGGAGCTTGTGACCGTATTTCCTGTGACTTGACTGGTTGGCGGAGGCATACAACAGCGAGGCAGTAATTCTAGTTGGATATGAAAATAAAAATGTCTATACAACAGCTGGGTTTTGCATATTTCTCTAAAGACAAGGGGAGTTGCTTTGTATAGCACCTATAGCATACATACTATAGCAGTGCACGCTTACAAAAAAACATGAAACTAGGCATAAAAACAAGCTATAACAGAAACACAATTAAAATTATACATATTGTTACATATAAAACATACACAGAGGATTTCTTAAAATTAGTCAAATAAAATGAAAGACAGATAAATAATAAATAATGGACATAAATCGCAGTGCAGGTACGCACAGCTGCTATTCTGTTTTTACCCTAGTGAACACAATGACCATCTGTATGCACCTTTAATCCGGAAGTGTTGTTGACATGATTTATACTGTGAGCTTCAGATAACATCTAATAGCCTTAACACGCTCTCTCTCTCTGGCCAGCTGGACCTACTGGTATTTGTCTGATACAGTCTTCACCTTTTTATTTTGTCAGACGTGTGATCAAGATGACGATGAGGTGGAGATCGCTGTGGACAACGCAGCCTTCATGGATGAGTTCTTCTCTCAGGTGAGTGTCACTATCAGTGCATTAATGTTTTTTTTTTGTTTTTTTTGTTGTTGTTTTTTCATAACTTTTTGTAATTTTGTGTGTTTCATGTGTGTGTTTCAGATTGAGGACATCAGAAACAGTATTGATAAAATTGATGAGAATGTGTCCGAAGTCAAAAAGCTTTACTCGGTCATCCTGTCTGCTCCCACTTCAGATCAGAGTAAGATACCACTGACAGCTTTCCCTCCTGTACCTGTGCTTTGTTCTTTCTACTGGAAATGTATTCATACCCTACTCACACAGGGGCATATTAAGTGTAATGTTTTTCTTACCTAACCGCAATCCTTACTAATGTTTATCCTTTTCAAGATGCGATTGCTTTCAATTTTGAAGAAGAACTCAAAAAATATTTTTGAACCCAGTCATAAAAACTTTATTTTCGTAAAGTAACATTATAAAAATGTCCTGGCTTCTGGTTTGAACATGTCAGAGAATCATGTTATAGCATTTTGAAAGACAATAAGTAGATTTTTATTCGTGTTTTTAACATTCTTGTTGTTGCCACGTCTCTCCCTTCCCAGAAACACAGGATGACTTGGAGGCAATCACCAATGACATAAAGAAGATGGCCAACAATGCAAGAAACAAACTCAAGAGTGAGTCTGCCTCCCACTACCACACGCATGAGCTTTTATGTCAGAGTGGCAGGGATGTTTAGTGAATTTAATGTGACTTGCTGCTGAAGAATTAAATGACATGATAATACGATGGCAATGATTTCAAGCTGAATCATATATCGTGATATTGGTTTGATTCCCAGCCATCGAGAGGAATCTGGAGTCTGAGGAGCAGGAGAGGGTGTCGGCTGACATGCGGATACGTAAATCACAGGTAAATGATCTGTGCATCTTAAGTTTCAGGTGGCCTTCGGACGAAGCAGTTTTTGTAGGAGATCGTTCTTTTGCTGAATATAAACATTTTTTACATTCTGCTTGTCCACCAATGTAACTTAAAAAATTAAGGCATGAGTCAGTGCTAAAGCTTTCTTGATGTTTATGCGTTACTGCATCAACCAGTGAGGACAGGGCAAAACATTAATGCTGTGGTAATTGTATTTTTTCCTGTTGTCTCCAAGCATGCAGTGCTGTCCAGGAAGTTTGTGGAGGTCATGACAAAGTATAATGAAGCCCAGGTGGACTTCAGGGAGAGGAGTAAAGGACGTATTCAGAGACAGCTTGAGATCAGTGAGTGACCAACGTACAGAGCCAGAAAGTCATGTGATGGTCCTACAGTATTTATTTATTTTTTTCATTTCTTCTTTTCTTTTCCAGCCGGAAAAGCAACAACAGATGAGGAACTGGAGGAGATGTTGGAGAGTGGCAATGCTGCTGTGTTCACTGCAGGGGTAAGTGTGTGTGTGTGTGTGTGTGTGTGTGTGTGTGTGTGTGTGTGTGTGTGTGTGTGTGTGTGTGTGTGTGTGTGTCTCGTATCAACAGGTTAAAGATTAGCTGTGCTTGATCCTGTTGGGCTCAAAGTCAGTTTGCTTTCTTGTGGCTTCTTGAGTCCTCTGGCCTTCATTTTACTTATATGCAAAGACAAAGGAGGATCCTAGAAACTAACTACCAAGGCAGGGATGCATTGTGTGTTGAACTTACCAGTGTGAACAAATGAGATGCTCAAACACAGGCTGCAAGAACAGCACGTCATGACAGAGAGCATTGTGTTGTATTACTTTGAGCTCCATGAACCAGCTGGTAAAATGAGTGCAAAGTGCATTTTAACCCGTGAGACAGCTGCTCTGTGTGCACATTGCTAAGAAGGTTGTTTCCAGTACAGCTTGAGAAGAATTTCATGCACAAGGACATTTTAACTTGACATTCTCAGATTTGATAACAACTGAATGCCTTTTAAACCAGACCTGAGAAAACCCATCCATAGTAAATACAAAGGGTAACTCCCTACTGTAGTGCTGGATCTAAGATTTAAAGGTACACTCCTTGAATATGCTAAAGTGACCAACTGTGCTTTTCGAAACTAAGCTATATGTGTGGAGTCTGAAAAAATTAACTCTGAAAATGTTGGTCTTTAGAGAAACTAGTTGTTGTAATAAAATTACAAAATGTATGTGAAAAATTGGTGAGATGGACCCATTTAATATAATTTTTTACCATATGAACATACTATAATGAAGCTCAGCACCACCAAAATAAAAACTGCACAGTACGCATTGTAAATCAAGTGTGTAATAAAAGTAGCACTTTTAAGAGTAGCACAATGATATAGCAGTAATAAAAGAAAGGAAAAAAAGTTGAATTGTTCCAGGCTGCATTTTATGTTGGCACAGTTATTAAATAGCAGATTAGTATTAAGACAATTCAACACTGATGTATTTCAGATGTTTTGGCTATTCTGTTAAACATAAAAAGGTTTTGTAGAAAAACATATTTATAATCCTCAAAGTAAGGAAGTATTGAAAAAAGTAAAATGTTGGCATCGATACAAAAAATTCAAACAATACACAGCTCTACTTCTAGCATTTAAAAAGCTTCAAAAGACAGAAAATGTATCAAAACATAAAAAAAAAAAAGCTAAATAATGTAAAATAGGATCACGCTGGAAGGTTGTATAGTTTTATATAAAATTTGTGTTGGTCATTGAGCCAAGACTTGATGGTAGGTTAAATTTAATGACTTGTCATTTTCTTTTAAAACAAAGATGAGACTGTTCATTGGAAGAATCTGAAACATTTCTCTGTATCATTTATTGTGTCGGCCTCATTTTCAGTTCCTGCTATTTTCTAGATAGACGTTTAATGCATTTAAGTTAAGGTGAGAACTATACCAGACAATGCCTAATTTTGGCAGCACTGATAATAATGAAGGGACTTGGATGTGACGTCAAGACTGAGATGTGATGGTGAGAGGTTTGTGACTGTGTCTGTAGAGATCCTGTGAGGTAACAGTAAACTCTGTTCTCTACAGATTGTGGACTCTGGGATCTCTAAACAAGCCCTGAGTGAGATTGAATCCAGACACAAAGACATTGTCCGTCTGGAAAGTAGCATCAAGGAGCTGCACGATATGTTTGTAGACATCGCCATGCTGGTGGAGAGTCAGGTATGCTCCACTCTTTCCATCAGACCATCACTTTGTCCACCCATCAGTCACTTTAGGAACCTCTCACATACTTCATTCATTCATTCATTCACTCTTCGCATTCATCCTGGACTCCTTTCCACAGCTTTGTCTTTAATTCAGACTGTATTCAACTCATTTTCTCCCATTTATTTCCCATCCTGTCACTGCTGTGGTCTGACTATCAATCTGCATCCGTCTCTGTTTCCTCTCTTCCAGCTCCATGTCTTTCTTATACCTCTCTTTACTTTCTCCTGCCACTGCCTCCTCCATCTCATCACCCAGCATTGATGGAATCACCATGAAAGTAGTAAGATGTATAAATAAAGCATCATCGTAGACACCAGAGCAGACTTTACACTAGAATCAGTATATATTGTTGATCAGTCAGTCACTGTATGTATATGCGTACATAAGTATAACCAAATATGTCTTGCTGCTTGCACCATGCTTTCTGAGGGAAAGGCTTGTTTGAGGTAAGGGGCATTGCACTGTTTGTGTTGTGTGATTTTTATTTCCAGTTTCTATTTGGAAGAGGTTTGTTCTAAAGAAATCCAATATTATCATGGACCTGAATGCTGTGCCTGTAAAATTTACTGTGGCTTTAAGAACAAAACAAAGCTCATGCTGTCTGAAGTTAGCCTCACTTGTGTAGCAGTAAAGCTTTTGACAATATTATAATATTGGTTAAGGAACTTCTAACATATATGAAACCATGTGTATTATTGTATGTATTTAAAGCAGTCTGTTGTTTTTGTTCGACTTGTGTAAGTGTTGCTCTGTATCTCACTGATTGTTGTGTCTTTTTCAGGGTGACATTGTAGACAACATAGAGCAGAATGTATCTAAGTCAGTGGACCACATAACAGTGGCCAAGGAACAGACCAAAAAAGCTGTAAGGTACCAGACCAAAGCACGTAAGGTAATATAATTCAGCCAACTGCTGCCCCTGTTTGCTTGTGATCTCTTTCTATTTTTCTCTGCTCATTTTCTATTTTTAATTTGACATTTTTCACCGTTTGACACCTTTAAACCACAGCATGTGCAGACAGATCACTCTCCTTCGCCCTATATACACATTGCCAATCACACACAACTATTGCTTCGCTTGTGATTTCTCTCTCTCTTTCTCTCTCTCTCTCTCTCTCTCTGTCTCACTGTTGTTTCATTTATTTTTCTTGTGTAACTTTTCGTCACCTCTGACACCACATCCCATGTTAGGGTGGAATGATTGACAGGATTGAGAGCAACATGGACCAATCAGTGGGCTTTGTGGAGAGGGCTGTAGCAGACACTAAGAAAGCTGCAAAGTTTCAGCAAGAGGCTCGCCGTGTGAGTGTCGAGAACAGCAGTCCGGTTCCCCAAAAGCAACAGAAATAGTTTTTATTTTACTGTGTAAAATAGAAAGGGCCTGACATCAATGATAGTCAAATTTAAATAAAGGCAATACTAAGAAGAGAGGGCTGTGAAAAATGAAATGGACTAAATTGGACACTACAGGATAAATACTGAGTCAGATTCAAGTTAGCAGTCCTGATCTCACATTCCTGTTTGATTCTTTATAACATAAATGGCATATTTATACTATTTACCTTGAGGTCATTGCAGTGAAAAGTAAAAGTGTTGCAGAGTTGTAAAATTCTGTTCCAGTGTGCAGTGTTTATCAGCCCTCAGACTCAAGAATCTGTTCTCAGCAATATTTGCAACAACACGCCTCCACCTCCTCCAACCCCTTGCTTTTTTTTTTTTAACTCCAGACTATCTTAGATCTAAATGCTTAGTTAGTATATGAAAAGCTTTAAACAGCTTTAATTCAAGAATGCTTTTGGGAAACCTGCCTGACAACATGAAGACCATCGCCGTCATCAAGACCCTTATTTTCACCTCATTACTTGTGACAATCCCCAACTCTCCTGTGTGCTGTGTTTCCCCTGTGGCCTGTGGCTCTCTGTGCTTTGAAAACCACTATGACAGAACCCCCCCCCCCCCCCCCCCAAACTTCCTTGCAACCTACTTAAACAACCATACACAAACACACACTCACATAAAGGTGTCACACTTTATCACCACTTTTTCACTCTTTTCTGCCAGTTCTTTCTCTTCAGCTTTAACCTTAACTTTCTCTTTGTTTACAGCGTGCCCATGACTGCTGCACTATTCTTATAATTCTTTGGATACATATGAAGATATTGTTTGTTAGCTTCTGGCTGTTTCGGTGTGTGTGAAAATAACTTTTGTATTGACACATTAACATAAAGTCAACATTATTGTGCCAAAAGAAAACTGGTTTATCAGACTTGAGCAATACTGCTGCAGAGGGTTTGGGTGGTTACCAAGTTACAAAGAGAATTAATGGTATTTAATACAGCCATTGTTTCCATATACATATTCCCTGATATAAAACTACAAAGACTATATAACATAGTAGTAGTGGGTACTAGAATTGTTCTACAATTGTATAAATTAAGAATGTACTTATTGCTGTTTCCCCACTGAGAATGGTCCTGATGGTACTGTATGTACTTGGTTATTTCCAACAGAAAATGGTGATAGTAGTGGTGGTTGTGGTGGTCTTGCTGGCCTTACTAGCTCTCATAATCGGGTTGTCAGTGGGACTGAAGCAAAGCTGATGAGCTATCTGAGTAAGAGGAGAGCTAAGGGTGAGTAACTCTGGAGCAAATAACCGCTGTAGTGTCACAATGGGTGTGGGTATGATGCATGCTTTGGAGCACGTTCTTTACCTCAGTGTGTGTGTGTGTGTGTGTGTGTGTGTGTGTGTTGTTTTTCTATCCAGAGGGCTTACTTAAGATGTGTGTGTGTGTGTATTTGAAGTTCTCTTGGGTGTGTGTTTTCCTCTTATCCTGCAGCACTTGCCTCTAGTCACTGCTTAACAAACAAAGCAGTGCTAGTGGTGAGTTAGTTGCACACAGTTTGAGCTGGTGTTTGGTCTGTGGGCTCATTTCAATTCTCATGCACCCCGTCATTAACACTGCTCTTCCTTTGTGTCTCTCTGTAGAAGACGATGATTATTGGTGCAGTCTGTGCTGTGGCTGTTTTCATCCTCCTCATCATCATCATCCTCACACTATAGCAGGATCACTGTGCTGCTACCATCATCGGTTTATTCAACATCCACTCCATCCAAAAGATTGATACCGGTCACTTCAGATGGAAATAATAATATTTCACCCACAGATGTACAAATCATCAACTTTAAACTGCACCAAGAGTCTTTTTAACCATTAGAGGAAGGCTTGGTGTTACATTTGAGAGCTGGAAAAAAAGGGGGAACCTACAGGATTTGTGGGCATTAAAACATTATTTTTAAACCTTTGAATTACTTTAACCAATGACACCTGAAGCATCCTTCCTGGTCTGTGTGGGTTTGTTTGACTTCCTCTGGCAGCTTGGACAGTTTGAGGATGCTCTGCTGTAAATGAGGAAATGAGACGAAGCTGACATGAGGTACAATATCTATTGTATCTGTGGAGGTGAAAAGGGAATTGAAAGATAACATAATTTCACTTGTGTCACTAAACATTTCATTGTTCAACTTTCAGTGCCAAAGAATCAGCCCAGAAGTGTTTATTTTACTGTCCAGCAAGTCAGATCATTATAGAAGCACATCACCTCCCTGATCATTATTTCTTGTCTTTATGAGCCTTGAAACATTTCGTGATTGAAAAGCTAGCTACCATATGTTCACTGTAATGGGATTTTCTCAGTTTTGAGGAGTTCCAGCACTTTTACATTTCAAAAAAATGTAAATTTTTTCTAACTAAGATCAGATGATCAGGTGAATAACAGAATTATTATACTTTGTGTTATCAGTATCTAACCCTGAATATAACTGAGCTCTTTAACTTGAAGACGGTCAGTGTTCCCACTTAACGCTTCTTCAGTTTAGAGAGCACAGTGGTTCTGATTTGATCTGATGGCGCTCGTGGAAACACATTTCATGAACATGCAGAGCTCAGATATGCAAACAAGCGAAAAAAGGGTAAACTTGTGGGATGAACACACATTCCTTGCTTGAAGATGAAGATTACACTATAACATATAAAGACATGATTATATTTCCTGTAAACACAAAATGTTTTTATGTCAGATAATATAAAGAGAGACCGGTAGTAACACTAGATACTTACCCTGTTTCCCAATCGAGCCAAAATACGTTTTTGTATTTATTATAAGTTTTAATGAAATGTACATACAGGATATGGTCTCAGTGGCTGGAGGCTCTTTACCACTGTGAGATGCATTTCCTGCCATATATCAAGTCTCATAATATTTCTACTATCAACACACAACTCAGTTGCCAGTTTATTAATTAGGTACAGCCATCTGAAACTAATGCAGTCTAATACAACAGCCCTGTAATAACTCCCATGTTTATGAATGTTATAATTTACTGTTTCTTGGTAAAAGAGATTTAGAGATACAGAATCCGTCATAAGTATATAATATAAATAACCTTCATGTTTTCATGTTTTTTGTTTTGGCATAATTTACTGCAGGGCTGTTGAACCAGACTGAATTAGTTTTAGTGTATCTAATAATCTGGCAAACAAGTTACATTCTGGTTAGCCACCATCATTTCATTGGTTGTTTTTTTTCTTGGTAGAAAGAAAACGTCAAACCTACAATTTATTGAACCACAGTGCACATGTTCTCACCCCGGGGCTTTAATAGGGTCATTAAAGCAGGTGATTCTGGCTGTGTACACAAGGACTGTACCAGAGATACTATTTCCACCAGTCACTTGAGAGAAGAGGAAAGGTGATCCATTTTAATCAATGGGTATTGACCAGAGCCTGGTCGAACAGGCTGTGTTAAACAGTGGCGTGTTTAATTCTGGTTGTTCTGGAACCACTTGGAAGTGAGAGGCCCAAAGCTTGATCATTAGACCAATGCAGTCTGCTCTGTTGGCTTCTGTCCACAACTGTTCAGCCCTGATGCTTTTATTTAAGCCTTGTTCTTCTGCAATAAGAGAGGGAGGAGAAAAATGAAACCTGTAGACTTTTAACTTAAGTGCCAATGATTTTAATGGAGATTAAAGATTTTATGTTTTTTAAAGGATGGTTGTAGAGTGCTTTATTGCTGTCTCGTGCTTCTCTGCCTTGCTTTCCTTTGTGTCTGACGTACTGTAAGGTAAATATGTAACTGAATTTTTAACCTTTTTGATGACTACGTTATGAAGGATCTGTGTGACTGTTGTTTTTTTATTTTTTATTGAATGCTGTTGTCAGCACATTGTTGATACAGCATGGTAACCACTGTGTTGCAAAGTACAGCTTTTTAAAGACTGGTGCACAAGTGTAAAAGATGTGGTAAGTTTTCTTTGGACCTTTCCTCTCTCTACACACACACACACACAGACACACACTCACACCCTAACCTCTCTGATCCTCTGTTCTCCTTTTGCGCCGTCATTTCCTCAAACTGGTTTGTCCATTGATGTGAATAATAATTGTATTGTGTTTGGCCGCTTTCTGCATAGACTCATGAATTAAAGCCCATTTCCTGTGATTGTTGTCTTACTGCTGTCTGCTCTGGATTAAATCTACAGAAAAAGATGATGATTACATTGTGCTGTGCCATCATTGGGATTGTTGGGTTCTCCTATCTCTACAGCTTTTTCTCATAAACGGTCTTACACAGGTAAAACACCTGCATCATCATTATGAATTCTCTACTTGCACAGTGAATGTTGAAATAATATCCCTTTTTTCTTTTTTTTTTGTCTGTGTGGTGTTTCTAGGCAAGCGGCTTTCTCCAAGTAATAGAGAATTTCCTGAGTTGCCCCACTATTTTTACCATGACCATTATTTGAATTTGTTTTAAAAACTAATAAAGTATATTTTAAAAAATTTACCATATCTGTCCTGTGCAGTTACCCCTCTGTTAATCATTTGAATTTAGATTATTTTCTTCCTGTATGAAGTGTTTGAAACGTGTTATAAATGTGTAGATCTTTCTCAGTCTACCTGTTCACAGCCAAATGGCACAACAATGACTTTTAATCATTTTGGACCACTCCATGGTCTACCGCCTCCTGGTGGCACACAGAGGGGATCCTCACATATAGAGAAATTTTAATTATCAGGAAATTATTAATATGGATTAATCTAAATTTAGTAGATATGCATGAAGATTTTTTTTTTTGTGCTGTCTAGACCACAAAAGTCCATATATATGCACATACAAATAATTATGCTCTGGTCATTAATATCCAGTTTAGTAGTATTTTCTGACTTCTTTGTTGTCATAATTTTAATAAACTGTGTGTGATTTTGTTGTGTCTGATCTGTATGCGTCCGTGTTGCTGAAATGCTTGTCATGCAGGTCTTTGCTGTACCAGCGGCTGTCACCGCTCACTGGCTGTGTGTCAACCCAGTCAAGCCTGTTATGTAATAAACGATTTCT
Source organism: Trachinotus anak (assembly GCF_046630095.1). NCBI lineage: Eukaryota > Metazoa > Chordata > Actinopteri > Carangiformes > Carangidae > Trachinotus > Trachinotus anak. Next base: position 14,103,348 of record NW_027273872.1, on the reverse strand, counting down.
GTGCGTTGTACCAAGTGTCGGTTATTGCTTTGTTTCTCGTGCTGGAGGTTTATCCTGTACATGGTTCAGCAGATCGCCTGTTTTCACGGAGGGGAGCCGACCTGACAGCTCATGTACAACCCAACACCTTTTACTTTCAGGGCATTGTCCATGTCACTTATCCCCTGCTCTCCGTGTGTGGAAACTACAGCTAATGAAAAGCGAGTGTGTGCACAGCATGATCGTGTATGAAGAGCTTTCCTGACCTCATTTCATCCCTCATCTCGATGTCCTTCCTGAGCGGAAGCAGGCCCCGCCCATCAACACCAGATGGGGCGGGGTCTCCTCCAGGGTTCGTTCGTTTTGCTGCTTCGTGCTTGGAAGATAAACTGAGTTGGGGAGCATTAAGAAAACGTAATAATAATAATAATAATAATAATTATTATTATTATTATATATAAAATAATTATAATATATAAAATAATAGAAAATATGATTATAATATGCACAATTACCTGTGATGTTAATACAGGTAGATTCATACTAGTACACTCAGTACACTGTTATATCTATTGTTTATATATGTAGGTGGATATGAAACAGCAGTTACAGTAGCAATACAGAAATTTCAATATAGGAGTGATGAGAAACAGCATGGTACTCTGTTACACAGCAAGGTAGTTTTAAAAAATAACAACAAAAACAACAATAAAAAATAATTTTATTTAAAGCAAAAGTGTATTTAGCATCTCAAATGTGAAGATTTGATGTTTTCTAGTCATATATAATAGTGTACACATATAATAGTCTTTTTATATTGGACTGTTGGTCTGGTACAGCTGAAAAAAATTATCGAAAGATTGATGGAGAATGAAAATAATGATTAGTTCCAGCCCTAATAATGATAATAGTAACAATGCAATGCTGCCATTGTTATCCTAAAATGTGATTATAAGTAGTCACCCAAATACTGTACTTGAAGACTCCATTTATGCCTTATTCGTTTTTTTTAATGCGACTTTATCTTAAAATTAATATGCTGTTTCCATCCTGCAGCCTTAATAACTATATCACAAGTAGCACTGTGTACAATGTACTTTTGATTCTTCAAGTTGCCCATATTTTGTTACTTATCCATTTGTGGTAAGGTTTTTACCACATAAATGACCTGAATACTTATTCCATGACTAAAATTAATACTAATTCAAAAGGACCGTCAAACCTGGGAAGCCAAATCAAGCACACTCGGACATTAATATATTCTAATCTGGTTTAAATAGCACACGCAGTGTCCAATGAGTGTGGCTCCATGCTAATTTTTTAGTAACAGTGATGTAAATGGGGGGGTGGGTCATGAGGTTTTTTTTTTTTAGGTTTGTGTGTATGTGTGTGTGTTATTTGCTCAGCTGAAAATGGCGGCTCGGTGCGTCGAATCGTTCTAACTTTGTCGCACAATAATAAACATAACAAGACACACAGCTGTTAGTACATAACATGGGGAGAAACTTTACTGAGAGACTTCGGACGCTCTAGTTGGGAAACATTACTTTGACCACTACGGCTGAAAGGAGTTAAAACGCAGAGGTAATGATACAGAAGCTTACAACTGCCGTATAGCTAATGTCAGCTAGCTGGCTAACGTTAGCCGACGACTTATGAAAGGGATTGTCAACTGAGCTAGTTTACGTTAGCCGCTAACGCCAGCTAAAAACGTCAGTAAACAGACACATTGGTTCAGTATATTTCTGGCACAAGGTAGTTGCCCTAGTCGGCACTTGTCTTCATGCAGCGACGCATGTTCAACATAAGTATTTATATTTCTGTGTGTTGCTAACCTTAGCTTTCTGGCTGAAGCAACACTGGTAGCTAACGGCAGCTATGTAGCTAGGCTCTACCCACAGAGAGGTGTGTGTTTCTGTCCGAGAAAAAGGTAAAAACACACTAAAACATTTAAACAATCCTGGCTATTTAATCAGTGTAACTTAACACGACTCCGGAAACTTTGTTTGTCTTCTAGAGATTATGGAGGATCCACATACACGGTACAGCAAGCGCCTGGTGAGTAACTTGTACAAACTGTTAGCTCCCGGAACACTTGTTTTATGTATACAGTGCAACCTTTAGGTGTTTTCATGAAAGGTCAGTGAGTAATACTGGCCTTTTAGATACACACGAAGCAATTTAGTGAGTGATAATTACTGTCTTTAAATGGCATGGCCCACTTTCTTGTGGTACATTGTCATGGCTGTGGAGCTTTCTGTTTTGTTGACCCCCCCCCCCCATTAACGGTAATGAACCTGTCTGAAGACACTGGGTTCAATAGGAGGTCAAGTTCACTGTCTAAACTGACCAGCTTTTCTGCTGCGACCTTCACCTCTATTCAATTATTCTCCCTTGCTCTAAAGTAATTAACACCATGATTTTAGAGTTCCCTGTGTGTAATCTGAGAATTATTATTATTGGTGGTAATTGCTGGTGAAATTAAATCAAAAATGCATTTTAAAGAATTTATGTAAAAAATGTCTTTTCTGACATATTTGATAAGATTTTGGAAATGAATTTAGCTATTTCTTGAACACCACCAATAAATTGTTATTAATTTGTTAATTATCTTTATGTTTTACTTTATGTGAAAACAACACCTTGTTTCTTCAATAATATTAAAATAATTTTTAGTTGCAAATTAAAAAGATCTGTTCAGCCTTTGCTTCTGAAAGTTAGGAGTATCAGAGTTTAGATAATACCACATTTGTCATAAAGGGATGGGGGTGGGGATATCTGAGAGCGGGGCTGCTGTGCTTGGTTCATCTGTCTAGCCAAGCAGTGCTGCATAGGGTGAATGGCAGAAGGGGAGTCAAAGGGGGGCAGTGTGTGGAAGATTAACCCCTGCTATTGTAATGCTATATTGTTTGGTTCCCCCATGAACTGATATGGTGGCTGGCTGACTGATCAGCCTGGATTGATTTATTGTGATTTAATCCTCATCTTGGGTGAACACATTCATTTTCTCACCAGTGGTTCCTTTTATCACAGAGTTGAAGGGACAGCTCCCATGTGTGTCACTTTATGTCTTAGACATCAGTCTCCAGTAAGAACATTTAAAAATACATCAAGCAATGTTGCAGAGGGTTCTTGGATTGTTGCATCTGTATTAGATTCAAATGTGCTTGCTTTTTGTTGTGGATCAGAACCAGTCTTAGTAGCTGAGTTTTTTCATACCAAGGGTAGTTTGGTGAACAATTATTGATATGATACTCATTTTCTCTGAGTTGTAAATTTGGATGGATTTTGTCTCCAAGTGATCTTTACATCAGGACCACTATGACTAAGCTCTGTCAAGGCACTGAATTATCTTCAGCGCAGTAAGACATCCCATATTTGTCACTGCCAGTTATTCCAGCCCTACTGTCCTCTTTTTGTTGCTCTCTGCAAATCATAGTGTTCATGGGTGACAGAGAGTTTATAAGAAACCTACTTTTGTCCCCAGCGTACAGGTACGCGGCGACGCTACCAGGACGATGGAATCTCAGATGATGAAATTGAAGGGAAGAGAATGTTTGACCTGGATGAAAAGTTGCAGTGCAACAGGTTTGGCTCTGAATTGGTCAAACACATGGAGGGTAAAGGTGAGATGTGAAATTAAACATTTTGGAAAGGAATTTCAGTGGAACCATACCTTAACATATCTAATGCCAAGTGAAGGAAATTAAGGCTAAATGTTTGTTCTACACACTGTGTTGCTTGACACAGCTAATTTTCATCTATGTGTTAACACTGATAAAAGTATCTCTACCCAATGCAAGTTTGAGTTTTTTGATGATTGTCTGTGTCACTGTGCCTGTGTTTATGTCTGCTCTAGATTTCACGTTTGAATACATCCAGAGGGAAGGGCTCAGGGACCCCATTATCTTTAAGACAGCTGATGGCCTTGACATACAGTAAGTCAAATGCTTTTTCTGTTTAATCGCATATTATTATTATTATTATTTTTTTTTTCTTTTCAAATTTTATATAATTTCAAAGCAGATGCCAATATACATGTTTGACTGGTGAAAAAGAAATTTAAGAAATTACAAGGAATCGCCTCTCTCTTGCAGAATGCCAGACCCTGATTTCAGTGTGAGTGATGTCAAGTTGTTTGTTGGTAAGGTCCTGTTTTACGCTCTTTCAGAGTAAATGGCTTTATTTTTAGTGCACAAAATGCTATCCACCAAATGCCATTTGCTAGTAGAGCTAGAGCCAGTGTGGTGTATTAGGAGATATTTTGTTATTGCACACATACAGTTATGGTCAAAATGATTGGAAACCCTGAATTTCAAGTCGTAATTCAGAAGATCTTCACAAGTAAATGCAAATGAACCATCCTTTGAAATGTCAGATTTAAGCTCTTTCAAAAGGTTTTCAATTGTATTAAGGTCAGGACTCAGTGCTGATCAGTTTAAAACATCTTTTTCATTTCACCCATTCTTTTGTGGCTCTGGATATGTGCTGTTGTTGAAGTTGTTGTCTTGCTGAAAAACATTCACCTTGAACCTAGTGTTCTGAAACTGATTAACACATTTCACTCTAAAATGCTTGGTAATCTTCATTCATCAACTACATTCAGTGCCAGAGGCAGCAAAGCAGCCCCACATCATAATAGAACCCCCAGCATTTTTTACTGCAGGCAGGGTGGTACTTCCTTATGGGCTTATTTTCATCACACCAAGCAATGCACTGCATCCCCAAAGAGCTCTACTTTGGTTTCATTCGTCCATGTAGTACTATTTAGGACAATGAATTTGATTTGGATTGAAATACAGTGATATCTGGTGTTGAACCTCTTTTAATTCTCTGACAGGTAGTCGACGTATTGTAGACGTGATGGACGTGAACACCCAGAAGGGAATTGAGATGTCAATGGCTCAGTGGCGACGTTACTATGAGACACCACCATCAGAAAGAGAAAAACTCTATAATGTGATCAGCCTGGAGTTCAGCCACACCAGGCTGGAGAATCTGGTCAAACGGCCGGCTTCGGTGAGAACACACGTCACACCTCAAGGTGTTACAACAGCCAAGACATGTACATTGATCATACCATTGTGCTTCAGAAAGACTGGCTAGTTATCCTAATTATGTGTTTGCTTCTTTGATGGATTAAGCGCTTTGGATCGGTCCCAGAGTAATAACATTTTGTCTACATACACAGAGTGTCAGAAACAATGTTGGGTTTGTTCTAGACAGTTTGAATGTATATTTTATAGCAATTTCTTTTGATTAATCCAGGTGGACCTCATTGACTGGGTGGACAACATGTGGCCCCGTCATCTCAAGGAGAGGCAGACAGACTCCACTAACGCCATAATAGACATGCATTATCCCAAAGTACAGAAGTGAGTAAACCAGAGACCTCAGAAACATATAATGTTTGCCTTGATATACCAGTACTGACCACATCACACCTATATCAGCAATAATCTTCATTCAATTCTGTAAAAAGTCTCTCTCAAAGTCTTTTTTTCCTAAAATCCTCATTGTGTTCACTGTCTCTTCTCCTCTTCTCTCAGGTACTGTCTCATGAGTGTGCAGGGCTGCTTCACAGATTTCCACATTGACTTTGGAGGCACTTCAGTCTGGTATCACATCCTGCGAGGAGGAAAGGTCAGTCTGGATGACACTGGCGCTTTTTTATCCTAATGAGTCAGTTATGCTATTAGAATAAAAATAAATGTGATTGTGGGCTAACGCTCCATCTTGCTTTTCAATTTCTTGCTTCCAGTAAATGCACATTAGTTCTCATAGACATTTATTTATGTATTTGTCGACCTCAGACCTACCATCTTTTACCTATGACTCCTGCAGGTGTTCTGGCTGATTCCACCCACACCACAGAACCTGGAGATGTATGAGAACTGGGTCTTATCAGGAAAACAGGGAGACATCTTCTTGGGGGACAAGTGTCATGACTGTCAGAGGATAGAACTCAAGCAGGGCTACACCTTCATAATTCCATCAGGTCTGTTACTACATACAGTCGTGACACATGCAGACATATAATACATGCAATTACAAACACTGTCTCTATCCCTGCCCTTTAAAAAAAACCTCACACACTTGACGATTGAATGCCTCCAACATCCTGTATCTTGTTTGTTGTAGGGTGGATTCATGCTGTGTACACTCCAGAGGACACGTTGGTTTTTGGAGGGAATTTCCTCCACAGCTTTAACATCCCCATGCAGCTCAACATCTACAGCATTGAGGATCGCACACGGGTGAGCCACACCTCACATTTACTGTAGACTGTTTGCTGCTGGTGATATATAACTACCTTCTTGCCACACACTGATGATTGCTTCAGATTTTGGGATTATGCAAGGCATGATTTATGTCTTATTCTGTGGAATTACACAATGAAAAAACTGTAGTAACAGGGATTTCTGAACAACTTGATTTGAGATGAAGAATTTTAAACACACATAAAGCCCTGGATACTCCATTTGCTTTCCTTCCTTCTCGTACAATTCCCATACCTAAACTCAGGGTATCTGCTGATAGCAGCAATCAGCTACCAGTTCTCCATTTTCCTTAAATTTAAGATGCCTGTACCTCATCGAGTAGAATTCATTAGAATAATTTTTTGTAAGGTAACATGAGACCAGGAAATTCTGCAATACTAAAAACTGAGTCATGGCCCCTGTGACTGAATTAATTTAACTGAATTTAATAACGACACAAAGAAATGTTTTTTTAATGTAAATTAGTGATGTCATATTGATACCCATCAATCAGATCTATATCGTGGTTGATACTATCAAAGTATCAGATCGGTGCAATTATACATAGGGCTCCACAATTAAATCTGAAAGTCATTTAATGAAGTTTAAGTAGGTTATAACTAAAATTACCATGTATGTCTCTTGCTTCTTTGGTGTAACAACTACACACTGGAAAAGTCAGACTTTTACAGTAAAACAAAAATTGAGCCATCTCCTGCAAACACATCAGTCCCTTTGGGAGATGATCCAAAACCTTTTCTTAATTTGGCTATAACACAGGTTTAGCTGTGCTCAGTTACAACAGACTTTTCAGACACTGTCACTGCTCAGCTATAGATGATGAGCTTTGCCAAGGGACATACACAAGTGTTCATTTGACTTTCAGACTGCACCACAACCACAGCACATTTGCCCCACATCTTTCAAAGCAGGGGTGCAAACAACAAAAAAGTTGTGACTAATGCTTCTCATGATGAACTACTATGTAAGTGCAGTTTGTTAAAAGAAAAGGCAGAAAATATACATTATGTATAAAAAAACAAAAACAAATTTAAAGCACCTGTAAACATAGTATACATTTTATTGTCTCATGGAAGTATTTGGTTAAACAGAGTGTTGAAGAGGCAAAAACTTACAGTACTGTCTGCTTCTGTTTTCCTCCTCTAGGTGCCAGCAAAGTTCCGCTACCCTTTCTACTATGAGATGTGCTGGTATGTACTGGAGAGATATCTCTATTGCCTGACCAACGTCTCCCACCTCACCCCTGAGTTCCAGAAATACTCCCTTGGCATAGGTGAGGATGAACACAAGAAAACATTGCTACCCTCATTTCCCTCTCATTTTCACACAGACACAAAAATTAATCCATCAGTGACATCAACTACAACCATCATGTCCTTTCTCTTTTCAGGACTGACCCAGGCCGACCTTGAAACCAGTGATCACACCAGGAATGGCACCTCCAATGGAGTTGATGGTGACACTGGAAACACAGAGACCATGTTCAACGAAGAAGAAATTAAAGAAGAAGGAGCAGCTCAAGTTACCACACCTCAGCATGTGCTGACCCCCTTTGAGCTGGAGGGACTATGGAATCTCTTGGGGAAGCTGGAGGAGCTGCCAGCGCACAAAAAGTGTGTCCCTGCAGGCATCAGGAACGCTGCGGCCCTGCTCGAAGACATGAGGGTGGGTGTCGCATGAGTTACCTGCAGTTCATCTCGCAATTACCTCACCTTGGATACACTACATTCAGAGATATATTACACAGTTTGCAACTAATGCTTTTATGGTGCTGTGCCATGGTGGAAGTCCAGATATATTAAATATTTTTTGTCTTACTACTCGTTTTTCTTCTCCACTGATCCAGGCTGTTCTCAAGGAGCATGCCACTGATCTCCCCAAGCTGTCCTACACTGGAGAGCCCATTGTCAAGTGGCCCAAAAGGGTGAGTAGAAAACTAATTTTTAAACACTTCTCACTAGTCAGTAAATAGCAACATACTTTTGTGGACATATGATGATATCTGTTTGTGAGCAGATATGGTATATTTAGAATTATTGCTTCTGTTAGTTTTAAACTTCTTTTCTTATTGAATAATTGATATTAATAAACGGTCAGTGTTAAATGTACTTTTTCACATAGCTGATGTTCGATTACTTTATAAATATACTGTTAATTCTCACATTATATTATTAGTAAAAATTGTTATAAATTTTCCAGGTCTCATTCCATTTCATCAGACCAAGACTCCTGTCTTTTATGTATTTGCAATTCTTACCTATTTCTTCTTTACCTTTTCTTGCTGCGTCCTTTATACAGCCATCATGGTACCAGCCCCCTACTCCTCCTCCCCCTGTCCTTTACCGTCCTCGCTTGGGTCCTACCCTCCACAAGCCACTGGGTCAGCGGCCCACAAAACGTTCTTCCATCTCTGCCCTGAGGCGCAGACGGGTCAGATGCAAGCGCTGTGCTGCTTGCTGCAGGAAGGAGTGTGGCAACTGCCAGTACTGCCACGACATGAGGAAGTTTGGTGGGCCTGGACGCATGAAGAAGAGCTGTATTATGAGACAGTGTCTAGCGGTGAGTTGTCATATACATTATTGTTATTACTGATGTCAAACTTAATTTCTATGTTATATTAAGTTTATTATTCTAAGCTTCCATATTATTCTATTTCTAGTGTAAATAATATGTATGTATTCCACCAGCCTGCATTGCCCAACACAGCTCGATGTGCCATATGTGGAGAAGGTGAATCAGATGAATCAAATCCGAGCACTCACTCACTCATGGAGTGCTCTGTCTGCTCGCAGATTGCCCACCGTCAATGTATTAAGGTAATCTGCCTCAGACATAGTGAAGACCATAAACTGAATACATTACTTCATGATTGCATTTGTTTGGTTTGCTGCCTACAAAACTGTATTTTACGGTAGTAGGAGTTTAGTAACTGGTGTTTCTTTGACTATCAACTCCTCCCTCTTCCAGGAACCTGGTGAGGGGAAGATCAACAAAGACTTGCCGAGCTGCTGGGAATGTCCCAAATGTTATCAAGGCAAAGGTTCAGCATCAGAGGTACCAAACATACACGTTCTCCCTCTCACTTGCCCTGTGTTTCTCTCACTGTGTCCTCAAGTCTCCTGTTTGTTTAACCTCCACCAGCTGCCATATGGTTGATGTTGATAATCAACTGAACAATGACTCTCTCTCTTTTTCAACCACACCTACCATCTCTTCCCTTCCTCCCCACACCAGTCTTCCAGCGATGAGGAAAGTGGAGAGTCAGAGGGCTCATCCTCCTTGCCACCGTCCAAACTTGCATACCGAGAAGGTATTGGTGTAGGTGATGGGTTTAGACGAGGGAGACGTAGCAGACCCCAATCCCGACCCACAGCACCACCACCTTCTCAGAAACTATTACTGCAGCATCAACAGAATCGCAAAAGAGCAAGTGCACTGGAGCACAGACTTAAGAAGAGGGTAAAGTAGAGATCCTAACTAGATTTAGATGCTCTTTTTGATTGTATTTTGTAATGTTTTAATGATAAAAAGCAAGTAGTGACATATTTTTGCTCCAGGAGGAAAATGTATTGATTTACAGCTTTTGGACAGTTCACATCTTAATGAATATTTAGATGTCTCTGTTTAGTAATACTCCAGTCAGCTTCAAAGCTGGTTAGGCAGATATCACAGATGAGACTTGGGACCTCCCCAGACTTAAAATAGATTTAAAAAAAAAGATAAAAACCTGCCTATATGTATTTTTTTTTGTATTTGACATTTATCTTGTTCCACAACCTTTTTTACTCTGCAGATAAAACTGGAGCGCAGCAAACTGTTAGCGGTAAGCAACATACTTTATTCTGCAATGATTCTGCAATGCATTTAAATAATGCTACAGTGGATATGTAGTATGATTAAAGGTTTTATCCAAGCAGCTTGGTTTGTCAAAGATGCATTTCAACTGTTTTTTTGTTGTTGTTTTTTTTTTTTTTTACAAAATGCTGTTCTATGTCACTAAAAGTCAGTGTAGTTGTGATGTGGCAGTCAGTGAAACTTTTCATTAGTTTCTGAAAAACCTTTTCAAGTACTATATGTGCAGATAATTGTTCATATTTGAATCATATAGTAGCACTGTGGTTGGAGTTTGAAACATACAACATCTTGTTGTCATTTGCCTTTTTGCTCTCCTTCCCTACAGAAACAGTCTTCTCTAGATCGTTCTCCCAGGCTGCTCGGCTCCAGGGTGTTTTCCAGGCTGCGCTCTTCAATCAGCAGACTATCTCAGGGCAGAGGTCGGGGCTCCACCTGGGCAAGTGGTCCCCCCTACCACAGCTCTCCAGGAGGGACAGGGTCCTTCCAGCAGCAGCAGTCTTCCCTAGGTCTGGTACTTGAGCCCAAGGGAGAGCCCCGCAGAGGGAGGGGAAGAGGCGTGAGGCTGCGGGGAGGAGGAGCAGGAAGAGGAATCGGAGATGGTAGAGGCCATGGAGACTTGGAGGAAAGTGAGGACAGCAGCAGCACCAGCAGCAGCAGCAGCAGCAGCGAGGAGGAGGAGGAGAGGGGACAGAGCAGTGTGAGGGGAGGGGATAAAGAGAACCAGCCACAGTCGAGGCAAGGAGGACGAGTAGCCAAAGATGTAGAAGAAGAAGAGAGCGAGGTGGCCAACCAAAACTGTGTGGAGGAGGACGAGGAGGAAGAGGATATGGAGCAGGACTGTCAAATAGGGGACAAGGACACCTCATTTCTTAAAGTGACACTCCAAAAACCAACCAGGGCAAAGCGGGACCCATCAGCCATTGTCCCCAAATTAGAGGCTATTGCCCCTCAAACTGCTGCTTCCACAATACACAACCAGACCAGAGCCCTCGTCAGACCCCCAATTAGAAATCGCGCCCCCTGTTCTGATCAACACTCCAGTAGGCACACACCCCCACACACTCGCAGTGGACACACAGACACTCGCCCCTCCCACCCAGACATCTCTAAAAGACCGAGGCTGAGCAGGCCAGCTAAACTGAGCAATGGTGCCTCCTGTTCTTCATCCGCCGAGCTTCCTCATCTCCGCATCCCTCTGTCCGCCCTGCAGGAAGGAGGAAGTGAGGCAGACAGGGAGAGCAGTGGAAGTGGGCCAGGTTGCGAGAGGGAGGTGTGGGTGTCCGTCTTCCGCTACTTAAGTCGAGCAGATCTCTGCATCTGCATGGCTGTCTGCAAGAACTGGTACAAATGGTAAGACCTCTGAGCTGATATTTGTCAGGTCTTTATTAGGCAGGGGTTCAGATAGCCAGCTAACAAATATCCTCTCAAACCTTTTGTCTTTGGAGCAATGGAAAACATGTAGGTATGTTCTCATTTCTTCCCTATGAAAGAGACAATCATCACCGGTGGCAGCACAGATGAGCTTTTAACATGTTTTGCTCCCTGCAGCCAGTGTCTGTATTCTTGCAAAGATTGATAGTGACAACAGACATCACTCTGTAACACTGTACAACTGTGGGCTGTCATTGTGTTCAACAGAGACGAACAGGGTGGTGACTCTTCTCAAGAGAAACAATCTTGTTGATCACATCACTTCAATTTAAGAGTCACCCAGTTAAACTTTTTTTAAACATTTTATTTTAATCTGATCACCTTCGTCATTTTGAATCATATTTTATGCTTCCTGTCTCATTTTCAGGTTGTTGGTACAGGTTGTGACCATTAAAAATGCTGCCACTTAAAACTGTAGAGTTTCTGTTCTTGACAGTCAATACAAGTTGATGAGGCAGCTTTGATTTGTAGTGATTCTTGCCATTAGTTTCATTTAAATGTTGTTAAGGTAACCCTAATGAGATTTAATGTGGATTTGAAAGGATTTGGGTTTGGTAAGTAGATTTGAATGGAGGTATTCTTCATGAGTGTGTCCTTGTCTGCAGGTGTTTAGACAAGCGGCTTTGGTCGCGGATTGACCTGAGCGTCAAGCGCACTGTTACTCCTCAGGCCCTAACAGGCATCATAAAGAGACAACCTGTCACGCTCGATCTCTCTTGGACCAACATCTCTAAAAAGCAGCTCAACTGGCTTGTTGGCCGCTTGCCTGGTATGTAGAGACACACAGTGATACACTTAAACGCAATTTTTATTGAATTAGGAAATTTGTGGAAACTAAATATGACATTATGAAACAAAAGAATCATGTCAATGGAAATAATAAAAAATGAAGGTTAATTACATGTTAATTTAAGTTTGCACAACATCACATTTATTTATTATTGGCCGTTTTATTATTTAGTCATGTTGCACCAATAAGTTGTGTGCTTGAACACAGATGCTAAACATGCTGTTTGGATTTTGCAGGGCTGAAGGATCTGATGCTGGCAGGTTGTTCCTGGTCATCTATCTCAGCTCTCTGTTCCTCTGGTTGCCCACTCCTCCGTTCTCTGGACCTGCGGTATGCAGACGGGGTCAAAGATTCTCAGATCAGGGATCTTGTCAGCCCTCCAGGTGAGGAAAGAGTTTATCCAGTTGTTAGCTCCTCTCTTCTCTTCTCATTTTACTTCATTTTTAAACTTCCCCTCATCATACAGTCTCTGCATTTTTTTCCCTCTCTTCTTTCAAAATGATTCCTCCAGGCTGTGACAATCGCAGTCAGTTGCGGACCATGCAGTGTTTGCGACTCGCAGGTCTGGACATCAGCGACTCGACTCTGCGCCTGGTGATCCGCCACATGCCCCATTTAACAAAACTGGACCTCTCCCACTGCAACAGCCTCACAGACCACTCCATCAACCTGCTGACTGCAGTGGGCTCATCCACCCGAAACACACTTGCAGAACTCAACCTAGGAGGTGAGATATTGATAGGAAAAGCTAATATGCAAGACAAAAGACAGATTCTTTAGAACATGCACATGTTGCACTGACTTTATTTCACCACTGATGTGTCTGTTTACTTGTTTCTTTAACAGGCTGCAGTAAACTGACAGACACGTGTCTAAAGTACCTCCGCCGGCTCTCTTGCATCTCACTGCTTGACCTGCGAGGCTGTAAAGGTGTCTCCCGCAAGGCCTGTGAGGCCTTCATCTCTGAGCTGTCTGTCAACACACTCTACTGCCTATCAGATGAAAAACTGATACAGAGGATATCCTAATCGCCTGCCTCCTCTCACTGCAGAGGTGATTTGAGGTGCAAGAGCAGGGGGAATGGACTCTTATGTGAATCTGTGTGACACCAAGGACACAAACAGGCAGGGACGTTCACGTGCACCTGTGTCACGTAAAAAAGGTGTGGTGGGGTCTAAACTGGGAGGGCTTAGTCACTTTGCTGGTGTTGGTAAAAGGGGTTGTCACAGCTATAACAGTGTTTCTTCTCAACACATTTTTTCCCGTGTACCTAAAAAGAGACTCAGGAGCTTTTTTTTTTTCTGCTGTTATTCTTTTGGGAATTAATGTGTGGAAAAAGCACATATTTTTTTATTGTCAGGAGTGGGAGAACAAAGGCAATTAATTAGATGGAATAGACTTCACATTAATTGGATAACCAACTGCTCATCTGCTCTTTTTTTGAACAGATGGCATCTTGACTCCCATCACAAACTCCTGGCTTGAGAGAAACATTTGAGTTTCATCCTTTTGGGGTATAACTGCATTGTTTTTTTTGCTGAACCCCACAAAGTCTTATTTATCTTGCGACACATGTAAACTTATTTGATTTTTAGCTACATTTTGGTGCTCCATATAGATGGCTATTTTTGTCAGATTCAAGAGGGTAAATGTTAAGTTGTTTGATGGCGTATGCTTTGTGCACAACAGCTATTTGTTAAGTTGTTTTTTTTTTTTTTTTTTTAAATATGACTAAAGATGACAGATTTTTCACATCATGATTTACAAAGTGAGTTACTGGAATAGCCTGTTTACCAGCTGTATGTTAGGCTTAATAAGGTGTTTGGGTGTGACACTAGTTCAGTGGTGTACTTGATAAGTATACATGGACATTGAATGGTTGCGGTTGTGTAAGAGTGTTGAAAGACAGTGTGAGAGGGCAATCCACTTTGCAACAAGACCTCACCCCAACAAAGGGCAGGTTGCATTAAGTGTTTGGGGTAAGCCAAGGATTAGGTGTCAGATAAATGGTGCGTTTTCAAACAACCATTAGACTTCAGGTGCTATTATTTCCAAACTCCTCTTGCTTTGTTTTTGTACAGAGACAACATTTAGAGCAAAAATGTTAATATTCTAGATGAAACCGCTCCCCTCCACCCCTCTTTGATACACTTTTTTTTCTTTTCATGGATGAAAAATGTGAGTATCTACTTTTCACTGACTTTCATGACCTTGTCTAATTCAATGCAGAGATGTATGATTTTTGTTCTGGGATTTGAGGGGGGGGGTTGCTCATTTCTTTGTTCCCTTCAAGTCTAGTGGTTCTGTATCAAAGGTCTCCTCCCAGACTGCTCCTCTGCCCATATCCCTTAAAATGAATATAAGTATATAAATATATACTTTTGTGTAAATGTGTTTTCCTCTTTTAGATTATCAAAACGGGAATCCTGTAGCAATGTAATTATTTTCAGAAGCCTTTTTCACTTTATGTTGTTTGTGTTATTTTTCAAGAAAAATAAAAAATGATAAACTATGGTTTATATTTTTATTGGCAGTAGGACAGAAGCACCAAGTATTATTTAATGTCCATAGTACTATTATATATATTTTATTTATTTATTTTTTTTTTTTTTTTGCACAGTTGGATCAAATATCAGCTTTTCCCTGGCTCCACCCAGCTTCCCTCCATAACCTGGAAATAAAGCGGCGCCAGAATAAATAAATAAATAAACAAACAAACACACACCGCTGCTGCAGCTGTGAATGTACTTGATCCTAACGAAGCTGGGTGTTGCACAGGGTCACAGCTGACTTTGACAGATGTGGTCCAGTTTAATGGTCGTTATCCAGGCAGGACTGTGCTGCAGCTGCAGCAGCCTCCCCCAGCACCGTATCGGACGCCCTCAACTCGAGTGACCTGGATGTGAAACAGGGATAAAGGCCGTGTCTCGCTTTATTTTTGACACCGTAACAACCCTGCGATATAAACAGGGGATGGGTGCTGCATCAGCGGACAGTTAGCTTTCTTCATCAGCCGGCGGTTTCACCCATATCTTTCGTTTTTGCTGTAATAACACATGCATCGTAGACAATGACCGGGGTCGGGGGTGAATTTTTGGCCGGCTGAGTTAGCTGCCTTGCGTTGTCCAGAATGGAAAACAGGTGCAAAGAGAAACAGGAAACAATGTTGTTATTAGCCAGTTAGCTAACGTTAGCACAGCTAGCTGTTAGTTAACGTTAACTGCATCAAATTAGTGGGCTGAGTTAGCCGAGCTAACTCAGCCCACTAATTTAAATAGGCACGCACAAATACTCTGGTTTGTTTGCTGCCTAACGTTAGCCACTCGGATAGATTTACTTAGTGACTGGTTTTTCCAGTGACACATTTTTGCTTTCAGCGTTTACCCATTTTCCGCCGTGCACCAAGCTAGCTAGCTAGCTAACCAGCCGTGTCTGCTGTGGTGTCACTGCAACCTGCCCGCTGCCCAAGTCATATCGCAAATACAGCTTTACTGTTGTTGAACTGTCAAGCGGCCGACAGCCATGGCCCACGAAGCGTTTCCTCTGCATTTTCTGGTCTGGAACAACCAGTACCTGGAGCTCGATCGAGAGCTGCAGAAGAAAGAGGTGAGTTGTTTTTTGTTTTTTGTTTTTTTGCAGCTGGTGGTGGATGGTGACATGCGTTTGTTATGTCGCACTGCATTGCGCTGATGCTGCTTGTGTGTTTGCTTCCGCAGCAGGATTTGGATCGCCTGGATCCGAGGGGGCGCACCCCGCTGGAGCTGGCCGTGTGTCTGGGCCACCTGGAGTCAACCCGGGTGCTGCTCAGACACACGGCAGACCCGACACACAGCAACGCGCAGGGCTGGACCAGTGAGTGCTCCGCCGTGGCTCTCAGTTTCACGCCTCCGGGCTGCAAACCACAGTCATTAAATGTAGATGTGTGTTTTCAGTCTTGCAGGAGGCGGTGAGCACCGGGGACCCTGAGCTGGTTCAGCTGGTACTTCAGTACAGAGACTTCAAGCGTGCCACTGAGAGACTGGCAGGCATCCCAGAGCTGCTCAGCAAACTAAGACAGGTGAAACAGCCTCTCAGTGCTAATCTGATGAAAACTTCTGACACCTTACTTGTTGCACAGAGCAGCACAGCCAACCCCCACCACCCCTCAAAGCATGGTTAAAGATATGCGGAAAGGTTTTTTTTTTTTTTTCCAGTGGGGATGAGATGGTCACTGGATGTTCCCAATGTGTACACAAGTATTAAATCAGGATGCAGAAATGTAAGAAAACATGGAAGGCTTTTACTTTTGTCAAAGTTTTTAAAAAAAAAAAAAAAGGTGCCCTTGGTTTCTTCCAGGCACGGGACTTCTATGTGGAGATGAAGTGGGAGTTCACCAGTTGGGGTGAGTGTGTTTCATCAATGTTTTTTCACTGAGGTCAGTTTCAGCACCGCAGCGGTTGGACAGCTCCCCCAGCAGCAGCTGATGTTCAGTGGCACTTTGACAGACGTACAGTACTCAGTCTGGAAAAAAAAAACAGGACAGATTGATTTCCAAATGTAACCCTCTACAAATTACAGATACTCTGCCTGAAGTGTTGCCTGTAATGTATTTGACAGGAATGCTCAGTAATGTGATGTGGTTTCTTTGGCCTGGATTACTTTGCCCTCTCTAAACTACACTTAAATATTCCAGAAACCTTTTACACATTCAGTGTTTGGTGACCTCTCTTGCCTCTTTGTCTGCTGTCTCTAAAATGCCTCTCCTCCTCTTTAACTCTCCTCTCAGTGCCCTTGGTGTCAAAGGTGTGTCCCAGTGACGTCTACCGGGTGTGGAAGAGTGGGTCATGCCTCCGTGTGGACACCACCCTCCTGGGCTTCGAACACATGACCTGGCTGAAAGGACGACGCAGCTATATCTTCAAGGGTGGAGGTGTGTACTAAATGCTCCGAGCATATGGGTGGATGGATGATTTTAATTCCATGAAATACTTCAAGACCACTCTGTGAATCATTCTCTCATACCAACATTTTCTGTGCCTCTTAGATGATGGAGCGGTGGTGATGGAGGTGGACCATGAGAAACAGGTGGTGTACACAGAGCCGCTCGTGTTGTCCCCTCGTGATGCGCCCTCCCTCCTGGCAGCCATGCAGCCGTCGCAGGAGAACACAGCGCAGAGACTGACGTCGCCCATCGTCTCCACGCACCTCAACACACGCAACATTGCCTTTGAACGGTAGCGACACAGAGAGAAATGCAAACTAGAATTGTTTGATCGAGATCACACTTAATTTGCTTGTTTGCAAGCCATGTGCAGATATCTGCCTCACTTGGCTTTATAGAGCTGCTAACTCACCATCAAAGTATTTCATTAGTTTGGGTTTTTTCTGTTATGATTGAGGCTTTCCACCCTGTTTAGGAATGAGAAAACTTTAACGCTTGTAATGTAATATGTCATGGAGATTTAACCTTGTTAGTTTAATATACACTATATAATACACTGATAACCTCTGTGCCATGAGCCCTTACTTCATCTCTCTGCTTGCTTAGGAACAAGTCGGGAATCTGGGGCTGGCGTTCTGAGAAGAGCGAGGTGGTCAGCGGGTACGAAGCCAAGGTAAGTGACTGCCAAGCCAACCAAGTTCAGATGGTTTTCCCGGAGTAGCAAAGCTAGCCGAAACATGTGGTGGTCACGTTTTCTGAGACCACAAATTATTCAGCATTGTCTAATTTGTCCTGACAAAGATTAATGCAGGGATAAATAAAGATGATTGATTTCATTATCTGCTACTAAGAATAAAAAAGCACATCGTTTTGAATACACTAATAAAATGGTAAACATCCACATTTTGTTTATTCAGGATTGTACTCATGAGACTGAAAATACTAAATTACTAAAATTAAGTGTCTGTCTGTGTTTCCAGGTTTACAGTGCTACCAATGTGGAGCTGGTGACTCGGTCAAGGACAGAGCATCTATCAGACCAGGACAAGTCAAGAAGCAAAGGTGAATAGACAAGCACACGAGTAGTGGTGGGAAAGAAATGCAAGTAGGTCCTCACCTGAAAACCACTGTTTTTATACCAGAAAATAACTACAAAGAAATATGACTGGGGCTCATTAGATCCAAGATTAAACAGTGACTCATAATCCAAACTTTAAGTACTTTACTTAAAGAGACTTTAGGTTAAAAACAAGTTTGAAGTTGATGATGATGATGATGATGATGGTCTCTCTCCATTGTTTGCACTCAGGCTCGAAGACTCCTCTGCAGTCCTTCTTGGGGATTGCTGAGCAGCATACAGCTCACAATGGGGTAAGAATCTCCACAGTACCTGTGCATCGCATCCACCCACACCACCTGCAGCCTCCTTTGATTAATAGCATCACCTGACGGCCTCTCTGTATTTCTGTCAGAGTAATGTGTCCCAGTGTGCCAGCCCTCACAACCCCACAGCCATCACAGCTGACGAATACTTCAACCCAGAGTTCAACCTGAATGGCCGGGACATCGGACGTCCCATTGAGCTTACTAGTAAAGTCCAGAGGTGTGGTAAAGCAACAACAACATAGACACACAGAATGGATATATGTGTGTTGCCAAATCAGTAGCAGTTAAATGACCCTTCTCGCCGCCTCTCTCCAGGTTCAAAGCGACTCTGTGGCTGAGTGAGACTCACCCTCTGTCCCTGGCCGAGCAGGTGACGCCCATCATCGACCTCATGGCCATCTCCAATGCCCACTTTGCCAAGCTGCGTGACTTCATAACCCTGCGCCTACCGCCAGGCTTCCCCATCAAGATAGGTGGGCGTGAGAGGTCAACTCAGTGTGGGTCGTTTCCTGTGGGTAGCTAGGTGGATGTCTTTAGGTTATTTAACAAGCCCACATTTTGATCAAAATGCTGGTTCCAGACCAGCTCCAGGCCTGTTGATCTGCAGCCATACTTCTGTACTAAAGCATTACACTTTTTTACATTCATGAATGTTTTCATTGTAAATGGCCACTGGTGCTGCAACAATGATCAACCATTTAAACCAGTCAAAAAGAAAACACAAATTGTCCAGTGGTTTTACCTCCTCTTTTATAAACTTTTTGAAGAGACATGTTTACAATGCTGGTCTTGTCTGATTCCAACTTGCTGCCTGTCTTCCAGAGATCCCCCTGTTTCACGTGTTGAATGCCAGAGTGACGTTCAGTAACCTGTGTGGCTGCGACGAGCCGGTCAGCTCTGTGACGGTTCACAAGCCAGAGAGCTCCGGAGAAGCTGGTAACTATAGACTCACACATACACTTGCATAGACGCAGTTAAAAGAGCTGATTGTTTATCTGGATCCACTACTCTTCCTGGGGTCCAGCATTCACCATCACCTGCTCAGTCAGTCTAGTAGTTGCCAAACAGAGCACTGGTATGAGGGGGTTTCTGAAACGATACGCATCTATCTTCCAGCCACAGTAACGATGTAACCCGTCTTCAACCAGGTCAGTCCCCCTCCCCCTTTCACTGTGAGGTGGACCCCTCGGTTTTTGAGCCCCCTCCAGACTACACCACCCTCGGTCCGGGCCGCAGCGAGCCAATGAGGGACGAGGATGACAACCTGCTGCAGTTCGCCATCCAGCAGAGCCTGCTGGACGCCGGCACGGAGAGTGACCAGGTCAGAGCGAGACCTGTTACCAGTCTAAGTCTAAGAGTTCATACAGTAATTGGAGAAGAGAGTTGTAGGAACTTCACAGTTACATGTCAGAACAAACTGATAAACTGTACAAATCCCCGATGGAACAGTTTTGTTTTTTTTTTATTCGTCCACATTTGTAAAATTTGTACTACAACAACACGAAAAAGGCAGTTGAAGTGTGTCTTATTTCTGGTTTATAGGTGACCATCTGGGAGGCCCTGACCAACAGCCGTCCGGTTCCCCAGTCTCCACTGTATGAGGAGGACTCTCAGCTGGAGAGGTGAGCTGACCGTCAGATTTCACCTGTCTTTGCAAACCATTGCAGGCAGGTTTACTGTGCTCAAACTGGAGAGAGGACTCTAGATGAACGCTACTGTTCTGAGTAATATGCTCTCCATCAATTCAGTATATCTGATGATAGATACAAATTCTTTTCCATGTCATTTCTTTTCAATTTTTTTCTCTAAATGTTGTACTTTTATAGTTGTTACTGTAAAACCATCATGAGGTTTTATTCCTATTCATAATCCTATTCAGCGAAACCTCTGGCTTGTGAAGTAATTTAATTAAACATTTCTAGATAGAGTTCAGTAATTAGCTCTTTCTTCCCATCTTCTCTGGGGAACAGCGACTCCCAGTCATCCTGTAATGAAGCCCAGCAGTGAAGTTTTCCTGTTAAGATACCCTTCTTTGTTTAAGAGGACTTCAGTTTAAGTCTTAAGATCCCTTTTTTCCTTCTTCTCTCAGGGCGATCCAGGAGTCTCTGTCCATCTCTCTGGCCAGCAGAGAGGGAGAGGACACGGCTGACCCCAGTCAGCCCCCCTCTGTCTCCCCGTTGGACACCACCGCCAACTCCCCACTCTCCTACAGCACGGTGACTGACCCCCAGTTGTCAGGACACTTTGGTGTGGCAACGAGCTTCGACGAGCAGCTGCGTATCGCCATGGAGCTGTCATGCAGGGAGCAGGAAGAGCTGGACAGGTGAAGTGGGGAGGAAGCATGTGACGTGTTTGGTTACCTGAGATGAAATCTTCATGTTGGAATGAACTTGACTTGGTGGTTATTTGCTCAACAACAAATGCCAAGTAATCATTTTCAGATGCAGTACAGCTAAAGACAACTCACAAGGAAAGCAGGGAGAAGATGTCCATCCGTTTATCAGTTCTCTGTACCCGCTTATCTTTATCCAGCTTGTCAGCCTGTCACAGGGCTAATCTACGTGTGGACAGACAATCACTCACACTCATATTCTCATCTGGGGACAGTTTGTAGCTGCCAGTTCACTTGACCTGCATGTCTTTGGACTGTGGGAGAAAATCAGAGCACCCAGAGGAAACCCACACACCACTGCACCCCCATGCTGTCCGGCATTAGAGATAGAAGATTAGGATGAAGACTTTTTTTTTTTTTTTTCAAAAGCAGTTTGCAGACTGCATTGTGGGAGCTTTACAAAACTTACCCTCCCTGCTTCTTCCCAGCTGATCTCCAAATTCCCCCTCTATTGCTTCTCTTTTTATTTTATTCATTTAACTTTTTTTTTCTCGGCTGCACACGTGGGGAGTGCTGCAGTCTGCTCCTCCATCTCAAACTCTATTTTGCAACAGCAGTGGACAAACGACATCTGCAACAACATCCGCTGTCGAAATTTCCCAACATCCAGATGCAAGGAAAGAATCTCTTGACATTATCTCTTAATGCTGTTAGTTATGCACATTAATACAGTGATGGCAGAATAAAGATCACGACTAGAGCTGCAATGATTAGGCAAATAATCATTCAATTGAAAAAAATTAATCTGCAACTATTTTGATCATGAATTAATCGTTTCTGTCATTTTTCAAGCAAGAAAGCCAAACATCTGCTGGTTCCATCGTCTCAGATGAAATAATTTGCTGCTCTCTTTTCCTTTATAATAGTAAACTGAACACTTTACTCTTTTTGGGTTTGAACTGTTAGTCAAAACAAGAACTTAGAGGTCGTAACTTTAGGGTCTCCGAAATCACTCTTTGTGATTTTTGATTTGTGATGTTTTGGCTGAATAATTATGTGAAATTCTGGAAACTTGAAACATAAATTTGAAAAACAAGGTACTGATGAATTTCAAGGACAACGTTGCCCTTGGTCGCTTTAATCTGTAACAAGGGTTGAATGCTGGGAAACTCAGATTACAGTGTTTACATGGGAATCTACTTCCTTCCTAATACCTGCAGGACACAGTACTTTTAGCACTTCTGTTTTTTTATGACTGTTTATTGTATTGAAACAAAGACGCCTTCTCTAAACCCCAATAACACTAAGATGCATTTATTGAAAACTATATCCTGAAGTCTGACATGAAGATGCCCTTATTACAATAATACAACTACATCAGCTTTTTAGCTGCTGTGGTTTGCTCTTGTCATTGTTGATGCTAGAATGGGAGCTTGCAGTTTAGATGTCTGTAATGGTTCTTATATAACATCATGAGGTGCTGCTGTTTGCTTAAAATGAAACATGAGTTATGGCGAGGAAGGGGAATCTGTTCTTGCAAAGTACGAAGTTGAATTTGTTCGTTGCTTTGACTGATGAGCTTCATTTCTTATTTTTGTTGTAGGAAGCAGAAGGAGGAAGAGGAGGAGCTAGAGCGGATCTTACAGCTGTCACTCACCGAGAAGTAATGTCACAACAGCAGCAATGGAGGCGGGTCTTCATTGGGGAACAATCCTCTTAAATTATTCTGTTTTATTTTTATTTTATAAATCCTGAGATATTAAGTTATTACAGATGTTTTATTTGTCTTTCTCACACGGAGGCTGCTACAGGAGAGTATAAAGGACCAGAATATAAGAAGTGAGTGTGAGTGACACAGGTGGGAGGGACAAAATAAGAAGAGGTACTCTGACACACACTACATGAGGGAGGAGACAAAAGGGAGAGAGTCTTTTTCTTTTTTTAATGACTATTTTTCACAGACTTGCTGTCTTTATTGAGTGATAAATGATCCTTAAACTTTAAACCTATAACATGATCCATGATAATGATAAAAACATATGAAAATACAATTTTAATGGAATAACTTATAAAATACTGATTATAACATTTGAAACATTTATGTTGGCTTACTCCTATGTGTGGAAAATAAAGAAAAATGATAATCCTGGATTATGGTTGTTTTCTTCATCACCGTTTATGAACAGAGGTAGAAAAATAAGATTCATATGTACGTCATGAAATTTTTACAGCTTCATCATTCTTTCAAAAACAGTCATTGTGAGGTTCACACAACATCTGTGTTATGTTCATCTTCAACACTCAAGGCACAGATAGTGAGCAGAAACTGGGAAAGCTTGATAAGCTTCCAAGCTGTGAGACAGACAACTGTTATCACATGAAGTTGAAACTGAAGCTGCAACGTTCAGTCATTAATCAGCAACTGTTTTGGCCGTCAATCCATCATTCTGAGTCATGTCTATTAAAAAATACTAAACATTTGCTGCTACGAGCTTCTCACATTTTAGAACCTTATTATATGATAGTAAATCAATTATCTTAGATTGGGTTATATTTATACCATTGGTCCAACAAGATTAACTTGAAAGTGTCATTTTGGACACTGGGAATCTGATGGAGGTTTTTCTCTAGTTTTTGACGTTCTATAGCCTAAACTGTTAAACGCGTTTGTTATATAATTGTTAGTTGCAGCCCTAGTTGAAATCATATTCTAGCTTATCTGAATCACATTCATGAAGTTGTCTGTATCAAGGAGCTTTTCAGTTCATCGCTCTTCTCTTTACACCTTGGTACACGATTAAGCAGTGATGCACAACTTATTAGAGTGATTTGTAAACAATCCTCAAGAACAGAATAAAGTTGTTGGTAAATTTGTAATTAAGCCTTTTCCTATTATAACATTTTAATTTCTCTTCTGTTAAATGAACTTTTCACCCATGGTAGTATCATTGTTTTACGGATGGCAGTGCTAGTCTGTCTTTACACCACTGTAGTCCAGACTGAAATATCCTTACATCTAGTGGAGGAGTTTTCGTGAAATTTGCTCCAGATATTCATGGCAATTTTCAGCATTCGTGGTTCACAGATGATCTTTTATAATGGTTGTGGTGATGCCCTCACTTCTCCTCTAACTTTTTATTGATACATCTCATAACTACTCTCTGCACTGTCAAGACATTTATTACAGACAGAGGATGACCTGTAAAAACTTTGAGGATCCCCTGACTTTTCATCCAGCGCCATCATCAGGTCAAAGTGTTAACTTGTTGACTTCTTCCAATTCAATACCTGCAAAACTAATGACATTCCCATGTTTGTGTGTTTAGTTCATGGTACCACACTAAACTAGGTTGAGGAACATCAGAAAGTTAGCTTTAGCATGCTAGCATTCTTAAAGCACTATTGTGCCCTTGTACAGCCTAACAGACCTGCTAGCATGGTTGCAGACCCTTAATTAATAATTAACTTAGTCTTGTAGTGTTGTTGTTTCATATTTAACATGTAGCAACAACAGCACTAGAGAGAGGTGGACCCGTGTGCCAGGTACAAGAGAAGAGAAACAACAGATTTGAGGTTGAAATAGATGTTTTTGTTTTTTTTTTTCATTTAAAGTTTGAGACCCCTGCTTTAAGAGATTAAGAACTTCATTCATTTAAATTTGTCATTTGACTTTCATAAACACCTAAGGTGGCAGAATTTTGTCAGATCCACAGGGAAACTTGTGATCCATCAGCTGAAGATGAAAGTTACACATTATATGAACAGATGTGAGGTCTCACTGAGCAACAACAGTACATGACTCACACTACTGCACTCTTTGTCCACTGCACTGTGCAGGAGGAGGGCTTCTCACTGGACTGGTTCTCATACATTTCCTCATCGTCACTTGCAGTCTTTTCCCTTCGTAATTTTAAAGCTTGACGAAGCTCACTGTTCAGCTGAACTAGTTTAGACAAAAAAAAAAAAGATATATATTTCACTCATTTAGACTCAGTTATCTTGCTCACATTCACCTTAATTCACACCTGAAGCAGCTCTGAGAAATACTGATGTTAAAATAAATACTCACCTTGCTTTAATTTTTGATCATCAGGCTTGTGATCATCAGGAACCACATATTCACTCTCCACTTGCTTGTTTGGAAGGGGCGGAAGCTCCACTTTGGTTTGTGACCGCAGCATAGGTGCCACTTGTGCTTTGGGTACTGTTTTAGGCTGAGGTGAGGCGGAGCTGACGCTCTTAGGAACAGGTGACAGCTCTGCTCAACGCACAAATAAACACTGTTAGGAGCCGTATATTTGTACCTTTACCACTTGGACTATTTCTAAAAGCTGTGATCTTCTCACCGATCCGAGTGTCGTAGGGCTGAGATGCCATGTAGGGCTGAAGACGGTACTCTGTCTTCTCGAGGAAGTATTTAAGTACATCATCCAAGGTGGAGACTGTCACCTACAGAGAAGAAAACAAAGGAAGATATACAACAATATATTATACACTAAAAAATGAGGCCAAACTTCATGAGTCCAGGCAATGTCATTAATTCTAACCATTCAGCAAAATCAGGCTTTATCTGACTATTACTTTGGTGGAGAACAATCTTTAAAGGGCCAATGCAAATGCAAATATTGTGGCTGAAGAGACCTGTCTCATATTTTCTAAATACCAAACATAGGGAAGAGGAATTGGTTTCACTTTCCCAACCTGAGGCACTAATACCATCAAAAATATACAGTGTCAACATTCATCTTTCACATGTTCAACAGGATTGAACACATTCACAGTCATTCACTGCCGCACCTTTAACATGCACCCTGCAGAGTGGGAGATCTTACTGTGATAACTTCTTGAAATCAAGAAGTAGCAGAGGAGAAAAATCATCTGGATTCCAGACTGTATTTTCAGAACGGATGGAACGAGCATGCAGTGCAGTTTAACAGCTAATCTGAAAAATCTGACATTCAAATTTTCTATCACTGAATGCCACGTTTGATTCATGTCATCGTTAGTTAAAAGTTGTGGTAGGAGCTGTGGGACTTACTGCTGTGTCCAGTTCAATGATAAACCCTGAGTTTGTGGAGGACACTCTGTAGTTCTTCGTGACTGGCCCACTGAAACGCAAGGAAGAGGAGGATTATTATCTTACTCCTGACTGCACCTCTGATAACTGCAATGAGCAAAAACACAATGAGAAGCACTGTATCCATAATGTTGATCCCTTTTTCAACTGTAGCATCTCATAGGTACTGACATTACTGAAATGCAAGTTATCCATGTGCAAATGAGATACTTAATGAGACAGTGTTGATTCTGCTGGAATACTTGTCTCATTTAGATTTATCACCGTTTTACTTCTGTCTACATCCTCCTGGTTACGATTCCTCGTTCATTTCCCCATAATTACAAAGTTCAAATGAACTGCTGTGCAAATTTGAAAATAATTCCTGTCCTGGTTAATTCAATTCTGGTCGACCCTTCTCCTGTACATGTGTTTGATGGCTCACAGGAGCAAAATATATGTATATGTACATATATACATCACATCACTCCAAGTCTGGCTTTGAGCTACATAACAGAATTATTGATCCCATTCAAGTCAGGGCGCAGCTTCAAACCTTCAGGCGGGGCCCGTTCGACTTTGGAAGGACCTGCCCAGGGAGATAAGGCTGGGCTTCTTCAAACAGACTTACTTTTATGTGATGTCATATTTTTATTTAATCTTTAATTATATTCCTATTTATGCTTTACTTTTATCATTTTTATCTTTTTATTGTCTCTGTATCGTCTTTTTATTATTTTTACTGTGTTTGCGTGCGTGTGTGGATGTGTTTTGCTCCCTACTTATCTACATTGTAATATGTTGCTTGTCTTCGTCTGTAACTCCTCCTCGGTCCTGCTTTTGACTACCATTGCTTTTTTTATGTGTCTGTCAAATCACTTTGTAAACCCAGTTTTTAAAGGTGCTACACAAATAAAGTTATTATTATTATAATTTTTATTAAAAACAATAAAACCAAAGATTTTTAGTATTTTTTAGTAGTTGTAGTATTTATTGAAGAGAGTAAACTAGATATAACCTCCTGCATTAGTCTGTAATCAGTGGTACATGGATCATCAGACCTGGGCGTCTGTTGTCTGAGGGTCAGGGCGTAGTTGTTGGCTTGGGTGGATGGGCGGAGGATGATGCTCCCATATTCCGGGTTGTCCTTCAACATCGTCTCAGCCTCCTGCCGAGTCACATCGAAGAAACACCTGCAGCAATAAAGGAAAAAGTAACACTTCCTCATTGCCAGTGGTGGTGATAAAGGTGCAGGTATGTCATTTCAGAGAGCAAAACACAACATCGGTTTAGGAGAGCACAAAAGTTTTAACCCTCAGTGACCTCACAAATGCTCCAAACCCCTGTCTGTAATAACCATTCAGATTTATTTTTCATGTTTTGTTTTGTGTTAAACACAGAAAGCCTGCAAGTGAGGATCTACGGATTGTTTCTGTATTGATAAGAGGAGAGGGACATTTTCTGGAGACTTTCTAACTTACGCAGGCATGTCAGGGGTGCTGAGGTCTGGCTCATCTTTGGCTTGTGGAGGGGAGGGGGATGGTGAGGCTGAGTGCAGGAAAGCTGGTCGAGGCGGGAGAGGTGGGCGTGACAACGGGGAATTTCTTCTTCTCTCCTTACCCAGAGTCTCCTTCAGCTGCAATATCTGGCCAGGCAGCAGCTGCAGCTTACTGGGAATCTCCTTCTACAAGGAAACATTGCTTACTCCTTGTTATTACTATCAATTACTATCAACGACCAGTCTGTTACTGTGCAACATTTAAAAAATTCAATACAAGCAAGAAAGAAAAAAAAAAAAACGATTCCACACAATTAAAACAGATGCACAAATGTTAACTCGCAGTTTTTGTCATATGATGTAAAATATTATACGTGATGTTGTTTTTCATTTGAAGATATTCTACCTCTACCATTTATAAATGTTGTCATTACTGTTTTCATTCCTAAGAGAAGTCTGTCCCTAAAAGGACTTTGAGCTGCCTAATTATTAACCAGCACATCTCCTGTTGTTGTGTGTGTGTTGTTAAAGAATTACATAGCCATGACCTATTTTCAAAAGGAATCAAAAAACCATACATTACAAGAACTCAGCTACCGCAACTGTGCTGAGAGACCTACATCAACCCAGTAAATTTGTTCCTGTGTATATGTGTGTGTGTGTGTGTGTGTGTGTGTGTGTGTGTGTGTGTTTGCGTGTTTGCTTACTTTGACCACGGTCAGGATGTAACACCTCCACTCCTCTCCTGTGTCAGGATTATCCACCTGCACAGTCACACAATCGAGAAACACCCAGACAAAAACGATACGAGAATATGTGAAAGACAAAAAACTATTAACTATTTTCTATATTTATAACTATTTTCTCTGGACTGTGGTTGGGGGTCAATTTGATTTAACTTGGCTCTTATAAATGTATAACTTATATACGTTTTAATCATTTTTTAAAATCGGATGTTTTTGATGTCAAGTTTTTGAACAAAGGTGACCTGAGGCTGAAACCATGTTAATGAGGAGAAAGAAAGAAACCTGTCAGGTTTCAGTGCACCACACCTTCAGCTGCACCTCTTCTCTGGGCAGGGTGAGATTGAAGACGGTTGGTGTCGTCTTCTGATATGGAGAATCCAACTCCATAGACTTCAGCTGCTCCAGGTCCAGCTTCTCAGTGTACTGACAAAGTAAACAAACAATGTACATCTGAGAATCATCACTGAGTATCCACACGGTCGTCCGTTGATCTAAAATAAGTGTTCTGTTCTTTGGAAAACACACACTACTTTACCTGCTTAATTAATCATACCCACACACACACACATACAGAGAATCTGTAAATGAAGATCCCACTCTTCCTTGTAATAACTTGTAAAGTTAAGTGAAAAGTGTAAAACTATCAAAATGAAATGATTGGCTTACTGTATCCTGTGTGTCATCTTCGTAGAGAAACAGGCAGGCCCCTCGGAGCTCTCCATAGTACTTCTTGAAATCCTAAAAATCATAAATCATTTTGAATTTTTCCATTCACCTTGACACAGTGGTGGAGCTAAATAGGTAAGTGCATTTACTTGTGCGTGTACTTAAGTACAGTTTTGAAGTACTTGTTTTTCTGCAACTTTATGGTTCAACTTCACTATATTTTAGTTTTAAGTGTATCATCTTATAGATTGTGATACATTGTCATGGATAAATGACCCATCAGTATAGTTAAAATCAGCCCCTTATCTGTTAATGCATCAATAATTATCCAATAATAGAATAACGTTATGCTGATACTGATCATTTTGCTTAATGAACTTTTACTTTTGATATTTATGTACATTTGCTAACATTATATTTTTAAAGTGTAATATTTATATTTTTCCTCAGTAAAATATCTGAATACTTCCTTCGCCACTGCCCTCACAGATCAAATTGAATTTAATGGAGTCAGAAAACCTCTACCAAACGTATTCTTACCATAAATTTCACACCATTTATCACTTGTTTAATCTGCTGTGAGTCGTATTTTAGCCCTGATCATTTTTACTCCCACTCCACATGTACATTCTGTATCTTTCCCGTCTTTGTCCTCACCTCCTCTTTGCCTTGTTTCTTTAGCAGGTGTCCAGAGTGGTAGAGAGGCAAAGCTGTGATTGTTTCCCTCCTCCTGTGGACAACTCTGGACTGCATGGACATCGCTCCGTCTAAGCTCCTCTTGCTTGGTTTGGCTCAGTTTTCAGTTCACTTCTGTTTGACTTGCGGTGTGGTCATTAACACTGAATAAACAGTTCAACTGAGCTGAATTTCAGGAACGTTTTTTTCCGTGTTGTTTCCTTGTGCAGCTCTTAAAGCAGTGACGAATCCACCTTGACTCTTGTTTATCCGAGATGATTATTATAATCTATAAACCTATACTGATAACCTCTTCCTCCAGTCTTAGTGCTGCTTTGACTCCGAGAATGAGGAAACACTGCAGTGATTTATAAAGAAGGAAGTAGCTGAGTGTAAAATATCCCAAATAAAAATCCACTTTTGTACTTTGAACCTGAGCATAACTCAAGAAAGACGGCTTTACACCACATACTGAGGAGCAATGAAGTATGCAGGCATGTGTTTGCCCACAAGCACGTGCACATAAATATGCACACACACACTTGCATTTAACAAATGGTATGAGTAGATATGGTTTTTATGAGACCTCAGTATCAGATAGGAGATTGCTCACATGAGAATTAACCTAATGACCTATGAGAATTACTCTTTAAGTCAACATTCAGTTATAGTTATAGTTTAACATGGTCTCATTGTAGATTATGAGAACGAAAACATTTTCAAATCTTGATCACACACAGGACACATTTGGATGAAATTTATTATGATATAAAAAAGAATGGAATTTGACTTTATCAGTAGACTAGAAACTACAATTTCTTTAGAGATTGCAGTGGGATTTCTGCTTCTAATGTATATATGTCGAAGTAGTATTATGAGATGGAAAAAAAGGGAAAAGGGGTAAAGAATACAAACTGTAGTGGAAACGGTGAAAAAAGTGTAAAATGTGACTCAAATTGTTGAAGTGAGTTGAGAAACTGAGCTACATAGCTTACACTTTAAATCCTAATTCGCTCACTCAACTCAAAAGTTTATTGGAAACAGCCGGCATACAAAACTAGTTTACATGCATACCAACTATGGAGGGGCAGGAAACACCGCAACCACAACACCCCTCACAATAGAACCAACCTTAACCCAGACCAGATATGTGAACCTCTGCCTAAACACCACCTGTTACTGATTTGTGAAATCAGCGACAAGAACACCAACAGTGTGGGTGGTGAAGAAAAGAATAAATACAGCATCATCGTCATTCCATATGTGTCTGGAAAGTTTGATGGAGTGGATGAGTGGAGTAACAAAAAACAGCAAAGCAATAATAGTGTCATCCACTCGACCAGACTTATTTTCAAGTTTCATTTGCAAATTTCCATTTCCTGTTTACAACTGAAATTACACATCTTGTCAAACTTTGAAAAGTCATTTGGTATCAAATTGCATGAGACCTCTCTGGATTGCTGCCATCACTGATTAATACAAATCCTACAATATTTTATTGTTAATTATTCTCCAACTCCTCCAACCTGAACACCCATATAGGTTTTTTGTTTTCAATGTATCATTTATACATTCCCATGGTTTGTATCCTCTGATACAAACCATGGGAATGTCTCCTGAAATAAGGTCCCTGTCTTGGTTAGGTTTAGGAAAAGGTGGTGATTTGGGTTCAAATTAGTAATTCCTCCTTGTTGATCTTCATTGTCATGGTTACAATAATAACAATGTTGTTAACTTTGTCAAACATCATGGATAATCAGAATCAGAATCAGAATCAGAATCAGAATCAGTTTTATTGCCAAGTATGCTTTCACATACAAGGAATTTTTTCTGGTGATTGGTGCAATTGATCAGCAACAGTGGGGCTCTCTAGCCTTGTTGATGAGGCTAATAGCAGATGGGAAGAAGCTATTTTTGTGGCGAGAGGTTTTGGTCCTGAAGGACCGCAGCCTCCTGCCAAAAATAATAGAAACAACATAAACAGCTGCTATGGGAATCAAACGCCGCTCTCCTGAATCATATTCCAGGGGTTTGTTGACACATTCATTAACCACAACCTCTTTCTGATGTGGACTTTGTTGGCTTATAAACTACGTCACGGTACTTTTCCTTTTGCTCCTGTCATAATCACTTCAGACACTATATGCCTCCTAACAAAAAAACCTAGCTGTGGGTCACAAATGACCTGCTGCCCCGACGACCAATGGGCTCATTTTTTACAGGACAGTCTCTAATTTGTCAGTAACAACTTGGAATGTAAAATCCTAGCATCGTTTATGTCTTAGTTCTTTGCACTTATGAGAAAACCATGTTTCTCTGTGAAAGGCAGATTCAAAATGGCTTTATTATTGGCTCCAGTCTGTTATATAATTTAACTCATTTGACTGATAATAAGAAAATGAGACAATATGGACATTATCCTCTATGGCACTATTACTGTAACCTGTTCTTTTTGTAAATAAATGAGTTGCAACATGATGACTTAATTAATTATTCATAAATTATTTTATCATATGGACAGTTACAGTTGAATAATGTATGTAAATGTGCCACTGTAGGAACAGTAGTTAGATGACCTTAGAAAATTAGAAACTTATGAAGTTTGCTCCAGTACTTAAACAAATAGCACTACACCCATTGTTGTGAATATATATAAATGGTTTTCCAACACAAACGATGTGACTAAACTTAATCATTTTGTGTACAGTTAACTAATATGTATTAAAGTCTTAAACTTAACTTCCAACCAGTATTTTTCAGTGCATTTAACAAAAGTATTTAGGTTATAGTCACACATTTGTAATTGTACATTTGAACTATATATTTGAAGTTGTTATTTTGTTGTCTTATTTATTTTCCTTTACCAAACTTCTCTTGTGCGCATTAAGCAAATTGTCAGTTATACAGCAATATCTATTTAAAGTTTGTTAGCTAACACTACGCACCGTCAGCTACATGTCATACCAGAACAAATAAGGCTGTAACGGCAAAACCCCTGAGTGTAGTGAAGTAAACAAAGGTGTATTTTATGGATTATACATTAAACATGTCATTTGTGAAAGTAAGAATATGTTGCCTTTCTTTCAAAAGTCAAATAGTCTTGCCTTAAAGCCAATTGATTAAAGCCTGTTGTCAGTGTCTGAGTGTCTCTACTTGTGAAACTGGGTGTGTTTGGCTTTCTTCTGGTGAAAATGAGCAGTAAAACACCAACACTGAGAAGTATGCGATAAACGCACACAGGACTGGTGGTAGCAAAATACACAGCATCACATAAGTAATGCAGCAGAGGCAGGGCACAAGACAGGAGGAACGACAAACAGTGACACAGTAAGGGCGTAGAAGTGGAGATGAAACACAACAGTCCTTTGAGTAGCCAGAGGGACACGTAGAGGAGGCGCAGGAGCAACCAAATGGTCCAAAACAGCAGAAAGCTAAACAACCACAATGCTTTGGATGGAAGAAAGACATCAGCATCCTGTAAGAGAGAGAGAGAGAGAGAGATAGTATCACTATTTTTGTTTTGTATCAGGAAGTTGTGAATGTTTTAGAGTGTTTGAGTTAGCATGAGCTCACATAGTCTTGGGCATCACTCTCCTCCTTGGCAACTGTTCCCCCTATAACAAGGAAAAGCCAAAACGACTCATAAACGTCTTTGTGGTAAAATGTTTTTTTTAACACTCAACTTCTTGTTTTAGATATACAGTATATTGCAACAATTATTTGTAATCCATGTTAGGAGCCAGCAAACAATCCAGAGAAAACACCGATATCACAGAGGAACATCACTATTAATTCATATTTCTAATTAAAGAGCATTTTTCGTGACTTCTTGCAGAACCCATTTTCATGCATGCTGAGTAATTCTATAAAATACTCCACAAAGGGAAATTCTGCCGTAAACATCATTTTATCAGTGAACATGCTCATGTCAGTTTTGTGACTTACTGAGGAAAGTGAACGCCAGGAGGAGAAACAGCACAAAGCTCATCAGCAGCCATTTCTCTCCGGGCCCTTTCTGTCTCTGTGGGTTTACCTATAGTGTATTTATACCAAGAAATGTACATTATTTTCTTTTTTTCCCCAGTACATTTATTACCACAGCTCAATCATGTCAGGATTAATTTAATGCTGATATGGTAAATTTTGCATCATAATAACTGTATATGTAATATGTGTTTACAGGGTGTAGCCTAATAAATCATGATCTATCGATTTAAGTCAGGGCTGATGAAATAAATCAATATAAATCAGTTTTTTCTTTTTTCTTTATATATTCTCTACATGCTTTGACTGTTCTCTCTCTGTCACATACCCTGTACATACAACTATAGATGCAAAACTGCTGAGGATACTTTATGATGCAGTAAAACGTTTAAAAACAGTCTTTAAAACTTTAAATGAGCCTTTATTTGTTTTTAGATTTATACTTTTGTTTTTAATGTGTGTAAAAAAGGTCTGTTTTTTATTATCATTATTATTGAAAACTGCCTCTGAATTAAATTTCTTAAACCACCAGTGTACAGTACGTTATAATATAAAGTGGTTAAAAGGGAGTATCCAAATCTGTTAGTCGCAGTAATGATGATTGTTTAATCAGATATTAGTAATGGCACAGATATAATAAGGGCAGTATAGTGCCAGTGGTAGCACACGCCATTAAAAGGCCGATTACTGTACTGATAATAATGATAAGAATAATAACATGTGTATTGTCCAATGTGTATTGTCTATTATTGCGACAACACCAGCACAAGCCATTATACTATAATTGGTCTACAAACAGTTGTATAAAGCATACTGTAGTCAATACTGGCAGTAATTAGTAATTGTAATAATAACAGCAGCAGAAAGCCTTTTACTGCAGCTCACCTGTGACCCATGCAAACAGGAATAACCCTCTGGCACCTGCTCACACTTCCTGCAGATGCAGATAACATCAGCTGGGCAGCGATAGTCTACGAACCTATCACAGCTGCTGGGTGATCGAGCCTCTGGACAAATACTATCATCATCATCATCATCATTATCACTACAGCCCTTCATGTAGCTGAGACAGCGGGCTTGACAGCGGCTGCACATTGTTACTGCTGTAGACCGTCCGCTAGTGACTGAGCAGGTTTGTCTGCTGTGACAACAAGGCAGTGAAACTACCTAGAGACCTGCAGAGGCAGAGCTGTGCCTCTTCACCGCTGCATCTGAGCAAAAATATTAATATTAAGGTGGGATTATCCAATTGATTTAACTCAAAATTAAATAATAAAAATTAAACATAAACATCTGCTACACATTAAGCATTGTATCTATATGTTCTTTCTCTTGTAATATTTGTCATAATATATTTATAATGAAGGGAAAATGGTGAGAAGACATGTTAGCTTCCCAGCTTTATTTCAACTGCATTCAAAGCTTTTAATGTTTAACTTGTATCAACCATCATATCAGCCTGCCATTTGTCAGTATTTTACAAAATAATTACCAAAGAATATTGTCGACAGTGAGTTAACTTTTAGATGTTGTGTGCAGAAGCAAAATGTCCATGTGTCCTCTTTCCGTCCCTGTGGGCTGCAAAGTCCACCTGTTTGGAGGAGTGACCCAGCACATGAAGCATTTGCTCGGTAATTAAAAATGTTACAGAAAAGCCGGTCTGTCTGCATTCCACACGGTGTTTGCCCTCAATGTTATTATCCTCATAATCAATGTTCATCTTATATGTTTTGTAGTCACTTAATTTGAACATTATTTTAACTATATCATGTACATAGTTTTAACAATTTTATTTTTCAAACAAAATCTCAATCATGAATATCTGCAGGAGGCTGCACTGCACAGCATGCAGCAGGGACCTGGATTATAGGATGAGAGAGAGCAGCTGAGAACACAAGACACTGATTTAAACATTTTTTACTTTAAATGGTCTTTTCAGATTTATTCACTTTTTAAGGCACCAGCAGACCCAGCTCGTGATATATCACAGAACACAGCCTGATGTCAGGTCCCTGTTGGTGCCCCTGTTGAAACCAAAGAGAAGAGCTCCCTTTTGGTTTGTCTGGCTTTGCGCTTGTGTCACTGTCCTCCTGGCAACAACAGCTCGTCTCATAATGTCCACTGGAGAATTGGTTGCACAAAACTAAAGCCTAAAAATAAGTAATCATACTGGGATATTGAGCAGCCAGGTCGTCCTGGTTGTTTGTAAAAGTGAATCAGAGTCAGTTATTTTGTCTTAACGAGTTGGAGCTTGAAAGTAACAGCTCTGCCTCTGGTATTCCTGCTGAACCAGCGCTGAGTTTATAAAGTTATAGTTACAGCTAGTTGTCTACTAGTTCACCAGTGGTGATCAAACAAAGGGGACATATAAATTCAAACAAAACTAGAAACACCACTTACAACACAGACCTGTGGTTTCATATAATATACTCAACGCTGTGACCCTGACCCCTCAAACCAGTAATACTTGTTTTTTCATGGCAAACACTTTGACCTATAATAGCAAGAAAAGCACAGCTGTGTCTGTAAACAGTAAAACACTTAAACACTCTGACTCTCCAACTTATTACACTTAATATGAGATGTTTGTACTTTATTTAATCATTAACTACTAATGATAACCTATCAATTTAATTCCCTTAATTGTCATTCTCTCTCTCAATACTGTAATTCTACACTTGATAATTATGCCTGCTTTGTATATTTTAGACTTATTGCCGGTCTGTCTGTCCTTTAGGTTTTTTCCCTGTCAACATTTGAGAGTATAGAAGGTGTCTTGTGTTGCAAAGACTGTAAAGCTGTCAGATTTGGGGCTTTACAAATAAAATTGAATTAATGCGACATTTTTGAACTGTAGAGCTGGTTGTATTCAGCACCGAGGCTCATAATGTGAAAAGTTATTTGAATAAAAAAATATGATTTTGGAAAACAGCACAAGTTTGTATTCATTCCTAACGGTCTCCGATACAAGTAGTTGTAGTTGTACAGATGTGAGATGAAAGATTCTTGTTTGTGGGTATGTGCTTATATGTTGCTATGTTATATATGTATACACAGTAAAAACATTTGCCACCTTGCACCTGTTCTCTACATGCCCCCTGCAGACTGATGCCCACTGCTGGCCAAAACTTTCTGTCTCAGCTGCTTTCTTTGACCCTGCCGGTCCCTTTGGCAGCTCCCATCTACTTCTTTAATCCCTCATCCTGGAGGGGAGTCCAGGGAGACGCACACTAAGGAGAAAAAACAGTCACTGTTCTCCATCACAGGGCCCCTAATGATGCTCCACCTTAACCACTGACTGAGTAGAACATGGCCACAGAGGTGGCAGGGATGGGGGCTAATATGTTGGACTGATGAAGCTCCATTAAGCCTCTGAAATAACAGCATATGTTTTGAGGCCACATTATGTAAATAAGACATAAAAAATGAGTCATGTCATTTCAGTTTTATTTGGACATACTTGAAAATTGTGCTGTAGGTTTCTATCATGATGTCATCTATTTTATAACACATAAAATTTCAATCAATCCAGTTGTGAAATCGTTTGGTTTTTGGCACAAAAATGGATGATATTCTTTCTTCTGGGGTATTTTAGAGCCCCTTCAGCTGTAATGACATGGGGACCCTAGACAAGAGAGAAAAGCCATTGAGAAAACACATACAATCTGAACTCATACCAGACATAAGTGATCATATTTTGATGCAGACTGACCCATCAGGTCTCAATTATGATTAGCTGGCTGGATGGGGTAAAAGGTCAGGCTAGAGACAGAGGTCAGGCAGGGGTCGGACCGTCCCCAGGCGTCATTACAGGAACATGGCCGATCGTGGTACACGCTGCAGGAGATGTCCCTGCCTGGAAAACAAAACAGCTTCAGTCCACGTTCACTTTTATTTCACTTTGTACCTCACTCCCCCTACTGTGATGTTCACTTGTTCTAATTAGAAGAATGATAAAATGCATGCATGTGTGTGTATTCCCAAGTGTATTTGTGCGTATTTATCTGTTTGATCTCCTGCTCTAATGGTTTCAGTGATGGAGGAGTGGAGGTGTAAGCAGGCCTGTAATGAGAGGCAGAGGTGAGGGGGAGGGAGGGAGGAGCAGAGGGCCTGCTGGTTGAGAGGACAGAAGCCTGGGGTGGTGAGGTGGATCTCCTGCTGCAGAGGCTGTTTCATTCAGATTCATATTAACACAAGACCGCAGGCTTTACTCATCAGTCTGAGTCTCTGTGGTCTGGTACAGTAATCTCTTTGTCTGCTCTGAAGCTACATGCATCTTCATGAGATGTTTCATTTAGTGTGGGAGCTTACATTTTGTTAATAAAACAGAGAAGAAGAACCAGTGGACAAAGGTAATTTCTTTTTTTACAATTTGAAACAACTTATTACATTAATGCTATTGTATTAGAGTCATTTACTTGATATGAGTTAGATGATTTTCTTTTGCCATGAGAATTTCATTTCTACAGAATTTCTGAAAACCATGTTGAATCACTGACTTTACCCATAGGTTGTCTGAAATAAAGAAAGATTGTGTGACTAAACATTGAATTTAATCACTTTTTAAAATGAAGGAAGAAACATCAGCTAACCTGTGAAGTTACTGTGAAGTGTCTGAAAGTGCATTTCATTTGACCCCTTGAAGTCTGCTCTAATAAACCTTTAATTGTGTGTAAATTAATCATATTTCACTCAGTACATAGAACAAATTTGCTTGATTTTTGAGTGTTGAATTGCACTATTGTTCTACAGTAAATCATACAAAAAAAAAAAAAAATTAACCAAATTTATCAACAACGTAAAGACATCTTGGAAAATTAAATATAATAAAATAGAGGATAAAGTTTTAAAATGGGAAAAAAATGTTTCTCTTTGCTAGGTTTTCAACTTTGCAAGTGGCAGTAGTTGTAGTTAGTTCATAATAAAGTGCATTAATTTTTTTAAATTTTTTATCCCAAATGCCAAAACAGGAAGAAAACCTATACATATGTCCTGTAAAGTGTTGGTATTTGGCAATTAACAGAAAAAATTGACTGTTTTTAAGTTAATGGAAAGATCTGTTTAACCAAAAAGAAAACATTTTCACTGAAAGCTAGAGTTTCGATAATGAATAGACCTTTTCACAGCAGTCATTTTGACTTTTCATAGGAAAAACACAGGTGTAACTACATGAATAATGGCTCCGTTCTATTCAAGTGTTCCAGTCATGACTGTGTCACAGTGAGTCAGCATGCAATACAGCAATACAGCAATACAGCACCCTGAGACTGAGGCAACCGAATACAGTTCAATCTAGTGATTCCCCACTGTGACATGTCAAAATGTCTTCCATGAAAAAGGCCTATCAAACAGAATCACATATATTTATATACAGTTCATACACCAACCACGCTCACAGATTTTATTACCTGTTTTATATTTGCTGCTGCATCTTCGGATTCCCAGAATCCCCCTGATGGAATAGGTGGACTGGGGTGTTTCCATGACAACAGATGATGCTGATGACACTGCAGGGGAAACATTAGAGTCAAAGAGGCAGGCAGATCAAGAGAGAGAAGGAGGATAAAAACTTACCAACTTCACAAGACTCAGGCTGGACTTTGCTTCGAATGATCCTGTGAAGACAGAGGGAAATCACTCAACCCTCATTTTAATGATCTATGTTGTCAAGCACACACATACACATGTGATCCTCTTTACCTGTTGATGGAGCTGATGCTGGGCACGCTGTCATGGTCACACACTCGCTCAAGCGTCAGCCTGTCTCTGATCTCCCAGGCGAACATGGTGGGGTTGGTGTGTTTCAGATAGAGGATCATTTGCACAACTTTTGGAGTGGCCACTTTGGGCTTAGAGCCTCCAATCACTCCTGGTCTGATGCTCCCTGTCTCATTGTACCTGAATAAACAATGCTGATATCTGTCAGGAGAGGTTAAAACTGAAAAGTATATACGTATATAAATTAGAATCAAGTGAGACTAGAATTGCCGCCTCACAGTTATATGCTTCCACCACTCGGACCAGTTCAGATTACATCCCTGTTTATCCAGAGTCATATAAAATATTAACCATTTGTGTGACATTTTGTCATAACTGCTGTGAAGTCTTTAGTAATGGCTAAAAAGTGTTTTGTGAGGTCACCGTGGCCTTGACCTTTGACCTTTAACCACCAAAACCTAATCCGTTTGTCCTTGGGTCCAAGTGAACTTTTTTTTTTAATCAAATTTGAAAAAATTCCCTTCAGGCATTATAGAGATATTGCCTTCACAACGCCAAAACCACGTTTTGTAAGGTCACCATGACCCTGACCTTTGATCTTTGACCACCAAAATCTAATCAGGTCATCCTTGAGTCCAAGTGAATGTTTGTGCCAAATTTGAAGTTCATTCAAGGTGTTACTAAGATATTGTGTCCACGAGAATAGGATGGACGGACAACCCGAAAACATAAAAAAGAGCACAAGAATCTACTGCAGATTCAAAGAAAACCACATCATCCTGGGATCAGTTCATATGAAAAAAGAAAAAAAATTCTGAATAGTGAACCTGGGATTACCACATATATATTTATATACATTTACTGAGCACTTGTTGATAGTCTGAATATTTATGAAACTGTTGATCTCTCGGGATTCTCACACACAACAGTCTCTAGACTATGAGAAAAACAAAGAAACACCAAGTGAGCGGCAGCGCTGCAGATGGAAACGACCCAACCCGCCTAATGCCAACAGGCCAGGCTGCTGCTGGTGTGATGGTGTGGGGGATGTTTTAATGGCACTTCGGGCCCCTTAATATCAATAAATCATTGTTTGGGTTGAACATCCCTTTATGGCGACAGTTTGCCATCTTCTAATGTCACCTGTCACCGGATCTGAATCCAGTAGAACACCTTTGGGATGCGGTACAGTGGAGTTGGGCAGCATGGATGGGCAGCTGACATATCTGCAGAAATGATGCGATGCAATCATGGAGCACAATCTCACAGGAACGTTTCCAACACCTTGTGCGACCGATGCCGCTAATATATCTCAAATATGACTGGGATTAATTCACACAGTCAAATATTAAGCATTGACACATCTTCACGAAGTGGGCCGTTTTAAAATAGGCCACTCCCATTCATTTCAGAATGACCTACAAACATTTGAAGATTTAGATTAGTTTTCACCTGTGACCTTGTTTTAAATGGTGCTGTGCTCTATAACCCTAACCCTGCTCTATAGCCTACACCTGCTCTGCCAGATAACTCCTATCCATAAAACGGATAAATAAATAGATAGATAAATAGTGGATGGGTTATTATAATGGTTAATTTATTTATCAATAATAAATAGTGAATGGGTTATTATAATGGTTAATTTATTTATTAATAATAAATAGTGAATGGGTTTACCTGGCCAGTATCTTGCTGACGCAGCCGTGACTGACGCGCAGGTGGCGGGAAATCTCACACGGGCGCGCGCCGAGCTGCGCGAGCTCCACGATGTGCCGCCTCACCACGTGCGGCAGCGGGCGCCCGTTAATGAAGACCCCGCCGAGCTGGTTCACCCCCCCGGGCTGGTCCACCCCGCCGGGTCCTGGGCAGCGGAGACACACGGAGGTTTTATCACAGCGGGAATGAGCGTGCAGGCTCAGGTGAGGCTCAGGTGAGGCTCAGGTGAGGGCTGCAGGTCGGTACTCACGGCGCGGCGCGGAGAGCGGCACCTGTCCGCGGCGCACCTCCATCACACACCGATGTCTCCGGAGGAGCCGCTGAACTTCAGTGGAGTCGTTCTGGAGGAAGGAACATTTTCAGTCAAACATAAAACCGAGAAGAAACGGATTTTCTGATCAGGTGCGCAGCTGAGATCCTGGCCCCTGCGTGTGAGGGACCGCTGAGGGACAGGTCGGACAACAACCTGAGAGCTGCTCTCGTTTGATTGGACACTCAGGCA
Organism: Trachinotus anak; assembly: GCF_046630095.1. Classification (NCBI taxonomy): domain Eukaryota; kingdom Metazoa; phylum Chordata; class Actinopteri; order Carangiformes; family Carangidae; genus Trachinotus; species Trachinotus anak. The sequence goes on along the minus strand of NW_027273872.1, from coordinate 14,061,812 downwards.
CCAGCGCACGCGAACACTTTTCCTTTTGCTGTTTTTGCAGTGAAAAGCGCTGCAGCCAGGATTTCAGACACATGGAAGTCATGAGTCAAGTTACCCTGAGCAGCCCCTCACACACAACAGTCTCAAAAAAATTATACAACAATTGTATTTTTCATGCGTTTTGTTTTCCAACATGATGGTCAAAACCGTGAAATGTGTCATAAGATGGGTTAGTATCCTTATGAATGACCAGTATTAAAGCCTACTGTTTCAAAATATTCCCCTTATACTACTTGGAATCAAATCAGGGTGGAGCAATGGATCACCAAATCAATTTAATTATTGTTGACTCTTGAAAATTTTAAATATTGTGAATCTAAAAATTAGGTTTAAGGTCCTGAAAATGCATTTATGAACAGCTTATTAACATGTATAACTACAGAACCTTTTATTAATGACTTATTAACGTTTGTGATTGCAGGTGACTGTCCAGTGTTTGCTAATGGCTCAACAGAAACTGAGAAACCCATCACCGTTTATTAATGCCCTTCTAACATTCATAACTGCATACATGATGACTTGATGACTTGCAGACATGAAAAGGCAAAACCCTCAGTACTTATTAATGGTTTATCAACATTTATAACGGCGTTATTACTGAATAGAAACACCCGCCCATGTTTTTAGAAAAGACATTTGATATAAACAGGGCACACTGATGCAAAAGTGTCTTTACTGTAACTACAGACTGAGATCTCCTTGATTTAAAAATATAATTTTCTAAAGTAAGAGGTTCATGAATCAGCTCAGACCTTGAAAACATTATTGCAAATCCAGTTTTAGGCCCTTAACTAAATAGCATCAGCTATTTAAGTACATCACCCTACCTGTATAAAGGGAAGTGTGAAAAATGGTAAGGGTACCTATTCTGCTTGTATTATTCAATAACTAGTCTGTACGGATATTTCAGGCATAATGCAGCGGCTGAAACTCACTGAGTGTCTCTTCATAATCAAACATAAAATTTGACCCTGACGTGATTTGAACACGCAACCTTCTGATCTGGAGTCAGACGCGCTACCGTTGCGCCACAGAGTCGGATAGCAGGAAGTACACATATAGACCACATATTCACACACACACACACACACACACACACACACACACACACACACACACACACACACACATATGTTTTTGTTTTTGTTTTTTTTTTTAATTTAATTAATTTATTTATTTTTTCTAAAAAATCTTTATATATTGTAACTCTCCTGTTATCACTACACATTGCCCTTGTCAGGCTCCTGAGAACCAACTGAGTTAATTTAATTTCTCAGATTCAGTACATATATATTTGTTGTCCGGCTACAATAACCATTGTATCTTAGGTCTTTACACATGTACAGTCGTTTAAAATAGTGGGAAGGGCAATAGTTAAAAGACAGGGGTTTGCTGTCCTGCTTGGAGCAGATATAATGACCTTGATGTGATTTGAACACAACCTACTGATCTGGAGTCAGATGTGCTACAATTGCACCTCAGAGTTTATTTATCATTACTGAAGGGTCCAGTGGATGTTCAACTGCCTCATTCCCATAACTGACCCTTCTCTAAATGTTTATTTAATATTTCTGTCAGTATTACAACTGAGACTCACTCTGTCTGTCTAATAAAGCAAATTCAATTTACATCATTTCCTCTCTGTTACCTATACTGAGATCCGTCACCCTGAGGAGCTCTTCCTCGGACGAAGAAAAAGAAGAAAGACAAAGACTCAACAGAGGATCTATGACCTGACTGAGGTGCCGCCCTCCTCATCACAAACCACACTCCACGTATTAGCTTTAAGAGGTGTCTTTCAGCAGAGAATATTTAACAGCTTGAAATTTAAAAACTTTCTATGTAGTAAATACAGAAAACCTAAATTCCTTTTCTAAAAAACTGCCAAGACAAAAGATTTTTTTTACTCCTGACAATTTCACTAGTTCATTTGTTAAAAATCCAATTTTTACAGCTTTGTCCTCTGGATGTGCTTTTTGCTACTGTACCGTCAATACAGAATATAGCATAGTCATAACAAATGAGTATGAGTATGAGTAATCACTGAAAAACTTGCTTTTCTGGATTCAGTTTTGGTATTTGGGATGATACGGTCTGAGATCAGTAGGTCTCAAAATGCTTCATACACTGAAAGAGTCTTATGTGATCTATCTGTAAACGATCCAAAAGTGAACCTAAGGCATGGTGGAGAAAATTAATCATGGCATCCATCCAGTTTCCATCTGACAGCCATGACTGCTCTCACTGACACCTACTGTGCATTTTAAAGATATCCTGCAGCCCCAGAGGATAAGTTTTCAGTCCACTGAAGAGGAATCCCTGATAAAAAAAAAAAGCAAAGTGTCCTGCTGGAGCAACCCAAAAGTTTCTCTTATTAACTGATCTATGAAGAATTAGTAAATGATTTAATACGCATTAATAAACTAATTAATTAGGCAACCACATATAAACCGTTTATAAATGGTGCCTTAGCAGCCGGTACCCAAATACCTTTGTAGAGTGATTTAAAGTCGATGCTATGGGAATATTTTTTTAAAGCCACCACTTATATTGTTTCTGTTATTCACGTCAGTCATTTAACATCACCTCATGTCTGCTAAATCACACTGTTTGCACACAGGGAACGGCACTTACGGCCAAACTCTGGGTACAGTTTTGGTTGTCCAACATTCTCCGGAAACGCCGGGTAAACAAGCGTGGAAGCGACGGTCCACTCGCTTGTATGGAGGGAAACATGTATTAATGCGGTTTTACGTTAAGTCGTATCCGAGATATAGTGAACTAAAAACGGTAAACATCCAAAAAAGGCCATTATAGACATCTTTTCACTCGGTTGTGTTCGCTAATTTGGCCACATTAATACTTTCCGGTAGTGCGGAGCAGATTAACGTAAGCACAGAGCTGGTTAGCCCAACGCTAACCTACGTGTGAGGACGTTTTGCATGTTTACATCCAAAAGATAGAATTAAAAAAAGAAACGCGATTTTATTTCGACCAATTAGTTGAAGTAATTGAGGCACCGCTGTTTGACGTTGTGTGGCGCTGTTCAGTCGCAGTTTGTGCTATGAACTACACCAAGGAAAACGAAGAGGATGATGATGGTGAGGCGGCTGTCTTTATTGAGGACACCTATAGTTCAGACGGTGAAGGAGTGATCGAGTTAAGTGGCCGGAAATATCAGAGCAGCTGTAAAAGGCTCAGCCGGGAAAGCTCTCCCCCGCTTCTCTTGGCCTTCACCTCTGGGCGGGCTCCGCTGGGGAGCAGTAGCCCGAGCCCGGCTTCCAGTACAGCCGAGGAGGAGGACAGTGAGCAGCCCGTCGAGGAGTGGATGATCCTTGGAGGAGAGGAGCAAGTGGGAGACTCAAGCATCCAGTTGAACCTCGGTTACTGGAGCAGCTCTGAGGATGACTCTGGAGATGAAGGTTAACGTGGTTTCTGTCATCCCGTTTGAATATTCCCGCTGCTAGTGCCAAAACATATATATGTATATATATTTAGTGATTAAATTTCATTGTGGGTTTCTTGAAATGTTTACCAGAAGGAAAAACAAGTGAAACTGAGTGAAATCCAAGGAGATATGTCCAAAAGCTTCCAGCTACATGGGCTGAAGGATTATATCTTCATGCAACGACCAGAAAAATAACTATACAAGAATCAGACATGAAAACCTTCAGGCTCAAACCAGTGTATGTTAGAGTTACAGTGTATAGGCTACAATTGTGTGGCTTTTCCTCTGATTTTGGTTTGTTGTATAAGAATTTCACTGCTAGGGTTGTGTCCTTTTAATAAGGATTAAGAATTTTAATATTTGTGATATTATTGTGGAAAAACAACTCTGGATTGCAAACTTATTGAAACTATTAACACACATATCTCCAATTATCAAAAACACAAGTTGATAATTAATGTCTTACAAAGAAAACAGGCCACATTGCTGTTGCCACTTAGGGACTTTCAGTTGAAGTAAAGTTTTTATCAAAGTATCTGGACAACTTTTAGAATAATTTGTTTTTCCATTGAGAAAAAAAACTTCCTTTCAGCATAATGGATAACTCCACGGGCAGTAATATTTCTTAGATAGTGCAGCAGAGTTATCTGCTCAGAGAGTTACCCTGTCTATTGAATAACAGAGATTTATGGAAATCTATGGAACATACTCATATTCATACCAGGGAGCGGCCCTGCACCCCCACCTCATCTTGTTTTGTCAGCCAGAAGCTCCACTGGAGCAGAAAGATTTTAGGGTTTTCCTCACACCAAGTTTCAAATCCCTGAGCTTTTACAAGTCAGAATACCTGGGAAAGACTACATTCACTAGGTTCAGTAAAACTCGTGATCTGTCCTGTTTGTATGGGCTGTTTTTGAAAATGTGTGTTGCAGTTCAAGAAGTATCCTTCCTACCTGTGAAAGCCACTAAATTATGGCTTTCATTGTGGACATTTATATCTGCATAAATTAATGTTCTTCATGGCCAATCTCTCCTTGACAGATCCAAAGGTGAAGTCAGTTAACGATGTCTGGGCCGTATCAGAGAAAGACAAGGTAGGTTTTGATATCTATCAGTTTTAAGAAATACAACAGGAGAGCTCATTTATTCAGGGAAATGTGTCTGCTGTCATTATTCAGACCCCTGGCTCTTTAAGTATCTGTTGAGTCGTAGTGAGTATTTTTTTCTACTATTTATTTATATTATTAAATACAAAAATACAAAAAATAAATTTTACAGATACATGCCTAAGCCTTTTACTACAATACTGGAACAAAAAAAACCTATTTACATTTACTGAGATTTATTGTAAAGACATTTTGCAGAAGAAAAAATACTTATTGTATTTATGGTTGGCTTTAGTCTAATATTGCAGTATGAACTCAGTATTTTTTAATATTGACCTTTATTTCTTTGTCTTCTATTATCTGGTGTGATGCTGGTCAGTCTCTGTCCAGCCGATATTTTGTGACTGGTCGTTCTCTGATCTGTCACATGTGCAACAGGACGGGACACCTTGCCAAAAGCTGCTACTACCAAAAGGTAAAGGAACACGTACCCCTTTCTCTTACATACACAAAATATACTTTTACACTGTCAGGAAGTAGGAAGTGAGCATATAAAATAGTTGGCTTAACATATCTACCCAGCTCTTGAGACTTCTGGCGTAACGTTGCAGTAAAACATTGCGTTGGTGTATTTTGGTGATTGTTTTACTATTTTCTAAATCAAAATCTACACAGTAATCTGTTTCTATATGAGTGCTAAAAATGAATTTTTGTGAGATTTAGTAATTTTGATTGAGATATCACTGCAATGAAGGTTTACATATATGTATGATACCCTTAGTAGTATGGGCACCGTACTCATCCAGCTGTTTGTAATTGTCGTGCAACGGCAGCTGTGCGGTGTTGCTGGAGAACCTTGCTGATGTGACACAGCCAGTAAATCTGCACTTCACCTTTTGCGTTGTTACTCAGTTTTTCCTTGCATGCTTCCATAAGTTGTGTAGAGACATCTGTATTTTAATTCCATGATCACCTGCGGAGGCTGAGTGATGATTGAAATTCATAACACCCATCTTAAATTCCTTGTTAAAAATCTTTTTTGTCTCTGTACCTACAGAAATGTCCCACCTGCATCCTTTGTGGGGTCAAAGGCCACATCCAGAGGGACTGTCCGAGCCGGCCCTGCCCCAGCTGTAGCCTTCCTTCTCATGGTCTCAGGCCGTGTGAAAAGCCCCCAGTATGGAACCAACACTGCCAGCGTTGTGGGATGACAGGACACCTCTCTGATGTGAGTTTGTCCTTTAGTCCCCAGGTCTTGCCCCTTTAAGTGTTTTTGTTGCCGTGTTGGAGGAAACATTGAAAGTATTTGTCAGTTGTGTGTTGACAAACTACTTTTTTAGCCTCGGGTGTGTGTGGGCCCCATTTGTAAAGTGTTGTTTGATCTCAGCAAACGGTTCCTCGTCCACAGTGCACTTTTTTCTGTATTCTTGCTCAAAAGTGTAGTATTCTCCTCTGTTTCCTGGGTTTTCCTCAGGCCTGCCCTGATACATGGAGACAATACCATTTGACGGTGAGTTGAAGATTTGACTTTACACTTTCTCATCTCAACCTCTTTAATAATCAAGCTTCTAAACAACAAAAGGTTTTTCTGGCTCACTGTAGAAACACTATTAATTTTTTGTTTTTGGTGTTTTTGCTCCAAACTAGAAAATTAAATTCTTTAAATAGATTTCTGTGGTGACTAATGTCCTTTGTCCATGTTCAAATGTGTTCAATTGTTTGACCTTTTTTTCCAGATCCGGTTAGAGGTTCCACTCAGGCCACGGACGGTCCACAGGATCAAACATAAGCGATGCCTTGCTCATTGCTACAACTGCTCTAAGAGGGGACATTATGGCTATGTAAGTGCTGAAATAATGAAAATTATAAAAAAAACTTTATTTGTATAGCACATTTCATCCAAGAAATGCAGCTCGATGTGCTTTACAACAAAGAATCACATGCAACAAGTGTTTCACATGAAGAGACATCAAATTAACATTAAATGTCAAAAACATTAATGTAGAATGAGATGGAATAATAATGAAAAAATAACAGAAATACAAAAAAATATAAATATATAAAGTTAAAAATAGGTTACAGAGAATGCATAAAATCAAATAAAAAAACTTTCTCTTTTAGATGAAAAACTTTTCTTTGTACACTCTTCCATTAAGTAGCGCCTCAGCTCGGAGGCAAACAGCACAACAGAACCTCTTTTCCCAATGGACAAAATGCACCACAGGTTTTGATTACACTGAGGTCAGCCTCTTTCAGCTGCCCCAGAACATTTTCCCTACAGGTGCAATCTCACTGTGCATTTTATTTGTGCCGGGTACAACCTGAAGTTGCCCTAGAAGTCACTACCTTTTTCTGTGGTGCTGGGGGGGTAACACAGACACACACTCGTCTTTTTCCTCTGTACCTCTATACTTCTAACAGCATTTTAAAAGAAGTGCAGAGCAAAGTGCCAAATTAGCTTGTTAAAAGCTAAGTGGAGAGATAAGTTTTAGCTTATTTTTAAAAGTACTTAGTGAACTGGCTTCTCTGATATCAACAGAGTGCGTTCCATAGCTTTGGATTGTAGTTGACAACGACTGTTGCTAGGAACCTTCAATAAACCAGCAGTAGATGATTGCAATGTTCTTGGAGTTATATAGTTTATCAGGGAGTTAGCGAAGTAGCTTGGTCCTAGCCAATCAAGAGCTTTGTCTGTAGGGAGGAGGACCTTAAATTCAATTCTAAATGTACCAGGGGCCAGTGCAGGGCAGCTGAAATGGGACTAATGTGCTATCTTCTCTTGGTTCTGGTTAATAGCTGAGCTGTAGGGTTTTGAATGTGCTGAGGTCTCTGTGTTTTGTTTTGTTTTTTTTTCCCTTCCCCTCTTTATACCTCTGTCCAACATACCCCACCCCCACCCCCCTGCGCTTTGTTTTGGACCAGATGTCACTATATCTGTCCTCCTTTGATCCCATTACTTCCTCATTTTCAATTGCATCGACCCTCTCTTCTCTCCCCCTCAATTACCTTGTTTATTCCCCCACCATCCTGCATCTGTCTTTTAGCTTTTCTCTTATTCCTTACCTCCTTACCTGAGTCTCTCTCTCTCTCTCTCTCTCTGTCCGCGTCAGGAGTGCACTAAGAGGAGGATGGTCAGTGGGACTTTTCCTTCCCTGCCTTATGTTTGCCACTATGACACCATCAATGACATCCTCCAGTGTTGTACCAGGATGCATGGAAAAAAGGCCAAAGGTGACAAAACATTTATTGTATCAGAATCAGAATCAGAATCAGAATCAGTTTTATTGCCAAGTATGTTTTCACATACAAGGAATTTTTTCTGGTGATTGGTGCAATTGATCAGCAACAGTGGGGCTCTCTAGCCTTGTTGATGAGGCTAATAGCAGATGGGAAGAAGCTATTTTTGTGGCGAGAGGTTTTGGTCCTGAAGGACCGCAGCCTCCTGCCAGAGGGGAGTGTCTCAAAGAGTTTGTGTCCAGGGTGGGAGGAGTCAGCTACAATCTTCCCTATTTGTATAAACATCGATGTAGATGTTTGCATAAAATAGTATGTTTTTACCTGTGATCTTTGATCTTTTTGAAGGGGATGGGGTTTGGACTTAATCTTATCTGATTGAAAAAACACAACCAACAGCTTTGCAGCCTTTATTAGCTTATTCATTGTTAGCATTTTACACAGATTGGCTCTTGTGTCAAATGAACTCCTTTATGACAAAAGCCAAGCAATTTTTTTTCTAGCAGATGAAAGAACTTTTTCTTCTTTTCTAAATGGTAATTACTGTAATTATGGTAATTATCGTGATCCCTCTCTGGTGAGTGTGTGACATCTAGCTCTGTCCCAGTGTGCATTGCTAAAAGCAGGATGGTAAAGTGACCAGTCATCTCATCTTTATTTCTCGTGTTGGGCAAGATTTAAACTGTTGCACCGGTTCTGAAATTGGTTTTAGAAGTAATTTAACACCAGGTTTAAAGACAGTGTTTTACTGCCCTCTGTGGTTGAAAGTGTCAAACCTTTTTCACCTCTGCTTTGTTGAACCACACCCAACATTGTGACATCACAATGTCCTGAACATCACCACACCAAGGTGAGGAGTAAAAACACTGGAGGTCAACAAAAATGATATATTTCAGCGGATGTCAAATTAAGATTATAATCAGTATTTTTTTTTTTTTTTGCCGCTAAGGGGTCAGCAGAACAAGTTGTAAACACAACATTGACATGTTATCACCTTATATGGCTGTTGGTGAGTGTGTTATCAAATGGTTACCTGTTTACATTTAACTGATGTAAGCAGAGAGCAATATTAGCATTGATTTGGAGTCACTCAACAAATGTAAACAAACATTCAGTCTCTTTTAGCTCTTTTAGCTTTGATATCCAACAACTCTTGAGGGAAATGTCTGGCTTTTTAGCTGCTAAATGTACCATTATGTTCACCAGCTGGTCACTGACTTTCTCTGTCTGTTGCTTGGTGCTGAGCAGGTGGGTTTATCAGCCCACCGTGGTTCAGAACAGGGTTGGTGAGGGTGGTGAATGTGAATCAAAAGAGTGAAGCTGAGGACCATGAAACGGACACAATAAACTGAAAGATGCTGAAATGCTCTGTAGAGCTAAGGAGAGCTGCAGAGATGGTTGATAATTCTCTGTGGGTTTGTCTCAGCGAGCAGCCCCTTTCACATTACATTTGATCCCTCGTTAATATAAAAATATTGATTAGTGCAACCTCAACACAAACAACAGCTTCTATACAGGCTCACGCTGACTATCAGGGAAATCTTCTTTATCATTGTTGCCTGTGTTTTCAGGGCTTGTGAGTGCTGGATCCATGGGTACTTCAGACCAGCAGCACTTGTCTGATCAAACGCGGGAGAGTGGCGAGGAGAATCAGCCAATCCAGGGGAGGAGCAGAACAAAGCAGGAGACATGTAGGCGAGCTGGCAGGAGGAAGACATGGCCAGAGAGGCGCAGAGAGAGACAGGAGATGAAGAGACTAAGGAGAGAGGCTCAAGCCAGACGAGAAGGAGGGCTACTGGGGAGGTCACAGGGTAACTCTGATGACGAAGCACGCCACGCAGACTCCCTCAAGTCCCCCCTCCATTGTCACTGGCAGTCCACACCCTCTCCACAGAAGAAGAAGAAGAAGAAGAAGAAGGAGGAGGCAGGTAGCAGAAGGAGCAGGAAGAGCAGAGAGGCAGAGAGGTGGAAGAAGAGAGGAGGGATAAAACATGGGGATTTGTATCCTCACGGCGACATAGACAAAAGAAGTGAAAACCTTCTCTCCCCAAAACAAAGAGTACGCCACAGAAGACGATAGTGTGATTGTTTTTTTGTTTGTTTGTTTGTTTTTTTTTATTCTTTACTTTTGAATAGTGAAAATTCCAACTGGATAATGAAAATTATTTTGTATCTCATGGTCTTTCATTTATTTATTGTGAATACAAGGTACTGCAGAATAGCATGTACAGATACTGTAACTGATATGAATTTACTTTGTATTTCTACTGTTTTCCTGTAAGTGCCTCTACTACTATTATACTGGTGGGGCCAAATTTTCAACATACAGTATTTTGAAGTATATTTCTACACACTATACCTGCTTTTTGGCTCATTTATATGATGTGTGTGAGTGGTTTGTTATTTCCCTAAATATAGTGCTAGGTTTATAGCAACATAATTTTCTGTCACTTAAATACTTGAAATCAGGTCATTCTGACCTTTGGCTGACATTTGTAAAGGATTTATATTGAAAAGACAAGGACAATAAACGTGCATTTCTAGATAACCTCGTCTATAATGTGTGTTCAAAGCTAAATGATTATTATGAGACGTTTGCTACGTGAAAACAAACTAGAAAAGGGGGTTAGGTCTATGTAGTGCATTGGAGGCTTCAAACGTGAGTGAATGTAGGAGGTCAGTGTTTTTCAAAGCGCTGTCTTATAGTATCTCTGCTATGAAGCTGCTGAATTATTAATGAGCTGAGCAGCTGCCCGGGGTTTGCCAGACCAAAGCAGTCAACTCTGATAACAAGCTCCTATTGAAAATCGACATTGACCGCTGCTAATTCAACAAATATTGCTTTCCCGGGTTTAGTGTGAACTTAAACGTGTCCCTGCTTTTGGGTTTGTGTGGATTACCTACAAGCGTGGTGCGAGTTTGCCAAGTGCCGAGCGACACGTTTCTCTGTGATCGATTGGGGGCGACTCGGCAGAGATGTGAAACTCCCATTGATTGATCTCCACTACACTCCCCGCTGACCGGAGAAAACAGCGAATGCGAGAGGGGATTTAAATTGGACAAATATTGTCCACCTTACTTGACGGATAAGGTAGCTATCTGCTTTCTCATGGGGTCCGAGGTAATCCGCTGTTAGCACCGTTTAACGACTAGCCTAACATCGACACCGTGCGGCGTTAGCTAGCTTGTAATGTCGGCACTGTTGGACTTGTTTTCCCCTCTAGACCCGCTTCCTTTTAGCCTCGGGCTAGCTGGAAAATCGAAATTATGCTAATGAAAGAGCAGGTTTAGTTTGCCAACGCGACGGGGTGTAACTTTACTACTTACAGTGGGCTACCCATTGCAGTTTAGTTGTAATTTATTCACGAACCTATGCTAATAACTTTGTTTCACAGCCAGCTATCAGGGCGGCTGGTTTCCTTTAGTTTGCTAACGCTCGACAGCTAGCCATCTTGCTTGTGTTTAGGGATTTAAGTATTAAACTTGGCTAGCTTTTGGTTGCAGAGATATTAACTTCAGTTGCAGTTACTTGCTAATGTATGCGTCGGCAATTAACTCACGCGTTTAGGACCCAAAGGCTTGTGAGAAACGCTTATAAAATACTTTATTTTACTGTGGGAAAGCCTGACAGTGGTGCTCTGTGGAAAGACAATAGAGAAGCTGAGACTTGCTCAGCTGTTGTTCTGGTGAAGACGAAAACCACTGATAACTAAACTATATTTTGATCACGTTTTTTTTTTTTTTTTTAATCGGTTGCTGACTTAACTGTAACATTTTCAAGCTCAAAAAAAAAAAAAAAAAAAAAAAAAAAAGCGGTTTCCGTGAAGTTGACCGGGGGGAGAGTGGATGGAGCCGATGCAGATGTTGCTTGTGCGACATATGAGGGCTGAGCTTCCCTGAGCCCTCCAGGTATCCCGCCTCGTTATACTGAAAACAGCTTTAAATGTCCCAGTGACCGGTCGTCATCAGAGGTAACTGGCTGGATATAGAGACGCAGGGAAGCGGTCTGAAGAGGGAGGCTCCTGCCCGTGTGTGGACGTCCACCTCTCCAGCCTACCTTCATCGCGTCCATCCACCACCGCCCTCCTCCTCCTCCTCCTCCTCCTCCTCCTCCTCTCCAGCCATGGACCCCCCCAGGACGCGGTCGCGGTCTCGGTCTGGCTTCTATCATTTCGGTATGAACGGCAGCGTTGGAAACAATGGCAGTGGTAACGCCGTCGGTACCGGGAGCTTGATGAACGCCGGCGGAGGAGGGGTGAGCTACCCGCAGCAGAGCAACCCTGGCTGGGCGCCGCACCACGGTGGTCGTAGCTACCCGGAGAGCCAGCAGCAGCACACCCAGGGGAGCTACCTGTCCGCAGGGGCGCAGCGCCACTCTTCGCACGGAGCTCACAGACACCCCGGGGCCGGTAAGCAGGCTTCAGTAAACAGGGCCTGCAGCCCGGCTAGATGCATCATTACACACACTCACACAGGATACACCCCCTGAGGGCTGCAGGCAGACCACTAGCAGCTTAACAGGCTTTGAGACATTTAACTAAAAGGCTTGGTGCTTTCACTGCCAGCTGTTGCTTGAGAGGCCAGCTATATGTCATGTCAGGAGATGTAGTAGAGCTTTTGCTATAGAGGTTTGAGGTAGGTAAATAGGGCGCACAAGGTTCCTGAACTTCCTGTCTTGTATGTCCCTGCCTGGCTCAATACTTGCAGTGCAAATTATCCTGGCCCTCAATAGGAATTTAGCACTGCAGAATTTTCCTTTGGATAGTCCAGGGATGGTGGTGCTAAGGGCCCACAGGTCATATTATGTTACTTCTGTGGAGTTCAGGGACAGATTCATTTGCCTAGCAGTGTAGACATGCAACATACTCTTATTCAGTCTTTACAAGATCTGTGTATGAGAAAAGTTGGATTAAAAGAGCAGCTTGGAGCCTCGACACAAGCCTTCAAGTTGTTTGAAATGAAAGCTCTTTCTAGATAGCGATTTTATCTTTTCATTTTAGATTGGTTGCTGCCGTGACTCAGGCTGGCATAATACAGTCTTCCTTGCAGTTCACCATGAACCTTGGTGCTATTCATATTATATTTTTAGCCTCTAAATTGTCCCAAACTAGTCAAACTGGTAAAGATTGATGTTGTACTTCTAAAACTCTATCCAAACACAAAGTAGAGTTTATGGTTTATTCACTTTGCCATGTCAGATTTATGTGCATTCCCAGTATCAGTCCCTGCTTCAGTTGATTCTTCCTGCCCACAACACCAACAGTTCCTTACCCATCCCAAACTCGCTAAAAAATTTCCCAAAACCTTTAAAGAATAAGAGGAAGAAACAAATTAAACTGCCATATCAGAAAATCAAAAGTGAGACTGCACCCTAGCCTCTTGTCATTGTTTACAACGGTGGCACAAGTCTGGTTAGTCTTCAGCAGGTTTCCATTGCCGACTATTGGAAAGTGACTGGAGAAACCCTCTGTAATACCAGATTGGATCCTCTCAAAGGCAAAAAAAAGTGCAGTGAATGAATGAAAGCAGGCTTTTAATGGGCCTCTGTCGTAATAGCAGCACTGTTGCCAAACACCCAAAATAACCCACACATAGGGGACGACACAGAAACACATGCTTCCTAAATTGAAAGACTACAGAGGGGTTTGTGCGAATGACTTAACCAGTGAATCTCCCTGCTGTGTGAGCTGCCTTATTCCTCTTAGCAGCTGCACATGCCTCTTCGTTGTTGGCTGGGATCTGTGTGTGTTTTCTGTGTGTGTGTGTGTGTTTGTGACGTGTTGTGCTTGTATGATGTGCATTACAGATTTCCTGTTTGTCCGTGCTTGTTTGTTTTTGTACATGTCACAGTATTTCACCCCTTGGTATCACTTTATGCAGAAAGTGTCAGGGTTGGTTTTGGGGGTGTTAAAATGTGTGTCCCTGTCTTACCTCTGTTATTGTTTTTTTTCCCTTTTTTATTTATTTTTTTCCTCTTTCACTCCCACAGTTTCAAGCAGCGAGTGTTGCATCCCACAACCTGCCAGCATTGTAACTCAATAACAACCAGTTTTTTACAGATTAATACTGTCATGAGATCTCTACAGAATATGTGGATAAAATAGGTTGTTTCTTTTCTTTTTGGCTTGTCTCTTCTAAATATTGGTTCGAGTCTCCTTATCTCAGTTAAAGAACAGGAGAAAATTGCTGCTTGGTGACAGCTGATACTCAAAGTTTTATACCCTGCCTGACTGGATTGTCAGTCGTGAAAGAAACGGTGTCAGTCTTCCCCAGCAGCCATGCTCGGAGGAAACAAGGTCGTGTGTGCTCGCCAGCAGAAACCATCCAGTCTGGCTCACCATCCGCTCTCCTATGGACCCTGGGGTGAATCAGCATTAACAGACCTAGTTCTGCACAAAACACATTAGCGGCAGAGTCCTAGGACCCTATGAGGTCTAAAGAAAAAGGGATGGTAGATTAATAAAGATGTAAGCCAGTGTGTTGGCCCTCCTGTCGGCTAGTCAGTCAACCAACCGTCCCTCTGGTCTCTGCAGCCACTAGCAGGGCGTCTTTGAGCTGTCACTATCGGCAGACTTCACATGGCTCTGGAGTGGTGTCACAAAGACAAGAAAGGGTTGGGTGGGTGGGAAGGGGGGCGCTTTCAGATCTGTTTTTTCTGAGGAGGCTGAAGGGGCTCTTTGGATGAGGGAGGCATGGAAGGAAAAAACAGAAAGAGATGAGGAGAGGAGAGTTTTTTTCCTCCTCTTTTTGGTGATTAAAGGTTTTTGGGGGACTGCTTAGAGGAAACTCTTGTCAGCTGAGTTCAAGGACATCCTTCTTAAGCTGCTGAAATGTCTGTGTGCACATGCTGCATCCAGATTGCACATGTGGACTGTCAGATAAACAGCTGGGAGAGAATTGTGTTTTTCTCAGATTATGTGCATGGCATTAGCGCTTAATGCAGTGATACGATTTTTCTCTTTTTTTAGTATTTAATATTTTTGGACACACTAATCTCATTCATATCAATAAGTCTTTTTTTCTGGTGGTCTATTGATCCTTGTAGAGAGATTTTTATTGCTTGTTCCCCCACCACAAAGAAGTGAAAAAATGGGCAAGAGACATGGTACTGAGCAGTTGTTGCTGAGCTAATAATGGTTCACTGCCTTGCTCAGGGGTACGTCAGCATAGCAGATTTTTGCCAACGCTCAGACTTTAACCCAGGATTTCTGGTAATTATTAGGGAGTGCTCTACAGTGTTGCTTCACGTTATGGGTTAGTACTAGGGCTGCAACTGACAATATTTTCCTTGTTGATTAGTCTGATAATAATTTTTTTTCATTAATCAAAAGCAGCAAATCTTCACATCTGAGAAGCTGAAACTTGCTAACTGCTGGCACTTTGCTTGATAAAAGACTTTCAAACAATTCAATCGATTACCAACGTTATTTCCTATTAACTTTCTTTCAAAGGATCAGTCAATCAATCAGTCACTCGTTTTACTTTTAGATGGTGCACTACAATAACCTGCAGAAAAATTAAGGTGATAATGCCTAGGGACAAAAGTTACAAATTGGATTCAAACAATACAATATGGGCTTTGCAAAACCAACAAGAACCAAAGTGTTGTTCATGTATGACTGAGGAAGTCCTGTGTGTCTGTTTCCGTGATGCTTTTCATGGTAGATCAGAGGGAATGATTTGTCTGTGAGAGCCAGAGAGGATGAGGCCAGTGTGACATCTTCCAGAGATGCCTCCTCTCTTGTCTGATCATTTAAAGCAGGACATTTTTTTGGAAGAGAGACCCTCAGTGACAACAGGGAGCTGTAAGTCTTGTTTGTGTACCACGTCAGATGCACATTTTTGTTGTCACTGTTGGATATTGTGATGTTAAGTCTGTATAACTGTTCAACTGTAAATCAGCAAGGCTGCATCAAGATAACGACTTTCTGGCATCCAGTGTGGTCTTAGAATGGAAAAAGAAATCAAAGGCAACCAGCTGGTTGTGTGTTTTTGATGTGGTTGTATTTCTGTTGGATTAGCAAGCTTATGTCCATGTGTCTTGTGATGTTGTTTTTCTTAGCTCTCTTATCTGATTGTGTTTTTATTTCCTCTGTGGCCTGCAGGAGGAGTGCTACATTTTCATCCGGATAATGTGTGCAGCGAGGATCGGGACAAAGTAAGTATTAAACATGACCACTGCCTGTTACCTCTGGTTTGAATAGGATTTGGATGTTATTGTTTATCTTTCTTATTCATTCTTCCCTTTTGTCTGTCCCCTTTTACTTTTTTCCTGACCAACCATTCCTCTGGTTTCCCCTCATTTATCTCAGATGGAAGACAGCCCCAGCCCCAAGAGGCAGCGTCTTTCCCAGCAGTCCATGTTGGATCTGAGCTCCGCCCCCCCCTCTACTCCTTCCTCTCCCATTCGCCCCTGGGAGCTGCCTCCCAGTCGCAGACCACACCCCCACTACATGCCAGAGAGATGCCACACACCTGTTCGCAACCGTCGCAGGTAAGTGTGTTTATGTGTGTGACCAAAACACACACGACCATTATCTTTCTTATTAATCCCGTAAATGTTCAGCCTATAAAATGTGAAAAATAACGAGAAATCCCCATCACAAATGACAAGATCCCAGGTTTATATCTTTAAATAGCTTTTTCTGTCTGACCAACAGTCTAAAAACTTAAAGGTGTTAAAATAAAAATGAATGAAACAAACCAGAGCAAGGATTTAAGGAGCTGTAACCAAAAACTGATTCTTTTGTTTACGTGATAGACTAATTAATTCTTATAGTAATCTATCAAGATTTTTATTACAATTTTTGTCATGTGATACTGTTAAGAGCTGAAATAGTTGCCCTTTACAAAATTATTCTGCACCTGTTTTGATAATCATTTTATTGTTTAAGAAATTTTTCATGCAAGAATACCAAATGCTCTCTGGTCCCAGACAGAAAAACCCTTAGACAAATGTGAGGATTTGCTACTTTTCTCTTGTTGTTTATCATTGTAAACTGAATATCTTTGGGTTTTTGACCATAGGTCAGACAAAACAAGACATTTGAAGATGTCACCTTGGGCTTTAGAGCATTGTGACAGACATCCTTTTAACTATTTTCTGCCCTTTCATAGTAAAAATTAAGAATTAGTTAATGGGGAAAATAATTACCAGATTCATTGATGATGAAAGTGATCATTGTGTGCAGCCACACATTAAATATGTTTTGATTTATTAAACTGGGTGAGCCAGATGAGCTTACACAAAAAAATGGGTGAATATATTGAAATATATAAATCACAGTACAGTGCAGCAGTAATGGTGTTTAAGCCAATCTGCAAAGATTTGTGAATTTCCACTGGTTAAGGTGTATGTTTAGGTTCTCTTTATTAGGGCTGTTGATGTGTTTCAATAATTGAATTCAAGTTAAATAAGTAACAACAGTTCTAAACTGTTTTGTCAAGTGTTTTTAAAACATGTTCACAGTGAAAGCACCTAAGTCTTTCGCAACACAGAATCTTCTCTTTCTTGAACACACACATAATACACTGAAGGCACAAAACGTTTTGTCATATTAGCTTAGTCAGGAGTTCATACTCAAACATTTTGCCGTAGGTGGCAGCTCCAGTATTTATGGCGATGCATGTGACAATGTAGCTTCTTCTGCCTCCTCTTTAGTTTTCCCCTCTTTCTTCCACCTCAGCCCTCCAATGAGACGCCAACGTGGCCGGAGAGACCGTCTGACCCGCCACCACCACCACGCCCACAACAACCACCACCACTACAACAGCAACAACAACAACCACCACCACCATCACCACCCCAACGCACACCATCATCACCACCACCACCTGCACTCTCACCACGGCCTGTCGTCAGGCCACCAGGATGAAAACTACCGCCACCCGGCTCCCCCTCAGGGCTACCCACCCTACAGCCAGCAACCGCCCCGAGGGCCTGGGCCTGGGCCAGGGCCCGGGCCTGAAGAGCGCCCAGGTTACCATCCCCCAAACCCTTCCCCGAGACCCCTCCACCAGTCACCAAACCTATCTCCCAGGCTGCTGCACCCTGCAGCCCACCCACAACATCCACACCCTCACCCATCCCAGCAACAGAGCAGTGTGGTGCTGGACCTACATGAGCAGGTGAGTTCATGAGTTCGTGAGTTCATGAGTTCATGAGTTCAGTTACTGGGGGAAAAAAAGAAGTGCATAGAGTTTAGAAAGGACAGATATTACTCCAGTAAGGTCTCTGAAATAACAACACGACTTGAGTGTGATTCTCAAAGGTCGTCATCTTCTTGCACATTCTTGTCTCCTTCTTGTGCTGCACAAGAACGAGAAACACTCACAAAGAACAACACATTCGACACTTGTGAAATGTGAAAATTAAACCGAGCTACTCATGGGTATATTAACTTATTTGTAGTTGAAGATATTGACTTCTAAATTTCCTGTAATTTATCACAGCATCATCACCATGTAGGTGAAAGATTCAGTTGGTTAATGTGGGTCTGTCCATTAGCATGTCTTTTAGTATGTCTGGCTTGTGTGCTTGTTGTTATGTCTCCGTGCCGTCGACAGTCAGGGCTGGAGGCATTATGTTTTTGGGTTGTCTGTACGTATGTACGTCCGTTTGTCCCATTTTCGTGAATGTTATATCTCAGTAACGCCTTTTCTTCAAATTTGGTACATTCACTTGGACTCAAGAATGAACTGTAAAGTTCTGGTGGTCAAAGGGCAAGGTCACAGTTTGGTGAAAGGTGAGCTTCACTGTGACATCATAGTGCTTTGCAAAAACACTTGTAGCTGTTACTCAGTGACGTAACTTAGGAAGGGGAGATTGTGACCACATTTCCTGCAACTTGGCTGGTTGGCAGAGGCATGCAACCACGAGGCATTAATTCTAGTTTTCCAGTGGGGCTGATTCAGTGAAATAAGTTTTTAAATTGGCTGGAGTGGAGGAAAGTTCATTGGCAAAATGGAAACTTTACCCTTGAGAAGTGTGTATCATGTGTCGTATGTATCATTTGATCCCTTGAGAAAGCCAAATCCAACCAGAAATAGTTTTTCAGTTTAAAGCATCATATCCAGGGTTTGACAAATACTAGTTTTTTTTGTATATTCCAGCATGTGCTTTTGTAAAACTAATTTCTAGAGATAGAGTGAAACATCCTAATTGGATTATGGAAACAATTTCCATTTGCAGATAATCTGCAAAATCTGTGAAAGGACTAATTTTAATCTGCAGGTTGTTGGGGTGTTTGAGTTAAATAAAATCATTCAAATTAGAATCCAACTGAACTTATATCAGAATTCACATCCACAGTGCCGGTTACAGTGTGGAAAGACATTGCACTTTTATGAAAAATACTACTGGAACCTCAGAACTTCTTCCACGTCTTATTATTGCTGATTACGTTCTAATCAGATTGTGTTTTCCATTTCCTTTTGTTATTGAAATCAACCAAAAACATGAAAGATGTGGGCAGACATACACATGTGGAACTCGCCTTAGTCCTTTCATTAGCATGATTAAATCTCAAATCCAGAGTGACATGTTTGTTACCATGAAAGTTTGAATTTTACCATCTTCGAAAATGCCTCTATTTCTGGAAAACCTCACAGAAAGACACACAAGTGGTTGATGCATGAGGCACTGATATGTTTAGGATTTGTACCAAGTCTCCTGATTACAGCTGTGCAGCTTTAAATCATAGTCTGCATGCATAAAGTTGAGCTTGATCTCCATTTTTAGGGTTCAGCTCCAGTATCGTATCCTGTGTCTCCTCCGGGAGCTCCGCCCGGCCTACCACCTCGCTCTGCCCCTCAGCAGATCCCAGCATGCTCGGTGGTTTTCAGTGGACAGCACTACCCCGTCTGCAGCGTCCCTCCTCCAGTGAGTGTGGACCTGTTTTTGTAAGAGATTCATTCCAGCTGTTTCCTGGTGGTGTAGCTGTCTATTTTCTTTTACTGCAACATGCCTTACTTCCTAAATGGAATTTTTATTTTTGTTATTTTCCCTCTCTCTCAGGTCATTCAGACCTGTTCTGTGCAGCACTTACCGATGCCCTATCCCTTCCCATCACTACTGTCCAGTGACCCAGCCTTCCTACTTCCCCCTCCTCACCTCCCCCATCCCCCAACACACCTCTCCCACCACCCTCCTCACCTGCCCCAGCCTGGACAGTTTGGACCCTATCCGACACAGCAGGCACGATCGGTGAGTAGGACTGCATGTGTTGTGTTGTGGTGACTTTTTTTCAACCTTAGCAAATTTGATATCAGATGTATTCTGATAATAACTCACGTTCTATGTGTGTATTAAAAACACTTTCTTCCCTTTTTAAATATGAACAAAAGGCTCCAGTTTGGCAGTAGGCATCTTTAAATGTTCTACCTGCTGTTTAAAACGGCAACAGCAAAGGTGGTTTACTATGCTCAATGCAAATTTTATACATTTGAGTAACAGCAATTTTCTTTTATCTCCTTTTAGTAGTTGCAAACACTTATGCCCTGTTCAGACCTGGCATTAACATCTGTCTCTGGTGATCCAATCACAAGCGAACAGCACTAAGTACAGTTGTGATGCATTTGTGATCACACATTCAGAGGTGGTCTGGGCCACATGTGGCCACTGTTTTTTTTTTTTTTTATTTTATTTTTTTTTTTAAGCATTGTGAATGTGAATGTGTCCTGGGCCTTACTGAAGTACCGCCTACTGGAGATGGGGACTCGAGTTTGCGACTTTGACTGGAGTCGTTCTTAAGTCACACACACAGTGACTTGAGACTTGTCCTCAAGACTTGAGACTGACTCTAGATTTAGGACTCGTGAACGGTCATTATTTATTTTTTGGCGCATTAATATTAAGAAAATATCTGGTGTGCTGAATTCAGACATCATTTCTTCATAGGGCGAGAGAGAGAGGGAGGGAGGGGGAGAGATGGATGGTGCTGTGTGTGGTGATCCGCCCAGTGGAGCAGACTGTGCAGCACACTGTGGTTCTGCGTGGCTGTCATCTCCCTCACGTCTGCCTCCCAGCAAACTATGTTCAGTTCAGGTTCAGTTCGCTCCCGCAGCTCTGTCACCTGCTTACTGTTTATGTGTGTGTATCTGTATCAGTGTTTAAACACTGAGGCAGCAGTGGACTGTTGCTGACTCATTTTATATTCCTTTGTAACAATGTAATAAAACAAAGCAAACTATGTCTGAAGAGCTCAGAGAGAAGAAGTTCAAATCCAGAAAAATACAAATGCTTCAAATAGTTGTGCAACCACCAGCAGTAACTAGTAACAACTGACAGGAGGAGCAGATCAGCAGACTGGGTTCAGGACCACACCTCGCAGTAAATCCAGCTATATAGAATAAGAAGAGGACAACAGGAATCTAGTCATATTATAGTCTATATAGTTTATTTAGAGTTACATTACATCTGCTCTTGCTTCGTCAGAAATCTTAATATGGAAATTAAAGTCATAATAGTCTGTGTGATCAGCTCAGATCTACATAATTTTATGATAGAAAGATCCAGTGAAGAAAGAAAAACTACTAAACTCAAGAGATGTCTGGTGTTATATTTACTGCTGTACTGTCTAAATTCTAATCTCATATTCTCTATAGCTACTAACTTGTAACAATAAGAACTACAGTTTAATGTGCTGGTTGTTCTTTTTCAAGTCTTCTCCTCTGTTTGCTTCATGATTCTAAAGTGTGACACAGGCCGTATGTGGTGGTGTGTCTCCAGATGGGTTCTGGTGAGTGAGTCCAAGTCAAAAGTCTGGGCCGATTTTTATTCCCACTCTATCCATGTTCCTGCTCTTAGTATTATGTATATCTTTATGGATAAATGAGTGATGATCATGCAGTACATGCTTTGAATTCATTGGATATGGCAATGCAGTGTGTTCTGAGCAGACTGTGGGGCATGCAGCAGGAGACAGAGCGCTAATTACAACCATAAGAGACTTGAGACTTGACTTGGACTTGAAAAAAATGACTTGTGAGTATCTCTGCAACCGACTCAACTGACATCCCCCCTCCAGTTTCATAATGGACTGAAAACGTTTTATTCTGTCTAATGTGTCTCTAAAACTGTATTTTAGTGTCAGAGTTGTGCAACAATTCACTGAACCCCTCATTCCCCTCCCTCCCTCTCTCTCTCTCTCTCTCTCTCTTTCTCAATATGTGTGTCAACACATTGACAACAGACCTCTCTGTCATAGTCAGATTGGCTAAAAACCACATGTACATGCTTATTTACATACAGGGTGAGGAAGTGAGATCCGATCTCAAGTGGTCACTTGAGATGTATGTGGAGACATTTTAGTGCCAGGTGTGAACTGATCACCCACGATGCATGTTAATGCCAGGTCTGAACAAGACCTTAGGAATAGTATACTGTTTGGTAATATATGAAGACTTTTAGTAACACAGGCCATATACCTGTGCATGTTGCATCAGTTACAAAAAAAAGAGTAAAATCTACAAATGACAACGAGGCACATGTTGGTAATGCAGTTGAAGGAGAAATGTCTGTGTGGTTACAGGGTTATATGGCTATGGAATTTATTGTTCATCTGCCAATAACTCATTATTTTATTTTAAGGTCATTTTGCTGAACACTGGTTCAACAGCTGTTTGCCAAGGCTGAAGCATGTTGTTTTTTTTTTTGTTTTTAATGTCGTCCACATTTGTCTTTTGTGGCTTTGATATTAACTGCTAACTGAAGTCGTTTCATAAGAAGCCATTGCCAGAAGCAATGGCATTGTTTGGTTTATTTTAATATCAATGACATATTAGCGTTTTTTAAAATGATAATAAAAATACGAAAGTCTTATTTATCCGTTGCAGAAAATTACTGTTAAATATATAGTGTGAGATTTATTTTTTATGTTAGGTTCTTGTTTATAGGAGTTTTTAAAGGGTTGAATTATAATCTTAATTATAATCTACACCTGAATTGATGTTATTTTGTGGTTAAATAGCTTCTGTTGCTGTGATTACATGAAACAACCTTAGCATATTTCTCTTTTGCTTTCCCAGCCGTTGCAGAGGATAGAGAACGATGTGGAGCTGCTTGGAGAGCACCTGTCTTTGGGTGCCGGGCTCCACTATCCCCCTGCCACCCACCCAGCCCTCACCCCACACTCTACACAGCTTCATTTCCTCTCCCATGACCCCCTGCCACAGGAGTTCTTTGGAGTGGTGAGCTATAAGTTATAGTAAATGAAAGTTGTATATATATTTTTTAACCTAAAAATGAAAACTGTAAATGATCAGACACGTATGTGTTGTCACTCGCCCCAGTCCTATCCAAACTTCATTCCTCGGCGTCTCCCGGGGCGGCGGTACCGCTCACAACAGCCACTGCCACCTTCGCCTTACCACCCCAGCCTCCTGCCTTACTTCCTGTAAGTAGATCAAATCCACATGTCTTTATGAAAATTTTAAATCTTAAGAATAAATTTGACCAAGTTGATATCTGTCATTTTGAGAGATTTATTTTGATTTGTTATACCTGGAGACAAAAGAAAGGCATTAGAACAAATAATTAAAAATGAAAAACCTTCTTTTAAAATATTGTTAGATCATTTTATTTTGTTGTCCTGAAAGAATTCCCCAAGATAAGTACCTTTTGATAGGTCTTTAGAAATTAATTGAATCATGAAAATGAAGAGAATTGAATGATTTAACAACAAAGGTTATTTTGCATGATAAGGGAAAAGGTTGTGAGCCTTCAGCTAAGAAAACATTCAAAAGTTTTAGATCATGCTGAAATACTGAATACAAGACAAACATAAGGCAAGATTAAATGTTTTGAATAAGATGGTGAAATATTAAATTTTCTGGCCATTAACTATTCAACTTGGATACAAATGCTATCAGAGCTTCTTTTTGTAAAGTTGAGAGAAAGTTAAAGGACCACTTTGTAGAATTTAGGGGGGTCTATTAGCAGATATGGAATATGATATTCATAATTATGTTTTCATTAGTGTATAATCACCTGAAACTAAGAATTTAAGTGTCTTCATTTGCTTAGACTAAACCCTTCATATCTACATAGGAAGCAGGTCCTCTTCCACAGAGCACGCCATGTTGCTCCACCATGTGTCTACAGTATCCCAGAACAAACCAAATAATGGCTCTATAGGGTCTTTTGCATCTTTACATGACCTGACGGTCACCATAGGTTCTCTTACAAGCTTGGAAAGGGAGAGGAGGGTTATTCAGTCAGTTTCAGTCTGTAACCTCACCACTAGATGGCACTAAATCCTTCATACTGCTCCTTTAAGTACCGCTACACAGCTTAGCTACTGAGCTGCATAATTTGATTATTTGGTGAACCAAACTTAAAAAAAATTCTCTGTTAAATCTCCTCTGTAGTTCAATGCTGCCAGTCCAGCCCACAGGTCCTGCAATCAGCCTAGAGCTGGACGTAGACGATGGAGAGGTGGAAAATTATGAGGTTTGTCTCCATATTTTTATTCTTTTGTTTGCTGGATGCAGACTCTGATTCTTCTGCTGATGCTAATTTTTTTTAATGATTTTTTTCCCCCCACAGGCCCTCCTTAACCTCGCTGAGCGTCTGGGAGAAGCCAAACTCCGAGGACTGACCAAAGGAGACATTGAACAGCTTCCCTCCTATCGGTTTAATCCAAATAACCATCAGTCTGAGCAAACACTGTGAGTGCCTTTTACATCCACAAGGTCATCAAGTGCTGAGAGGGCGAATTATTGTTAATTTTTTATTAGCACCTTCAGATCACAGTAAAAGGATTTAGGAGGATTTAGTGACAGAAGCTAATGTGTATGAAGAACAGAATTTGTGCAGTGAAATGACAGAAGTGGACAGAATAAGCAAAATGTCCTAATTCTTGATACACATATCCCTCAAAGCTTAAATAACAAAAACACAAGATTCTGGTGCATGAATACTTGTAAGATGAGACAGTTTCAGTACTCTCACAATAGAACTGTCACTCGACTTTTTTAAAATCCTATGAATACATTTTGAACAACAGACATGAAAATAGTTTTTATACCAGATGCTGTACTTTGTATGATCATACCTGTTGTGTTACAGGTGTGTGGTGTGTATGAGTGATTTTGAGTCCCGCCAACTGCTGCGAGTCCTGCCCTGCAGCCACGAGTTCCATGGGAAGTGTGTCGACAAGTGGCTGAGGGTAAGTATCCCCTTCTATGGACCCAGCTGACTCTCACTGTGTGCATGTAACACACATAGGGAACCTCTGATTTCATTTAAGGCCAACCACACATTGTGGCAGGGGGTTCAAGGCAGAGCCTAAGCGACCAGGAAGCACCACATTTAGAGTCTTAATCAGCAACTTACCCAGAGAAAACCTTATTTTTGTTTAAAGACACACATTCACTCTCTATCTGAGTCCACATTAATGAAGCGACACAGGCACCTTTCAATTATAGAAGTTCAGTGAGAATCTCACTTTTCAAGCGATCTGTCAGATAACAGAGACAAACATCAGGCGTGTATCTAAATGCTCCTAAATTCAGCTTAGAGGAGTCTGTGAAATCTGAAAACCACACTTAACCCCAGGATAGGAACATCAGAAACTGTCTCATTCATCGACACGTGATTTCCCGCTGAAAATGCTAAAAGAGGCACTTTATCTCCGAAGTTCTTGTGTTAATCATAACAGTCTTATGATTCAGAAGGATGAGGCATTACTCAAAGCCTCTCTGTGAAGTGGGTTATAATGATTGCAATTCAGTACAAAACAAATAAAAGTGATCATCGGAAATCCACTACACAAATCCAGTGGTGAGTTTAGTTGTTGTCCATATGTACAGTTATGGGACTGAGGCTTTAGAGACAGGGCATATTTTAAGTTATGAAATAAATCACACAAAAGGCTAACTTGTTGTTTCCTCTCTCTGTCCTCAGGCCAACAGGACGTGTCCTATTTGTCGGGCTGACGCCTCAGAGGTTCAACGAGACTCAGAGTGACCACATGAGGGAGCCAGACACTTATCGTCTGTCTGACATGTTCAGAACTGCCTGCTCCTGATATTATGATATATGTGCGTGCTTGTACATACACACACAAACACATACACATATACCATTTCCTTGCGTTTTTGTGCAGAACCCTCGCCTCGTTTTTTTGTTCTTTTATTTTTTTCTGTACGACTTATGTTTATTACCCTCCCTGAAATTTCCCCCTCGCCTAGTTGTTTTCCTGACCGTCATTTTTCTTCCTGTTTGTCTTTCTGTACATGTACATGCACACTGCACACTGGTCTGCACATCTTTCAGTGAGTGACCCACCATCCTGTAGTGGTGTGTGTGTGTGTGTGTGTGTGTGTGTGTGTGTGTGTGTGTGTGTGTGTGTGTGTGTGTGTGTGTGTGTGTGTGTGTGTGTGTGTGTGTGTGTGTGTGTGTGTGTGTGTGTGTGTGTGTGTGTGTGTGTGTGTGTGTGTGTGTGTGTGTGTGTGTGTGTGTGTGTGTGTGTGTGTGTGTGTGTGTGTGTGTGTGAGCGAGCGAGCGAGCGAGCGCGCGCGCGTGTATGTGTTTGTGTGAGCGCGTGCGTGCGTGTGTGTGCGCACCACAACTGTGCAAGTGGCGTTTGGTTAGCCCTATAATGCAAGCCTGTGGTACATGACTGTGTTTTCATTTTGTGTGTGTGTGTGAGGGAGATTTTTAGATGTCCTGCAGCATGCCTGAGTTTCTGTTGTGTATCAGACAAGAGTAAGAACATCTGAGAGTTTTTTTTTTTTGCTCTCATGAGTGACTGACTTTACTTCCTGTTTGTACGTTTATGCACTGTCTGTCTGTATGCATACTCTGTGTGTATGTATGTTATAGACTTTAATCCTTTTCTCTAGTTTGACACTAAGGGTCCATGCTGCCACTATACTTCTCAGTTGCCTATTTGATCCATTTCTTACAGTAGAATTATTATTATTATTATTATTATTATTATTATTATTATTATTATTATTATTATTATTATTATTATTATTATTATTATAGGTGATTGTTTTCCTGCCTGGCAGTTACCTCATCATTCCGGTTTTGGTTATCTTTGATTGCAAGCACTTCATGGCACTACTCTGAAATTTAAGCACATTATATATTTTTCTTTTTCTTTCTTTTCTTAGCAAAAATAAGTTTGTCTGTGACTTTGCAGTGGCACATGTGTTACATATATACATATATCTATATATACTGTATAAATCTATGAATATCTGTATACCAAATAAAAGGCTTGATATGAACTTTTTAAACTTAGCATTTTGTATATATTTTTCTTCTTTCAAGAATCAAGAGTTAGTGAATATCTATTGTAAGTTATGATGTAGTTATTATTATTATTATTATTATTATTATCATTAAAAATGACACTTACTGCTGCTCCAGGTCTTTTCAGATTTTGTCTGGGAGGTGTAACAGCTTGAAGCTGCCACTAGGCAGTGTCACTGCTCTTTTAAACTACTGTCCCTCTACAAACTGAGGTCCTTGAGTTACGCAGTATTTTGGTTCCCATAAAACCTATGCTTGTTTACAGGCAGAAAATATGTAATTAACACTATTTTACTGCAGATTGTTATAATGTTTGTTAAACAGAACATAACTGACTTACCAGACAATAATACAGATTGTGTGCTGATCTGTAGACTCCTGATGTAGTGGCAGTTAAATAGTGACAGTGTGTTGTGTAGCCCTAAATACGTCATTTGCAGAATTCTTCGGTCATTCTGGACTGTCTGTAGTGAGCAGGCTATGGTTTTTCCTTTAAATCAGTGCCAGCATGGCAAGACAGTAAGCACACCCAACATCTCTTGGAGCTTCCATCTAACTCACGACGTTGTTGTAACACCTGTTATTAAAAGCTAAAATGACTCTAAAGCAATGGGGCAAGTTGAATTTTACACACACAGAAATACTAGTTATCAATAATTACTGGAGTCCTAATGATACACCTCAATTCTGCAGCAATCTCAAACAATAGAGTGGAATTATTTCATCTAAAAATACGACATAAATGAGCAGTTACATTAATGTAAACCAGGTAATGAGGTAATCAGTACTGTAACCAAGACTAGAATTTTATATGAATCTGAAAACTAGAAAGCAAACTTAAACAAGGTATTGGAGCCAAGCATCTAAACAATGAAAAACCATGGTGGACAACTTAACAAATTAGTGTTACACAGGGAAATCTTCCTATAACTTTAAATCTATGATGCAAATTGAAACAAATGTTTGCATACAGTTGGTGTGTAGACAGACAGCCAAGTCATCTCCCTGGCAGCACACACGAATACAATATCTACAGTTGAATTCCAAAAGGCAGATCTCACCTCTGGGGTTCACAGCACCAGTGGCTACATTTTTGCAGGCAACTTGCTCAGAGCTGTTTGAGGGACAGAGAACACAAATGTCAAAGTTTTTCAGTGGAGGAAATTTATGAAGCACATTTATGCATAATGGGACAAGGGGCACAGGCACCAAGGGGTGTTTTCCATCTTCCTAGCATATCACAATGCCTGTGTGTCTGTGGTTTTGCAATAACGAATGTTTTAACTTCTGAAAGACATTCATGAGGCCTCTGACTAAAGATGTTGGTTTTATGGATCTTGTGTCAAATCTGGATTCCCTCAGGGCATGGTGACATTGCTGGACAGATCTGCTGGGCACAGACTCAGAGGCAGGGCCTTTGTTTAAAGGGACTGTTCACATTTCTTATTGGGAGGTAAATCAAATCACTATTAAAAGATTCAAAATGACTACGAAGTGATGCAAAACAAACGCAAAAAGACAACTCTTTGAATCTGTGGGTCTTATGTAGGAGGGGAGGGATGCCTTTTACATGTCTGTGCCCAGGGGCTGTATGTTTCATAATCCATCCAAGCCTCAGGTATTTAAAAGAGGCCACAGGCAAGAAAAAGATGGTGAAAATATAAAAGAAATTCTCACTTTTTCTAAAATCCCTTTTTTGGGAGATGACAGGAAATGAAGGGATGGGGAGACAAGGAGTGACGTGCAACAAAGGTCCCCAGTCGGACACAAACCAGAGATGCTGTGGTTCATTCATTCCTTTGCTTTCTCTTTGCATTACTCATGACACTTTCGTGGTTAGCTTATATTAATTATCTATTTTATCTGTCTCTCAGCTTCACGCAGCCCGCATCACAATTTATAACAGGCTGTGGAGTTGCGGTATGAACTCAGACACATAGTGCATCCTGTAAAAACAAACCGTTTGAAAGAGGCTGCACACTTGCATCTTTAAAAGGACTTGATCGTGTCAGAGCACAAGTTTACTTCTCTAATGTTTCTTTAGTCTTCTTTCATACTGATATGCAGGGGTAACTTTGATTCCTTTCAATCCAAGGTCTGACTACCACTTATTTTTTTTGTAAAAATAAGTGGTAGTCAAGCAGTAGTAAGTGGTGTGACTACGTTTTGCAAAAAATGTAGTCACACCACTTACGGAGATGCAGGTTTATGCCATCTAAAACTTAGGAAAAAATCAGATAATTGCCTCTTTTTGAGAGATAGAGATGATGTAAATATGTTTTGAGTTCATGTTTAATTAAATGAGAAGCCTCTTGGCCCAGGCCTGATGACTCACTACCCTCCCTGGCTTTGTCTCTCACTCTAAGTGTTTGCCTGCTTGCTTTTTTTTTGTTTTTGTTTTTCTCCTTTTTCTTCCTCATCTCTTCTGCTAATTCTTTGCTTCAACCCTCTTTTTCTTCTTACTCTACCATTTTTCATTCTATCACCTCAGATTTCTGCTCTTCTTTCCTTTCCCTCTACCAATTCCACGACTACTACTACTACTTTCCTTTCCTAAGTGACTTTGTCCCTCCTCTTCCTCTTGTTCTCTTCATGCACCGTTCTCTCTTTTTGTTTTTAATTTCTTTTTCCTTTCAGTTCTCCTCTGTTTTTGCACTCTCTTCCTGTTCGCCTCCTGTATTTTCGTGCATCTTCTCTTTCACCCTCCTCTTCTCCCTCTTTGCCTCTGCTGTGATTACCACCCACTCCTTTAACCCGCTTCCGCACTGAAGCGCTGAAGGAGAAATGATGGGAGTTTTCTGCCTAAAACTGTCTTCCCAGTTACTCAACTCAGAAAACAGGCAATATTTGCCTTGTCTTGCTTTCTCCCACGCCCTAACCAGGGATGTATGAGGCTATAAGTTGCCTAACGTGTGATGGCAGGTGAGCCCATCTTGATGTTGTAAAATTCCTTGTCTGTGGGATAAACAGCACAGTACAAAAAACAGCTGTGTTTTTTTGGGGGGGTTTTTTTGTTTTCAAAATAATGAATTTGAACAATCTTAACACCAGTTATTACCACATACTATTGCAGTCATATACAGTTACACAGTTAGTTTCATAAGGAATCTTAATATTCACATTTACATCCTGATGGAGCCCTTTTTTTTTTTTTTTTACAAACCTAAATAACTTTTTCTTACAGTGACACTGTAGCTGCCCAAGAGGTGTCCCACTGGTCAAAGTCCTGGTTGGAACGTCCTCCTCTTTGGTTGGTTAGTTGCACTCCGGTCACTCATGCACAACAGGCTGTCCTGTCCTCAGGCAGTGCTGGGACTGCCAGCTTGTCCCACAGTGGCTGTGAAGAAGAGGAACTTTACTCAAGTCTGACACTTGCAGGTCAATCGGAGGGGAAGAGGAAGACCAAGAAGAAGAGAAATCACCATAATTCTGATTTCTATTAGCCAACTGAAAACAACATATTTCTTTTCACTGTGGTTGAGAACCATTCTTTTTGTCTTTCTGTTTAAATCAAAGCTGTAGAAATAGGGTGTTGGTACGATTAGGGAAAGATCATAAGCCATACACATTTTTGATCGGACTGTCGGTGGCGGTGATGACTATGGTAGGTGTGAGTTATGTGGTGAGTTAAAGGTCAGAGAAAGTGTGAATATTAGGCTGAATATGAGACAGTTCGATGTCCTTCGCAGTATGCGCATGCATATAGTTGCAAATTGAACTTTGCAAAGTATTTAGACCAACTTTTAACTGAGCTGTGCTACTTTCAAATCTCAAAACCTTTGGGATAAAAAATATGCTCTTGTGAAGAATCAAATCAATCTCAGCAGTTCTCTGACTGTTTTACAAAATGATACAAAAAATTGATCAGGGCTTCACACCCTTTTTTGTGCAATCAATCAAAACGTCCTAACATAAGAGGAATCTTTTTTTTTCTTCCTTCATTTTCATTCTGTCCTCCCTCTGATGCCTAAACAAAGAGAGGAGAGGCTTTTACACCATCTCCATCTCTGCTCCTCTGCCCATGGCAGCCTACACTTTTAATGTGTAACTTTGTGTTTTTGTGTGCGCCCATGCACACACATGTCTTTGTTACCTCTTTGGAACCCTTTCTGGTACAAACACCAACTTTGTCAGGACTAGTAATCCTCGTGGGGACAAAAGCCTCGTCCTGATGTGGCAAAACATCATTTCTGAGGTCCTGGTTAAGGTTAGGGATAAGGTGTAGATGTAGGTCAGGCTTAGGCTTAGTCATGAATTTGTTACGGTTAATGTTAACGGTAGAGTTAGAGTTTTGGTTAGGCTTTCCACGATGAATGGAGGTTAATGCAATGTCCTAACAAGGATAGCTGTGCAAACTTGTGTGTGTGTGTGTGTGCGTGTCTGTGTGTTGTGCAGATTGACCCAAGCTGACAGGGTACATGGTTTCTCCATCCTGCTTGTATATAAAAAGAAAATGTGGCCACTGAGCTCTGCCCGCTTCACTTATATTCACACACATGCTCACACATGGACAGACACACACTTGGATGCGCTGTATCTTCCTTTCCCACTTTTTCTTCTTTGTTATATCTTTCACTCTCTGCACTCAGCAGTGTGAGGGTTAAATGTGATCGCGTCAGCAGCTTCCTGAGTGAAGTGTGTGTGTAATATTTATTTCATAGGGATTTCCCCCTCCGCGTGCTGGGTGGCTGCTGGCTATGTCATCATGTTCTGAGCTGTCAAAGGCCATCACTGTTACTCATGGGGCATGAGGTGTGTGTGTGTGTGTGAGAGAGAGAGACAGACATAATATGGGAGAGAAAGGGACAAGACAGAAACAAAGAGACAGACAGAATTGGGGTGTGTGTTTGTGGATTGGTGGGGAGGATATCACGCCATACTCGGGGCTCAATGGGAGCAGCAACGTCAGGTGAAGGGTTTCCATTCGACACATTTAGCCGGTGAAGAGAGGAGAGCTTGAAGGCAGAGTGCATCACATGTGTATACGCAGAGTGTGTGATCTGCTGTACACCATGTGCACGCACAGAAGAAGCACAAACAGCGAGACCCTCTGGTCGTCTTCACTGTCTGCTGGATAATTCCCTCTCTAGGGAGCTGGTGTGAGCCATGCAGAGAGGAGCAGAGTTTATGAAGTCAAAAGTACAATGCTTTCAGAAAGTATTCGGACCCCTTCATTTTTTTTCACATTTTGTTACGTTGCAGTCTTATGCTAAAATCACACAAAAATGTTTTTCCTCCTCAATCTACACTCAATACCCCAAAATGACAAAGCAAAAATGGAATTTTAGAAATATTCTCAAATTTATTCAAAAGGAAAAACTGAAATATTACATTGACATAAGTATTCGGGCCCTTTGTTATGACAATTGAAATTTAGCTCAGGTGCCTCCCATTTCTTTTGATCATTTTTCAGATGTTTCTGCTCCTTGAGTCCATCTGTGGAAAGTTCAACTGAGCTGACAGCGTGTAGGCACACACCTGTCTCTATGAGGCAATTACAGCAACGCATATCAGAGTGAAAGAAAACCTAGCCATAAGGTGGAAGGAGCTGCCTGCAGAGCTCAGACAGGATTGTCTCTGCTCAATCCATCGACTTCAAGCTTTGCAGATGTATTGCTGAGGTGGACCCAGTACGTGCTGGTTTTTTGGATGTTCTTCAGAACAATTCTTTCTAATAAATTTGCAAAAATTTCTAAAATCCTGTTTTTGCTTTGTAATTAAAAGATATTGAGTGTAGGTTGATGAGGCTGCTTCAATCTGTCCTTGAAAATATATGATATATGCACCCACACTTAAAATAAATAAATAAATATATGTTGCACACTTAACACGAATGGACAAATGCACTCACAGACACATAAAATACACTTTTGGCGCTTCTATGAATGTGACTTGTGTTTTAGGACCAGGGTTATACTTAGATTCAAGTGGCATCAGCCGTATTTGTCATCTCTATATCTCATTGCCCTCTTTTCTGTCCTTTGGTTGTCATTTAACTGCCACAGATGTGGTGTTACATCAGTTTTGTCCACTGATTTGACATAATTTAAGAGGCTGAAAGGTACACCTGATGCCAGCTGGCTTGTTGATTTGTCTGGGGGCTTTTTTTGTCCTGGGGTTTATGCCTGTTCATGTCAATATGTCAGATCAGGGCATAGAAATACATTTCATTGCTTCTGTTAGGTAACAGTTCCAAGGTGAAATCTGAGAGAATGAAAATGGGAAAGTATTGGTTTCTGTCTCAAGAAGGGTTGGCAGACAGGTCAAAGCGGGTTTTTCTATCAACCTCCAATGCAGTTAAGATGAAAATAAATTTGGATTTAACAATTTGAAGATGAACATCAGTGGAGACAAACATCCAGTATACATGGCCATATACAGAATTTGGTACAATTGGAGAAAACAGAAATGAAAAAAAAGAGGAAAAATAATTATTTCTAGAAGACTATGTGGCATACCCATTAAAATTAAGAATTAAATTAAATTTAAAGTCATTTATTTCCTTTAAGGAACCCCAACTACTACCACTACAAATCCATTCAGAGCCAAAAGATGAGCTGACTGGATGACCTTCAGTTCATTCGGCTCAAAACAAGCTATAAGAGAAACATTTTGTTGATTATATATTGAAACAGGCAGAAACCTTCATCTTTTTAGCATCAAATTCAGCTTAAAAAGTACATCAATCAAGTACCCTTGTGCTTGTGAGACTGTGTCTAGGGTATTAACTGCAACAAATCACCATCTGGAAAAGAAAAAGACTGAATTTCTGCTTTTTGTGTGTGTGTGTCTGTGTGTGTGTAAATGGTGCATCTGTCCAACTGCACACATGTTTGTGTTTATGTCTGCATGTGTGTGTGTTGTGTGAGTTTGTGAACGTGTCATTTCAGGACGAGGTGTGGGCTGCAGGCCCCACAGCAGCCTGAGTCAGGTGTGCTGAGGTCAACCTGCGTCATGGTGACATAATGTTGTACAGGGTGCACACACACACACACACACCTCAGTTAGGACCTTAATGGAGCATTCAAACACACACACACACACACACACACACACACACACACACACACAAGTCCAGCATTTTTTGGGAGTATGTTGTCTTGCTGTCTGTTCACTGATGTGTATTTGATTTGTTGGCAAAAAGAGAACTAATTTGCCCTCAGTTCCTTTGAGGGTTAGAGCTCCATCTCTGCTGCTGCTCTTTCTTTTTTTCCCTAAATTTTACAGTGTTTGTCAGTTCCTCTATGTGTGAATGATGTAGTAGTTTAACTCTATTCTTGGATGTAGTTATATATTTAAGTAGTTTAAATAAATTTAGGGTGTTTGGTAAGTTATTATTGTATTATTTATGTCACACCACGGTGAAGTTGGGTTTTTTTTTGTCCTGTCTCCATGTCTTGCCTTGTCATTTCCCGTTTTATTTTGAAAAGTAACTCTCCTCTCGTTTCAGGTCACTTGCCCTTCCTCGTGTGTCTTGGTCTGATTGCCTGAGTGTTTCCACCTGTCCCTTGTTGCCCTGTGTTTAGGAGTCTGCGTCTCCCCTTGTCTTGTGCCAGTGTGTTCATCTATGTCGATATCTGTATGCGACCATCCTAGCCTTCCACAGTCTTGTATCAGGTCGGTACCCTGTACCATTTTGTTTTCGTTCTAGTTCCTCCTCGTCGAGTGATTTTCTGTTATAACTTTCTAAGTGTAGTTCCTCCAGTTTTCAGGAGAGTTTTTTGTTTGTTAGATTTCTCTTGTTATTTCTTTCGCCTGTTTCAGTTACTCGGTCTCGAAGGAGTCGAGTCTGCTTTAGTAATAAAGACTTTTTTTTTTTGAGAAAACTATCCTGCATCTGCGTCCTGAGTCCTAGCCCGGTTGTGCCGATTTACTATACTTCACCATACAGTTTTTTTAAAATCAGCCTAAAGTTCATCAGTTTGTCTTTGGGATAGCCTTGGTGACATATCTTTGCTAGGCTATAACTGGCAGGTTAACTGCTAACTGCTAGCATGTTCAGAAAATATTGTAGATAGCAAGTTCCACAGCCCAAATCTTGCTCATATACAGCATGACTGTCAGATGCTATGGCCACCGATTGTGGCGTGTCTGCTATAAAAAGCTTTTAAAATACAACACGCTGACGAATTGCATTTCAGATGTTTATGATTTGTTAACAGCTCCACCGAATAGTGATTTTTGAATCATAGGTACATAATGAATTGATTTCACTGCCAAATTTCATCACTTTAAATGGCAGCTTGACTAGGTCTTTATCTGACCCTAAATAATGAGCTGTAATATTTTATTCAAAGCTCACTGTCATGACAGTATAATAGGTGCAACAGCTGGTTGATACTGTAAATATGAGATCATACAAAGTGACATTTCTGGTCTCTTAAAACCCCTTAGAGCAAATCGCCATACTGTAAGTCTACCCTGCTGCCTTTGGATTGCAGCAGCGCCCTTTTCATGCTCCAGCTTTGACCTATTCCATGGGGCTCATGCATGTGTTCTGTAACACACTGTATGTTCTGCCCCAGATAATTACATCACATCTTGTTTTTTACGCTGTGGTGCAAGCTAGATTCAACCTATAGAAGCTGCGCTGATCTGTTTGCATATGGCGTGGGTAACAGGAGGTCGGAGGTTTTAACTAGGCAGGTTCTGTGCTTTTAGACCTGTGTTTCTTTTACCTGCTGGTCCATCGGTTTGGGAGGACAGACTAATGGCACAATGTGCAATATGTGTTAATTCAAACTGTTCAGGGTAATTACTTTGTGGGATGGAGAATTTCTTTTTAAGCTTTCAGCCCCTTACTTTACTCTGCAAAACATATATCAGAAACTACATTTCGAATGTATAAAATATCAGCAGAAAAAAATCATACGTACATAATTAAACACTATTCTTTGGTTTTGGAGGTCAGGGCTGTCAGAGATGCTATGTATTCATTTGAGGATCATCTTTCTTTCCTGAAGCATCTTGGGTGTTGACCATCTGTTGCTCATTTACAATCCAAGCATTGAAAATAGAAGGTGAAAATGTTTTTGAGCCATTTGAATCCACTCATCTTCAATTTAATTCAATTAACTATGAGTGAGTAACCACTCCAGTAATGGAGACAGATCCACCCATGTGCTTCACTGCTATTGAATCCAGCAGTCTAGTGCTGAGAGGGACGAGAGTCATTCCATGAGAACAGACACAGTATAGACCGCTTTATTATTCATGAGCGTTCATGTTCATGTGAGTGCACCTGGAAATATAAATGTAAAGCCACACCTGCATCTCTTACCAACTGTGGACATGGACAGCCCCCATCACACACACTGCACACTGCCACAAACAATATAGACACGCAGTCTGCATATTTCATGTTTTTCTTTTTTTTTTTTTTCTTACAATGAACTTTTACAGTTAAAGTCAAAAGATGGTCAGATAAAGTCATGTGTGATGGGAGCTTCCAACAAAATGCGTTGTCATTACTGTGTGCTTTTGTGTAGGAATGACTCACTATCAGTTGTTTTTTTGTAGCATCAATAAACAAATGGAAAAGGTTTGCTATTCAAACATGTATATTTCTATAATAAAACCGCACTTTAAAAGTCTTCTGTGTTTTGTATATTCAGAGTTACGCTTTTATAGATTTAAATGAATATCTTCAGTCACTTCAACCGTCATCACAACCAACTTCTTTCCCCTCAAAGTCTCCTCCTCTTCATCTTCCTTCCTCGTCTCTGGGCAGAGAGTGTGACTGTGACACAGGAACATGCTGGATCGTGTAGCGCTGTCATATTTTTTCTGCAATACGTGTGTGTGGGGGTCCAAGTATGTCAGATTGTTGTTGCCTATGGATTATGTGCAGTGTTGAATCTTCTTGGCCTGCAGTAAAGACGACATGAGAGGCTTTGTGTAGAAGGGAGCTGCCCTATAGAGGCAGAGCAGCCATGCATGTACCCACCGTCCTGCACGGCCACAGTCCTGTAAAGACATTTTAAAATTTGATCAACCTGCATACTTGCATTTATATGGTTGAAATCATTTTGCTCTGACTTGAATTTTCCACATCACCAAAGGTTACACAGCCTTTGATGGTTTCCAATATTCGTGCTTAGTCCATTAGTATTCAGATACGGACAGTGTGGATACTGTATACAAAATCCTGAAACAGAGAACATATTCGCTCATTGGATTTACTCACTTCCTAGACTTCCAAAAAGATTTGGGGGAAAACCTGGGGCTCTCAAAGAAATCCACCTTCCTTTTAAACATTACAGCGAGTCACATCAGGCAGGATATGGCGGAGCAGCAGGGACACTCAGAAGCAGCTTGGAGACATGCTCTGAGGCTGAGGACTCTGTCAGAACATTTAATTGAGTTCAGCCATGATAAGATTCATACAATTTTTTCCAACATTTTTCTCCCACCCGCTGGGAGCTCAGCAGGGGTTTATATGCCGACTTAGTTTAAGAGAGATGAGAGGAGAGCGACAGGGTATGTGGAGGACTCAAGAAGAAAGAGAAAAAGTAGGAAGAGAGGAGGAGATAAAAGGAGGTGAAAAGGGGAGCAAGCACATGAATGGAACAAAAGGACAAGCAGAAAGACTTTAGAGTACAAACAGGGACTGAAGGCAATCGACGCTGGTGAGGAACACATAGCAGCAACAGGAAGATTAGACAGAGATAAAGATAGATGATGAGATGCATTCATCACTACACATCCGGGAGGTCCCATCATACTGATTCTGTCCCACCGGAGCAGGACAATGACCAGCTGTGACAGGCTACCAGTCAGGAGTTTAGAAAACCCCATCGCATACTGTCAGTCCAAGACACAAATGTCCCCCAGTGATATGAATTTATGAAAACATTAAGGAGGAATCGGCCACTTCACCGGGGCACACTGTCCCTGACTATGCTGCCTGGAGGCAAACAAACACACTGTTAGATGACAAGGGGGCTGGTGAAGAGGCTAAACTAAACAAACTTAATCCTCTCAAATGATATACAATATGATGCAGCTGTCGGGAAACAGATGCAGATGTGGAGTGTTGGCTGTAACCCCAAGGAGTGTGTGGTGGAGGATATACTACATACTCATATGGTGCTGTATGGTTAATTGGATTATGATGACATAATGACTTGGCTCTCGTAGACATTACATTATCATCGCTGTAGGAAGTGAACTGATGAATGATAATGCAAATATGAAACACTTCAGCACTTTGACTTCCAGACTGAACCAAAGGTGTACATGTTTAGACTTTTATTTTACCAGGAATGAATATGGGAATGACAAAAATTCCACTGACATGAGGAATCTGTAGAGTTTTTATGTATCAAGATTTAAAATCAAATAGAATAGAACTGAATGTCTTTATTGTCATTGTGTATGAGGGACCGAGCTGGAAGGCAATGAGGAGCCACTGGGGTATTTTCAAAATGAGGGTTTTTATTTACCCAACTAAGAAAAATTCAATTCACACAAAAACATTCTGGTCCCGTAAAAGAGGTCAAGTTAACAGAACTCAAGGGACCTCACAGACAAAGAACACAAGGGAACATGTAAAGTGGCTGATCAAACCAGCTTACACACAAGGGGATAACATAAACACTAACAGTTTAACTAACAAATAATTAAACAGGAAAGCTGGTCTGTCGCTTGAAATCAATATCCTAGTGATTATATAGTGAAATAACCCCAATCCCCCATAATGTGGCAGGCACTTGGTAATTATCAATGAAATTTGCTGTGCAGCTCCTTCCATACACATTGCTGTAACTAACATCAGGTTGAAGCAGGTTGCTGATATGGGAGGTCTCTACCACTTTATATATTTTATATATCATAATGGATTGATGGATGGTAAATCTGGGAAAGATTCCCATGTTTACCAATATTAGCATTTAGATAGGACATTTAAAGATGGCAGTATGATAGCTTTGAGTGTACATTCATTACATTTATTCTTTTTTTCTCAGTTACCTTGAACCATTGACTTTGGCAGATGTGAGACCTCTAAATTTATTTTTCTCTGTAGCAACTTAAATATTGGACCGTTCTGAAAAATCTGAGTTTGCTGCTTGTTTTTAGGATTGTCATAAACTCTGTTTACAAGTCTGGGGTTGGTAATTACAGTGACTCCCATATGACATGAATGTAGCAAAATGACACTGATAAAGTCGTACATTGTCTCGAAGCACAGAACTGAAGAGGGACAGTCCCTACACCTCCACACAGTCCTGGGAAGAGGTCTATTCAGGTACAGAGGTACAGAGGTACCATGAAGGTGACCAAATTTACCATTGGTGCTTAGTACAAAAAACAAGTAGCAACAAAATTTACATTTTTTTGTGTGATTATTTTCACGATTGTTTCTAGTTTGCCTTAAGGCTTTGGTTTTCCAGCAGCAGAGCTCATGAATGAAAGAAGCTTTTTCACAACAATCATTTTGATTGTTACAGAAAAAACGCGGGTGTCATTAATAACATTAACAATGGGCCTGTTCTATTCAAAGGTCCCAGTAACTGTGACAATGAGTAAATATGGACAACACCAGGACCCTGAAACTGGAGCAGCTAAATGTAACTCAGACATCATGATGTTTATTATTCACACCTGTGAGTTTCCTCCTGTGACACATAGAAAAATGTCTTCCATTAAAATTGATACAGTCGACAACTCTCAAAACTCTGGTGTGAAAGTTTCCCACAAGCGCTAAATGCCCCGACCAGAAAGAGTTTTTAAAACATTTCCAGCTAGACGTTGCTCGACTATGTAATGATAATGTCTGACTTTTTTCACTTTAATGGATTACTTATTTCCAGAAACTTTAGAGCCACTGTTATTGTGAAATGGCTGCCTAGAAGTTAAGAAAAAGGTCTAAATCTTATGCAGTTCTTTTCAATAGTCAACACTCATGTGAGATACACACTACAATTGTACGTAATGGGTTAAAACACCCAGAACTACTAATGTGCTTTTAATAGAATTACGAACTGGTCTGGGTTGGGGCAAAGTAGAGCTGAGATGTTGTGTCCTCACAAGTGCTTTAATGAAACCAAGCTTTTGTATATGTCTCCTAAAATGGTGTTTGTGTGACTGCATGCATATGATGTTGCTAATGTACCAGTTATCAGTATGTAACATGGGAGCAAAGATCTTATCCTTTAAATGTGTGTGTGTGTGTGTGTATGTGTGTGTGTGCGTTTGCAGGCTGGCTCTTCAGAGCCCCAGCAGACCCCACAGTGAGCTAAGTAGCTCTGATTAAATTTGGCCTCCCTCTGCTCCTCTACATTGCTTTTAGGATGCAGAGATAATGTTCATTAGGAGAGACGGGCGGGGACTTTGGGAGGCAGAAGCTTGTGTGTTGCTCAAGAGTGGCTGTAATGGGGAGTGATTGGAGGATAATACAATTTGGTTGCATTTGGAATCGCGACTAGGGGTTAATTTTGTGGAGTGTGTATGACTTTATGAGGTCAGGCCAAAGTTCAGGTGAGAATTAGACTCTGTGTTCCTGCATCTTGTCTGCACATGTTTGAGGAGTCACATGTTACCCAAAGTTTATTCTGAAGTTGGTTGCTTTGCTCATTCCTACCACCCTCAGGAACACTGTCTGTGTGAAGCCCAAAGTAATAGTAAGATTTACATGTTGGGAAATATGTTCATCCAGTTTCTTGTTGGGAGTTAAATGACAAGATCGAAGTCACTTTTATAACTGAAAGGTAAATATGAAGGCTGGAAATGGGGAAACAGCGTTGCTCTGTCCAATATCCACCTTTCTATCTCTGCAGCCATGAAAAAACAGATGAGAAGCAATGACTGACCTCCAAAGAGAAACACTAGAATCTGTCATTTCAGCGACAGAATTCTAGCAGCTGTAGCAAATATGACGGGAGCAAAGGAGGAAGTCAGGTGACGTCCTTATAGATTGACAACAAATGGTCAACTAACCCTCAAATTTATGCACCCTTAACAAAGTAGTCATTTTAAGCCAAACCATGGTTTTCTTCTCAAACTTACTGAGCTGTTTTGTGCCTAAACCGACCATGGGCCCTCGAACAGATTTATTTCTCAACGCAGATTCATATCAGTTTTGGAAGTGACTGATGCAGGAAGCCACTGCTCCTGGATTAGAGACAGTCTGGCACATAACTCAGTGAAACTCAGTGTCCACACCTTGTGTGTTTTTAAATGGCAACATAATGTGGTAATTTGTGAGCTTTAAAGTTGCTTGACACAGAGGCAGGATAGCTACTCCCACCTATTTCCAGTCTTTATGTTAAGCTCTGCTAACTGGCTGCTGGCTTTCGTTTCATTCATGAGAGTATTATTGATCTGCTCATCTAACTCGAGAGGGAAAACTAATTTTTTTCTCAACTTATCTTCTTCTTCCTCATAAAAATGACCACAGCCATCAAGAAAGGCTTTAATTTGGCCTCAGCTTTAATTCTTCCCAGTCTTTGACAGGCAACCTCATATTTTCCCCATCATACTTTTGTTTATTTATTGATGTCCTTTGCTTCCTCTCCTCTCCACCCTCCTCCTCCTCGTCTCTGCCCATGCAATGAAATAATTAGCTGGAGTCTTTTTTGTAAAGTGCATTTAAAGCCATGTTTTCCTCCTGCCCTCTCCTCCCCTCACATCACCAAAGGGACCTCTGGGATAGTTATACCGCATTGAC
Source organism: Trachinotus anak (assembly GCF_046630095.1). Classification (NCBI taxonomy): domain Eukaryota; kingdom Metazoa; phylum Chordata; class Actinopteri; order Carangiformes; family Carangidae; genus Trachinotus; species Trachinotus anak. The sequence goes on along the minus strand of NW_027273872.1, from coordinate 14,020,053 downwards.
GTGTACAGACTGAGTCAGCCTGCAGCTTTTCCATTCACACAAGTATACAAACACACACACACACACACACACACACACACACACACACACACACACACACACTCTAGACCGATGACCCACCAATGTGAGGCTGCCTCACCACATCATGAGTGTGCAATAAAAAATATTGCCTGTCATGGTTCCCCTTGTTGATCTGTGTTAAGTCACAGATTCAGCACTTTGACTTTCTATAACATGACATAAACTCATACAGACCACAGAAGAGGGGAAATATATTTCAGCTCACAGGCTTTTGCTGATTTGATTCTAATGAGGCCCAACAGTTTGGGGGGTTTGTTATTACCATGCCTTTCTTTGTGTTTTGTTGAATGTAAACATCTGCTTTTAATGAACTCAGAATCACAAATGGTTTTAGACATCAGCTTTCTTGGCCCTTTGTGTATTGCTGCTGCAGCCCATGTCACTCTCCTCCCCAGCTCTTTTGTGTGTGTGACCCACAGGGATCAATAAAATGTCACATTCGCTGGATTGACTTTATTTCCAATAGCCTAAGGGGCTGCCAAGACCTCGAGGTTTAAACGTCATGACCCCCACACCACCTCACACCACCCCCTCACCCTCATCCTAACCGGCCTCAGTCAGGGAGCAAACAGCTCAACCTCAACGTGATTAATGCAGATAACAAGGCCTCTACTGACTCGCTGTCAAAGACCTGACTCCACACAACTTCACTCTCCGGATTTAATGTTTTCATTTTCTCGTAAATTAACAGATTCAGTTTTTCTTTTTGTAGTTTTGGCCATAATTTAACCACAAACGCCTTTACTTCCAGTAGCTGCTCCCTTCTGAGCTTCATGAAAGTGTCTTTTGATTAACTCAAAGTAAAAAGATTCAAAGAAGGGATACTCGGTTGGTCGGAGAGGATAAAGTTGGTTGCAATGGCTTCTGACTATTAATTGTCTTCCTAGGGGGGATTTCTGACTCTTATCGCTTCCTGTTTGTTGTCACACATGTCAAACTGTGTCGATCAAGACGGCAGAGAGTGAAACTGACGCCCGACGAGGGAGCGCACTGGGCGGGCAGGGCGATGCCACGACCGGGGCGCTTAAATCTTTTATCTGAAGAATGGCCGCTTCGGTGATAACAGGATTGTCATATACCCACTAGCTCCTGACCCATATTCCCGAGGAAAACGTTGTTTGTATCGATCAAGAGGAATCAAGGGGGGCTCTGTTCTCTCTAGCCGGCATCTGCTGCGCGCACAGCTCCAGGACCAGCGGTGGGGTCGGTGCGCTCTGGCAGAAAGCGTCCAGCCTCCTCAGCTCTGGGTTTAGACAGCAGTCAGTGCTCCTCTCTCCATGCCTCCAAGCCTCAGCGATCGGTCGTCATCTGCGGAATTCCTTGCAATGAAAACGCTTTAATCCAACCAGTTTTTCAAACATTTTGTTCCACTCCTTTCATACTTCACATCGAGGGCAGAGAAGGAGAAAACAAGCGCCAGAAACAATCTCCATCTGCAAGTGTCTGTTTTCACTGGAGGGGAGGAAGCGATGGCAATCCCGGTGAAAGCAGCGTTGGCTCTCCTGGTTCTCGCTGTGGCAAGTGAGTAATCCTTTCAAATCCTCCCGGAACAGGACGGGACGGGGTAGGGAAGATTTTACTTTGTGTATGGGGCTTTAATCGGAATGTCAGTTGTGAAATAGTACACTCTGCCTGGGCTCTGTCCATACCAGCTCATATAATAGGTCTGGGAAGTCTACCTTACTCAATGTTAGAAATTAGATTTATTGTCTCACATGCTTTGTAGGTAAAACACTACAACCTCGCCCCTATAGGCTAAAATGTAATGCTCTCTCTCTCTCTCTCTCTCTCTCTCTCTGCTGAGTATTTCAATCTTGGGGAAATGTTTAAGCCACATTTTTACCTTACAAATAAAAGGGGAGATACTGGAAAGCAGGCCAGTGGGGAAAAGTAGTGGCGTTTCCGTGCGTCAAACAGTTTAACACGTGATTCAGCACGCCTCAAATAACTTGTTCCTCTTTACACAACAAACCCACAGAATCACAAAGGAATTGCTTTATGTACGCACGGGTGTGATATTTGAGAAGGGGTCATTGCTATTGCACACATTTCCCAGCAATCCTCGTCTATAATTTAAACAACAAGTCCAATATCAGAGTGCAGTAACATTGGTTCCGGGATCTTCTTGTGGCTCATTAAGAAGTTGGTTGGTGTGATGTTTAAATGTATTTGAAGAAATCTCATGATGGTGTTTTGTGGCCCTCACTTAATGGCCTGGAGTGTATGCCAAGGCCCTCTGATGATAATAATGGAGATCTAAATGGACTGTCTGTCTACAGAGAACCTTAACATAATGGAGTTTTTATCAGAGGATCTACTGTAGAGCTATTTTTCTTTTTTTGTTTCTATCAATGGACTCATGAGGAGCTGTCCATGGTGCTGAATTAGGCACTGGAGGGGAAAGTCCACTCAGGAGCTGTCCATGGTGCTGAAACCAAATCTGCAGCAGTCGAAAGGGCAAAACTCCACTACCTATTGTCCCCTCTTCCTCAAGTTCATTCACAATAGTTTCAGTGTATTTCATCCCCAGTGCCAAAAAAAAGTTGGACATGCTTTCCCTGGAATTAAGGCAGGCTGTGTGCAGATAATAGAAATATGAATTAATATGGGGGAAAACTTCAAGGCTAAAGTCAGCCAGCAAGTTCAAAAGGAAATTAGTTTCATTTTTGGGAGTATTCTTTGCAAGTTTATTTTTCTGAAAACAAAGTGGATAATTACTGTACAGAAAAACATTTCCATATGTATGTATAATTAGTTATATTAGGTCTATTTATGTACCACTAATATAGTACAAACATGAAGTTCATTCTGGGAAACATCATGCAGCTGAAGATCCGTTTTTACTTGTTCATCTTACATCACTTTATTTGTTCATTTTGCCTGCCCTTATGATCTTTCAACTCTCTTCAGCTTTTTCATTAATTTCCTCATAATTATAGTACCTTATCTAGTTTATTTTATTTTATTTTATTTTATTTTTTGTCAGTATGGAGAGATCACATTTGTTCTCAAGATCATGTTATCAGTTATGGACCTTTTGCAGTATTTTTGTAAATTTAGTGAGTCTCTTTCTGATTGTTCACCTCCCCTCTCCTTGACCTTTTTATTCCCTTTTTCGTTGGGTAACAGATCCAACTTGGGCTCTTTTCTGTGACTCTCTCACTATCACCTGTGCTCTGTCTGCAGCTGAGGCATTGTATGATAGTGGCTCTGTCACTCCTATCAAACCTCACCCTGACTGCGACTGTATAACGACTAAATCCAGGCAGCCACTTTGTTGGGATGGATTTTCTCTCCGTCTCATTCTGCCTCTTGTCATCTCCTCTACCCTTTTCACTCTCTGTGTCCCTCACTTTCTGTCACCTCCTGCACGCCACATTTTTTTTTGTTTTACTCTATCTCAATCTATTTTTCCTCAGACTCATACTCTCATGCCATAACTTATCTGACATATTCAGTCCTTCATCACACACTCTCCTGTCTCCTATCCTCCATGTCTCTCTGTATATCAGCTGCATGCTGCAGTCACTGTGTTAGTGTGTGCTACAGCTATCCCAGATGAGATGTTTTGCTCATTAAACACTTGCACATTGCTTGGAGTGGGGGGAATCATACGCTATCTGCATTTAACGTGTCGCGCGAAACCCTTACACAACCCTGATTCTGCTTTTCTGCAGCCCCTGGGTGAAAGTTTTGTGGATGGGCAGAAACATGCAGTTCTAAGTTTTGTCCTGGCGTTATATTAAGGCTGTTGTTTCTCTCAAGTTTACAGAACTGCTTTCTCACAACTGCAGATGTGTATGCGGTCAAAAGGGCCCTGCGTCAGTGAGTCAACACTTCATAGTAAACTATTAGTCATTGCGTTGGCACATTTGTTTGGATATTGCTGCTCTTTGAATGAGAGAGAGAGGCGGAATAAGATAGAGATCAATGTGGTTTTCCAGCTAGAGAAAGTTGAATCAGATGTATTTTGAAGAAACTAGTGCAAACTTAAGCAGCAGTAACACGTGAGAGCGACACTGAGGGAGCTGAGAAAAGGGATAAAGTCACTTTTCCTGTTGCCATTGTCTCTCTTCTGTCCTCAATTTGCACATGTTCCTGTCACCACTGAGGAGAGAAGAGCACAGCAGGACATAAAGACACAATGGAGAAGTTGTGGCACATTAAAAAATCATTGTTGTAAAAGAATAGTTGGTTTTATCCTCACAGACTTTCTGTGATGATGAAAAGTTTGAGGGTAAACAACCAACAGAAATCCCATGTGAAATAAAAAAAAAAAACACCAAATATTTCTCAGGCAGTCGATACACTGTGAGCAATGTACAGTGTCTTGTTGGAACTTGACCATGTTGCTACAGATGCATATGAATGGCACATGGGTGGGTGTCTTTTATAAAATGACTGATACAGGCAGTCTACTGGGCAGATCCAAAGACAGCTGAAGCCTAAATTGTTTTGGCCTCAGAAAGGCTACCCCAGATGGTCACACAGTGAATAATTCACTACCCCAGGAAAGAACCGACAGGATGCAGAATTTGGATGTTTTTTTTTCTCTCTGTACTCTGACTGATGGCACAGTCTGTCTATCCATCTGCATCACTCACACACAGCAGCGTGTCTGAAAGTAGTTTGGTTTGGTTGTGCCTTTTCTCTATGTTGTGATGGAGCCTTTATGTTGATTTTATCTGGTTGAGAAAGACTCAGGGAATAATCATTGATTGTGTTTTAGTCTCCGTGCTTGTGAGATGATGGCATTTTTATTTTAGCGGCGATGAATTATTGAGGTGTGGAGAGTGCAGTGAGGCGAACAAGACTGAATGCATGTGTGTGTGCGCACGTGCATGTGCGAGCGTGTGTATGGGCATACACGTGTGATGAAACCTGCTGGTAGACTCCCTAATGCAACAAAACTCCTCCATCCACACTTACATCAACCTCATACACATCTCATTTTAACCTCATCTGCCGTTTTCACATTTACTGTCAAACCCAACACCTTACATCACTATATACTGTCTATAGGGCGCTCCTTCACCGTCCTCAGTCCACATGGAGTCATTTGTCTTTCACAGTTTATTAATTTTTTGCGCTAGGTTTATTTTTATGCCACTCCCTTTACATTTTTAAGGCAGCATGACATCTCTTACTTCTCTCAGGCAGAAATCAGAGAGCAGAAGTCAGGGGCCATTAGAGCAGGACACTTTCAAATATGTGTAATTAAGGCTGGCTCTATTTCCACAGCAATCCTTTAATTAATAGATTGCAAACAATTTATTTCTTTTGTGCATGTGTACATGTATATAAGTGTTTGAATTATATCAACACTTACATTTTAATTTCCTGCTTTCACTGATTGTTCTCTGGATCAAGAAAATTCTTTACTGAAAAGAAATGCTACACCAATGCTGGTCGCCCTTGCCGATAAGCCTAAGACGGCTCTTTACCAAGAGTTTATAAGATGCAATTAATTCCTTATTGAATGATTGCTACATAATTTACTAGTGATTTATAGATCAGTTATAAACATTTCATAAGAACAATTTTTGAGTTTCCAGATTGAGGAAGAGCTGCTTCCAGCATCACACTTGCTCTTTCTTTTTAGCTTCAGTACCTCTTCATTTTATCAGGATGACCGCTTGCACTGTGGAAAAGGACTGCAGGTCATTCCCACCAAAATCCATTTATTAACAACTTATGAACATTCAAAACTTTACTGATTATTTATCATTATTTATAACACATACAGTTTGAACACTCAATAAAGTGCTGTATTAAAAAGTGCTATCAAAATGTTTAACAGCATGGGAGGTTAAAACATGCAGTGTAGTGGTTGGGCCATTGTTACATGCCAGAGTGTTGTGTGTTGTGTAGGTGTGTGTGTGTGTGTGTGTGTGTGTGTGTGTGTGTGTGTTGGTTTGTCCTCTGCCATCCCCTTTTTTCTCCAGCAGGTTGATTGGCACAGCGGTTCCCGGTTTCAATCAGAGGCTGGAGTACAAAGGAGGAGTGGGGAGGCCTGGTTGGGCCCAGGGTGGGCCATTTGGCAGCTGACGAGCTGTGTGTGGGTTCTTAATGATAGCTAGATGATTTCTCATGACTCATACCAGTCTCTGGTTTTGGTTTAGTTCTGGTTTTTCTGTTCTTTTGTCCCAGTGCTCCACTGTTGGCTTTTCGTTGTAGTTTGTGATTATTAATAAATTCCCTAATTTTCCCCTCTGAATCTGTTTTATTAATTCTTCTGTTTTGCCCGGTGCACTCATTTCATTTATTGTTACTTCCCTTATCCCTGGACACTGGGAACGTAACGGCCATTCTGTGTTGAGTTTCCTTTGGACGCTCCATGTTCCTCCCAAAGACTCAACAGTCCAGAGACATACAGGTTAGGGTGATTTGACTCAAATTTGACTAAATTATCTGTAGGAGTGACTGCAAGTGTGACTAGTTGTCTGACTATAAACTTTTACAACAGTTTTTCAAAATAAAATTAAGCCAGCAACCAACAGATCAACAGTATCTACCACATGCAAATGTTAAAGAGCTATCCCAGTTATTTAGTAAAAAAACAAACAAACAAAAAAAAAAAACAGCAGAAGACATTAAACATGTTTTCTAAGGCTGCGTAGTAGGCCTACTGTTTCTGACACTGAACCTTACATGTAAAATCAGTGGAGTGGCCCTTTAATTAAAGCTGCAAGATACTTTTTGTTTTACTTTAGCGGTGTAGGGAGAGTTCATTAACTTACTAATCATGTTCCTCAAAGTGTCTTTTCTGTCTCAGTGATTCTATGTCGTTTGATCAGATGATTATACTAATCTGGACATCATTTTGTCTCACACTCCAATGTTTCTGTTGTTTGTGGTGTAGGTGTGTGTGTGTGTGTGTGTCTTTTGTCCTCTTCTCCTCTCATGTGGCTCTGTCTCATCCTCCTGTCTAATCCTGACAGACAGAGCGCTGTGTTTCGAAGCTCTCTGAAGACATTTACCCTTGGGGTTCAGTGTCATGTCATAGTTCCTCAGACGTTGGACACTTCCTGTCTCCTCCACAGATGGAGGTCTAGTGGATGTTAACGTAGAGTGACCAAGTGTAAAATACACCTTTCCGTCCTGCAGTTAAAGCTCAGTGCCTCGTCTTTTCAGTTTGATCCTGACATGTCTCAGAAAACATTTTTATGTTGAACAGATATTGATATGACAGCTGGGTGCAATGCTGAAAACCAGTGAAAGCAAAGTGCCAAACTAAACAGTATTCATAGTAAAGCTGCCAACTGCACAGTTTTGAGACATCTGGACACAAGGACATTGCTGATGTCAGTTCAAAAGTGTTTGCATAGCTGTTTCAATATGAATGGTTGACTATATCACAGTATCTTTGAAATATATATATAAATGTATAGCTGAAATTAAGCCACTGCCAAAGCCATACAACTCTCCAGTGTGCTGTTACATCAAAAGGCATCAGTGACATCTGTTCCTTTTTAACTGAAGTTAAGTTGTTTACCGGCAGGAGTCTTAGAATTAAATCACCAAATCTAATACATTGCTCATGATTTCTTTATTTGTTGGCTCTGGAACAGGCAGACCACAATTCTCCCTGTGCTTGCTGTCGTCTAGCGAGGCCTTGGATGACTCAACTTAAAACAGGCGTCACTTCACGCAGGCAACACAATATAAGACTGAGCATTTTCCCTTCACTAAGACGTCACAACGACATGAACTCTTCCTACACTGACTGGATCACATGCTGACTCAGTGGTCTTCTGAATCTTGAATGGTTGTTTCCAGATCTAGCTCTTATAGCTGCAGTGTGTCTGTGCGAGGCTTATTTTCCAATAAGTTCATGAAAACATGTGACATGTGTTTTAAAGATATTGAAGCTAAATCTTGAGTTTCAAACAGAATAAGACTTTTGGATGAACAGTGAAACATTTTCATTCAAAATTATAATATTTTGTTTTGGACTGAACATTCTCCGCACCCTCAGTGGATCGGAAACAAATTTTACTACTGTGCCACCACTTACTGTGTAATGATGGTGTATTTTGATATTTACTGTGTGTGTGTGTTTCTGTGTGCGTGTTTCTGTGTGTGTGTGTGTGTGTGTGTGTGTGTGTGTGTATAGACAACAGTCAAGTCAAGCAAAGATGATTGATGAAGCACAAACAAGGATGTCACAAAAGCTGACCATAAAGCAAAAGACCTAATGACAGGCAAAACAGGATATTACAAAAAAGGAGGAAAGACAATGAAGATGAATCTTGAAGCTTTATCTTAAAATGAATCTTGAAAATTTAAACACACACACACAGACACATACATTACTCTCATACACACTCATGACATTATCATAAGATAAATCTTAAGGTCTGTAGATTCAGTCATCCTTAAGAATTCATCACAGAGAGCAAACAGGGTTGTGGAGACATAAAAAAGTTGGAAACCAGAGCTTTTGATTTGAAGTGTTTATCCAGTTGACTGCTTCATGCTCATTTCTAATTTAAAGTTTCAACTGATGAAGGGAGTTTTTTTATTTTGAATAAAAAAGTCTAGGAACCAGGAACATACAATTGTTTTTTTTCCCACAGGTTTAAATGTATGAAACTCTGGCAGTGTCCTTGTTTCAAACCACCCACTATCATTGAAGCTCTGTGACCCAGTCAGAAATTGTTCTGTGTTGATTTCATGGGTGAAATCAGCCCTCCGGTGCTTCTGTGTGTGTGTGTGTGTGTGTGTGTGTGTGTGTGTGTGTCTGCACAAATGAAACTTGTTATTGTCATATGGACTGCAGATTGCATGCATTGTTAACATGAAACATATGCAATATATACAACAAAAAAAGGCCGGGGTGGGTGTGTGTTGTGTGTTTGTTTCACTAAATACTATAATACATCTGATCTGTTTGCGAGGTCAGAGACACACACAGCCTACTCCCTCCCTCCCTTCCTCATGCACACACACACACACACACACACACACACACACACACACACACACACACACACCCACAAACACACACACACACAGACGCACACATTACTCTTATTACCGTTCATTACATCTGAAGACACGCAGCAGGCTTCATCGCTGCAGCACCTAATTGGTGAGACCTCACAGCACGAGATTTAAACATCGCTTCACCAAATACTGCTCTAGGCATGTGTGTGTGTTTGTGTGTGCTTCTGTTAGTGTGGCTTTTCTCATTATGATCCTCTCAAACTGTACGTATATTGAGGAGTATCAGTGATCAGGGAGCTGACTAAGAGGGTAGTTGTAGAAGCCAGAATAAATTGAATGAAAGTGAAATCATGTAAATTTTTTTCAGGAGCTTGTTTTTCTAAACAAATGAAACAAGGTTGATAAGTTTAAGAAGCCAAATTCAAGGTTAAAAAGCTCTCAAAGAAACAGCTGTAAAACTACATCTAACTTTCATTGTGATTCATTTTTCAGTGTCTCCTCAGCTTTCATTCATTTGTAAGTCGCCCACTGTGACGTGCATTGTGCAATTTATTTGACCTCAGAGCCACTTGAACCTGCTCACTCCGACTCAACAGAGCAAAACATAACTAAAGTAAAACATAATACAACTTGTACATCAACAAACTGTAGAGCTGGAAAGCTGAACACAAGGTCACATCAAATTCAAGGTTAATGCAGAAAAAGGTCTACATGTGACCCCAGGTGTCTAATCATCATACCTAATCAGACACACACATTATTCAATGTGAAGCACTCTCAACCCAACATGTTAGTCGGACATGAGAACATCCTCTCAATACTCACCACACTGAGATGATTTTTTTTTGCTCTTTTTTAGTTTTTGAGGCAGTTGTGCAGGTTGTAGTTTCACATTTTTGGCAAGGTGTCTAACAGAAAGACTCGACACAACAGCCAGAGGATATTTTAGAACAGGATAAGTTGGAGTATCCTCCATGAGGCTGTGACAGTGTGCAGAGGAGTTAAGTCATATGTCGTTGTTTTGCTAATAAGATATAGTAATTATTGTTTTACCTTGGTTAAAATAACATTAATAGCTTAAGTGAAACCAGGCAACAGCTGCTTTTGCAGTAGCAGAGTTACCATTGGATTTTATGTACTGTTGCATTTTGTTCTCGTTGCGTAGATGTTTTTGCCAGATGGGAGATTCTCATTGTCAACACCTGCTGTTATTTCTAACTCTGAATTGGAAAACAACAGACAGAAGTAACGTTTTTATTTCCACTTGGCTTGTCAATCACAGTTTGTACGATATGATGTGAAAGATCACCCTGTAAAGAAGTGCTGGATGCGGGATGGCCAATCATGTGCCACTAAGTTTTCATTTTAAATTGTAGGCAGTTGTATTATGTGTCTGCATTATGTTTCTTGACTCAAAACAAATATAGTGCATAGTACAGGTCCTGATCCATTGTGCTTAGCTGGTTTTCAAATCTGGTATGTCTTTTGTGTGTGTGTGTTTGTATGTATGTGTGTGTGTGTGTGTTTGTTTACAGCTGCCTTGTGTGCGGAGGTGGAGGAGCGGCTGGTGAGTCACCTGTTGTCACCGGAGCGCTACAACAAGCTGATCAGACCAGCTGTCAACAACAGCCAGCAGGTCACCATTTACATCCAGGTGTCTCTAGCCCAGCTGATCAATGTGGTGAGGAAACACACGAGCAAACACAAATCCACCTCCACATATGCTGTTATCATGGAGGCATAATCTATTAATTTCACATAATTCAAGAACACAGATGGTGAGAATCATTTGTCGTAAAGAGGAGCGAGCTCAGCCACTGCCTAATGCTGCAGCCATCCATGAACCTTCTGTCTGCCTGTGTTTCAGAATGAGAGGGAGCAGATCATGACCACCAACTGTTGGCTCACTCAGGTTTGTGTCCCCGCTCATCCTCTTGTTCTTTATTCTGTGTATGCGTGTGTTTGTATGTGTTCGTGCAGGGTCAGGCCACGTCAAAACACCGCCTTGTAGAGACACAACAAAGTTCTGACTCATATTTGCCATTAGCACACACACACACAGACACACACACACACACACACACACCATCATGTGTCTGGGTTTAAGGAAAATGTGCAGAGACATTCAACGTGCTCACTGAAGAGGTCAAGTCATGGACTGTAGGACAAATATGTTAATGTACTGCTGCTTAAGATGCATGAACTGGTGACTTATATATGTTTCTGGCTGCATGTAATTTTTGTAACCGTGTGTCCTCGCATTTGCTTGCATGTCATTTCAGATGCATGTGTCTGTGTGCGTACATGCATTTCACTTTTGAATACATTTATTTACTTGTTTGTTTTTAGTAGCATGTTTGTTTTTTATGTGCGTGTCTGTGCACTTCTTCATCAGGTATGGAATGACTACAGATTAATGTGGGACCCTGAAGAGTATGAGGGAATCAAGAAAATCCGCCTCCCGTCACAACACATCTGGCTGCCAGACATCGTCCTCTACAACAAGTACATCTGCTTTGTGACAGCTAGATCTGTGTGTGTGTGTGTGTGTGGTCTGTGTGTGTAAAACTAAGTGATTAAAAGAGGAACAGAAAAATTGAGGGAGTTCATTGTAATAGTTACAAAAGCCCCATTTCCCTAAAATGTTTTTCTTTCTATCCTCTTATTCCTTCTATCCACTTACGTCCCCCTTTTTTTTATTCCACTTGTCACCTCTTTCAGGATAATGAATACAACCAAAACTGTCGTGTTAACACTGTGCAGACTGTCCGCAGGCTCATGATAATGAGTGATCTTTTAAGGGATGAGAGATTACAAATTTTGCGCAGATGGAAAGAAGGGGAGAGGCTGAGATTAAAAATATCTACCAGCAAGGCCAAAGTAACAAAGCTATGGAAGACACACTATAAAACATTTACTGAATTTTAATGACTTTTTGTTTCCTTATAGCATTAATCTGGGAGGTCATCAGTTCCATTTGATCTAAAACTTGTACCTGTAACACAGGTTGCAACAACCAGTCTGTTTATCTGTCAGTTAAATCTTTCCATTTCTGTTTGCAATTCATTTAATCAAAAGGAGGATATGCAAAAACCTTTATCATGCAGATGTGATTACTTATACCTCCTTACACCTCAATGAACAAGGGAGTACATACAAACTATTCAGAGAGCGAAAATGTTTGAGAATTTTTTCCTACACAGTTCAGCTACATTTCACACTGTGGAGCTGGATATGCGCATGGGATCAGTGCAATTTGTCCACTGGATCAATTCAAATACATTGTGTCCATTACAAATGATGTGTCAAGAGAAATCAATGCACTATAACACCTTACCACCCAAACTCAATGGCATGGTTACAATGGACAACAAGACAACATTTCAGTACATTATTATGTGTGTTTGCATGTTGAGCATAAATGCTTCAGACATTGATGTGAGAATGTTTTTCACTTTGTGTGCACATCTAAAAATCATCTTGCAGCTGTATAAAATGTCTGCAAGGGAAAATCAATACACGAGAATCTCAATGCTGTAATAAGTTCATTCAAGGAGAAATTAGCCCCACTGCCTCTCTCCACTGGAGTGTTAGCTGACAGACACGAAGGCTTTTGGGCCTCACCTCCTTTGTCAGCCATATAGGTCAACACCTGGGTCTTTTTTCCATCTGCTATGTTCCTGTATTACATTTCTCTTAACTTTCATCACTAAAATGCCGCTCATAACAGAGCGGGGACCGCTCTCTCGTCTCAAATCATGCCACTGTCAGAGAGGAAAACTTGAAACTGTTTGAGTTTGAGTTTTTCATTCGTTGATTTTTTTCTGAGTGGTGATACACATCTAATACGATAGCCAGTGGATATTACTTTCAATGTAATAAAACCTTTACAGCTGAGTGGAACTGTCAGTACGTTGAATTAATTGTATTCAATAACTGGAGGTAATTTGGCTGTTTGCTTATTCAGTCATCACCTTGGTTCTTCTTCTGTGGCTAATTAATTTTACCTTTGGTAGGCATAACAAAGACATAAAACTTCTATTACAACAGTCTGTACAAACATAAGATTTAGCACAAATACAAGATAAACTTTTAAGCTGTTTTCATTACAGCTTTAATATCCACATAGAAACATAGAGCTTTGATAAATGTGAGTCCAAATGAGGGAGGGTTAGCAATCAGTTAGGTTAGCAATAGCCTTTTTAAAGATGTAAAGTTTGGAGATGTCGCTGTTCTTTGCAAAGGCAAAAAACAGCAAAAACTCTGATCCTGCTGCAGCTATCCCATGTTAGACTTGATTAGGTTTATGTCAACACACCAAAAGATCCCTTGAGTAGCTGATCTAGAGCTCTCAGTCTTATCACATAATCATCAGCGGATGGGATTTCACAAACCTCAACTTTTAAGCCAATGTATATATAAGAAGTCCTTGAAGTGCCCAGAAAAAAAACTGAGAATTTCAACATCAATGATTCCATGGCAAAGGAGCAAACTCCATCTGCTGGTAAAGACCATATCATATGAATAAAATGATCAAGAGCATCTACTAAATAGACCTTTTCTCAACTACTCTATTTAAAGTCTATATCAGATTGATATGTGGATGTGTAGCTTCCCCACCGTTTATACAGGGCTTGTAGACATTAAACTTTCACGAACACAGATTGCTGGTCAGCTAAATACTACATAAGGAGCATAATGGCTTAAGAGGCATAACGATAGGATATGATCAGCACTACTTTATGACTTCAGGTCGAGGTCTCTGGCCAAGTCTGGGGGACCAGGGTTTGCACTAAGCAGGTGGGGCCTCTGCATTTTTAATTAGTCTGCATATTCACAGCAGCCCCAAAGCATTAGAGATTGAGTGTGATGGTTGGATTCCTGACCTACTTTATAATTGATAGGCCACTTATCTATAATGCATCACCTGCAGCCTTGGTGAGATGAGGAAAAAAAGTCAGTCTCAGCAGATTTGAGGTGAGGAGGGGCAGTTGTTGCCATGTTGCGGACATGTTATGTCCCAAGCTCGGCTCTTCCCTGGAGAAGACAAACACATCCTGTAACTTTCAAAACATAGAACTGTTGCATGTGTCCTCTCTGCAGACACAGCAGAGCTGACACATGCAGCCAACAAGTCATTTTCCCAACACGCCATCAGTTAGTACAGTAAATTCATTTTTTCCTAAGTAAACTTATTGCTTATTAATGATATTGGGATTCTGTTGTTAATGTGGTCTTAATCGCACTAATAAGATGAGCTTGCTCAAGGTTGTAATGGATTTGACAAAGGATTACATAGATTTAAACCAGTGACATACAATGCAGTGGCTCTCATTACGTAAAGTTGTTGTAAGTTAGCAGAATATAGAGGCACAGTGTTCACAGTGTTATCAAATGCTCAAACACTCCACTGTGGTTAATAAAATTAACAGACAGGATTTTACAACTATACAAGGACAGTGTGTTTGTGTGTATTTTGCTGGCCAATGCATCACTTTGCTGAATGATATCACTTTGTATACCAGAAAAGATTTTTTCATGCAGTTTCTGTTAAAACGCAACTTTACTCTGCCAATAAGTTTGTGCCAACACCATTTTTTAAACCTCAAATTTGTTGGCAGTATCTTTGCTTTGGGGGTAGAAAGCTAAGCCCAGACTTCCTTCACTAGCCACGTGTGTCAGCTACCCCTGAGGGATCCCAATGTGTTCCCAGGACAGATGGGATAAATAATCCTTGGGTGTGCCTTTGGGCCTCCTACCAGATGGATATGCCTTGAATACCTTTAAAGGAGGTGTTCATGGGGGCATCCTTTTTGAACTGTCTCAATGGGCCCCTTGAAATGTAAAGAGGCAGCACTTCTTCAACCTCCTCACCCGTCCTTATGTTTATGCATTTGTAATACCATGTGTGGATTGCATTGCATTATCAATGTATTTATGTATTTGGATGATCTTTGAATATGGTCCCCCTAGTGATCAGTCTGGCTTTGAGTACTTCGACTTTATCTTTCTCCTTTCTTTTAATCACTTTCTGCCTTTTCCTTCTATCAGTGCTGATGGGACCTACGAAGTCTCCTTCTACTCCAATGCTGTGGTCTCCAACAATGGTGAGGTTGCCTGGCTTCCACCAGCTATCTACAAGTCAGCCTGCAAAATTGAAGTCCGTGATTTCCCCTTCGACCAGCAGAACTGCACCCTCAAGTTTCGCTCATGGACCTACGACCACACAGAGATTGATCTCATCCTCCTCAGTGATTTTGCCTCACGTGACGACTTCAAACCCAGTGGCGAGTGGGACATTGTTTCATTGCCTGGACGCAAGAATGAAGACCCTGATGACATCAAATACCTGGATATCACCTATGACTTCATTATCAAAAGAAAACCTCTGTTCTACACCATCAACCTGATCATTCCCTGTATCCTGATAACGTCCCTGGCCATTCTAGTGTTCTACCTCCCATCAGACTGTGGTGAGAAGATGACTCTCTGTATCTCGGTCCTTCTGGCCCTGACTGTGTTTTTACTCCTAATCTCAAAGATTGTACCACCTACATCTTTAGCAGTGCCTCTGATTGGGAAGTACCTAATGTTTACGATGGTGCTGGTCACCTTCTCCATTGTCACAAGCGTTTGCGTGCTCAACGTGCACCATCGGTCCCCAAGTACGCACACCATGCCTTCGTGGGTCAAGCGTGTCTTCTTGTACCGGCTCCCCTCTTACCTTTTTATGCGGAGACCAGGTAGCTCAAACATCCGTGAGAAGTTCCGAAAAAAACACCAGCAGCGATCGTATTCTGACCAGAAGCTGCGTGGAGCAGACGGGGGGGCTGGCAGCCCTGCAGGAATGGCAGATTCTTCCTCATCCTTCTTTGTCAATGAGGAGTCGGCCAAACGCTACGGCTGGAAGATCAGCGACTTGTCAGAGAACACAGAGTTCAGAAAGAGGATGACGCTCAAGTGCAACATTGATGTGGAGGATGCAGTGGATGGAGTGCGCTACATCGCTGAGAAGATGAAGAGCGAGGATGATGATGAAGGGGTAGGTGTTCGGAACAAAAGTATCAGCATGTGCATGTGTGTCGTAAGTTGAAATATGTGAAGCATGCTTCATATATGAGCAAATGAAAGATTTTGCCTACCTGTTTTGTCATTCTGACAAAGGTTGCTTTTATATTTTCCAAGTACAGATCTTAGCCGTGAAAATATACTTTTTAGCCATGCTAACAATGTGGTTCAATGAGTAGAATCATTGGTCTGTCAGTTGGTCCTCTACTATGGTACAGGCGGAAATATCTAAGCTTGCCATGAAATCTTGTACTGGCAATCCAGTTGGATGTATTTTATTTTAAATTTTAATTTGCTCAATATTGCTGTACATCCTGTTAAAGGCTAAATTTGACATCTTATCCTGCTAACATGTTAACTAATATAGCAAACATGATAAACATTATACCAGCTTGACGTCAACGTGTAGGCACACGTGCTCAAAGCAGGTGGTGCTCAAAGCACCTGTTGGCCTGTTTAGGTCTTTATGTACAAATAACATTATAATTTTCTAATTGATTCATAGTTATTAAAATATATTTACTACATTACCCATTAGTTGTACTGTAAGGATACAATTGTCTGCAAATATTGATTTTATAGTCTGTTACCTCTGCTGTAAAATTTAATGGATTGCTTTATCTAATCTTTACTATATACATTCTATAAATTATAAATTATAAATTGCGTTCAGAGTGTATGAATTTCTGTGGGTAGCACAATTATGAACTTTTTGTTTGTGCATTTTTACTGAAAATAAGCCACATCAACAAAGTCCAAATGTCATAACTGTTGTGTTGCCAGTATTGCAATATGGCAATGGCAATACTTAACTAACTTCTCTTTCTCTCTGCAGATCATTGAAGACTGGAAGTATGTGGCAATGGTGATCGACCGTCTCTTCCTGTGGATCTTTGTGTGCGTGTGTGTGGTCGGGACGCTCGGCCTTTTCATGCAGCCCCTGTTCCAGAGTTACAACACCCCCATTGTTGACGACATGGACCATAACTAAACCTGAAACCTGAACTTTGACCTCAACATGACCCAGGTGTGAACTTTGAGTCCCCCCAGAAACAGAGCTCTGATAACATTTTGACACATAAACGCACATGTCCGCCTCACACGGCACTCTCACTGGGATGTGATTATGATGCACTTTAGCCCTCTACCACCACCTGCTCCCCTCCAAACCTCCCTTGCCCTCTGCATCCTCCATCATCTGCTATTCACAGAGGAAATAGGATCTAATTATTTCAGTGAACATAAAGGATAACTCTGTTTTATAACAACTTGGGTCACATTTTTTTAGCTTTGGCCCTTTAACTAGACATGAATGATGAACATAGGAGCTTAGATAGCTGAATTGCTGTCTAGTACAGCAAACCCCATTTAAAAACATTTTTTAATGTTATTCTTTTGCCTTTATTCACGGTAGATATAGATACAGACAAGGATGTATCTACATACATACAAGGATGCCCCCAACTTGCAGAATCATAATCATAGCAAAAGAAATAATGGCCAAAACTAGGAAAAACAAGACCCAAGCTTTAATAAACCATAATTATCTTTTAATCAAAAATGTGATATGAAACAGCCATGATGCTCTTGCTTGAGGAATCAATATAGATCTGCATTTCTCCAAGGATTGAAATGTAGCAGTATTTGAGAGGAACGTGTGTTGACCCCTATGACTGTTCACAAAGGTTTATCTGGCCAGCAGCAACTCAGGACTTGATTTTATTTCTGTCTAGAAAGGACTTGGTTTTTCTCTTTTCTCCTATCCTGTCTCTCTGGTCCTATCCTGTCTTCTAATGGCCCTAACAGGACATTATGGGGGCTAGCATGCATACAACAAGACACTGTTTTTTGTTTTAATTTCTTTCTTTTTTGGGCTCAGAGAGAGAAAGAGCCCAAAGATGAACAAAGCCTCAGTAAGTCTCTGCAGATATGGGCCTCACGTCGACAACACACCCCTAAAAAAAAGAAGATGACTCCCCCCCTCTTTGGATACATAGAAGATCAACTCTTGTGTCCTTTTGCCATCAGCACACATACTGTATGAATTTATAATATTTGCCTTGAAAATTAGAGCAGGAGGCGACACAAAACAGCTAACTGAGGGACTGTTTAAATAATAATGGATGGGTGTGTGTGTGAGTGGGGCACCCAGCCTGTTTTTTTACCCTCACACACACCTCACTGTGAGCATGACTTGACAGACTGATCAAATTGATGTCAAAGTGTTGTTGCGATGTTAAACGGAGCTTTGAAATAAGATGAAGGAGGGACGTTACAATAGTGCTAAAAAACTTAAGAACCAATGACCATAAGGCTGTTGTTGCTCACCACACTTCTTTTAAAAAGGTACAGTACGGTGGTGTTATCAAAGCAGTGCTCATCAGCATCCATCACCAAGGAAACCAGCAGCAATAATATTGTACAGTATTTTATACACACTGACCTGGAACAAATTAGTCAAACTGTCCGTCTCCTCACTTGCTTTATCTTCCATCAGACTATATGCTTGATCATCGCAGCCTGTTCTCTTACTTGAATCCGTGTCCAGTAATCATTTCTAAGAGGTATTATAACTTGTCACCATCATAACGCACTCGTCTGTCACTGCTACCAACATTAGCCAAGGAAAACGTGTACTGTACTAATCCAGCAGCATTGATTTCTTTCATCTTTGGTTTCTCAGTGGATGGAATTAAACATAGTTTTTCTTCCCACTGGCCAGCCATGTTGCGTGTCTTGTTCAGTTTTGTCTGTCTAGACAATAAGTGCAAAGAATAAGAAGATGGGACTGTGATGGGATCTGATGTCTTGCTTAATGGATCAATAAAGGGAAATGAAAACAACAAGCAGACCTGGTGAATAACATGCACACACAGTCTAACTATAAGTCTGCATCTTGTTTACTGTAGCAGTATGAGTAATATTCATAAATGGAGTTGGAGAGAATATAAGAGATTCAAAAAGATAATCACTAACAATATGAGAATTGGAAGATTATATAATCACAGTTTTCCAAATTAATTATAATTGTTGTTTCTGTGATTGTCTGCATGGATATTTTAATTGCCTGATTATTTGTTCTTCCAGAACACACAAGAACACAAGCTGCCAGCAACTGCTGGGGCTTCCAGCAAAGATACTGCTTCATAATTTTCCAGCAAACATCATGTCAGTCACACACACACACACACACACACACACACACACACAGACACACAGACACACACTCAGAGTCAAACAGTGGCATAATCCTACAGACGTAACAACAGCCATTGAATTGGAGTTGGGCTCAGCAATTACAGCTCATATTTGTACCCCCCCCCCCCCGTCATGGTATGACTCATAAATTTGATACTTGACATCTGCATCAATTTCCATTAAGGCAGTGACCACAAGAGGGTAAGGAGGGTTAGAGGGGTAATTGTGATTGTTGTTGGTGTTGTGGAGGTCCAGCGAGTCAGACTATGAATCACAAATTTCTGGTTTCCATTATTTTTCTGTTGCCTTATTTTTAGATTTTTAATGATGAGTGGTATTGATGATTGGGTCACATGATTCTTTAAAGTGGAGTTTTTTGATTAGTGTTTTTTTAGGCACATCAACTTATGTATCACATTTAAGGTATTAATTTATTTCCTTTCAAAATTCAAGCTTTTTGTAAATTTTTTTTACACTGTTTTGTATACCTTTGTCTACTCTAAGTTTAATGTGCAGTTTCCTATGTCTGTATCTGCTGTAGCTTCTTCCTCTGAGGGTCTACAGAAGGTGATGACTCCTGTGTTCCTCCTCCAACACACACAGAACTGTGAGCTGCTGCCAACAGGGAGCTTCAACAGGATGGAAAATGTTTACATGCAGGGAGGTGCACACTGGTGAGCCTTGAGGAGAATATGTATACTTCGTCTGTTGATTGTCAATGTGAGGCTCTCAGACTGAAGTCTCTGTCTGTCCCCAGGGAAGTTGCAAGTGCAAGTGACAAAGACAAAAAGAAAGAGTCAGCCAAGTGAAATACTTTAAAGGTTACCGTCATCCCTTCCGGGGCTGCAACTAAAAATTTGTGTAGATCAGAGAAGTTGGAAGCTTTGAATTCTGAAGCTAATGAGTTAACTTTTCATTTTGCCCTTTTCACCACACAGAGTCACAGAATGATCATAAAACTAAATAATTTTGGTGGGAAAAGAAGAAATCTAATTGATATGGTTTTAGCAGTTATTCAACTGTGTCTAACTTCACTCAGTTTGTTGACTGTGCAGGTTACCACCTCCCTGAAAGCGAGTGCCCAAAGATAAGTGCACCACCAGGCCCATTCTCCAAGAGTGAAAAAGAGAATAAGTCAGGCAGGGAGAGTCAGTGTTACGGTCTCCAGGTCTGATCATGAAGCGTGACTCAAGAGATGAAACTAGATGGATGGAGGGAGGGAGGGGAGTAACAAGCGGGGCAGGACAGATAGAAAGAGAGAGAGAGAGAGAGGTGTGATAGAGGGAGGCAGGGATGATAAAGGTCGGTCGTAAACAAGAGACACAAGACTTCTGCAATCTGTCAGGCCAGCAGAGAAGTCCACATTAAAGACAGTTTCATGCTGTAGTCAGAGATCAATAAGCATTTATTCTTCTCTGCAAGACAAACCCCATGAACAATGGTAATCAGAGGTAGCTGGGGTGGTGTCAGGGTGGCAGGATGCCTTTTTAAATGTCAACCACACATGTTAAAATCTCATGTTGTTCTTTTGATCTTGTTTTTGGTCTCAGAAAGCAGAACCGGAAACATTTTCTAGGAGAGAATTAGATTAGGAAATATCTGAGAAGTTTAACTGCATGTAATGTATTCCAAACAGTACATGGGCTATTTAGACAGGCGGAAATTAAGAAGTGAGCAATAGGTCAAAGGTCATTCAGATATACAGACAAGCAAGCTACAACTCTCTGTCTGCACTGACCATTATATTCTATTCTGTTCTATTCTATTAACTTGCACCTCAGATGCAGCATGGTAAGTGTCAGCAGTCGGCCGTTGCCCTCCATCTCCCCCATTACCCTCCACAGGACCTCCCTTTAGGATTTATACCTGCCACTTCAGCTCTGTGGTCGATATTTATGAACTACATTACTGCATTATAGAATATGTAGCTGCTGTGCAGTTGAGTCAGGGGGCCATCGATCCTCCCATTTGAGCTACTGAGCTGAGGGGACAGACACAGAGCTGTGGTCCAAACACTTTACAGGGTTTGAAGCTGGGCTCAGGGGCCACTCCATAAGGTCCCTGCTGGAGCAATAAAAATCTCCTTAAGTCTGTTACTTGCTGACAGATCAGGATGCCTGCTGCTGCTCGCTAGTGGTCAAAAGAGACACTGCAGAGTTCAGTGTTTCTCTCAGCAGCAGTAGGAGTCAGCAGTCCTGTCATTTCTACTACCACTACAACTAATCATGAAATGATTATGGACTCATTTTCATGTTTTTATTTGGGATAACTGTGCAGTAAACACACAGAATATTGAATATATTCTAGTAGTTATCAGTCATTGTGTGTGTGTTTACCAGTAAGTTAAAAAATTACACATCAAAAAATATGATTTTTCTTCACATCAGGGAGTTATGAGTTTAAAAAAGCTAATTTTGATTTGACATCTACACAAGGGTCTCAGCATAAATCTGGGGGGGTTGGAAGATGATTAACAGAATAAGAAAGCTCAAAGTTATGTCATGTTAATCTTGTCAGGCATTGCCTGATCTTTGCTTTTTGGTTCATTTTAATGCTTCGGGACTCTATGAATGATTCACATGAAATAATGAAAATCACTCTGTTTGAAGTAGTCACAACTGCTGGACCAAAACATCCATCACAAGAAGATCGCCTGTCTAAATCCTTGTTTAACATGTTTTTTTGGCATTATGTCTTTATCTTGGTTATCTAATGTTAAGTCTGAAATTATCTTTAAAATTAGATTTAAATATCAAGGTCACCAAAACACATCTACATTGTATCCATTATGCACACTTTGTGACAAAAACCATTAGCAGACATCTCACAGTAAGATTCAAATTAAATACTTCAGTTTGACAGTTTCCTTTAGGATAGCAGTAAGGATTGTAAGGACTATTACTGAAATCTTCCCAGTACATTTCAAACTGATTAAAAATCACTTGAAGCTATGACAAGCAGATCATCTGTGACCGCAACAACAAGCACAATCTTTCGAAATTTCATCATCAATATAAACATGAGTGGACCAGATAATGAGTAAGCTTGGCGTTGCTCTTCAGGCTGCTGCCGTTTAACTGAAAACGACACTGCTGGTCATTCAGAGAAGCAGACGAACACTGAGAATAAAAACATCAAGCCGGATGGAGTTGTAAGCATGACTGTAAACACATTGTCACAATATATAATAATGATGTTGTCGCTCTAGATTTGTGTGTGTGTGTGTATGCGTGAGAACATACAAAGAGAGGGAGGGGGAGTGAGGGAAGTTTCGTGGGAAAAAAACATGCCGCAGAGAGATGGCAGTTTAATTAGCAGCAGAGGGTTTTAATCAGATAACTGATTCGAACAGTGAGAGGACTTTAATTAGTTGCTGGTGGCTGCACTAGGCCACAGCATGACCATGCAGACTGCATATAGTGGTCACTGGATGAATGGAAATAGGAAGTGAACTCTGTGGTGTTAAAGCGTCTGGGTTGAGAGAAAGGAGGAGGAGTTGGAGGGAACAGTTGAGCAAGGGTGGAGAGGTTGGGGAGGGAAGGATGGGGTCGACGATGTGAGTGCTGAAAGGTTGTGCGGGGTCACAGAGTGTAGCATGACTGACAGAGCAGGATGAGCCGTGGGAGGAGAGGGGGAGGCTGAGAGCTTTTAAAAAAGGGGTTGGCGACAGTGGAGTGGTAGGATTAGATGGAGCAGAAGGAAGGAGGGGATTCATGGGGAGAAGGCTAAACTGTTTAGATGGGGTTAAAGGAAAAGGGAAGAAAGATGGCAAGAGGTCAGGGGCACACATCCTCTCAGTTATGAACTTTGAGATGACGTTTTGTCATGTCTACATTTTGTCTATGACCAGAAATGAAACGCCAGTCAGTTCGTTTCAATAATTTATCTTTCTCCAAGCTGTGAGTGCTGTGAGTGCTTTAACATACCTATAAAAAGCTTTATAATGCTGTAGTCACTACAAGTGCATCCTGTACTCCAAAAGTGGATATTTTGGCAAATAACAAATACAATACCAGTCCCTACTTTATTGACATGGTCAGTATAAACATTTTCTGACCTACAAGATACAGCATGTTAATTAACCACATTAAGTAAATAGAGAATGAAATCTGCTCTGCATTGTATTTCCTTTGAAACAGTTTTGCTGTTGCAAATTAGCTGTATATAGATGTACTTTCTAGGAGACATGTGTTGGCTGTGCAGGTAGAGTAGTAGTAGTACAGTACAGTATAGTATGGTATAGTACAGGCTGTGAAGGCAGTGAGAGTGAACCAAACCAATGAGCTGAAAATCACTAAAATGCTCCATAAAGATAAGGGGGTCTGCAGAGTTGGAGATAATCTTATATTAGATGTTTTCATTTGATCCAGTGTTAATATACAGTATACATATTATTGATTAATGCATATTTAAATTTAAGGGGAATAAAAGAGGACAACTGTATATTAAAGGGTTAAGATGATGCTTAATTTGCCACAGACACAACCTGTTCAATAATACAGATTAAGGATCAGGTTTGGTACAACGTCAGACTACAGGTTGTTTAAAGGCAGACATCTCATCAATGTGAATGAGTTTGTGACTAAGAACTAATAGTGCACTTAATTAGACATGGAAAAACTAAACCCACTTGTGCTCTCCTCTCTAATATCCTGCAGTTTTAAACTCTCCTAATAAAGCAAGTCATTTACTCTTCCCATTGTAGGGGCCTTATCGTATTGTCATTTAATAGACCTTTTCTTACAGCAGAGATTTTGACTCGTCACAGTAGGTAAAACACAGGCGGAACTAATGACATTAAAAAGGGCTCTGTTCAAGCAATTAATACAGTGCAACAGGGACTAATGTTATCAGTTGTCTGTATGAAATGTCTACTGTGAAAAAGGTCTGTTATAGAAAACAAAACATTACTCGCATTTCAGTGGAAGAGAGATATACCTAAACTTTTAGTCATGAAAAAAAGAGACATCAATGGCAGAAAGAAGAGTGATTTAGAGAGACAGGCATAGATAAAGTGTTGGACAGAGGTGGTAAGAATGAAAATAAAGAGATAATACTGAAATGAATTCAGCTAAGGAGAGAGGAACAGTGTACAAGGTTGATATGGATGAGCCAGGACAGTCCTGTCTGACACACACTGTTACAAGTAAACTTGCCCTTTTCCTTTTGCTTTGCTGTCTCCACTGGGCCCGCGAGGTCCTTCTGCTTTGTCTGAGCTGTCTGACCAGATGCATGCTGTTACTCAACAGTGCATCTGGCTGTGTGATCGTACAGAGAGAGAGAGAGGTGACAGAGCGATATGCAGCAAGATGGTAAGAGAGTGGTTTTCTCTGTTTGCCTGCCCTATTGGAGAACAAGCAGTGCTGGGATGTCACCTCGGTTGGAGATGGTGCCAAAACACCAGCCGACTGATTGTGACACTACAGGGCAATATTCTCCTCCTGTGAACCTGACCAGTTCCTGCTTCGCTGCAGATGCTCTGCTTGTTTGAAATCACACTTTTCTTTCCTTTTCCTCCTCCTAAGTGCATACATGTGTTGAAATATGTGTACACACACAAAAAAAGCAGCACGCAATACTGTTTAACAGCAGAATGTTTCTCTCCCATATACTGTATTAAAGCTGAAATTATTTTAAAATAATTAAAAAATTATTATGATTTATACAATGGGCATAATGACTGTTTTCTAAATCCTGACTAAAAAGTTTACTCACTACTGCATTTAATATTTAATTCATACAAACTATTGTGATACTTGTTTTATTCTTTGAGGCTTTTGAATCCCAGTAAAGCTTCTTTAATTCCCTAATTAAATTGAAGCTTATCACAAAGGACATGCAGATGAGTTGAGCACAGGAACTTCTCAACTTTAAGACAATTAAGATGTGGGTTATGCAAAAGTTGCTTTTAACTAAACAAGAAAATGAAAATGCAAATATTTTGTACACTTGGTGCAAATTTCAACAATAAAATGTCTCCCTCTGACAACAACATGAGAAAGTCAGAAAAATGTATAATGTCCTCTGTACATTCTTAAGAGTGGTAAATAATGAGATTTTAAATCAGGTATATCACCGAAGAAATCATTTAAACATATGGTTATGTAATTAAAGTGGAACATATCCAATAAATGACAAAGGTTACTGGTTGACCTTTTAGCTCTAAAGCTCAACGCTCTGGGAAAACACCTCCAAATATTTGTTCTTTAGTGTTAAATGTCAAAAGGGCTTTTTAAATGTCCATCACTATCTTGCAGGCAGTATATCTCCCTGTGACCTTTGGGAATGAACTTACTGTGATTAAGGTGTTGGTGAAAAAAGCAGAAAGAAAAGCTGCAACAGGAAAACAGAGAAAAGCTGGAGAATGAGTAAAAAAGAACAACAGTGTGAATGAAAGACAAAAAGAAAGATCTCCTGTTTCTCCCCAGTCCAGACCGGTGGGTGGAGACTCTCCCTCAGCTTTTCTCTGCATCTTGCGGAATCAAAAAATACATTTCTGCAAATAGATTCTCTGCCTCTGTCACACTGAACCACATCAGGCAGCCAAAATTGCTTCTCTTCTCTTCTCTTCTCTTCTCACTCAATGGTGGAGCTTTTTAACATTTCATGATCAACTGATCTGAATGTATTTCTCTATTAGCCACCCATATCCCTTTAATTTCACCAATCACACCCTCTCTGCATTTTCTCTCTCTTCCATCAAACCTCTCTTTATGCTCTCTTTATACTTCACTTTCCCCACCAGCCCATGTGTGGCACTTAATAACCGTGACTTTCCCCCTCTGAGCCTGAACAACAACCTCAGCTGACTTCACTCCCCATCGACACAGTTTAGTTTGCTGTGATGGAAGTCTGCACGAGCAAAACATACAATAACCTGCGTAATATGACAAAAGTAGTGTTTGTCCTCAACAGTCTCATACATGTTGTTCTGTGTGAAGTGAAATAAAAATTTCTTTTTTGAATTCTTTTTTGTCTCTCACACTCTTTCCCTGGTGTGCATGCATATCAGTAAACATAAGTGTGTGTGTGAGTGTGTGTGTGCATGTTCATTAATGCCATGATAGAAGCAGATATACAGGTAGTGGCAGTTTCTGGGCAAGGTAAGTAGGTTAGGAGGGGTGAATATTGCGGGAGGACAGATACAAAAACATCGTCTGATGCTGAATACTAAAACGTGTACACACATAGATTCATGCAGGTTCTGTTCAGGCACGCACACAGGCATAACTTCATGAAATATTAAGGGATAAATCAACTAAAAGCTATTTCTGTCCATCCTGTTATTTGTTGGCTTATAAAATAATACTGCGCATATCTGTCTCAGTTTTACAAAACATGAATTTAAGAAATTTCACATTTCACACAAAGAACATACTTTGGATGCATATTTAAGTTGTTTCCAATGACAGGGTAAAAAATGTCCCATGAAGCTCCTTTATGAGATTTTACTACCCAAATTCAAAGCAGAGCACAGAGCTAAAAAATAAAGAAGTTTCAGTGATAGAAATGAATTTGAATCTTTACCTCAATGAACAGTATAATGTTTAAAACCCATTACTGCTGCATTTTTTTTTCCTTTAAAGATGATATAGTAATCAGTCTGGGCTTCCATGCTCTAGTATAATTCCAATGCAATTCCATGCAGCGCTGCTATGCTTTAATAGCTTTCCATTATTTGAACTGGGCAGACAGTGCAGCCTTCGAGCCTCTATTGTAGAGCAGCTAATGCTTTAAGCTGCCTGCGCATTGTTATGCGTACAAAATCAATTAAGTGACTAAATAGGTCATTTACAGCTCAGCACTGAAAATATGTGATCTCGGTGTGTGTGTGTGTGTGTGTGTGTGTGTGTGTGTGTGTGTGTGTGTGTGCTGCATCTATCTCAGGAGCTATACTGAGTGTATGTGGGGATAATTCTTTGGGTTAGAAGTATTGTAGTTACACTTTTTTTTTCAGAGAAATGACACAATTTTCTCAAACTGTATTCAGACAAATGATAGATAGATAGATAGATAGATAGATAGATAGATAGATAGATAGATAGATAGATAGATAGATAGATAGCATAGAAGAACAACTAAGGCTACTTGGCTAAGATGGATATTTTTGCAGTGGAGCTGGCAGAACCGGTTAGAGCCATAGCTGAAAACCATTTCATTAGGCCTATTCCAAACTTATCACCTGTGAGTCACTGTGAGTCAGGTCGCTGAGTTTTGCCCGTGGGTGAGTGGGTGGGAGTGTGGGTCGCTGGGACGGACGGAGGGAGGAGGGAGGCGGGACGTGCAGAAGTTGTCCATGTCTGGAGAACGCACCGCGAGTCCAACCTCTCCACGCTCCGGAGCGCAGAGGAAAATGTTGCTCTGATCTTCAGGCTGCGCAGACTCCTGTAGCGGGTTACTGACAAGAATCCCCTCATCAGCGTCATCTGTTATCCGTAGGAAGCGTCGCCAAGCGTCGATGTATCGATGAATTTCCCCGGGAAACTAACGTACGTGCTCCTGCTGGTGCTCGTCGCAGCGCAAGGTAAGACACGGCGCGCCGTGGATCAGTGCTGGACCCGCAACGCCAGAAGTGCCGCTGTACTCGTTACTTTAGGCTTAGCGTCACTTCATGGTGTTAGACCTGTGAGCGGTTCGTGACCTTGCTTGTGAAATCAGTTTTACCACCTCAGGTGAACTTCCCTTGAGCGCGTCTGAGAGAAAACAAACCGCTTTTATTCCCAGTTCAGAAAGCAAAGCTTGATAAAAACCGGTCGGGATAATTCTGTGTTTGGAAAGGCAGGTACACTTCTCTTTTCTCTCACTTTTCTCTGTTCAGTTTATCCTGAGAGTCCAGGAAGCCCACCCCCACCCCTCCACTCCCACCCCCAAATCTCCTATATGCTCTCAAAACTTGTACTATGGTGAAGGCTATGTGGTGGGGGCCCCTAATCGGATCTGTTGGCACGGAATAATTCAGACAAGATACCTTAACATGCACACAGGGTTCAGTGTCCCCGGGAGCTGATGATCTGTGATGGTGACATGTCGCATTATGGCTAATACCTCAGCCCCTGGAGCTACTGTGAGGCACCCATGCATGAACAAAACAAGCCAAGGCATGGATGACATACATTTCTCCAACAGCAGCCCGTTAACTGTCAGTGTTGATTTCATCCCTGAATCTTCCAGATGTGCAGGGGACGTGGGCCCCCTCCACCCACTGAGGTCAGAAATCAGAGTCAGGTACAGTGCATTACAGTGAGCTCAAACACATTTCAGAAAGTGGATGGTTGCCAGTGGTCTCTAACAAGTAGTAAAAGTTACAGTGGAAGCTCTGAGGAAAAGTGTGATTTAATATCTGTAGTTTGTGACATTAAATCACAACTGGATCACTTTGGCACACATTTTGTGTGATTTATTTTGCCGTCTGTGTGAATCATCTCCTTCACAGCCTATTTCTTATTCTCTAAGGACTTGAGCTCATGTAAGGCTGCCAGTCCCCCCGTGCGCTTTAAAACAGCAGATACTGAAGCGGGGTCCTTGAGTGGCTCCCAAGGGACCCAGAGCAGAGCAAAGACTAGATGAACACTTTAAAGCAAAACTTTTATGCTGTGCTATGCTGTGTAACTGAATTGTTATTTTAATCCTGAATGTTACCTCTTTCACATCCACAAAGAGGACGCAGAAACAGGTTTCCTGGGAGAGTGTCTTCACAGATGGGAGCACCCAGACTAATGGGGAGCCTATCTGTCTATGTGTAGGATCAATAACTTGCTTTAAAGTGGTAAATATTTTTTGGCAGTGCATTTGTTCAAACATTGTGGGATGTACTTTAATGTCTTTTTCTGTGGATGCTCTGCTGCTGAAGTTAAAGTTTCTGTCCTATAAATGCAGAGATCAGTAACTACAGGAGTACTTCAGATGAGAAAAAGAGTTGAAAGTTTTCAGGCAGAGGTATTGGTTTCATTTATGCATCTTTAGGCTTAAAAATAGTATCTATGTGCTAACACGTTCAGCTTTCTTGTCTATTGTAACTTCTTTGTTTAAGGAAATAAACTGATTATTTAAGGACAATAGTCCCTATGAATTAAATATCTCGGATTTGCTGGGCATCTGCTGGTCCATGTACTGCTGTTATTAAAAGTTATATAAAAATAATTTTAATAAATCAATTTACAATTTAACACATCTAAAATTTTAATTTAAACAGTATCTTAACCACACTAAATCATATGAATTTCACTAGCTCTTGACACTCTGCTTAGCTAGTTAGCTTTAGTGTGGGTTTTATTCCTTGACAAGCTTCATTTAATTAGCGGTTATGTGAAATAACAAATAACACACTGAATTACATAGATTTACGTCCATTAGATTCAGTAAATTTTTTTGCGATTACAGATAAGCGCCAGGAAAAACAGCTGTGTAAATAATTTAGTTTTAGCTTTAACTTTAGGTGAGCTTTGGCCATCATTTTCCCCAGCTAGCTCTCACTTGATATACTGCAGCTAACTTGCTTGCTTTGTCTGGCTGTTCCTGCAAAATTAAAAAGCTGTTTTCATAGAAATTCAACATTCAGTTTTTAAATGAATTTTCAGCAAATATGCACTTTTTAGGGTAGTGGCCTATAAGTGGCATGTTTCTTGGTTTGTTGAAACATGATGGGTATTGCTGGTCATACTAAACACCCAAGTCTTCTTCAATTTACCCCAAACCAACAGAAACTTTTCCTGGGACTGACCTAGGAGATACAGCATGCTTTAGAGACCGTAGGAGGTGTGATTATTCTGGCTATAGATTGGATCACGTCTATGGTATATGAACATGTTGTGACTTCTTCATTGTAACAGCGAGTATGTCCCAGATGTGGTACTCTGAGTCCCCCCGTGGGAGCAGCACTAAGTGTCTTTGTATTGTCACGCTCCAGTCATCATGTGAAATACACTGGCTTCACACATCCTGTAACTTGATGCAGACTACCTCACTTCTCTCTTTCTCTGCCTCACCCTGTCACTCTCTTCAGTTGGATGGATTTGTCGCTTTGCCCTTGAACTGGGCGAAATTCAAAAGGAACAAGAAAACAGTGCTATGACGGGGTAGCAACGTCAATACTCTCACAGCAGAACAGATTTTGCCCAAGTTAGGGGAAATCTACTTTGTATTTTTTCTAGTTAGAGGTGGTTAACTTAAGTAAAAACCAGAAAAATGACAGGATTTTGCCCTCACCTTCATCTTTCCCACACACTATCCTCCACTTCCTTCCCTCAATCCCTCATTGGCTGTGGGGGCTTTTGTATGATTTTGAACAGGGGCTGTGTATGCAGATAAGTGCCTGAAAAATACACAGTGACACACACACACACACACACACACGCGCACACACACACACACACTCCCAGTGGGGGTCTGATTAGTGGGCTGCAGAAGGTATTGTCTCCTGCCATCCAGGATCAAGTGATTTGTCCCCATAACAGAGGAAATGCTGATCCTGCAGTCCATAGGATTTGGGCATTTTAGTCAAAAATAGACTCTGGTTGGAGTGGCTTGGAGGTAAGGAGTGAGGGATCTGTACAGCAAGGGGTTGGTAGTTGACATTCAAAATAAAGTCACAGCCTGTGGGATAGACTGTGTTTCACATAGACATATTCCAGGACATCATGGGGTCCTTAAAGATTGAGATGAAAATGAGTGAAATTGCATGATGCATTTCCCCGCAGCACCTTTCGCCTGCATCATCTCCAGCAGAAACAGCTGAGAGAGATGTCAAGCCATGCCTGCATTATACTGATCTGATCCGCATCATGTTTCAGGCTTGACCCTTTATTTCACTCTACTGTGCATTTTAAAAGGCTGCAGCTGCATGTTTACAGTATAAAGAGGATGTACCTTATTTATCCAAGAGAGCAGCAAGAAACACACACACATAAATATGTTTATATATATATACTTAGTTGAAAAAATAAGACATCACAACTGAATGTTTTCAGTCAAAAGAGGTTGCAGCATAGCCAACAGAGGGAAAAAAATTAATGTTCTTTCTTTCACCAGCATTCAAAATGCTTTATATTAAGCCTCTGTAGCTTTTATCTAAGTCTGCTTGTATCGAGTGTTCTGCTTGCATCGCAGCATCATCAAGCATATTTGCCTCTCTGCCAGACTTAAATGCTCTTCTGAGCTTGGAACTACAGAACAGCTCTCTGGTTTCTCTCCCAGAAGCAATATAGTTGTATTTAAGTCTGACAGGCGATCACTGTGTGTGTGTGTGTGTGTGTGTGTGTGTGTGTGTGTGTGTGTGTGTGTGTGTGTGTGTGTGTGTGTGTGTGGCTTAAGGACTGTGTGGTGGCTTGAGGATCCTCTTAACACGATTGTCATGTGATTATTGCAACCAAACCCCCCACTCCTTCCCTTGCACACATACTGTGTGACCACCACAGGCAGAAGCCTTATTCCACCCCCTATGGATTGGCTTACACCATCATACTCCCCTCCAACCACCACCACACACACTTTCTCTCTCTTTTTCACAGACATCCTCCTCCAGACAGCCCTGCTGCCTGATTCCTCTGGGGCATCCTGGTCTTCAGTGCTGGCAATGAATTGAGTCACGCTTTAGGATGGAGGGAGAGAGGGTGAGAAATAGAAAGCTAGAGATGAGGTTGAGTAAGATGCCTCACGTGGACTACTAGGATATCCAAACATTTTTCGCTAACTTTGCTTTCCCCATTCCTCTTTCATACCACTCATTATTTTCTATTCCCTGGTTTCTTTTTCTCTTGTGTTTTCTATCATGCGTTTGTGTAGTGTCTAAAACACTCTGTCAAGATGATAACACACACAAAGGAAGGTATTACAGGTCACACTGTTTCATGTTATAGCATTATTTATTATTTATTCATTACTAAAACTAAATTAGACCTTCAAAATATGTCAGATCTTTCTTGTCATGTTTTGCAAATGCTCAGTACATTTGGTTACACAAGTCTAGGCTCCAAAACTTTAATCTTCGCTCTTTACCTAATGACTTAACAGAAAGAAATTAAGCTCCATTCTAACAGATCCATACTACATCAGTGTCATTGATAATCATATCAATCATAATATACAATATTTCATGATTAGTTTCCTATCTTCAATCTTATGTTCAAAGCGTCCTTGTCTTTCAATCCCACCTCTGTTTTTGCACAAGTTTGCTATTTTCAAGAAACAGCGGCCTTGGCATTTCAATTGTCTGCAGTGGTCTTGTTGAACTTGTCGGTTTAAACTTGATCTCTGTATTCTTGAAGGTATTCTTGAGAAATGGAACAGGCCCAGCATCATGTGCTATGATCAACAGAAGCGAAGAACACTGTACACTAACCCTAACACTAAAATATGAGAGGTTCTCCGGTTTTAATGTCCAAGCTTCCAGCTCAGAATCGATCAGTAGTAAACCCTCCATTGATCCATCCAGCCATTCATCCATTTTCCATTCACTTGTCTATGTCTGGGTTGTGGAAACACAGCCCAACATCCTTTCCTTATGAATTTGATGGATTCCTAGAACTTGTCAGGAAATTTAATCTCTCCAGCTTGTCCCGGGCCTACCCCAGAGTCTTCCTCACGCCAGAGGGAGGAAACTGTCATTTACCATCCTGAGTGACTTCTGGCAGGAAGAGTGGGAGGAACTCCTCCTGTCTCTCAGTTCTTAACAACGCCTTAAAGAGCAAACATAGCCAAAAAGTCATTTTATCCACTTATATCCATTATTTTATTGCTGAAGTACTCAGGGCTTGAGGCTGAAGGTGAAGGTCAGGCTGAAGATGGGCTGGTTAACTTTGTCACAATTCAATCTCTTTTAGCAGCTCCTTATCTTGCCTGGGGATAATCAGACAATTAAGCCTAAGTAGTTAAAACAGGGAAGAAAAGGCTTGTTCTGTTGAGTATAAAAATGATATTGTAGGAAAGCCATTTTCAATATTCAAAGCAACTGCACTGCAGATACTCGTCACGTGTCTTTTGCAAGGTTTTCAGACTGCAAGGTGTCTCAGAGTTCTTCCCACACTTCGTGGTTGTTTGATATCAATACACATTAGATATTTTTCTGTTTCTTTTCTTCCATAAAACTGCTTGCTGCTGTTGAATTGACATCACATCTCTTAACAGAGCTCTAGGTTAATTCTTAATTTCCTTGTTTTACAACATAGAGTATTATACAGGACTTAAATAACATTGCAGAAATTTTTTTCAGGCATTTCAGGTTATGTTGATTTAACGTTGTGTGTCCTGCTGATGTATACACAAGTGAATTCTGTAGTTTGAACTAATATAACTGCAAGCTATGCAGTTTCTACAGGGATAGATTGGAGAATATGGCAACACTTAGAAAGAATATACTTAAAAACAGATGCAAAGGGGTTATATGTAACAAGGCAGTTGATGATTAAAGCTGTCTCAATGTTTTTCGAAAAAGAGCTTCTCCCAGTGTGTCTATGACTTTATCGTATGCCTCCGTCATTAACGAGTGCTCCAGGTATGAAGGCTACATACATCTATCCAACATATCAGCTGACAGTTGGAAAGTCACTTTTCCAATGACTTGAAATGAGTGGAAATCTTTAAGATTTGAAAATTGCTGTAGATTTGGGCCTTAAAAGCCCAGAAGTCTCCAAAATGATAACTTAAGACTGGTTCAGTCGATGCTGCTGTTGTGCGCGATCAACAGGCGAGCTCCAGCCTCAGTGCAGGGGAGATAGATAGACATTAGTACTGATTACTCAGTTACCTGCAGCTGCGACTGCAGCGCTGTGAAAAGCGCTGTGAACCCCCACTGCACAGACAACATTTCTAAACCGTGTTTCTGAGTCCAAAACAATACGCCGTGACATTTCCATCTCCTGCTGCAATGAAGCAATTCTCTAAATGCTCTAACTTTAGCTGCTTTTAAAACTAAACATATGGTCACCACAGCTGTTTAGTGTCTGTAAGTCACATTTAAGTTTTCAGTAGAATGGTTAAGTATTGAGTTTTATTTCTGATAGAGCAGTCTAACCTCCCTTTCCCTCCCATTTCCCTTTATCCTGGTGAGCAGCCTGGCTGTCTATCTGGCCCCCTTATTCATTACAGTTGTCAATAAATCCACAGGAACTGTTATGCCGGGCCACACAATATTTTGTTTTCTTTTTTTTGGGATGAGGTTGGTGTCAGATTAGTTGACTGTGGAGTCATTAATTCTTGCTGTGACTTGGCAAGTGGAAATAAACCAAATTATTCACAGCTTCCTCAACCTGCTTGATGTACACAGGTGATTGGGAAGGAAGTGCTAGGGACTGACTTAATACCAGTGCTCTCTTTTTCTCACATTTAAACTGATTTGAATCATTTTTACACAAGGAAACATGAAGGCACACATTTATATGGCACTAAAAAATGAGCTTTCCATAACTGAATGAATATAAGGTAAAGTGGAAATTTTATAATGACGTTGATAAAGACTGTAGTAAATGTGGATCTGATCGACACCTGAGTCATGTGAAGAAGTCAGCACTGGGACTGATACCAATCCAGTGTATCAGACCGAAGCATTGCTACCTGGCATCACCAACATCTTTTCTCTTGTGCTTCGCCATGTTTACAGTTATGTGAGGAAAACTGCTCCATGCGCCACTAGTCATTGTTGAAGGACACATTATGGAAGTTGTCACATAGGTGAGAAGTGAGGAAAAAAATGAAAAAAATATGACAACACCCCACGTCTGTGATGTAGGGCCTTTGATTACCGTTCTGATGGTCTGATTCCAACATTAAAGGCTTCACATGCTCAAGTTTTGTTCTGACAATTTATAATAATCATATTATTGGATTGGGCTACTTATATATACTATTGCCTCATTAGATCATCTTTAAAAATGTCTTCTATTTTTTCTTTTTATAAAAATGGGAATTTACTCACATTGTCTTGTAACATATGAAAAGAATCTGCCGTCGAAGCTCCTACATCTTCTCAGATTAAAGCATGGAAGCAAGGAACTACTGAATTTCATGCATCAGTGAAATAAATCATGCTGTTCAGAGTGGACCAAATTAAAGGTGAAAGGACATACTGTACATAAATAGGAACATGGCACACACACATACACACATATAAGCAAACCAAGCAATAAGGGTTATAACATGCACCATATACTTGATGGGATAGTCAAAGCACATGCAGTAATCAGTGTGGATCCTCTTATGCGTCATTCAGCATGTCACGGTCAGGCCATCAAAAACCCTCGAGAGCAGAGACACGCTATCTAGCTTTTCTCTGCTCGTTCTCCCTGTCACTTTTCTCCTCCTATCTCTTCTCTCCACTCTCTCTCTCTTTGTATCTTTTTTCCATGCACTCGCACTCACTGTCAGCAGTGTATTATTGGAGGGTAATTAGTTCCTTCAGAGTGTCCACCACTTGCTCCCAGGCTCATCCTGTTAAGCACATGCCTGATCAAAGACAGGCCTTGGCTTTTCCTGCAGCTTTAGGCTCCTGTAGTCACGAGAGACAGACTCACTGTTTGGCTTGCTAATTCTAAATCAATGTGGCTATTTAAGGGTGAAATGCATGACTGCTTGGCTTGGCTTCTTCCGCATTAGAAGAAAGGCTTGTCACTTTGTTAGAGCATCACAATGACAGGGAAAGGAAAGAGCACACGTCTGGTTAAATGTAAGATAACTGTCAAGTTGATTTCACGTGATTTTCACAGACTCATCTGTGGGATTATTGGACATTTTGGTCAGAGGTGCACTGACCGTTGCTCTCGCAGTGAAACGCCGGAGGAGAGGAAAACGTGCCGGTGCGCTTGCGCGTCTCCGCCGGCGCGGACTCCGCACACCTCTCCCAGGTATCTTTCTCTCCAACGTGCGTTCACTGCCCAACAAACTGGATGAACTTCAGCTACTGGTGCAGAAGAACAGAGACTTTTCCTCATCTGCCGTCCTGTGCTTCACGGAGACGTGGCTGTGTGGATCGACTCCGAACTCTGCGCTGGAGCTGGCCGGCTTCCAACTCTTCAGAGCGGATCGCGACACAGAGCTGTCCGGCAAAACCAAAGGTGGAGGAATCTGCTTTTATGCAAACAGTGGCTGGTGCAAAGACGTGACAGTGATCCTGCAGCACTGTTCTCCTGACCTGGAGACTTTCATCATAAACTGCAGGCCCTTCTACTCCCCCCGTGAGTTCACCTCAATCATCCTGGTCGGTGTTTACATCCCACCACAGGCCAACGTGCAGGAGGCACAGCGGGCGCTCGCCGACCAGATACTGTGTGTGGAGCAGACCAACCCGGACTCCGTAGTTATTGTCCTTGGTGACTTTAACAAAGGGAACCTCAGCCACGAACTGCCCAAATACAGACAGTTTGTTAATTGCCCGACCAGAGAGGGGAACACTCTGGACCACTGTTACACCACAATCAGTGGTGCTTATCACGCCGTCCCCCGGGCTGCACTGGGCCACTCTGACCATGTCATGGTCCACCTGATTCCCACATACAGGCAGAAACTAAAACTGTGTAAACCTGCTGTGAGGACATCAAAGCAGTGGTGCAGTGAAGCCATAGAGGATCTGCGGGCATGTTTGGACTGCACTGACTGGGAGGTGTTCAGGACTGCTTCCAACAGTCTGGATGAGTTCACAGAGGCTGTGACGTCATACATCAGCTTCTGTGAGGACTGCTGTATCCCATCACGCACCAGGGTGAGTTATAACAATGACAAACCCTGGTTCACAGCTAAGCTCAGTCAGCTCAGGAGGCAAAAGGAGGAAGCTTTCAGGAGTGGGGACAGGGACAAGTTTAAAGAGTCCAAGTACAGGTTTAGCAAAGCGGTGAGAGAAGCTAAACGACTGTACTCTGAGAAACTTCAGCTCCAGTTCTCAGCCAATGACTCTGCTTCTGTCTGGAAAGGGCTCAGACAGATCACTAACTACAAACCTAAACCCCCCCACTCCATTAATGACTTCCGTCTGGCCAACGATCTGAATGAGTTCTACTGCCGCTTTGAAAGACAGTGGGACAAGCCTGACACTAACCTCCACATCAGAGCCACATCAGAACCCCCCTCCTCCTCCTCTACCAAAGGAACGTCTCTCTCTATCCTGGAGAGAGATGTCAACAGGCTTTTTAAGAAGCAGAACCCCCGCAAAGCAGCCGGTCCTGACTCTGTCTCTCCATCATCCCTGAAGCACTGTGCTGATCAGCTGTCTCCAGTGTTCACGGACATCTTCAACACCTCACTGGAGACCTGCCACGTGCCAGCCTGCTTCAAATCCTCCACCATCATCCCTGTCCCCAAAAAACCAAGGCCCACAGGACTAAATGACTATAGACCCATTGCCCTGACCTCTGTGGTCATGAAATCATTTGAGCGTCTTGTCCTGTCCCACCTCAAATCCATCACTGACCCACTCCTGGACCCCCTGCAGTTCGCCTACAGAGCCAACAGGTCTGTAGACGACGCCGTCAACATGGCTCTCCACTTCATCCTCCAGCACCTGGACTCCTCAGGGACCTATGCCAGGATCCTGTTTGTGGACTTCAGCTCTGCCTTCAACACCATCATCCCGGCTCTGCTGCAGGACAAGCTCTCCCAGCTGAGCGTGCCTGACTCCACCTGCAGGTGGATCACCGACTTCCTGTCTGACAGGAGGCAGCACGTGAAGCTAGGAAAGCACGTGTCTGACTCCCAGACCATCAGCACTGGATCCCCGCAAGGCTGCGTTCTTTCTCCTCTGCTCTTCTCCCTGTACACCAACACCTGCACCTCCAGCCATCAGTCTGTCAAGCTCCTGAAGTTTGCAGACGACACCACTCTCATTGGACTCATCTCTGATGGCGATGAGTCTGCCTACAGGTGGGAGACTGAGCGTCTGGTGACCTGGTGCAGGCAGAACAACCTAGAGCTAAACGCTCTGAAGACAGTGGAAATGATAGTGGACTTCAGGAAGAGCCCAGCCCCACCCACCCCCATCACCCTGTGTGACTCCCCCGTGGCTACCGTGGAGCATTTTCGCTTCTTGGGAACCACCATCACACAGGATCTCAAATGGGAGCTAAACATCAGCTCCCTCATCAAAAAAGCTCAGCAGAGGATGTATTTCCTGAGGCAATTGAAGAAGTTCAACCTGCCAAGGACTATGATGGTGAACTTCTACACCTCCATCATCGAGTCCATCCTCACCTCCTCCATCACCATCTGGTACGCTGCTGCCACGGAGAGGGACAATAACAGACTGCAGCGTATCATCCACTCTGCTGAGAAGGTGATTGGCTGCAATCTTCCGTCCCTCCAGGACCTGTACGCCTCAAGGACTCTGAGGCGTGCAGGGAAGATTGTAGCTGACTCCTCCCACCCTGGACACAAACTCTTTGAGACACTCCCCTCTGGCAGGAGGCTGCGGTCCTTCAGGACCAAAACCTCTCGCCACAAAAATAGCTTCTTCCCATCTGCTATTAGCCTCATCAACAAGGCTAGAGAGCCCCACTGTTGCTGATCAATTGCACCAATCACCAGAAAAAATTCCTTGTATGTGAAAACATACTTGGCAATAAAACTGATTCTGATTCTGATTCTGATTCTGATTCTGATTTTCATCATCAGAGGCAAAGACAGTTTTGTCCGCAATGACTAACAACTTTGTAAAGCTTGAGGCAAGTGAGCTGATAAAAGACAAGACACATTTTGTCACGCCTTCTGGAGCTGTTTTTGACAATCTTTATGGTCATTATTTGGCCAGGTTAAAATCCCTGATCCCTAAACTTTGCACCCGTGTCATCATCAGGTCAAAATTTTAACACTGCCAGCACCTAGCTGTACTTTGTGGTTAGTGCTAATTAGCAAATCTTAGCATGCTAATGTGCTAAGCAAAGATGGTGAACAAGGTAAACATTATATCTGCTAAATATCCACATGTTAGCATTGTCATTGTGAGCATATTAGCATGCTGATGTTGGCATTTAGTTCAAAGCATCACTGTGTTTAAGTAAAGCCTCATGGAGCTGCTAGCATGACAGACTCTCTCATTTCAATGTGAAGTTTTGCTTGACCTGAAACATCATCAGATCGAATATGTTGCATAACAGATCGAAGCTTTATGAGGCTATTATATTGTAAATATAACTCAACATCTGGATCAGGCGTGCCCTGGAATTTAACTGTATGTTTGTAAAAGCGAGAAAACTCTTCATTAATTATCTTTCGTCATAAATGTTTTTATCACTCACTGCCTGCAACTTTCACATGCACTCTCATTATGCACGCAAATGAACCCTTATGGTTGCCACAGGGAGTGTGGCAAACAGTAAATGTGAAGTGCTGAATCAACTGAGGAGAAAGTGCAAAGGTTATAATTAACCTCCTTTAAATGAAGGATGCTTAAGATCTTCAGTGGCAGAACAAAGGAGGGAATTAAGGGAGTGACTGTGCCAACAGACGAAGAAAAAAATGATTGGCTTTATTTTTTTATTTTTTTGTCATAGTGAACAAAAGGTCCAATTAATTGACTGATTTTAATTGCCCTGGTGTCCCCTCGGCCAATTAGAGGCTTAAACAAGGTTCTGGCAGTAGCAGTGAATCGGAGCAGCGGGCAGTTTTTAAGACAGGTACCAAAAGCTGAAATTACACAAGCATCTCTTGGGAGAGGCCTTTTCATTAAGCTTTAAGACTCAGCTCGCCTCTGTCAGTGACCTCAGAAAACTTCTAAAGAGTTCTGAAGCCACTATAATATAATGTAACTTTTTACCCATACAGCGTACTGTATCTAGATCTGACCTGTTCTAGTTTTATTTTTAGTTAACTTCTTGGAATAGTTTTGTATTTCCTGTTGAAATTAGCTTCACTGAAATCAAATCAAACTATTTCTTCTGATTTACTCCCTCAGATATCATTGGTTCATCAGACTGATGAAAGCAATGCAGATGGTGTTGTTTGGGGTAATAAAAATAACAGAATAAAAGCTGTACGACCTGATTTTCATTTATCTCAGAGGACTTCAATGGCTTCAGCCTCCACTGGTCTGCACCCTGCTGTGTGTTCTCTATCTAAATTTGAAATTAAATGAGACTCACACCTCACAATGAATCAAAGGAGGGACTGATAAAGATTGAAGTTTAATTGTAAGGGTGATAAATGGGGATAAATTAAATCATTGCATACTCTCCCATTTGCTGCAGCATTCTGTCATTGTTTTGATTTGGACCTTTATGTGGGACTTAATATTGTCTGGAGTCCTTTGTGTGTTTGTTTGTGGTTTTATGTGCACCAGATGTTGTGATTATATAAGTGCTGTTAGCGTTTTAGAGATTGAATTTTCTACCTAGTCTACCCCTGAGATGTGGAGGTCCCCTGTGATTTAAATTAAAATTGTACTGTGGTTGAAGAGGTGTCTTCACAGTGTTTCTGAAAAATGATTGTTAGGCTGTAACATTTGGTGACATGATTCAGATTTAAATAGCTCCTAAAATAAGCATCAAGGGATAAAATTCAATTCAGACGGTTATTTCCCTTGGCCTTGGCGAGGCTGATTTGTAAACACAGAGTAAATGAACAAGTCTCCTAAAATGAGAAACTAGACAGACTGTAATCTCTCATCTGCAAGATACAATTGTACTCCCAACAGCAATAAATGGAAGAACTGCTTCATATGTAGCTGTATAGACAGTGAAAATGAAATTGTTTGAGCATATAGGTTCTTCAGCAAATTATGTTTTTTGAAGGTACCATCCCAACTCAAAGTCTACATATATTCTCTCTTTCAAAGTCTGTCTCTCTATAGAAAACAACAACTGCACTTACAGTCCAGCCATGCTAGCTTTGATTAACTGGTTGTTTAGCCTGTAATTAGTTTATATTTTCACTACATATTTTTGATCAGTTGCAACGTTTGCTGTGAAAGACTGCCTCCAAAACCAATTTGTGGATAACCTACGCAGTGTTTCAGTTGTTCTTCCCTGTACCA
Source organism: Trachinotus anak (assembly GCF_046630095.1). Taxonomy (NCBI): domain Eukaryota; kingdom Metazoa; phylum Chordata; class Actinopteri; order Carangiformes; family Carangidae; genus Trachinotus; species Trachinotus anak. The sequence goes on along the minus strand of NW_027273872.1, from coordinate 13,978,814 downwards.
GTTTCAGTGATGGGACATGACACACAAATTATTAAGAGATGATAATGAGGAAGATGATGAAGAGTAAGCTGATGGGAAAATGTCACTGTAAAGTTGTGAACCAGTTTTTCATGCTTCTGCTTCAGTTCTGAGTCAACTGACTCACAGAAAGATCGTGTCCCATTAAAGGACCATGTTTTATTTAGATGTTGTCAAGGAAACAAACCTTTTCAGTGAATGTGGCTATTTGTGTGTATATGGGTTGTGCCCCATTTGCCCTCTTGGTGAAGCACATTCTCCTCCATCTCTAAAATGGTTCATGTAGCTCACTAAGTGCAGGTTTGATGGGTTGGGACTGTGTCTAATAATGTGTGCACCACTTCTTGACTTGAAAGCTATAGAGGTCTCTGCTTTAGAAAAGAAATAATTTGTTGTTGGTTGTCTCAGTGTTTGTGTTTGAAGAATATCACTCAGTCAGTTCAAAATCCAAGGGCATACAGAAAGACTAACAGCATCTCAATGGCCAACATGGAACTAACTAACTACTGTTGGTATCCTGTGTTTAGTTAACCAGAACAAAAAGGTTATAGAGGATTTGCATAGAGGGCTTGGAGCCACCATTGAAGCCACTGGCAGTGTTTCTGTGGTTGTGCTGGTGGGGTGAGTGTGTTGCTGTCCCAAGAGAGGCAACATTTTCTGCTTGGACGGGTGTGGGTCTATGCACCATTCAAGGCATCAGTGTTTCTAGTGGCAGTTGCCCACAATATGACCTTCAATCCAGCCTTACAAAGGGCACAAACACTTGTGAAGACACGCTCAGGGACACGTCATTCTTTATCTATTTAAAGCATTTTGTATTTGGAGATATGCTAAAAGCTTTTAGGCTTTGCCTTCACTGTTTAAACATGCAGCTGAAATGCCTCTTATAACACTATTCGATCTCTCACGGCCTTCATTCCATCGACAGCAAAGAGAAATAGATTAAACATTTGAGGGGTCATTTCACCATTTCCATTTTCCCCACTCATCTCAAGGCTTTGGTTAATTTGCCCCCAGAACTCCCAGGAGCATTTCTCTCAAAACTTCAGAAATTAAGTAAAACATTGGCACACTTAAATATCCCTATTAGTGAATGGGAAAATGTACTTTTTGTAGGGGTGTGTGTTGCTTAGCCTGCCTGCTGTAGGTAGAAAGCGAAAGAGAGAGCATTGAAGAAATGTCCTATGTAAGAGAGCAACACTTTTTAATGGTTTAACCTCTAATGAGAACGTAACAATCATCTATAATATTTTGTTTAGAAGACACTAATGTTAAATCATTTTGAGTGTCTGACCTTTTCGTAATGTTGCAGTCAGGTTAAATTTTCTTGCAGTTATGGTCTTGGCAGGCTTCTCAACACCCACATTTTAATACAGTAGATTTAAAGTTACATTATTTCCCCTTGTCTCTGTGACTTTATGCCATTACAATTGTTCATAATCTTCCTCTTCCATTTCTTCCTCTTCCTCATCTCTGTTTCATTAGGCTGCTTTTCATCTAAAGCAGAGGACAGATTATTTCGGAGGTTGTTCCGGAGGTACAACCAGTTCATCCGACCGGTGGAAAATGTATCTGATCCAGTCACAGTGGAGTTTGAGGTCTCCATATCGCAACTGGTCAAAGTGGTAAGAATAGAGAATGAACAACTAATTGACTTTAATAAAAAAAATAACATGTTTTATGAAAGCACATGGATCATTCATTCATCTAAGTTCCTTTTTGCTCTGATGACTAATTTGTCCATTTCCTCTTCACAGGATGAGGTGAATCAAATTATGGAAACCAATCTGTGGCTGAGACATGTGAGTGATATTCATCCTACATGTGATGTCTGTCAAATTATTTGCACAACACTAAATTACACTAAGTTTCACCCGTCTTTCAGGTGTGGAATGACTACAAACTGAGATGGGTCCCTGTTGAGTACGACGGAATTGAGTTCATACGAGTTCCTTCCAATAAGATTTGGAGGCCAGACATCGTTTTGTACAACAAGTAAGTTTTGTTCACCCCAACCCTAACCCATCATAGGTAACCACATTAACCCACCAGGTGGCTCTTTGGCAGTGGTACCATGATGTAGTTAGCCCTCTTATGTTTTCATAAGATTACATCTTATTCTTCTAATGTTATTTATTTATGCTCACCATCTTCTGACCTTTTGAGGTAAATGCTGTAATGGCCTTTAAGTGAAATGACATTTACATCTTCTTGAAAACACTCTCTCACAGTGCCGTGGGTGATTTCCTTGTAGAAGACAAAACCAAGGCTCTGCTTAAGTTTGATGGCACCATCACCTGGATTCCTCCGGCTATTTTCAAATCCTCTTGCCCCATGGACATCACCTATTTCCCCTTTGACTACCAGAACTGCTCTATGAAGTTTGGCTCCTGGACCTATGACAAGGCTAAGATTGACTTGGTGCTCATTGGCTCAAAGGTCAGTGGGCTCAAAGGTTAATGGCCAGAAGAAATCCTGGCCATTAACAGTTGGGCAGTTTTATTCCACATGACATATTTGCTATACAGTATGTTGCTTTTTTGTGGACTGGTATTTTGTTTTTTGTGAGAACTTTCTAATGCTAAAGGTATCAGCAAGAACATTTTACTACTAAGCCACAAATACCTTTTTTACCTCATTTTCTCAATTTGGGCAAAAAATTTTATGAGACATCACAGTTTACAAACTTCTGAGAACTTCTGAACATGTTGAACTGTCCACATTTTGTCACTTTGAACTGGCTTGATTTTGAATTTCACAGAAACTGTGAAATCTAAAAATAACTTTTCACTTTTGCATTTTCGCAGGTAAACCTGAAAGACTTCTGGGAAAGTGGAGAGTGGGAGATCATCGATGCTCCGGGATACAAGCATGACATCAAGTATAACTGCTGTGAGGAGATCTACCCGGACATCACCTACTCCTTCTACATCCGCCGCCTGCCGCTCTTCTACACCATCAACCTCATCATCCCTTGCCTCCTCATCTCCTTCCTCACAGTGCTGGTCTTCTACCTCCCCTCTGACTGTGGCGAGAAAGTCACCCTGTGCATCTCCGTCCTCCTCTCCCTCACTGTGTTCCTGCTGGTCATCACCGAGACCATCCCGTCAACATCACTCGTCATCCCTCTGATCGGCGAGTACCTCCTGTTCACCATGATTTTTGTCACACTCAGCATCGTCATCACTGTCTTTGTGCTGAACGTACACTACCGCACCCCCATGACTCACACAATGCCAGAGTGGGTGAGGGCTGTGTTCCTTGGGGTCCTGCCCAGGGTGATGCTGATGAGGCGTCCTATCGACCAGGGCTGTTCCTCCCCTGCTATTACAGCAGGGACAGGCGGAGCAGGAGGAGGGAGCAGTGGAGGAAAAAAGAAGAGAAAGAACAGCATAGGAGGGGGAAGTGGCACAGGAAGTGTAAGTGTTGGAGGTATAACTGGGGGTGTAGCCTGTCCACCGCTGGAGGGTGGCGCAGGGGGAGGAGGAGCCTCCTCAGCTGGTGGCTCCATGAACTGTGTGGAGTATGGTGAGATAAACCGTGACATGAACAGGGATATGAACAGGAGGTGCCCCTACAGAGGCAAGGAGGTACCGACTCCTGTTCCACCCCCGATGGTGCCCCCTCCTCCTCCCCAGGCACCCCAGACCCAGGGGCCCCAGGAATCGGAGCTGCCCAAACTGCCAAGGCCCCTGAATGCCCCGTCACCTGTCAACGCTGTTGTTGCCTTCTCCGTGGTCTCACCAGAGATCAAGCAGGCCATCGAGAGCGTGAAGTACATCGCAGAGAACATGAGAACTCGCAACAAAGCCAAAGAGGTGCGTAGACAGTTGTAACTGTCTGTTGTTTTCTGAAAAAGGACTGAAGAAAACATTAATATTGAAATGCATTTACTGTTGGTCATTTATTTTTTTCCCATAAGACTTAAACCATCATTCAGCAGAAAGTCTAATAATACTATAACAGTATAATTCACACTGAAAATCCCCATGTGTACAGTGAGAGAGAGCCTTGTTCTTACATGGTAATCTCTAGTCTTGCAAGAGAAAATAATAATACTAATACTCAATAGTGGAAAAGAAGCATATTGTTAAAGCTTTAAAAGGGAACACTGATTTTACACATCAGCCTGTTTACAGGAGTTGGGGAATTCTGCTGCATATGTGAAAGAAGTTGTATAAAGAGAGAGCTGTGTGAAATCTAACGAACTGCTTAAAGCGACATCACCTGACTCAGGGGGAGTTGGGGCCGAACAAGTTTGAAAATTAAAAAAATCTGGGGTTGTGGAGTTAGAAGGAAGCGAGCTCACCAGTCATCTGTAGTTGGTCCTCATCTCTGCTTGAGGCTAGTGGCTCGAGGCTACATTACCCACTATTAGCATACGACACCTGAGCCTGTTGACAGTTGAGTTTCATTGTGTGTAATGTAGGCTCCAGGTTTTTGAAATGGAAGAAGAATGCATGGAATAAAAAAGACAATATCTCTGGTTCAGCTGCATCTAGTATATTTATTAGATGCTCCACCTACTAGCTCCTAAAGGGAAACACAAACACAAGCATAAGACGAGGGAAAGACACAATCCAGAGGCCGTGGCACAACTAGAGAGCCATCACAGCTACACAAGCCTTAACTATAACTGCAAATCGTACCTTAACCATAACCTGGTCCTAGCCTAAAATCAAGTCTTAACACTAAAATAAATGGTCCCCTCTCATAGAATGGTGTGAACAGATTTTGTCTTCACAATGCACCCAGCCTGCATACAAACACACACAAAACAAAGCTGTACTGCATGTGTTTTATCTCTGCAGTGTCTGAATGTCTACCTAGCTTAGTAAATGGTGTAGAAACCATTTAGACGGAGCTATAAAGGGAGTGTAAAGCTGCTTGTTTGTTGCAGATGGAGGGCTTTGCTTTTGCCTCCTGCACACCCTGGATGCCCCTGATATGCTTGTTGCCTCAGCTCCATCTTTTCTTCGCTTCAGCTCCATCTTTTCTTTGAGGCATCTAGAATAGCCATACTGCCTCCTCTATAGGCAGACAATTGGCATTATGGTCAGTGCAGCCGTGATCCTATTGTTCACACCTGACTGATCAAGGAATACACACACACACACACACACACACACACACACACACACACACATACTGTAGAAACTCTAACAACAACCAGATGCATGGTAGTAAACACTGGTGGGTCTTTCATCTTATCTTACACATAAACACACACACTCCTTATAGCCATACCACTCTGTTGTTGACACAGTGAGATGCAGTGAATGTGGCGGTTTGTGTGTTTTTGTTACTTATACATACATCTAAAATCCTATCTTCCTCTCCTCAGGTGGAGGATGACTGGAAGTACGTCGCCATGGTCATCGACAGGATCTTCCTGTGGGTTTTTGTGACAGTGTGTGTGCTGGGAACTCTGGGACTCTTCCTCCAGCCGCTCATCAGCTTCTGGAAATGACACATTTGTCTTTGTCCTGCCTCTTTCTCTCTCTCTCTTTGTCTACTTCTGTCTGTCTGTGTAACCCTCTTGAATTAGAGTGGGAATTATCCTTCCTGCAGCTCTTTCACATCAAACTCTGGGCTGTCTTCTTTCTCCATTGCTGGCATTTGGTCTCTCCTCTTCCTGCCTCTTGCTCTTCTCTGGGACTCCATCATCATCCATCATTTCTCGCCCTCAGCTGTCTGTTTCCTCACATGACTTACTCACATTTCCCCATCCCTCCTTTTTCTTACCCTGTCAATGTGCATGCAGTGTTGTTATCCAGTCTTCTCCTCTACATTGCTGTTTTTTTTGCCCCAGACATGATTATCACATCTGCTTTCCTCCTTTTCTTCCCCTGTGTTTTCTCCTCTGACCTACCACTGCCTACAGCTTATCTCTTCATGGCCATCCTCTGTTTCCCACTGTGCTCGTTCTTCTCTGCATTCGCAATGTTATTGTACTGTCTGATACAATATTTAATATTTTCCAGTACTTACTAAAGTAATTATTGTTTTAATTACTGTGGAAGAACCTCTTAAGATGTGAATCACTAAGAAAGAACAATCTGAGTTTTGCAATACACTTCTGAGAAATGTGGAACAGTATGTTCCTCTATAATTTCTAAATTAAAGAAAATACTTAACTATTTTTTTGACAGCTGGTAATCATATGTTCGATCTTGTGATGTAAAGGTCATTTGATGGCTGCCACATTTTTTTTTCAGAAGGATTTGCTTGTTGTCAAATACCTGCAATTATCTCTATGTTTCTCTGTACATACCTTATTAAAATATAAGTGAGTTATGCATGACTTCTGAGAAGGACACTGGCTATGGTTGTATATCGTTGATGTTTTCCACATGTGGTCACATTTCATATAATGATGCACGACACATAAATTCACAACATGAGTGGAAACTTCAAATGTATAGAAACACTTTAATTTGCACAATGTAGAATAAGCTTGTAAAAAGACTTAAAAATGGCCAAACTGTCTCAAGTCATTTCTAATAATAAAGAACTTCCTGGACTCAAACTCTGTCTGGAGTTTCTATGTGTGTTTCCTCCAGTGTTCTCACTCACAATATAAAGATATAAAAGAAAGGAAAGAAAATAAAGTAAAGAAATGGAGTCTCTAAATTGAATGTTGATGTGAAAGTATTCCTCTGTATGTGTGGGCCCACACCCTGGGAGTACTCTTGCTTCTTGTCTACTGTTAACTGGCATAGTTTCCAGCTCCTCACGACCCTTAACTGGATACGTTTTTTTTATAAAAAGGCTGAATGTATAGAATACATCATGATTATGCATATAACATAAAGAGGGAATAAATCTGGGGATTTTTTCTTGTGAAGTATCAATAAACCTTTTACATTTAGCATAACTGCTTGCCTGCTGATGTGTGTCTGCATGTTGCAATCATGCTTGAGAGGTTAATGCCCTCTGACCTAGCATGTAATTGCATTGGTGTGTTTGTTTGCGTTCCATAGATGTTTTTGAAGCTCATGTCAGACAGTGACACAGGGCTTTAAGCTGTTCAGTGAAAGAATAATCTGTCCTTGTAGGGTTGGATAAGAAAAAGAGACAGAAGGTAGACAGAGAGGTGGAGATAATGCAGAAGAAGGACTGCAGAGAGGAATGACTGAGAATGAATGCAAAATAGAAACTATTAAACCACATAGTGTAGTAGGTCATCAGAGTGGATCAGTGAAAAGTGGGCACACTTATAGACGAAATAATAATAGTAATAATAATAATAATAATAATACTTCAAATTATTGCAAGTGATAAAATGCAGGCATATACCACCTGTGTTGCATTTCTTTTTACATCTGAGGCAAAATGTTTTAAAAAAACATGAAAAAGAAAAACAGGGAAACAAGGAATACTCAGATTAAAGGATGATTAAAAAATATAAAGATGTCACGGGAGCAGTCTTCAATTTTTGCTGTTGTTTAGCAGCTCAGAGACACAAGTATTTCAGCTCAGTGTTATAAAAGCTTTGCCTTTTTATTGAGTTTTTCTTGAGCTACTACTGCAGTTATAGCTTTTGACATATAACACAAAATGTTAATTTTAGTGAGCAGCACAAGAGCCAGTGATCTGTCTTTGTCATTATGACATTGAAACAGTCTAGTTGTAGACTAGTACCAAAATCATAGCGTGTATTATTAACTGTATGTTTTTTACTGTATGAGTATTGCTTCGTCACCCAAACACACACTTCTTTGAGCACCAACTTGTGCAGCTGAGTCTCACAGTGCAAGACTGCTCTTATGTGGGCAGGTGGTCATTATTTTTTATATTAGTTATTACTCAATTAGTTTTTAGCTGCTGGTCACTTAAAAAGAGAAACAATGGGACAAGAGATTTGAATACTGAGGGGGGAGAGCAGAGCAGAAAACACAGGGAGGATTGAGTGTTGAGAGAAGATGGTGAGGGGTTGGGGGAGGAAGACAGTTGTTAAAGGAGCCCATGCAACTCCCAAGTGTATAATGGGTACAACACTGCAAATATATAGAGACCAGTATAGTATCCAGGTCTCATACATGCACATACAGAGGTTCATTCAAATTATAATATCCTCATGTTAGATTAGGTTGTATTTCTTTTTTTACTTTCCTTCAAAATAAAGGCATTTAAACAATTATAATTATATTGGTCTTTTTATACCTTGTGAAGCTCTTTTTTTAATTGTTCTGAGAGGTGCTTCACAAATAAAGTTCATTTTATTATTTTTATCTAGTTTTGTATATTGCAGCTACACATTACATTAGTTAGATCTGTTCAACAATTATTTTTCTGGTGGAAATATTTAAGAAAATTAATTTCAATAACAGAAATTTCAGGGTGAATTCAGGGGATTCTACTCACGGAAACTAAAATTCAGAATCAGTTTTTACAGGACTGTGAAGACACACAGTCAAATATATTGATACATGTTGGCTGAAGTAAAATCCCAAGTGGCACAAACAGCAACTCAAAAGCAAAAAGCACAGCAACGCATTTTTTCTTTGAAGCTCCTCTCTTTTTCTGACTTATCCCTCTCTTTCCCTCCCTTCATCAAAGGTTACGGGTGAGTCTGAATGTGCCTGTCAGCACTGACACACACACACGCACACACACACACACAGATCCTGGAAGTTCAGGGTGCTGACGGAACAAGATGCAGCCCTTTCCCCCTCAAGTCAGATTGGAGAATGACTCCATCTTTGAATCAGCCCACCCTGTGGCCCCCAACAACTCAACCACTCACACTTAATCCCCACAGTGTGCACATTTCTGTGACTATATGAGTGTGTGTGTGTGTGTGTGTGTGTGTGTGTGTGTGTGTGTGTGTGTGTGTGTGTGTGTTCCAGAGGGGAGGGGGAGATTACACATGTCACCTGAGGAAGTGAGAGTGAGAAAAAGAGAGAGACAGTGAGATTGTGACAGTGTGTTTATGTGATATCATACGTGCCCTCTTCAACATGCACTTCACTAAATGCGGATTATGGGATGGATAGAGTGTAGCTATAAAGCAGCAGCCGTACAGACACACACAGTATCCCAGCAGTCTCAGGGTCACATCAGGGCTGATGTGACACAGTCACACCTGGCTGCCGCAGAATGAAGACATCAGCCAGAGAACCAGCCACCCCAGCTTCATTTGGACAGTATTTGTATGATACATTAATTATCACAAAACTCCTCCATCTTATTGAGTTACCCTTTAATCTTGAAACAGGAAATGAAATAGTAGAAAAGCCTGATAACACCTCAGTCTTTTAAAATCATATTTGTGCTAGACCAGCTATTCCACCCAAACATACAAAGACATCTCTCTTTAACATCTTTGGAAGTGACTTCTACAATATTTTGAGAAATACACGAGGGTTTGCTGCTTCTCCAAGCTGCAGCCACTTTAAGCTGAATTTGTAATGGTGTAAATTTGATATTTTAAAGCAGTGGATCTTCCTTGAGTGATTGGGCTTCAAGTACTTGGTGGCAGTAAGAGCAAAGCAGAGCACAGCACAGCAAAGCTCTTGGTGCTAAATCGAAGGATAATACATTATTAAGCCAGCCGCACGGATGAATATTTTACATGATTCCTCAGTGTTGACGGCGACTGTTAGCATCCAGCTCCTGGATAGCAGGACTCCATGATGTCAGACTTGTCACAGCATGTGTGTCTAAAGGGTCTAGTATAATGCTTTTTAGTTGTTTTTCTGATCCAATTCTTTGAAAAATAAATAACATAATTCTATTATTTGCTTCACTTGTTTAACTTTCAAACAATCTCACATGGGTGTCTGTCCTCGTCTTCCTTTCCGTTTTTTTTTTTTTCTCTCTGTCTGTCTTTTCCTCTCAGTCTTCAAGGGACCCAAGAAGCAAGGAAGTGATGAGCCATCTGCAGGGGCCCACTAGAGCATGCTGGGAAAAGTTGGGGTGGGGTTGTAGGGTGAGATGAGGGGCATACTGTAGGAGGGTGGATGGTAAATTAGGGTAGTCTCTTGTGTTGTCAGGAGCAGAATGGTACGTGCCTGCGGCCAGTCAACTGTGGATAAGTAAAGGAGACTCTCCTCTAAATAATTCATTCCAGTGGGAGCCTTCTGAACACACACACATGCATGGTCCGCTCATACACATAAATGGCTGCTTCTTGAATTAGAATACTGCACACACACACTCACAAAGAGCATGGGCTTCTAATTTTACTCTCTGATGAATATTTATAGATGGATGAAGAAACATTGTCTTAGAATTAAGAAAGAGCATTTTGGTGGAACAACAGAAAATGCTAGTGGCACTTTTTGGGTTTGAAAGCAAAGATGACAGAAATTGTGTGTTAAAATGGCAAAGAGTTTCAATTAAATAAGTGTCTTTTTAGTCACCAAATGGGAGCCTATGACCCAGTGAGGAAATTATATAGGTCCTTGCATTTTACAATTTCATGAACTGAGTGTCTGGAATGACTCACCTGCAAAAATCATAAGGAGCACGACCCACTAACACAAGTGACACGTGAACCGCGTTAGTTAGTGACTTTGGACCACAAGTATGGTTCAAAATCAAACCTGATAACTCTTCGAGATTGCTACTTTAACATTTGGGCAAATACTCACTGCACCTTAGGAGCCGTATTCATACGTTCGTGCAGACGTTTTTTTTTAATCTATTGATTAAAAAAGACAAGAAGGGAAGCAATGCTGCCTGAAATTTAGTCTGTGTATGATGCTGGTGTGTTGTTCATGGGGACATGGTGTTGTCAAGTGCTGTTTTTCATGAATGGGAGATCAGAAAAATATAAAATATAACTGTAGAAAGAAATGCAACATAGACATGTGCAGTGCTGAGTTATCTGCTAGGTGAATACAACAAGGCAGATGAGCACTGATACACCTTTAGGCTAGAATGTTTGACACAAATGGGGAAATATTGTAAGAGAAGAGGAGGAAAGAAGAAAGACAAGATGGAAAGATATGCAGCAATACTGGATCTTAAATGGACAATTTGAGGAGTGGACACTGGATTTGTAGCACTCTTGAGTAAAATCTGTCTGAGCTCCTGCATGGCTGTGTCAGTGAACTACACATGCACTCTGTTGTCAAGCTGTGTCACCAGGTTGTAGCAAAGAAAATTATACACACACACACACAGTATATAGGCAATTTGAAGCTCCTTGATGTGTTCCATAATACAGTTTAATCTTATCTAGAGCATGACAGCATTTACTGTAGACACACATGGACTTTTTACATTATGATGCATGAGGTGCAGAGGATCAGCGACAGCAGCAGACAGCCCTGCCACTGTCTTTTCAGCACCTCTGACAGCAACTGAAGGATCTCACATCACATGTTTTGAACAGCAGTTGGACTAATTTTTGGGGCCATTTCTGTTGAATTTGCTGTTTCCATTCATTTGCTCCTGAAATCTGCTGCCAGGATCTCACTGGACTATTCTGATGCCACTGCAGCAGCTTCATGTGAATGTGACACACTGCACATGTTGGTACGTGACATAAGGCGCCTCGTTATCGGCCTGTCTCGTCCAGAGGCTGTTGAACACAGCATTTCTATGATTCCAGATGAGAAATGGAGACTGATTTCTCCTGGGACAGTAGCCACTGTCTGTGTGTGTGACACTGACACACAGAGACAGACACAGAGAGACGAAGAACACACCAAGCCCAATCACATCACTGGAGCGCACACACACACACGTATATGTACAAATATAAAGAACACACATAAATACCCAACATGTGCAAGTGGATGAAGCAAACAGAAATAATATGCAAATTAAAATTTACACACATACATATTGGCACACGGACCAACACAGATGGGCAGTCACACTACAACGGCACATCACACAAGAACATGAACTCACACATGCACAAACACACACATAAACAAACAGCACAGCTGACTCACATCTGATGACAACATCTTTGGTGTGTCAGAGTTAATTTACTCTCGGCCAACTGACTCTGGTCTTAAGTGATCTGACTGACAGAAACACACACAAACACACACACAAACAAACACACACACACACAGAGTTCACAGTGCATTTAAATAATCTTTTGTACCACCGTGCAAATATGTGAATATAGTACACCGTCAGGAGTCTGGTTTGCTGCCTGAAATACTGACATGTTGATTTAAAAAAGTATTTGGTAACTGTTCTACTAATCGAGTAAGTCAATCAGTTATTTGCTTTTAATCCTAATGGGAAAGAATATTCTAATCTCAGCAGTTCTCCTGCTTCTTTATAATTTCATAAGGCACCACTTGTTAAAAAGCTGATGTAACCTCATGACGATGAACATCTGCACTAAATATGATGGCCTGCAACTGGCAGTGGTAGTTTAAGAATGTGAGCCTAAACTAAAATATATATATGATAGAGAAGTATTCTCAATATTTAAAATGTTCATGTTCCAGTAAAATATTAGCCACCAAAACCTTTCCACCATGTAAGGAGGGGCTTACGCCTGCTTCTTTCTCTCTGGAGATTGTGGGGTCCCCAACCTGCCTGACCCTCCAGACAGATAGAAATAGTGAGTTATTGAATGGAAAACCACAAGTGACTGATGTTTTACTGAAAGCTGATATTGCAAACAATTTTTTTTAAATGTTGGAAGATTTTTGCTGCTATAATAAAACACTGGTACTTTAGAAGCCACTACGAGAGTAGCATACTACATTAGAGCCACTAATGCGTAGTCATCTACAATGTAGTACTTTTGGCCACTCCAGTGCTAAATGATTACAACACTACATGTTTTTGTTAAACTATTTGTCAAAGCAAGATGTAAAATATTAAAAACAATTTAGTTAAACGATCCATTTTTGAAAGACATCAAGAAAATCTTTGTGACCTCATGTCCCAGTCTGTGATAACCACAGGCGGGCTATGGAGGTTTTGATTGGTAGACTGTTGTTACCACGCACGCACGCACGCACGCACGCACACACACACACACACACACACACACTCCTGTGTCACATAAAGGAGACTGTATTGTGAAACTGCCTGCAGGCTCGAGTTTCAATCAGTAGTCTTTTCTTCTTCCTTGTCAGTCAGACAAAAACAAAAGGAAAATCACAGTTAGCCATCTAGATGAAGTATCATGCTACAGGTCAATAAATATTTTGTGAGTGTGTCTGCTGAGTGAGAAATCTCATTCTGCTGCTAACTTTTTCCAGTCTTCCTTTCCTTTCCTTTCCTTTCCTTTCCTTTCCTTTCCTTTCCTTTCCTCTCTGTTGTAAGTTTTGACAAAATTTCCAGTGACTTTTTTCCTCTGATCTGGTCAGAATCTATTTTGCTCCACAGTTCTTTGGTACTTTAGATGATTAAAGTATCAAATAACTGAACTCTTGATGAGTGGGGATTTTTACATCAGATCACTTAAAAGTTCAACTAATTTTTTTAATGTTTTCATCCGCTTAAAGCTACTGTGGGTTTCACTGATATTCTGAAAGGTTCCAAGGTCATCAGGTTTCCGTTTAAAGTGTTGGTGGTAGCATTAGTATTAGTATTAGCTAATAGTATTAGCATGTGTGAGACCACTGACTTTGTATTTTCCTTTGAAGCCTGTGTGAGATTTGAGTTCCTTTGCTGTATCCCCCTCCTGCTGTTATCACCAAAATCCTTACAATAACAAACAGATTAAGATTAAACCCACAGGCCCAGGGAGACAGGGCTGTTTCCTTTTATTATTAAATATTTCTACACTGAGTCAAATTATGCAGATTTTAATTATGAGCGCAACAACAACTGAGAAAACAAAAACACCACCAAACAGAGGCAAGAAGAGAACACTGGCCCTCACAAACAAGCTTTGACATTTGGTAAGCACACACACACACACACACACACACACAGAAAATGTTTTGTCCCTTCTCTTTCTGTCTTCTCTCTCTCACCTCCTCCCTCTCACACACATACATTAACTAACACTACGCACATGCGCACACACTGTGCAGCTGCCCACAGTCGTCTGGGAAGAGACCGACAGGTTTCCAGCCCGCGAGAATTTATGTTTCCAAATGATTAGAGGCGAGGCGGATGGGACCATCTCGGAGGCAGCAGCTGCCCACCCCACAACTCCAAGTGGAGCAGAAAATCAGGATAATTTCATTGTGATAATCAGCCTGCCGTTATCCCCGTCACTTCAACCCATGGAGGAGGTGGAGACAAGGGGAGCACAGGGGGAGAGGGAGTGTGTGACAGAGAGAGAAATTGAGGGAGAGGAGAGAACAAAAATACAAAAAAATTGTGTGGCTCATGCCTGGTTAGCTGCAGGATATGTGCGTGCGTGTTGGTGTCTCTGTGTGTTCCACGCTTATCTTATTATACTTGTGAGGGCATGCATTCTTCTTGTGTCTTTACAGTCATTTCACCCAAATTACAGATTCTAGCAGATGTTTTAGTTTTGGTTTTATGATATCCATTGCTGTTATTTTGGCCTGAGTTTGCTTTTGCATTGTTCAGATGTAAATTGTCATTTACAAACTCTAAAGCACTGTCATTCCAGAAAAAATATCACACATACTTTAGAAAATCCAAAAACCCTATTGTCAGTTTTTTTCTATTGGAATTGGAGCTAAAAATAGTCTAAATTTAAATTTGTCACAGTCTGTGGACCTTCAGAGTTGCTTCTGTTGACATATTTCTATTCCTCTTCATTGTGTTAATGCGGCAGCAGAACTTTCAGACACTGACCTTTCAAAACTAATTACATCTCCTAATTGTTGTGTCCATGTAGTCACTAACCCAAACCCTAACCCTACCTCTACCCCAAACCCTAACGCTAATACTCTAATGCTAATACTCTAACCCTAACCCCAGCCTGAGCCAACCCCGACCCAAACCCTAACCCTTTCATTGTAACCCAAACCCTAACTCTAACCCTAATGCTCCCTGGACACTGCTTGTCATGGTGAATTCTTGAATCGGAGCTCTATTGACAATGGCTTTTTATATTCCTTTTTATATGACTCTGATCAGCTGTTCTGGAACCGAACACTCTGAGTTTCCCATCTCAGTGTTCATCAACTCAGAGTTCGGGGTTACAGTCAGAGTTTGTTAAACCTACTTTCTGGAATAGAGCCCAGGATTTTCCTGGTGTTTCTGTGTTTGTTTTCCCTGTCTGTCTTTCCTTGTGTCTTCTCCCCATTGTCTTTGTGAGTGAGTGCATGCTTCCCAGCAGGGGCATAGCCCAGCGCTAGCTACCTGGCTCGACTGATTCTGATCACTTAATCAACTCAGTATAAGAACCCTGGCTCCCCATTCACTCATCGCCAGATTGTTCTTCACTTCATGCCTGCTCCAGTGCTGCTGCCTGCTCCTGTCCAAACCGCCAGCTGCGTCACCATTTACATGCCGTGCCACTCACCTGCTCCACACCAGCCACCTACCTCCTTGCTCCTCCCACAGCCACCAGGATCTTTCGCCACTCATCATTCCCCCTGAACACTCTACATCTTTACTTTTCCAGAGGTTTTGTTCATTTGTGAAATGTCTGTATTATGATTTGCAAAACTGAAAAACAAGGGCTGACAGAATTTAAAAAGAGAGTGGGTTAATTGCTATCATAAAATTTCTTTTCAAAACATACAAATAATTTCACAGGCAGGTGAACAAGCAGAAATACTTGACTTAAAGCGCACACTGTCACAATTATAAGAACTGCAACTTCCAGCAGTCTCTGGCTTCACGCAAACCCAGTAGCAGACTGAAGGTAGCTGGGTGCTGCAGTGTGTTAACAGATTTAATTCTCTGTAATATATTTTTTTCTGTTGGTTCGACTCCTCCTTTGTATTTTCACATCAGAGACACCGAGGAGAAAGAAGAAAATGAAGATGAACGACACGATGGTTATCAGTGAGTACAACAACAAAATATAATAACAACCTCAGCCAACTTTATCGAAGTTAACTTTAGCTCCGTTTATGACTTCCTGATTATTTGCATCAGATTTAGCTCCAAATGGAGATTTTCTTCTTTTGAAATTTACGTTTAAGGTAAAGGTTGGTGGGCATCAGGTTTGAGTAGTTTACCAACAGTTGAGTAGTGGTTGGTAGCCAATCGCCTTAAATGTTTTGTGCTGAGTGTCATCTGATCAATAATCAGGCTATTGAATGGCATAACCTCATGGTGAACATGCTGACAAATAAATGCTGTTTTGAACCAAAGTTGGCATGAAAACAGTCATCTTTGTATGGATATATGTAACAAAATTGCAGTGGTCCTTGATATTTTATATTAATTAGGAAATCAGAGTAAGGGTAGGAGGGAAACCTATGAAATACAATAACAGGATTATTATAAAGACTAGACCCTTAAAGTTATTTAGTTATTTTTTATTCTTTTTTTTTAATTAAACAACAACGTTCCAGCTTTTAATTGAATGAAATATAATCACTTTTTACAGTTTAATACACATTTTCATCTGACTATTATTAACCACCCACAAAGGATCTTATCCTATAACTAGATTTGCTTCTCATTACCTTAAAGTGCCTCGTCGGTTCCTTCACATCTATCCTGCTGTCTCAGTCCCTCTCACAAATGAAAAGATGCAACATCCTTTTCCCCGACCCGTCATCTGAAGCAATGTCAGTGTCTGGTGACGACATCACAGCCAAATCACAGCTGGATCAGCTGTCAGTCTGCATGTGTTATGCCTTGGAGTTTGTAATTGCACAGATAAAACGAGGCACTGTCCAAATTAATACAGCCAGTGCAGCGGTGTTGTAACAGCAGCTGGAGATTCCTTAAGAATATATTTTGTATTCATATTGTCAAAACAGATCCATCAAACCACAGTCTGTAAAGTTACTGCTCAGACACTGAATGCTAATAGCAAGGCTTTATTTATTTAATCATTTGCATCTGCATTTAATGGCCTGTTTGTAGATTCATTATACAGTTATCTAAGTTATGGTAGGAATGTTTCCTAGTGTGTAGAAATGATTTATAATTATATGTTTATGTTTAAGTGACAGTGGAAAATATGTAAATATACCAATTTAAAATAGTATCTCTACCTGGCACACAGGTAGAAATAATAATGCACAGATTTTCAACCAATGTTTAATGTTTTTACAGCTGAAAGACAACAGACCTATCCTCTCTCTAACTGTAAGATTATTCATGGTGCAGTTTAAAATAGGAAATTTGACCAACAATAAAAATCTTTCTGATGAATGATGAAGATTGTTTTTTGCTTCCATTCTTTAAGCAGACATACAATTAACATGGATCCAGTCATATGAACGAAATGGTGAATCAGGACACAAATCAAATCTAAACCTGGTGTTGATATTACAGCTGAATTGAATCTATTTTTTTTTCTGGTATAAAACCGGAGTGAAGTATCAGATCAGTCCAATCAGCTGCGGTGTCCAATCACTAACAGTTGACAAATAAATGTGTGTCGATCAAATGAAGTTCAAGTTAGTAAATTTGGCTGAATACTTTCAGAAAGCACTATATGTCTAAGTGATTGATCTGTCAAACCGACATCCCTTAGTATTGTTTTCCATGTTTTCAGAATTTATCAGATATCACATGACTTCCAGAGGCTTCATCCCGGGGCAGCAGGGAAACTCGGCTGCTATTGGTACTAGAGTCCTTACATGTGCCCATTGAAAGGGACACTGCACTTAGTGCTGGGTAACATGACACCAGGTAAGCTACAATATTTCTTGTAGTGTTATATCATTTTCTATTAAAGTAACAATTGGGAAATGATTTAGATATTTAATTTTTTTAGGTCAGACTGTATTTCACACTTTTCTAACTTGGTAAAATATTACCTTGCTGTTTGCTGTTATTTTTAGTTATTCCTCTGCCTCCTTTAGTAATAATGATATATTTAAAGTCATGATACATGTAAAAGTAGTTTATTTGCCGTAATGGAGGTGAGACTCAGTGTTTTGGAAGTGTTCCTTCTTCCCTGCAGTTCCCAAACAGCCATGAAACCAGAGTGGCTCAGTAGACTTCAGCTTGGCACACCGCTGAGCAGTGGTGAAAATACCATCACTCACCCACTCACTCACTCATCCACCCAATTATAGTGCTATAGTGCTATATTCTGTCTCTAACAGGCCTGCCTGATACTGTTAAATACAGGGGCACAACTGAAGTTACTGAATACAAATTTTTGTATTCAAACTTTGTAGAAAACGTTGTATTCTTTTGTTTGTTTATTTGTTTGTTTTGTCTTTTAACACTTAAGTTGGATAAAATTTTATTGCAACACGAAGTGACACTGATTGACCGATGTGCAGTTAACAGATGAGGACCAACATGCTTGAGTATTTACAAAATACAGAGACCAGTCAACTGCTCCTGCACATTTTGTGCCTTGGTGATGACATGACAATGTGCCAGGCCTTCACCATCATTTCAGGCCGCACCACTGAAACAGGCTTTTCACTGATGGCTATATGTTTTTGTTTCAAGGCTTTCTTCATGTTTACACCTCTTACACCAGTGCCCCTCCACCTGGGAGTTTCTCTAGCGTGCAGTAATGTACATTTGTAGTCACGCATTATAGCTCGTTTTGGCAGAAAAAAATTGTAAAATGTCTTTCGATGCACATTTACAGTGAGCTCTTTTTTGTATAGTGTGTGTTTGCATGATTTTGAGAAATTATTATAAAGTACACAATATTATTATTATTATTATTATATTTATTGTTGTTGTTGTTGTTGTTGTTGTTGTTGTTGTTGTTGTTGTTATTTTTATAGTTGTTACGGTAGTAGTAGTATTATTGAATATAAAAGTATCAAGGCAATGAGACAGGAAATAACCCAGACTATGGGTAATGTGTAACTTAGCAACAGAGTTATCCAGCAATGGGGTTAAAGTTGGGATATTTTTTTAATCAAGCAATTTCTTGAGTGTGTGTGATGACAGTTTTGATTATTGCAGTTAGTTGACAATGTCAGATACAATGGCAGGCTAACACCAAATATGATTCCCGGGTAAGGCAGTCAAAACACTCCTGTTGAATTAATGACTGTGATTGGTAAATGAATACACATAAACACGTAAAAGATCATATCACCATAATCCTGACATTTTGAGCGGTATTAAAATGATTTTCCATTACTTCCCTGTTCTGTAATTACAGGTTTAAGTGAAGCTTTGCACCATTAGATGTTCGCCTATCCGCTTAAATAACACCAACGGCCTTTGCAGTCACTTAATCTCTGCCAAGCTGATGTCCACGGTTAGTGGTCCTGTTAGCGCTCTCCAGTGGGCGAGAAGTGACAGTGACATGCACAGCGAGACATCCGCCAATTAGACCCCAGCCTCTGCGGGGAATAAGGCACTGTGTGTGTGTGTGTGTGTGTGTGTGTGTGTGTGTGTGTGTGTGTGTCGCATAACATCCAGCTTCTGCCACACACCACTATAATTACAGCACACCCCATTTTTATATTGCTGAGAAGGAAACAATACAAATGTTACAGATGTCCAAGTCATTATATGACTCGTGGTTCCGTTGTAAAATGTGCAAACGCATTTAAAGTCGATCAGGAATATTATACCAGCGTTTTATACACACCGCGCTTTGTAATGAAACTAATTACTGAGCAGCGATACTACAGAGATAAGAATAAAACTTGCTTTACGGTTCAGAGCGACTTTTTAACTCCACGCTTCAGCCCCACCCGGGTATCTTTCCCTCCCCCTCCCCCTCCAGAGAGCCGCCCCGCTGACCGTAGCTCGCCGTGACGCACCGGAGTCTCAGTGTACGCGCACCGGCCACATGCGCCCTGACACAGTGTCCCTGCCCTCCCTTCAGCGGCGGCAGGGAGCTTGTTTTCCCGCATGGTGCTGAGTACCGCTGGTGGAAACCTCGGCGTTTCTGCCGCTCCGGTGTGTCCTCCCCGGCTGAACAACTGGTGGTGAACCAGGAGGCTGGAACAGCGCTCAGCCGCGCACCGGGGCACCATCATCATGAAGTTGGCGGTCCCCCTCCTCCTGTGGGTGTCCTGCCCGCTGTCCCTCGCCAACATCGCTGGTAAGAAAACTCTTTTTTTTAATATATCTGAGTTTACTTATCCAATACAGTTTGTTTTTTTTGGCGCCAGGTTCACATCAGACGGTTCATGCGGTGCGACGATTTAAATGAACAACCTCTGATGACCTCCTTAGACAAAAAGCTCACTCATTATTTATCCAAAAGTGGACTACTGTTCTTATTTCGTGGCAGTTTATTACAGCATCCGTGTTTACTTTCCCCATGTCTCCTTCCTTGTGCGTTATTCTTTTTTTGCTCCATAAAATTAGAAGGAGTGGGCTCTTTCGTCTTTTTTTGTATAATTGTAATGACAAGAATGAACTAGAAATACATCATTTGGAACTAACAAAAGTACTCAGATATAGTGTTTAGAATCAGTTATTTCACTAAACTGCATTCCTACATAAACAAGATTAGATTTGATTCAGTCTTCCTATGAAGTTCAACAGTAACAGCTCTTTTTCTGCTGACTCTGAGCGGCTCTCAGACAAACAGGAACACAGGTGTCAGGTGTCACTGTCCAGCTCTCCGTGCACCTCTCTCAGCCCTTGAAAGTGCAGGCAGAGGTGATCCAGTGGGATTAAAATGCCCACTAAAGCGGTGCTTTTTATGATTGCCCGCTGGATACTTAACAGTTATTCACCAGAGATGATCACATCACAGATGATGTCAGACAGATGTGAAGCAAAGTGTAGAAACCAGCAGCAGGTTAAAGGTCCACACTCCCCCTCAGCACACGCATTAGCTCTTGAACTTGACGTCCTGTGTGTCTGCCTATATAGCTCACTCGTCAATATGACTGTCTCTGTCCCTTCAGAGACATCATATTGCCTCAGGCTGATTGATGTGCTGACTACCCAGCTTCTGGACACAGTTATATTTTCTCTGCCCCCTCCCCCCCTTCATTTATTGCTCTCAGGATCTCCTCATCCTCTCTTGTGGTCTAGGGATCTACAATACCTGCCTCTATACACAGCTGGATGACTGAAGAGTATCTGGATTTGGAAGGAGAGAACTTGTATTATCCAGTCGTGTTTGCTTTTGTTTTACATATATGTGTACTTGTTATCCCTGTTCTGTTGTGTAGAGAGAATTTCAAATGAGATCATTGGAATGGATTCGTCAATGCAAATTTTCGCTCAGCTATACAAACTATACAGTTCACAAGCCTGAGATGGATTTATGCACAAGATAAATGTCCTACTTTGTAAAACATGCAAATTGATTTATCTCAGTTATGCCCCAGAAGACCTGTGCTAGAGGAGTAATCTGTAAATAGTCAAATCAATGACAATCTTGTTTATGTTCTTGGGCCAGACTTTTAATTAGCGGCCAAACACAATTTGTGACATCAAACAATGGTTATTGAGCAGAGCGGAAAGAGTGCTGACAGTTAATTTACTCAAGGTTGCTATAGATTAACATTATATGTGAGGAATATAAAAGACTAAACCTCAGCCTGTTTAAAGGGCAGTGTGGTAAACTGAGTGCAACAATTTCACTATGACAATGCTCTAACAAGCAGTCACTATTTAACTTACTGATGCTGTTCTGAGTTGTAACCATCTTTGTGAGAAAGCGCTCTGAATGTGAACTACACTTTATTGTATATGTGATACTGCTGCCGACACAACTCCACAGTTACTCTTACAGTGTGCCTTTCAGGAAGAAGCTCAGAAGAACATTTTTAAAAGATCAACTTAGATGAAAGTAGCATTAAAATGTTTCCCAGCAAATATATGATAAATGCCACCAATTATATCAATAAGCAAGTAATTAATTACTTGTAATTCTTTACAATCTGAAATGATGGAAGCAGATTGTCAGTGGTGGAAGACAGACATAGTTGCAGTAGCACAAAGCACTGTAACAATGAATGGCTGTTAATCCACATTTCTTCTTCTTATTCCAGCTCCAAGTGAGTTTGTATCCTTGGCGGAGATGGAGGATGCCCTGCTGAAGAACCTTTTCCAAGGCTACCAGCGCTGGGTCAGGCCAATCCAGCGTGCCAACGACACTGTTAAAGTACGCTTTGGACTCAAGATCTCCCAGCTGGTTGATGTGGTGAGGATGAATGCACAAACACACACAAAAAGCACATCTGTCTTCATGAGGATATTCATCTCCTTCATACATTTACAACCCATTAATCCAACAGTACCTATAGAACTAAGCCTTAACCCTTATCTTAACCTAAACCAAACCCTAACAATGTCTCCAAAACCACTGGCACCACAAGTGGATCCATCGTTACAAAGATACATTGAGTTTTTCACTAAACCCTAAAAACTTCACAATTTTTAATTCAAGCTGCTGTCAGAAATGACTGTCCCCCGACAAATGAACAATTTCCTTCTGTCTTATGTTAAACATTACTGGGTTCAGTTGATTTCATTTAGCGCTGTAAATTGAAAAACACTTTTGTGTAAAACATAAATATAATGTGTATATGTATCCATGACTAGTTTTTGCTGATTTGTATCATTAGGAATGAATGGGACTGAGAGCCACAGACATAGTGGTAAAGTTGGTATTAAGTATTGACAGATGGATGCTTTGTAAACATTCGTTTTATGGATTTGTTGAGTTGAATAAAAATATAGAATATTGCCAGTCTATGCTTTAACCACTAAAGCAAATGGTAAAACTGAAGCAGGCATATCAAGAGGCAAAGACTGAAAAAAGATGAGAGGAGAAAAAGTTAACAAACATGAAAATAAGACAAAAACTGAGAACAAAAATTAGATGTGGTCGTTATTTTCTTGCAGCAGTGTCGCTGCCCATGGTGCTGAAACCAAATAGCTGCAGAATCACAGTGTGGAGCTTTCCATGGTCCTGAAATAGATGTAGAACACTCTTCATATCTACAACCACAGTCTTTCTCTCTGTGGAGTGTTCCTTTAATATTTCAGGGGCTTGCTGTGATAGGTTGAGATGGTTTAGGTGTTCAAGAGGAGAAAACGGAGAGTGCAGATGGAGGAACCACTCTTCATGGCTTGAAATATTAATCTCAACCAGTTTAGATTTAACTCTTCAACCCTCCATGTGATGAATTAAACAAAGCCCCTCATGGTTTTGCAGAGAGGAAGGATTTATGTTGATGATCTGTTCAATTTTGGACTAGAGAGAGGAAAAGAGAACTAACCAGAGATATAGCAGCTTGGCCACACTGTCCCCTGAGTCTTTCTGAGCTGCTGCATGTCTCTGTATTAGATTATGCTTCACCTCTGCTTTGTGTGATCACCAAAATATCCAACTCAGTCTGACAGCCGAGGCTGGGTCTGGATACACTGAACAACCAGCCTGCCACTTAGTAGAGCACGTACCTCCACCAAGGTCAAATATTTTATTTCACCAAATCCAGATCATTCTCTGAATCTGCCTCAATTGTACCAATTTATAGATCTAAACACCATAAATATTTCTGATATCATCA
Organism: Trachinotus anak; assembly: GCF_046630095.1. NCBI lineage: Eukaryota > Metazoa > Chordata > Actinopteri > Carangiformes > Carangidae > Trachinotus > Trachinotus anak. The sequence continues at coordinate 13,955,337 of NW_027273872.1, read as the reverse complement.
AGATCCATTCATTATTTTCTGAGAAACTGGAGAAAATATCAGCAAATACCCATGTTAAGGAAAGTGATAAAAAAAAATCTTGGATCTGCCCCTTTAGCTGGATCGGCACCAGAATTGATTGGATTCTCCCCTGGCCCATACCCCATCCTTCCACCAAGATCGGTGTAGATGAGTTCAGTACTTTTTGCATATTCCTACTGACAAACAAAAAAACGACAACAAACAAACAGACACGGGTGAAAACATAACCTCCTTGGTGGAGGTACCTACATATTTAAATATGCCCCTTTCACTTTTGCCTGGTTTATTTCTCTCGAGTCTCTTTTCAGTCTCAGTTCTACATCTCCAACTTTGGTGATGTGGAAACAACCCTGTGTTAGTTGTTCTCTATCTCTCTATTCCTGTTGTTCCTGTCTTAATCTATTTAACTCTTGCTGTATTTATAGCAGCTTGGTCCACTGCACCCATATTGTTTGCTAAGGCAGTGGCAGAGACAAATGTGATTCTGTCTGATTTCGCAGAAAAAGAAAGGATGATTTAGTTTGCTTATAACCAAGCTTCTCATCTAGTTCATTAATCTGATGCTTTGATGAAAACTCCCAGATCAGAAATGGTGTGTGCTGTAAACAAGTTATATTATTATCTTTCTTGCTTTTTGTCGATAGAAATGAATGCATACATTAATAACAATATTAAGATAACTGTGGCCTACTAATAACTGCTCTACATCAAAGTAAATCTGAAAAACAAAAAGAAAATTGTTGACTGGTAAATGTCATTAGTTAACAGTCTTTTGTAGCCATTTTAATTCTGATATTCCCAAATATGACTTACATTTGTGGGCTATTTACTTGTCAGTCAGTTTGAAGCAAATCGCAGGTTTCCACCCTTGGTTTTTAACTTGGTTCTATTAAAACCCTTTTGTTTGCATTCTGGCCATTATATGTAGCATTAACCTGCACACATGTATCTCTCTTTTTGTTTTTTCTGTTGTCTTTGTATTTAGGATGAGAAAAACCAGCTCATGACAACTAACGTTTGGCTTTGTCAGGTAAGCAAGAGGCAAAAATAAATTGAGTTTACATGGTTACCTTAAATCTAACATTTGAATCAACAGATCAATAAAAAAAACACAAAATGATATTTGTTTAGCAGAGCAAATAAGGGATTTTTCTTTCACATTATCTAGTTTTGCTTTTATTTATTGTGAGATTAGATAATGGCAGGTTTGGTCAATATAAAAAGAATAACAATGGGAAGTACAGATGAAAGATGAATAATCAGTTTTCATCCCGATAAGGTCAAGCTAAGAATGAGTATTTTGAATAGGTCTGTTGATACAGCATCCAGTGTCTATGTGTCTATTTACCAGGAGTGGATCGATTACAAACTGCGATGGAATCCAGAGAAATATGGAGGAATCACTTCCATCAGAGTTCCCTCTGAAAATATCTGGCTCCCAGACATCGTCCTCTATGAGAAGTAAGACTTCTCTGAGTTCAGTTTCAAATGATTTAAATGTTAACAAACAACATTATGATATCTGGAGAAGTATTGATTATTTTAACAGTATGAAAAATACAGCAACAAAATTAAGAAGTAAATGTTTATATATTGTTTTTCATTCATATTTAATTTTCAAATTGTAGCCAAAATCTACAAATTTGTAACACAAAAGGTGTCATGTTATACGAAGCTATCATCAGAAGTGCCACTCTCATCTACTCCATTAACTTTAAGGTTTTTTAAATGGTTAATTATTGTAGATATTTAAATTATTAATAAACAAAAGATTGAATGTGTATATAACCTTTCATGAATGTCAGAAAGTGCTTTGAATTAACCACAAATCAACATATACAGATACAGAATTTTTTTTCTGACTTTTGCTTCATGTTTCTTTAGTGCTGATGGGCGGTTTGAGGGCTCCCTGATGACCAAAGCCATTGTCAAGTTCAACGGTACCATCACCTGGACGCCACCTGCAAGTTATAAGTCCGCCTGCACCATGGATGTCACCTTCTTCCCTTTTGACCGCCAGAACTGCTCCATGAAGTTTGGCTCCTGGACCTATGATGGCAACATGGTGGACCTGGTTCTGATGGACAACCAGGTAGATCGCAAGGACTTCTTTGATAACGGGGAGTGGGAGATCCTAAGTGCCACTGGTGCCAGAGGGAACCGGAAGGACGGCTTGTATTCATACCCCTTCATTACATATTCCTTTATCCTGAAGAGGCTACCACTGTTCTACACACTCTTCCTCATCATCCCTTGTTTGGGTTTGTCCTTTCTGACTGTCTTGGTGTTTTACCTTCCCTCAGATGAGGGGGAGAAACTGTCACTTTCTACCTCTGTCCTTGTGTCGCTCACTGTGTTTCTCCTGGTCATAGAGGAGATCATCCCCTCCTCTTCCAAGGTGATCCCACTCATTGGAGAATACCTGCTCTTCATCATGATCTTCGTCACGCTCTCAATCATCGTCACTGTCTTTGTCATCAATGTCCACCACCGCTCCTCAGCCACCTACCACCCCATGTCGCCATGGGTTCGTAATCTCTTCCTCCAGAAACTGCCGAGGTTGCTCTGCATGCGTGGACACATTGATCGCTACCACTACCCAGAGCTGGCTCCTGAAAGCCCTGAGCTGAAGTCTCGCTCTGGAGGTCGAAGAGGAGGAGGGCAGAGGAGCGGAGCCCATGCACAGGCGACTTCTGAGGGGAAGGAGGACGAAGCCTGGGCGACCATGTTGGAGAAGGCCATCTATTCAGTGCGGTACATCAGCAGACACATCCGCAAGGAGCACTTCATCCATGAGGTGTGTATAGCATCAGTCAAGAAAGATTTAAGTTATCATTAGAATAGCTCTTCAGTGCATTGCTGTCATGCCATCTCTGATTTCCTCTTTTTCCCAGGTGGTACAAGACTGGAAGTTTGTGGCTCAGGTGTTAGACAGGATCTTCCTGTGGGCTTTCCTCACTGCTTCAGTACTGGGCACCATCCTCATCTTCACTCCAGCTCTTCAGATGTTCTTGAAAATCCCTCCTCCAACTGCAAGTGAGGATCCACCTTCAAACTAGCGGGAATAACACACCCCCTTTCACAGGCAACTGATGATCCACCTTCACAAATTTGTAAAACATTTGTTACCACCAAGCAAGAAGAAGCCCCTACAGGTGCTTTGGTAAGGTGAACTCTGACCCTTTGATCTTTAGGTCCACTGTGTAAAATGTTCTGTATGTCATCAGGTCAGTATGTGTACAATTCTATTTAATTTTACTATAATTTCCTTAATGATGCATTTATAGATAAATAAACAAACTTAGTGAAAGTTGGTGCAACCCATTTATGCCTGCTTATTGCCAGAGTCATAAAATATCTAATTCTACACATAGTGGCTTTAAGTAGCATGCAGCCATTAGTACACTAGATTACACATGCTGGTCATGTTAGAAAGCTATTTAAGCTCAAACTAAATGAAACTTAAAAAAGGGTGTAAAAAGGAGTAAAACAGCCCAACCAACTTCATTTAGCATTAAATAAGACTATAGAAAATGTACAACACATTTTATCATTGGCTTGATTAAAGTACTCAGCTGACCTCCCCATTATTGATTTATGTTTCTAATTGACATTGCCTTTGCCCTCATTTTGGTGTATGAGGTTGATTTTTTTCTTGAAATGTGTCACCTGACAAATGAAACATTTAAAACAACCATCTAAGCTTTCCATTTTTTTTTGTTATTACTTCAATAATATGTTATTATTGTACATATCTATTCTGGCACAATAATAAGATCACATACCTGAAGCACAGAATACATCTTACTGCAACTCCCTTTTAGGAGCGTACTGTAATAAAATTTAAATTATTTAATCTCTGAAGGTACCATTTGAACTGTCTTACACATTCATTAGAGATGCCACCACCTTATACATGTTTGCAAAATATTTGAAGACATTAAAAACATCAAGGAAATTAAGACACTAGGTGATTGAGCAGAGCTCTAATTTGTGATGTTGTGTTTTTCTGTTAAATACTGTCGTCTGTTAAAAACCTTGTCTGTCTAATCCTGCTCAACTACAAATGTGCTATATTTTGGTCACTGCTGATAGAGAACTAATTTCAAGTTACATAATATTAAGTGTAATAAATTAATGGAAATTTTTGACAGTTCTTCTCTAAAATACACAATTCTCAAAAGTACAGTATTTGTATTGTTCAGATGTACTTTATCACACTAATAAAGTTTTTCATACACAATTCTTTGTCATACTTATTGATCAGCTTATCCTTATTTTGTGCAAGTTGTCTATTATAAATAACATTTAATGAAAATGTGGAACAATCTAGTCACCAACTTTAAATCAAAGATAACAAAGGTTAAGTAGAAGAAAGAACAGCACAGTGATAAAGTTACAAATATCTATATTACATGAAAATGACATGTATGTATACAGCCTCTGTTAAGAATATCCACAGATGGCAGCACCACCTAGTGGTAAACCACAAAGATGACAATAACGTCCCTTTTAAACAACACAGAAAACAGTGCTCAGGATTCCTTTTCCCCCCATAAACCTTTATTAAAGAAATTCTTATTTACTTCTCTGTAAACCAAATTCTGGTCCTCAGAGCCAAAAGCACCACATGTGAGATTTGTTGAGGCTGGACCATAGACTGTATATAAAAAGGGATGGACATGAAACTTAGTTTTTTTAAGTTTGATATTAAGGGTATTCAGTACAACTCATCGCTTTAAACTTCTGTTTCATTGATTTTATTTTTGGAAATGGAGCCTTAATCTGTGGATAGTCATTTGTTTAAAGAATCCAGTACAGTAGTACAGTACATTGTATTATGCAGCTTTTTAACTACAACTGTTTTGAATTGTAATGTGCTCTTAATACAGAAACAGTATCAAATGAAAAGCAAAACTAATATTTATCCTCTCCTCAGTTTGCCCTTTTCTCTATTTTCTATGCTGACCTCTCTGGCTGTCCAGGTAAGCTCCAGGTAAGCTCTCCTGTTAGGAACCTTCCTAAGCAAAAAAGACTTTTTGACTGCAGCCATAGATTCCTTTCTGGGACTCCTCTCCAGCAGACACCCGAGTTACCTCAAAGCTACTTACCATTTCCTAGATATAATTTGGCCAATGGTTTTGTCAGCTAATGCTCTCCTGTTCACGATCAATCTCAACAGCCTATATATGAACATCAATACCAAAATGGGGCTGAAAACAGTGAGAGACCAAATATCCATACAAAAATTGACTAGATACATCCTAAAACTTTTGGAAATCTGTTTAAAATGCAACAACTTTGAATTTGATGACAAACCGTATCTACAACTGGAGGGAACAGCAATGGGACTGCGGTATGTGTCCTCTTATACGAACCTTTACATGAGCCTGTATCAGTACAGAACAGCATCCCGGGAAATGGACCAGAATTCCATCTCCATCCTTTTCAATAGCCTCAGACAAAGACCGTACTCCAAAAGGTTCCCCGGATCCATTAAAAACAGCAAACTGGCAGCTCTCGCTCCCTCTGGCTCAAGTAACGGTTCCTCAACTGGGTTAGCCAGATGGCAGCACCAGGACAGGGACAACAGAGGGCCTAGAAAGGCTTGATTCTGTACGCAACAGGTGCAGACACGGGGGCAACTGGGCCTTCAAACAAAGAAAATACCTGTTTAACCCACACTGGGGCTCCAATTATAGAAAGAGTCACCCTTCACAGTCAAAATGTGGCATATTGCATCAGTTGTCAGAGTTGCTGTCTCCTCGATGTGAGGGAGACAGGACAAACACTTTAAAACAGATTAAAATAACACCTGTATAACATTGGGGAAGGTGAACTGAGCACCCCGTTGATTACTCACTTCCAGACTCATCCTGTTAAGTATCTGTCCATCACTGGCCTGCAAATGTATGCCTCATGGACTGAGGGCCAGAGCAGGAGACAAGAAAGGCTATGGAATGAAAGACTTGTGTATATGAGTCTAGACAAATATTCATGTAAACTGCAACATTTCAGGTTGGTGGAGGTGTACAACCACAAAACTGGTTTTTAAAAGTCAAATATATTTAATATTTTGACTTTTTATCTTTGCTGGTTCAGTGAACACATAAGTTTAATATACTATCATACATATATGAGAAGACAGACACAGTCAGATTCATATTTGGTCAAACAAAAAGTGACAAAGTTGAACTCATAGAGGAAGCAAAATATTTATTGGCGAAACATTTCAATGAAAAAGCCTCTACAGAGACATGAAAATATAAAATGAAAATATAAAACAAACCATTATACAATAAATGTTTTTGAATTATAATCAGCTGTGTGTGAGTGTGCTACGTGCTAACAGCTAACAACTCAAAATGGAAGTCAAAGATACATATATGATGCCTTCAGTACAGTAGGAGTGTCATATTATCCTGAGCAGGGTCCCTCCTTCACAATCAAAATGTCAGCGTTGTTGGCCCTGAACAGAAAAAAATCAACAATCAGCAAGAAATGAACTGTGAAAGATGTACTTCTAACTACATGAGACAATCTTATACTGTTTTTACACCAAAATTATCAAGTGTAAGTGGGTTTTTTTTTAAACGGGTATACCGGCTAAAAAAAGGCAACACATGCACAGGAGAAACGGTGAACTGTCAGTGTCAGAGCCCCCAACCAGTGATTGTGTGTTTGTAAAACTTATTTCAGGGCTGCAACTTACTTATTTATCACTGAGCACAGTGTGGCTGCAGTGTTTCTGGTGTAACAGCACTGTGCTGGGCAGGTGACAGGTGTGTTTACAGTGTCTGTGCTCTGAGAGACCTCACAGCAGGAAAAGGGATGTGTTCGTGTGTTCATATATCCTATATCTTATTTCAGGTTTTAGCCTTTTGACAGCATTACAGTATTTTCTGAACTTTATCATGGGACATTTTTTTTTTTCAGTCTAACCACAACAGTGCTTCAGATGTTTAAGTCCCATTCAATACAATACAAACCTCTAGTGCCAGAAAAATCTGATGAATCCAGAATTACATGTATTTTAAAACATTTTAAAACACCAAGTCTGTGTTTTCTGGGATCAACTATTCTGTTCTGATTGGTGAAGTGACCAATCAAGCCGTGAGCAGGTACAACCTGAGCAGCAGCAGATTACTGATTGGTGAGTCAGTCAGTGATCATTTTCAGTTTTTACTGATCTGGTGTCAGCTGACAGTGATCTTAGTTTCTAATGAATGAAAGAAACTGAGTAAATTATTCCCACAGTATTAGATAGGAAACAGAAAAATAAACCTGTTGTTATCATAGGGTTAGATAATTTATATGTTCACTCACAGTCTGTCAACACACAGCAAACATTCGTTTGAGTAGGTGATGCCATTGCTGCCGCACACTGGAGAATAATTCAGAGGACATGGCTGAGTCATTCTCTCCCCCAAACAGGAGGGCTGCAGCAAAAAAACACACAACAACAACACAGATGTTACAGGTCAGACAAAATTTAATCTAAATCCAGACTCCACACTGAACATAACCAGATTTAGTGGTAACAAGCATGGGGTTCGGGTTAGAGTTAGGATTAGGGAGTGTGGGTTAGGATTAGGACTAAGGGGTTTGGGTAACTCAGCAGTGATAAATCAGTCGCAGCAGCTGTTGTAAACATTCACTGTCTCTCATCACATATTTTGAGCCTCCAAACAGAAAACTTTAAAAAGCACTTTGCATCAGCTTTTCTTCCATTTAGCCTGTATCAAACTTTTTTTTTTTTTTTTATTTAAACCTTTCCATCCACTACAAATCCACAAACACTGTTTGCACTTTAAGCCCAGGATACACTGCCTATGTTATGTGTGTAAGATGCTGCAGCTTGCATGCGTGTGTGTCCACATTGCCTGTGTGTCTGCCGCGGCACTGCTTCTGCCAGCTCTGTCTTTAAACACTGAGTTTGACTTTGATAATAGCCATCAATAATCAAATCACTTTTAGTCATTAAGCTTATTTACCATCATTCATAGCAAGACATACACAGAGAGGGACAGTAGCCTTCACCTGTTACATTTTTGACATAATATAATTATAGCCTACATTTGGTTTCTGTTTTGACTATATAATACATGTGACCTCCACTGTCTGTCTAAAATGGTTAAAAAATATGATATGTATATTTTTTCATGTCTGTGTCATATTCAAATTCAGCCTAGACTCTGAAACTATAGTGAAAGGTGTCAGTTTTATGTCATGTTGCTGGTATGATGTCAACATGATATCAACTATCTTTCTCCTGTCTACTCTCAGTGATGTCCTGCAGCCGCGAGTCTTGATCAGCTCTGTTAACATGGGCGTCGAAATGAAAACCAAGATGTTTGCCGACATGCACACATAATGCAGGTAGTGAGTACTGGGCTTAAAGATACAGCAGGTGCAAATGTCACTGTTCATTTTAGTGAGTTTAAGCTTCAACAATGATCCGTGAAACAAAGAACCTTATTATCACAACATTATCCAGTATTATCACTGCAGCAGTCACCTGTCTCAATAAAACTTTATTAATGGACTAATCCCACACTGCCCCTTATGAGGGGATCTTACTGATAACCTTTAAGACTCTTCATATTCCTCGCTATAATGCTGAGCTTTGAGCCTGTAGGTAGTCTGAGATCCTCAGCCAGAGGTTTTTATCTGATCCAGAGTCCAGAAATCAAACCAGAGGCGACATAGTGTTTCCCGTCAGACCTATCTATGTAACCACACTGAACCCGTTTAAACTTGATTATTGGAGTGGAGAGAAATTTTGTTTCTTTATTTAAATGTAATATTGGTTGATAAGAACACAACAGGTTTATGGTTTTCACCTGAGTGTTGGTGTTAGAAATTAAACATTTTGTTTAAACAGGTCATTTAGGTCCCAGTTTCTTTAATTCTGTTATTTTAAAATTCTAAAACATGTACGAGCTGTTGAAAAGTTTGTTTCTTACCCTCCTGTAGAGTCTGGATTCACCCTCAGCATCTGAAAAAGAGAAAGGACAAAGAAAGAAAAGAAAAAGTTAAATGGATTAGGTTTATTACTTAGTGTATTATGTCCAATATAACCGAGACTTTAGACCTGACTCTGGACAGATTTACCTGGATTAGTAACCTGACTATGTAAAGTCTAACCAGGGCTATATATCCGAATTCATCACTCCTCAGTTTTTAGTAACACCTAACTAGTTTCAAAATAGTTATTGACTAAACCAGATTGTATCATTAAAACAGAAGAAATCTCCCTGCAGGTCAGGACTTCGTCTGTAACTAGGAAATATTTTTGCACCATCCAATCACACTCAATAACCTGAGTAAACAGAAATTCACTTTAGTATCACAAGCTGTACATGGGAGTTCCTGTTATACAGCCACCTCGCTCAGTTTGTTTGTGTTATTGTGTGGTACTTTCATTTAGGTAAAGTATGTAAATACTTCTGCCCCCACTAAAAGTCACACAATAAGACAAACAAACGAGGCGGTGCTAGACAGCAGCCTCTGTGAGGTAAAATTACAGTTTTTGTCAATGGAGTCTGGTGGCTTTGAATGGAGCAATATAGCAGTTGTTGATGGTTAAACAGAAAAGATCTTACTACTTAAGAAAGAGGTCTGTCACCGTAGGAATCCTTTCCATTATGTTGTCAGAGACTTTTAACGATAATCTGAGACTGTCAGTGGCAAAAACAAGAACTTTAATGGATTTAACGTCAAATGCTCTGTTTACATTCCAGCAGCTGTTTACTGAAGTTAAGGAGGCTCAGCAATTACAAATTGAGCTGACAGCTGTATATTTCACAATGAAGCTAAAACTGAACAAGTGAAGAGCTGTTTTCAATGTTTTCACATCAGAGCACACCTTACACTGTAAATATACCTGACCTTGTTTGCACACCTGTTCTGGTCCAGTCTTACCTGCACAGAAGAAAACAGCCACGCAAATGAGCACAAGAGTTCTGCCAATCATCCTGGATGAAAACTCAAAATCAAATAAGATGCACTGAAACTGTCTGAGAGGAGTTTAAAATCTTTTCTGTCGTCTGATTGGCTGCTGATCTGTCCGTGAGCACGACCTCTGTGGTTGTGATGGTTGCTGCTGGTGTGCTGTTGTCATATAGAGGATGGGCTCTGTGTTGTCGTCTGTCGTCCTTTGTTCAGGCTTTAATCTCGGGATCAACACTGTCTGCTCCGACATATCGCTGACCAAGCAAAAACACCCAATGACTCCAACACAAACACAACAGAGGAAAAACAACGAGCTCTGTCACGAGTCTGCACAACAACATACACGCAAATACAGACATTAAAAGTTGGCAAGAAAAAACAAAACAGCAGAAAAACAAGCTCTGAATGCAAGGATGTGACCATAATTACACAAAGCAACAAATTAAACACAAACACAATGTCTGCCTCTAAAGTTATAATTATTGCCAACTTGATCTTCAATATAGAATATGAAATCTTAATGCTGCTCTAAATGCTTTACATAAAATAATTTATACATATATATGAATAAAAAGGTGGAAAACAGCAACAAAAAAATACAGTAAAATGTGGACCAACAATAAATTGTATTAAAGTCAACCCGGACAGTCATTAAAAGCAAGACTGCAGACAACTTAACTCAAGAATAAATTTCAGATGAATTTTAAATGCATTTACATAAGTTGTTTGTGTTGTAAACCTTCAAAACGTCTTGTGCTGCTGCAGTGTTCATTTGAAACGAACGAACAGTAACATGTTGAAGAAAAGTATATGTAGCTACACAACATGTTGCTTTACTGCACACACTTACTGCCATTATAATGTCTGCCCACAAACCAATAAAATCATTGTAATTCTCCATGTGTTTCGTTCAGTGACAGAAACATTCATCTCCACAGCTGCTGTGACCATCTGTTAAAATGATTTAATAACCTGTGAAGCAGAGAAGAAGTACTGTGACTGTGACTGAGCTCCACTATGTTTTTTTTATAAGTAAGCTGTACTGCACAGCTGTGCGGGGGAGTAAAGGGTGAGACAGCCTCGCTGTGAAGTTAAAACACAGGCTCTGTTCAAAGTAAAGCCTGCCTGGTTTTAGTTGAACAGCCTGTTTCTGTGGTTGGATGTTACTGTATTTATCTGGGAGATGGTTTCATGTTTGAGGACTGACTTCACTTTCTCCAGGGCTTGTCATCCTCACAGGAGAGAGCTCATGATGCAAACTGAGTTTTCTCTGCCATCAAAGAGCATCATCTTTGTTAACCTTTGTTTATTTGTTGTTTATTTTGTCAGAGCACTTCAGGATAAAATAGTGATTGGATGTCTCAGCCAACAGGGATGGGGTTTAGTTCTTTATAAAAATGACCTAACAATGTTTTAACAGATAAACAGCTTGTCTCAGTGGATTAGTCAGGTTTATAAGAATATGGAGGCGGTAGTACCTGAAACCTACAGGAAACACCCAGACCACCAAAACACACTGGGATCTTCAACTGTGACTGAAAATTAAAATGACACATCTGAAGTATTTAATGTAAAAGAAATTAAAGCAGACGACCTATTTGGTGTTTATTTGTATTTATTTGATTGTTTTTGTTTGGTTTTCTCCTCAGTCATGAGTCTTGAGGCTGGTTTATGAGGGAGCTGGTGCATGTTTTCAAACAGTCTCTCCAAGAGGACCAGCTCGGTTGTTCACAGTCTCAGAGCTGACAGAGAGGCTTTATGCCTGCCTCCTCTCTTACCTCTGCCAGCTGACCAATCCCTGAGTGAAGTGGGGGTGAATGGCGGATCATCGGTTTCTTAAAATGACAGAAATAATGTGAGAAAAACATTGTTTGTATCCCCCCTTGGTGTAAATCACTGTTTCCTGCTGCAGCTACATCATTTACCTGCAGGTGTCTCTGTTTTATCTCACAGTGACCTCTTCTCTCAAGGATTAGATGATGTTACAAGACACCAGTAAAGCATATGGTGTGTGATAAAAAAAATATACACACAATAATCGTTGTTAAGTTATCATCTTTGCCTGAGATAGATTGATTACATTGTATTTGTGGCTGAGCCTAATCAAAGTACACATGCCACAAACTCTCATTGTGGGCATGCGCAGAGAGGACCGGTTAAAACGTTATGGATTTACCAACTGATAACTGATTCATTAAAAGATCAATGAAACAAACACATCACACAGTAGTAACCAGTTTATTACCAGCTTCATGATACCGGTTATTATTAGGATTACTGGTGTATATTTATGTGTGTGTATATAAATGTGTAGTGTCGTGCTGCAGACGGAGAGGGGCAGCGGAGCGTCACCTCTGCCTCACTAAAGAAGAAGAGAGACGCGGAAGTGACATTTAATTTCCGGGGCGCGCAGTCTTGTTGCGTTGTGTCGGAGTTTTCATTTGTTGGATTTTAATATTTTCCGAAGATAAATCATGTACGATCAGGACGAAGGTGAGCCGTCATCACCTGCACAACCTGTCACTAAACTTTGTCGATACCCAGGCTGGTTACACTTTATCAACACAACATTAGCTTCTTGTTGGTTAGCGGTTAGCTACGTTAGCTTCGTCTGCTAGCACTAACCAATGGCCAACATGCTAATAACAGCTAGCGCTAATGGCGCGGTGCTTTGTTTCAGCTAACAAGCTCATCAGTGGCTGCTGTGATTAATGGTTCATACAGGTGCAAACTAATACTAATACTAACTAAAAGTACACAAACATATGAAAGTTAACACACACAGACTGAAACGCAACCACACTGTTTGTGTCTGTGGTGAAAGAAGTGCTCAGTTCCAGATACTACAGCAAAAATACAAAAACTACAGCGTTGAAGTATGTACAGTACAGAATACTACTGTACAAAAGTACAGAAGTATTATCAGCAAACAGTATTTAAAGCTACTACAACCAACAGTTATCTGAAACAGGACCTGACCTTAAGGTGTTCCTGGTAGTTTAGTTAGTTAGTAAGTTACTCAGTGAAAAACTGTTCACATTGTGTACAGTTATCTTCAGTTTCAACAAACAGCAGAAACAAAACAAAAACGAGCTGAGGGGTCAGCCCACTGATATTGATCACTGATAATATCTCAAATATCGGTCAGTGGTAATGTCTATTGATCAGTGAAATACTGTCTGAATTTCATTTGTCAGATAATCAATACGATGAAGATGATGATGAAATCACTCCGGATTTGTGGCAGGAAGCCTGCTGGATCGTCATCAGGTAAACTCACCTGGATCTCACCTCACCTGTGTTGATGTGCCTGAGAGAAAATCCTGATAATCATTGATGAAGTTGATAAACACTGTAACAGCTTATTGATTAAACAATTGTTTGTTTGTTTTTTCAAGTGAAAGTTACAGGAGTGCATATGGTGTGTGATATGAAAAATAAACTCAATAATCATTGTTCAGTTATTGTCAAATATCTGTTGACATGAATCTCAACAGAAAAGAGTTTGTCTAACAAATCCATTTATTGCCTGTTGTTGTTCTTATTTTGATAAGCCTCTCCGTGTTGTGTTCCTACTCTCATTTTGATGGGTCTCACTATGCTCTCTTCCAGCTCTCATTTTGACAAGCCTCTGTCAGTTCTCTTCCAGCTCTTGTTTTGACAAGCCTCTCTCTGGTTTCTTCCAGCTCTTATTTTGACGAGAAGGGTCTGGTGCGGCAGCAGCTGGATTCATTCGATGAGTTCATCCAGATGTCAGTTCAAAGGATTGTGGAAGACGCTCCGCCCATCGACCTGCAGGCTGAAGCACAGCACACCTCAGGGGAGGTGGAGGAGCCGGTGAGCAGCAACACCTGAACCCTAGCCTAGATCATCTCGATCAGGACCTGGTCTGGGGGGTTTATAGGAAGATGTTTTAGTTGTCTTCAGGGACAGTGTGGAAGGGTTCTAGTTTCAAGATAATTACAGCCCCTGTGACATCACTCTGACCTCTGTTTTGTGTTTCAGCCTCGTTACCTGTTGAAGTTTGAGCAGATCTACCTGTCGAAGCCCACACACTGGGAGAGAGATGGAGCTCCTTCTCCTATGATGCCCAACGAAGCCCGACTTCGAAACCTCACGTAGGTCTCACCAGGTCTCTTCACTCTTACCTGGTCTGAACTCGTCGGTTTACTCTCACCTTGTCACCCCCCCCCTCCAGGTACTCAGCCCCCTTGTACGTTGACATTACAAAGACCATAATAAAGGAGGGAGAGGACCAGCTGCAGACCCAGCACCAGAAGACCTTCATTGGTAAGATTCCCATCATGCTTCGCTCCACCTACTGCCTGCTGAGTGGCCTGACAGATCGAGACCTGTGTGAGCTCAACGAGTGTCCACTCGATCCCGGTGGTTATTTCATCATCAACGGCTCTGAGAAGGTATGCTCTGACATCATGGTGCACCATATGACATCATCCAAAGGCTTTATACTAGACTAAGCTAACAGCTGGTGGCCATAGCGTTATAGTTACTGTACAGACAGGAGAGTGGGATCAACCTGAATGTCTCAGCTGGTCTGTTCGCTCTACCTCCAACTCAACACTCTGGGTTTTAAATGAGGCCCCTAATCTGTAGACAGGTGTGTTGGTGGTTTTCTGATCTCCAGACTGATGCGTTGGTGGTTTTTTCAGGTGCTGATCGCTCAGGAAAAGATGGCGACCAACACCGTGTATGTCTTTGCCAAGAAGGATTCAAAGTACGCCTACACAGCTGAGTGTCGGTCCTGTTTGGAAAACTCATCCCGGCCCACCAGCACCATCTGGGTCAGCATGATGGCCAGAGGAGGACAGGTGAGTCCTGACGTTAGCCTGCATACAGAGCTTGTTGATTATTGATAGATGAACGTATTGCTTGTGTTTCTCAGGGAGTGAAGAAGAGTGCGATCGGTCAGAGGATCGTATCCACGCTGCCATACATCAGACAGGAAGTTCCCATCATCATCGTGTTTCGAGCACTGGGATTCGTGTCAGACAGAGACATCCTGGAACACATCATCTACGACTTTGACGACCCTGAGATGATGGAGATGGTCAGTCTGATTATTGGTTATTGATCATGATTTTTTTTTTTTTTTTTGTTAACAGATTAGGCAGTTAACACACTAGAGCAGAATCTGCAGGAAGTCAGTGTTAGCCCGGCCTATTGTGCTTTGATGTCACCAATGATGTCACTATGTTTCCAGGTGAAGCCGTCTCTGGATGAAGCGTTTGTGATCCAGGAGCAGAATGTGGCGTTGAACTTTATCGGTTCCAGGGGAGCGAAACCGGGAGTGACAAAAGAACGAAGAATCAAATATGCAAAAGAAGTGCTGCAGAAAGAAATGCTGCCACACGTCGGAGTCAGTGACTTCTGTGAGACCAAGAAAGCTTACTTCTTAGGGTAAGTCCTATCTCGGATGATACACCTGTACAGGTGAGTCCCAGGTGATGTACAGGTATCAGTGTCAGTGTGTAGTATGTGTGTATCACTCTGTATTAGGGTGTGTATTCCTGTGTTTCAGGTACATGGTCCACAGGTTGCTGCTCGCTGCTCTCGGCAGACGGGAGCTGGACGACAGAGATCACTATGGCAACAAGAGGCTGGACCTCGCCGGGCCATTACTGGCTTTCCTGTTCAGAGGGTGGGGCTCTCACTGTTGTCACTACTGACCTTTAACAATGAGAAAACACATATACACATCAGTAGGTTTCACATGTTGTTGTCCAGTGTCGTCTGATGTATGAAACATGTTGCCAAGACAACTTGAATATAATCTTGTATTATTCGCTGAGTGTTTGGTCAGGTGATGAAACTCAACTACGTGTCGCAGCAGACGTCCCTTGGCCAGTTCAGTCATGCTGACATTTAATGACATGCATGTGTTAGATCATAACATTTTCGTTTTATTGCTGTAAAAATGAAGGCTTTAATATGGCTTTTTAAAACGTCTGCAATCAGAACGACCATTTTGGTTGTAATAAAAAGAAAAAGTTAAGGGTAAACTGATATACACGTGTACAGTGTACGAGTCAGTCTGGGATCACATGAAGAGACACTGAGACTAAATCCACGGAAGAACTGAGGCAGATTCTCAAGATGAAACAACCCACCTGACAGACACAGATCTGCTTGTTTTTACATTGAATGTTCTGCATGTTTAATGAAGTGTAATGAGGTTTAATCGTTGTCCGTGTGAGTGGGGATGATAAACCTGTGTGACCTTTTCTTCTCATTGTTCAGCATGTTTAAGAACCTACTGAAGGAGATCAGGATTTACGCTCAGAAGTTCATAGACAGAGGAAAAGACTTCAATCTGGAGCTCGCCATTAAAACCAGAATCATCTCAGATGGACTCAAATACTCGCTTGCCACTGGAAACTGGGGCGACGTCAAGAAAGCTCACCAGGCTCGAGCCGGAGTGTCACAGGTGAGAACACCAGGCTGCAGGCCTCCATGTGAAGCCTGTAAAGGAGCAGTGTAATGATCATAGTTTTTATCAGCTCACAGCTGAGCAGGTCTAGTTTTCTTACTTTGTCAGAGCTTATATTCAGATTTAATCAGGTCCAGATGTGTGCAGACAGACAGATGATTTCAGATTAATCTTCATTAGAGTGGAGCTGCTCTCAGGCTGTCTTTACCGGGTCATCTAAACATGGTCCTGTTTAATTATCCTGTTTGCAGGTGTTGAACCGTCTCACTTTCGCATCCACTCTGTCCCACCTCCGTCGAGTCAACTCTCCAATTGGCAGAGACGGCAAACTGGCAAAACCCAGACAACTTCACAACACACTGTGGGGGATGGTGTGTCCGGCCGAGACGCCTGAGGTGAAACACAGGACCCACAAAATACAAATACACTGACACCTCAGAGCCACCATCAGTGTGAATCCAGTTTAATTTAAGAGATGAGTGTAAATGTGTCACACTGACTTCTGTTTGTTGTGGGTGATTAAAAACTAGACTCCACCTGAGCTTCATTTGTTGATCACATCGATTAGTATATTGATGAACACACACTGTGCTTCAGGGTCACGCTGTGGGTCTGGTGAAGAACTTGGCCCTCATGGCCTACATCTCTGTGGGCTCTCAGCCGTCCCCCATCCTGGAGTTTCTGGAGGAGTGGAGTATGGAGAACCTGGAGGAGATCTCACCTGCCGCCATCGCAGAGTCAGTTAAATATTTTACAAGTTGAATCAAACTGTTCATCCATCAGCTGATATTAATGTGAAACATCCTTCCTCTGTCTGTGTCTCTGATGATGAGGAGACATGTTTGTTTTTCTGTAGTGATGATGTTCATGTCTCAAATTCACCTGCAGGTGGCAGCATCACCTTTGAGTCATATTTGGCTTTATTGTGTTGTTAATGTTCTAGTGCCACTAAGATCTTTGTGAACGGCTGCTGGGTGGGAATCCACAAAGACCCCGAGCAGCTGATGAACACACTGAGGAAACTACGCAGACAGATGGACATCATCGTATCCGAGGTGACAACACCGATCACGTCTAATGTAGAAACCTGTGTTTATAGCATTCAACAGGTGAATATCTCAGGTCGTTCTCCCTTCTGCTTCTGAACGTTTCAGGTGTCGATGATCAGAGACATCAGAGAGCGTGAGATCAGGATTTACACAGACGCCGGACGAATCTGCCGACCACTGCTGATCGTCGAGAAACAAAAACTACTGCTGAAGAGACGACATATTGATCAGCTGAAGGAGAGAGAGTACAACAACTACAGGTGAGACTGCTGCTTTTTTGTCTGCTGCTGTGATGAAGCTAACACAATAGAGATGTGATCTCTTCTCCTGGTTCCTGTCAGGACTGAACCTGCAGCATTTTGGATCAGCTGGAGGCCTTTTTTTTTCTTTAGAATTAATCAATTAATAATCAGTTCCCCATGATATCAAAGTGAAAACAATTTCAGAGCAAAATAAAAACTGAATAATCACAGTGACGATGCAGATCAGAGTGGAAACCATGAGGAGGAAGAAATGCTGCAGAGCTCAGAGACATGATTGTTCCTGCAGATGTTGCCAGTTGATGATGTGGGTTTAGTTGATGCCTCATGAGTTTGTTAAATGTTGCATATGTTCTCTTGGCTGACCTGTTGTTGTTGTTGTTGTTTGTGATGCTCAGCTGGCAGGACTTGGTGGCGAGTGGCGTGGTTGAGTACATTGACACTCTGGAGGAGGAGACAGTGATGCTCGCCATGACCCCTGATGACCTCCAGGAGAAGGGTGTAGCCTACTGCTCTACCTACACCCATTGTGAGATTCACCCATCCATGATCCTCGGAGTCTGTGCTTCCATCATCCCCTTCCCCGACCACAACCAGGTACAGACCAGGGAGGTTAAGTTTAAAGAAAGTGAAATCCTGTGATGTGTTGATGGGACGATCATCTTTCTGTGATGGAGTTATGAAGTCATGTATTTGTTGTTTTTCAGTCTCCCAGGAACACATACCAGTCTGCTATGGGTAAACAAGCCATGGGCGTCTACATCACCAACTTCCACGTACGAATGGACACACTGGCTCACGTTTTGTACTACCCTCAGAAACCGCTGGTCACCACCCGATCCATGGAGTACCTGCGCTTCAGAGAGCTGCCTGCAGGTAAACACACCTGTACATAACTTAAACAGTTGAGAGAAATCCCAAATGATTTCAGGAAGTTCGAGGTAGAAAAACAGCTGTGGTGCTCTCAGGTGAAGCCAGTTACTCACTGTCTTATGATTTAAAATATTTATCTGAGACCAGGTGAGTTTGTTTGTGTTTACTCTGTGTTGAAGGCACCTGTTTGCCCCACTCACTGCCTGTCAAGGCAGAGCTTGTGTCTCTGATGGAAACCTTTCTTTGTGTTTTACAGGTATCAACTCCATTGTGGCAATCGCCTCATACACAGGATACAACCAGGAGGACTCTGTGATCATGAACAGGTCGGCTGTCGATCGAGGCTTCTTCAGGTGAGTCTCTGGTCTTACTACTTCACCTGAGTGTTTGTTTCAGTCTGCGCTTTGTGTAACACTGCTGTTTTCATCGTACAGGTCTGTTTTCTATCGGTCCTACAAAGAGCAGGAGTCAAAGAAAGGTTTTGATCAGGAGGAGATCTTTGAGAAGCCGACTCGTGAAACCTGTCAGGGTAAGAACTGATTACAGAAAATCTGCTGCCTGCTGGTTAGTTGTAGTCCGGAATCACCTGTCATTCATCCCAGGTGTGGTAGCAGTGTCCAGTCACAGGTGTTAGATATTGGTGGTGGGTGGGGCTAACATTACATCACATAGTGAGAACAAATTCAAACGTCCTCAGGTATGAGACACGCCATCTATGACAAGCTGGATGATGACGGTCTGATTGCGCCCGGAGTTCGTGTGTCTGGTGAAGATGTGATCATCGGGAAGACAGTGACACTACCAGAGAACGACGACGAGCTGGACAGCACCAACCGGCGCTACACCAAGAGGGACTGCAGCACCTTCCTAAGAACCAGTGAGACTGGCATCGTGGACCAGGTGATGGTGACCCTGAACCAGGAGGGCTACAAGTTCTGCAAGATCAGGGTGAGGGGACACAGCACCACACAATGCCTGAGACGCCTGACACTAGAGGTTTTTTCTGACAAGCTTCCGTCTCCTGCAGGTGCGTTCGGTCCGGATTCCTCAGATCGGAGACAAATTTGCCAGCCGACATGGACAGAAAGGAACCTGTGGAATCCAGTACAGACAGGAGGTAAACAGGAAGCTTATTGTCTGATTAATAGTCTGTGAACTGAGTTTCTCTCTAATGCTCTAATGTTTGTGTGTTTTGTCTTGAAGGACATGCCGTTCACCTGTGAGGGAATCACACCTGACATTATCATCAATCCTCATGCCATCCCGTCCAGAATGACAGTCGGCCATCTGATTGAGTGTCTGCAGGGAAAGGTAGCAATCAATCATTATATTCTGAAATAATCAATTATCGTAAAGTGAGGGTTCTGATCACAAGGCGATAATCAGTTATTATCATGGTAATAATCAGGCTCGATGAAAGTGTGAAAAAATAAAACTCATGAATAATCTCACTAAACAGAATCAAATAAAAGCTTTTATTTTGAAAGGCGTGGGTTATTGTCACTCCCTCTGTTGACTTGCAGGTTCTTTATATTCACACATTGACAGATGCGAACAGGTACTGTGTATTTACTCTGATCTTGTTTCAGGTGTCTGCAAACAAAGGTGAGATCGGCGATGCGACACCATTTAATGACGCCGTTAACGTACAGAAAGTGTCAAACCTGCTGTCTGAGTACGGATACCACCTGAGAGGAAATGAGGTCAGTGTGTGATCATACTGTTTACTTCATGTTAAACACACAAACCCTGCATCTGTGTGATGATGTCACTGATATCAGTGTGAGGTCGGTTCAGGTCCTGAACCTTCAGCCATGATCTGCATCACATTTAACACCAGATTTTTAACATTGAAACAGAGTTGAAACAGAGTTACCTGTCCAGCTTAGCCCCACCTCTCCCCCAGTGCATGCTGGGATACATTCTTAAAACATTTTAAACTCAAAACAGTCAGCCATTTTACCTGAACAGGTTACTGCTGCACATCTGTCCGTCACTGATAATTGATTATTGATCTGTGACCAGGTTCTGTATAATGGGTTCACGGGGAGGAAACTGACGTCTCAGATCTTCATTGGTCCGACATATTATCAGCGTCTGAAGCACATGGTGGACGATAAGATCCACTCGAGGGCCCGGGGCCCCGTCCAGATCCTCAACAGGCAGCCAATGGAAGGACGATCACGGTAAGTGACACACCTGTCGGAGTTATCTGTCAGTGCTCACAGTGAGACACTCACACTGTGATATTCAGGTGAGACAGACGGGCAGCAGAGCGCAGAAGACGGCAGCTCCAAGTACAACCAAGCTTCCGCACTGAACGCGTCTGATCCTACAAACCTGTCTGTCTCAGGGGTTTCTCTCTCTCATCTCTCTGTCTCTCGTCAGTGATGGCGGTCTGCGGTTCGGGGAGATGGAGCGTGATTGTCAGATAGCTCATGGAGCAGCTCAGTTCCTCCGAGAGCGTCTGTTTGAGGCATCTGATCCGTATCAAGTTCACGTCTGTAACCTGTGTGGACTTAT
Organism: Trachinotus anak; assembly: GCF_046630095.1. Lineage (NCBI taxonomy): Eukaryota > Metazoa > Chordata > Actinopteri > Carangiformes > Carangidae > Trachinotus > Trachinotus anak. Next base: position 13,934,209 of record NW_027273872.1, on the reverse strand, counting down.
GGCCATCGCCAACACACGGACGCACACGTATGAGTGTCGAGGCTGCCGCAACAAGACACAGGTAAACACAATCATAACCAATCACAACACACAGGTAAACCTGATCAATAACCAGTCTCGGGTGAACATCAGTGTCTACCTGCCTCTTATTGTTTGTCTCTGATTTTCAGATCTCTCTGGTCCGGATGCCGTACGCCTGTAAACTTCTCTTCCAGGAATTGATGTCGATGAGCATCGCTCCTCGAATGATGACATCATAGAGTGGCTGAGCCAATCAGACACCTCCCTGCAGACTTTGAGTGTGACATCATCAGAAGGAAGTGAAAGTAGAAGTTTAGTTCAATGTTTTTACAGTTTCATGTCGTCTCACTTGTTTTTGTAAAAGTACAATAAATCTGATTTTCTTCTGATGTTTCTGTGTCACATGGGTCTGATCTCATTAGTCATACACAAACAAACAAGAGACCAACACCCAGACTACAGACAAAGCATCAAAAAACAGACAGCATCTCAACAGACCAACAAACAGACACATCAACAGACCAATGAACATGCCAAGAAACAGACATCAAATATCCACACATTGCTTGAAAACATTGAACTACCGAAACTATCCGAAGAACAAGACACAATGTTAGACCAACCCATAACCACAGAGCAGCTCAGGGCAGCTCATATCTCTCTTTAACAGAATGGTCAGTGAAATCAAATCAATAGGAACATACCCACTCACATGAACACAAACCTGCTCAAACCAGACAAAGATCCAACCCTCACTTCCAGCTATAGATCAATAAGCCTGATCAACTGCAACCTAAAAATAATAAGTAAAACATTAGCCAACCAGATAGAAATAGTCATATCCTTGTTAATCCAACCAGACCCAACAGGATTCATAAAGGGCTGGCACTCTTCCATCAACACACTTTCTTTTTAATCTCATCAGTTTATCTCAAAGAAATCATCTCAATGCCATAATTACATCATTAACTGCAAAAAAAGCCTTTGACAAGGTCAGCTGGACATTTCTCAACGCTACCTTGAAATAAATTGGTTTTGGGGGGGCGTTCGCTCAATGGATCACAACCAATCAGCTCCTCATCTGCATCAGTTATATCCCAATGTTTCACACTGCAGCGAGGAACAGGAAAAGGATGTCCACTCTCTCCACTACTATTTGCCATTTTTATTGAGCCCCTATCACCTGCCATTCAACAAAATACCATTGTTACTGCAATGCAAACAAGTCATTTTAACCATAAAATTAGTTTATATGCCGATGACATCCTATTGTACCACACTAAACCCGTCAACATCTCTCCCAGAAGTCTTGAACCTGGTACCCACATTCTCAACAAGACCAAGTCAAAACCAAGTATGCAGCTGGGTTGTCAAATCCTGATTTTATAACTGTGATGTTGTCTGACAAAATCACCAAACACAAAGGAAAGACAAAGACTGAGCTGTGATTTCAGCTGTATTTACTGTAAAATGATCACTCCGAGAGAACGTTAGGAGAGATGCAATAACTTTCTTTTTTAAAGTTATTTTTTAAGGCTTTTGCCTTTCTTACAGTCAGAGAGAGAGAGGGAGAGATGAAATTGGAGAGAAAAAAGAACCCAAGAGAAAATGTATAAAAATAATAATAGCCTCAGTAGAAACACATATTGCAATAAAAACAACCAAATTCACTAATTTCAGAGTTAAGAGGTCTAAGGTTGTGGGAGTATTGATTCAGTTAACAGAAACATCACTAATAATTTATCAAGAAGTTTTCTGGAACAAGCTGTTTAATACAAACAATAATTTAAATAATTTAATTATCAATAATGGCTGTAAGTAAAATTACAGGTCAAATGGAGACGTGTTGATGTGTCGACTAAAATTACATTTTCATGGTTTCAGTTAAAGAAAAGAAATTCAGACTTCTCTTGAATATTTAATTAAATATTTAATCCAAAAAACGTCTCAGTAAGTGAAAATATTAATTATTGATCAGTTTTTACACAATGAAAACTACAAACATTATGACAGTGAGAGACATTTTATTTTATTCAGAGAAATACATTAAAATATTTTCAGTTTCCACCAAGAAACAAACTGAGGTTCAGAGGAAACAGTCTAATGTTCATGTTAATTCAGAAGTGATCAATAAAGTTTCAACTTTCTGTCACTGAAAGCAGAAATAAACAGATTGTTAAATGTATGGTATATATATATCAGAAATAATAAAGAATAAGAAAAAAGGGCCAGCATTCACAAAACATTTTATCTTCCTACTCAGAGTTTTCCTGAGTTCTCCAAAACATTTTCTCCAAATCCTCCTGACATAGCTGCTGAGACCAACTTTTACTGAGGAAAACCAAAAGCTCCTGAGCTAAGACTGAGACTCTCTTGTTATGGTGATGTCAATTCTCATGGACGAGCTTGTTGCAGGAACCTGTAATGGGAAATTTTGGTATAACTCATGTGTGCCTATTCAAAACTGTGTAACCAATGACTGTGTGGATAGTTCTAATTAAGTTTTTGAACCTAACCTTTGTACATCCTTTATGGTTGTGTGAAAGACCTCTGTGTGAACTAATGAAGAACACATGTAGACAATATATGTGGATGTTGTGATAAGAGTGTTGCTCATACATTGCATTGGGGGAGAGGCAAGCAGGTGAAGACTCAGCACAGAGACAATCCCGTGAGAGAGAGTATCGTATTTTGTCTTTGTGGAATGTGTTTTTGGAACTATAAGACTGTGGCCCTGGGTAACATCTTCAGGCCACTCACTGACTGTACTACTGTTCGGTTGTGTTTGTGTGACTCCATTCATGAATGTTTATTAAACTCAAGAAAGACAGCTGACGCGTGAAGATCTTCTTTTCAATTATTGAACAAGGTAACAAGCAACATCTTGCAGTAATAATAAAAAAAACCCACTGAGAAATAAATACAAATTAAATGATTATAGATTAAATTCTGTTTACTAAAGTATCGAATTCTCCAAAATGTATAAGGTTTGTGTCGACCCAGCAGAATTGAATTTTACAATAAAAACTTTCATTCAATTCATTCAATGAAAAAAAAGAGAGCCTATGATCTACCTGTTGTACCTGTTCTAATGTAGCTGTGGGTTGAGGTACGGTGTGATATCCACTGTCCCTCACAAAGTGACAGACATGATGAATATAATCCTTTAAAAAGCTGCCAGGCCACTCTCCATTAAGATCATGAATTGTGTGTAGATACACTTTACAACAATGTCTAGAATTGTAGTAGCATCGATACAACCTGTGTGCTGATGGTGTGATTTTTATGTCTCTGCACTGTGGACAGCCAGGCATATTGTTTTCGGTTTGTCCGTCCCATTCTCGTGGACACAATATCTCAGTAACCAGTAACGCCTCTTCAAATTTGGCACAAACATTCACTTGGACTGAAGGATGAATTATTTCAGCCATTACTCAAGACTTCACACAGCACTTATGACAAAATTTCACACAAATAGTTATTATTTTATATGACTCTGGATAAACAGGGATATGTTCTGAAATTAGTCATGGAGGCATACAACCGCGAGGCAGAAATTCTAGTTTTTTCCTGTTTACAGATACGTCCTCGTCTTGTGATGGTTCAATATTTTTACATGCGTTCCATCTCTGTAGTTGGTGAACATCTTAAGGGAATAGTATGAATTGTCTTATGATGTCGGGTCTACAGAGAGAATGTATTGTTTGGTGAATAGATCGTCTTATAGACAGCTGGGAGAGCTCCAAAGCTGTCAACATAACAAAGTTGCATTTTCACTGTTACCAAGCAGCACAGCGTTGCAGCACCACAGCCCTTTATGATTCTTTGTAATCTGGTTTTAGTGAGTTAGGAGTCCTCTCCACTACTTCTAACTTATCCCAGACTTAGGTGCTACTTTTGGCACTAAGTGGCTTTATGAATTTCTCTTAGTCAAAAAAATTAGGAGTCCGAAAGTTAGGAGTTTCTCCTAAATCAGACAGTGAGGAGAAACTTTTAGCCTGAGGATGCTTTGTGAATACAGGTGCTGATTTTTAAAGAACACATCAAATAGAGTGAAGCACCAGTGCTGTTGCTATGGTGACCTGCATCAGTGCTGTTGTTGTGGTAACCTGCATTATTTAATCTTCAAATCAAAGTCTTTGCAAAATAAAAGCCTGATTGACTTCAGCTGTTCAGAGGGAAAGAAACTATAAATGATGAAAAATATAAAACATCAAAAGTAGAAAAGTTTATTTGAACAAAGGGATTGACTCCAGATGTTTTGTCTGTTGAAAGGAGGAACTAACCCTCAACCCTGAATCTCACCTTAATAAAAATAATTAAACTCAGAACGAATAAACAACAAACTTTCAACTAAAATTCAAACTAAAGTTTTGAAAAAGTTTCAGAATCAGAGAAAGAAATATCTGTTTTACTTTCAGATAAATTTCACTCAAAGTTTAAAAAAAAGATCTTCAGCTGTTTCCTGTGACGATTGTCTTCATTGATCTCTGATCAGCTGATCACAGTTCATCTTCCTTCGTCACTGAAAGGAAATTATATCATCAGAGGTTTTTATGTGATAATCTTATTATTATTTCCTGTGAATGTACCTAATATAGTGTAAAATTTAATTCTAATCTAAGAGATTTATGTACATTTTTACTGTGATGTTTATTCAGCAGATTTAAACTTTTTCTTTCTTTCTTTCTGGGGAATGGAAGAGGGGGGTGTTGAACCTGAATCTGGTCTCTGTTCAAGAGGTGAGACTGAATCCAGGTTCAGGTCTCAGGATGAAAAGCGGTTTTGTTTAGTTAAATAAAGGTGATGATTCTTCAGGTGTGTTGTGTAAACTTTTGTAAACTGTTGTGTGTGTGTTTTTTTTTATCACTGTGGTATTTGTTGATGATGGTGTTAACACCTTTCCTGACAATGATGTTGTTTAGTTTGTCATATTTGGGACTTTGTGTTTGTTTGTTGATGATGTCATTACCTGTCTTGACGATGATGTCATCAATGGACTGGACCAGGTGAATGGCTCCCACAGCCGAAGCTTCACCTTTAGAGTTGGTGGCATGACACTCATATGATCCTTCTTCTTCTTTGGTCAGAGGGGAGATCTGAAATAAAAACAGAGCAGTTTATTCTCATTCGTTCGACAGAGAGATGGAGTCATGACATCATGTGTACAGTTCTAACAATGGTTAATGATGAATATCGAGACTAGAAGGATTCTACATTGTCACTGGAGTGTCATTGTCACTTAATGGTAAACAGCCAAAATCACAGGACCCGAGTTTAAGAGAGATTTATACAGATACTATTATGAAAAGGTTTGTTTTAGTCTGGTCCATATTTTTCTTATTGTGTAGTGTGAACAGCTTAATCACACATTGAGATGGTGGTTTGGTGTGTGTGTATTTAGGGAGGGTTGTATAATGTGTATTAATGTGTGTAATTTGCATAATGTGTATCTATGTATATAGTGTGTATTAATGTGTATAATGTGTATTAATGTAATGTATATATAGTACATACATGTGTATAATGTGTATATACAGTACATACATGTGCATAATGTGTATATACAGTATATACCTGTATATACTGTGTATACAGTCAATATATGTGATACTGATCACTAACCAACACCCAGCCGGTCACTTCATGTTTCTCTGGGCCTCCTCTGGTCTGAATCGCCAGATTGTCTCTGTCTCCAGGAAGAAGCTCCATCCTATTCTTCCCATTGAGGACCTAAAGGAAGACACCCACCATCATCATCTTCATCATCCCTCTCCTCCTTTCACAGATAAATGAACAGTTAAAATTACAGTGTAAAGCTTCATATGATGTAAATTTCTTTAATTGATCTGAGATCAGATTTTAGACGTAAGTAGATCAGATGTTCAGGCTGCAGTTGTTCATACTAACAGACGTGTTGGTCACTAATATACAAAAAGCCTGTCCGATGGCTTCACTACCACTAACTGAAAAGATATAATCTTCTTAGTCCTGAGAGCTTCATGCGTCTTTGCTTTCTCAAATCAGATTATTAATGTATCAACAGTTTAGTCTCCAGATGTATTCAAATCAAGACAGTAACAGAATAACTGGGGTGAACGAAATACACAAAATATAATCTGAGCTTTACTCCATTAATTAATTAACTAAATCCCTATTAGACTGAAGGGACGACCCAGTGAGGGGCCCCAAGCCTCGAGTTGGACACTACAGCTGCAGTTTCAACGGACTGAATGTTTCTGATGATTCAAAGTTTATCCGTCCATCATCAGGTGATCTGTGACCTGCTGGAGGCGGGGCCTAATGATGATGTCACTGTGCCTGTCCATCACTTTGGACCACAACACGTGTCAGTAAACACCGTGATCTGGGACGGAATCTGCCTTCAGGTTTTACTTTGATAAGTTTGTTTCCTTCATACTCGGCCGACCTGCACAAACTCGCCCTGACGACTCCTTCACTTCATATCTGACGGGATCAGAAACAGGCTGCAGCTCGTCGGCCTGCATTTGTTTGGAAAATGACTGTCTCATCTTCAGCTTTCTGCAGCTCAGCGAGTTCAAGCCTCAGCAGAGCCTGAAGCTGCTGACAGACACACTAACATCTGAACACACCTGAACACACCTGAAGACCTGAGGCTGGAGGTGACATATGAGCTCATATCAGGAGGATTTCTACAAAGTCCTCTACAACGATGAAATGTTGATATTTCCTGAAATGGAGGAGCTGCTTCAGTTTGTACCAGTCTTATCGTAATTATTTGTTTCTGACTCACGTCCTTATGGCAACAGAGAAACAAACATGGAGTCTGGGCTCAGTGTGAGTCACTTCCCATTTGATGAATATGATCTTATTTCATTAGTGCACAGTGTTTTAACCCTGACAGACTGATGACAAACATCTTCACCTCTGTCAGTGAAGAGGAAGATCAATCAGTTTTTCATTAGAGGTGATATTCAGGCAGATTCATACGAGAGTGGAAATCATGCAGGATGATTATTACTAAATGTTCACAACATATGGAGCCATCCACATCAGTGAGCAGCAGTTCTGTGTTGATGAGAGAGGTCAGAGGTTGGAGGAGAATGGACAGGCTGGTTGGAGCTGACAGAAAAGCTACAGTCACTCAGATAACCACTCTTTACAACTGTGGTGAGCAGAAAAGCTTCAGAGTGAACAACTCGTCCAACCTGGAGGTGTTTTCTTGGCTCACTTTGTGCCTTAATACCAATCAATCGTGGTCTGAATGTTACAGTCTGTCTGAGTATTGTTGCTGACCACGTTCATCCCTTTATGGCCACAGTTCATCATTTTCTAAAGGCTACTTCCTGCTTCAGTTCAGTCTCCAGACCTGGATCCAGTAGAACCTCTTTGGGAAGCTGTTCAAGGATGTTTTTCCTTTAATCAATATTTCTATATTAGATTGGATCAACTTATCTTTATTAACAGGTTTTGTACCATAGGCTTTGAAGGTTGCAGTGATTTAACCTGCAGAGATGATGTGATGCAGTCATGTCTCAGTGTTAGTGTGGCGTCCCCAGCAAAGTGTTTGCTGAGTGTACATGTACTGTTGCTTATAATCAGCAGAGTTCACTGACATTAAATTTCATTGAACAGTGGAGGAACCTCTGTTCTCTGATCGGTTGTTCTGAAGTCCAGCTGATGTTTGTTCTGCAGGAGGTTTCGATTCTTTCTCAAATTAAAAACAAACTCTCCTCCATCGTTCTGTTCACTTTAACCGGGATTTATTTCCTGTTTTATATTTTCAGGTGGAGTCCCTGCAGATTTTTATCGTTTCAACAAACAGCAGAAGGAAACAGGAAATCACCAAAAACAGGAAGCCAGACGGAGCTGCAGCTCAGAGAAACACAGTCTCACATTTATGTTTTTAAACTGATGATGAGCCGCTGAGACAAACTCACCTTCTTCCAGGTGAGAACAGGTGTGGGCACGCCCACCGCCTCACAGCTCAGGTACACCTGAGAGCCGCTCACGTTGTAGACCTCACCTGGAGGAGTGACGATGACCGGAGCTGCAAGACAGACAGACAGACAGACAGGCAGGTAACAGCGATGTAACAGACAGGCAGGTCGATGCCAGTCACACTTAAATTACAGATAATTTCCATGAAGTTTGGTTTAGAGAATCAGGGTGAAACAGGATGAAACAGGTCGCAGGAATCCGAGTCCTCGGTGACCTCAGAGGAATTCAGTTTGCTGTGAGGGTTTTCATGTAGAAAGGAATTCAGTGTTTTCAGAGGGATCAGGAGGATTATCAGAGATCAGTCCCTGTTTCTGTCAGACCGTCAGCGAGGCGGGAACACGCACAACATACAGTACAGTGTTTACTGATCACTGATCACAGATTCTTCTCATCAATACTGCACACCTGATCAGTTTCTGTTCAGCTGTTCCTGGCACGCCTGTGTCTCACCTGCGGTCTGTCAGCAGCCTCATCTGTAACTTGTCCCACCTGTATATGGTCTGTCTGACCTCACCTCACCTGTAAGCTGTCACTCTCACCTGTGGCGCAGCGGCCCTTGTTCTGGACGCTGATAGGTTCCTTGCCCTCCTTTTGGCCTGTCAAGCTGGCGCTCTTCAGGGCGCAGCCGCTCTTGTACGTCACCCCGTCGGTCCCGCAGACCTCGTAGTTGGTCTTACAGACGCAGACTCCAAGCTTGTTCTTCTTGTCCTCATCGCTTTTGACGCACTCCAGTCCGGGTCCGCAGCGGCGCGCTGCAGCGCGGCGGCCGCCGCACAGCTCTCCCTCCGCCGCGGCGCAGACCGAGCAGCAGCCGCAGGAGTCCATCAGAGAACCAGCGGCGCAGCCCTCCACCGGGAGAGGAGCGCACTGAGCCGGGTCACACGGTCCACAGCTTGAGACCCGGACCGAGAGCACCGGGAGGATGGAGAGGACCGGGACCAGACATAGAAAGAGGATGAAAGACTTCATTATTGTCTGATGGAGATCTCTGATCTAGGCTCCGATCTGGACTCTAATCTGGACTCTGTAACAGTCTGTAACAGTCTGAGGTCTGATCTGCAGACTGAGCTGTTAAAGCTGTTGACTCCGCCTCACAGCAGGACCAGATCCCAGTCACAGACCAGCTCTATGGAGCAGCAACAGGGACTGGGCAACTGAATAGGTTACTATTACTAGTACAAGTTGTACCGCTAGTAGGCCTACTACTGCTAGTATTACTACTACTACTACAATGAAAAGGTTTTGATGATAAAAAAGTGAATCAACATTTTAAAAAAAAAATCTGGGTTATTTATAGATTAAAATATTTAACAATCAGTGTTTGATGGTTCTGAGTTTTTAATAAAAACAGTGGCAGGTGTTTTTATTAACCTGCTAATGACAGTTAATACTTTCAATTAGGTTTAAGCAGGGGAGGAACAAGATTCAGTTGGGGGGTTTCAATGCCAGTCTGACTGTGTCATGTGAGCAGTAGCCTGGCTGTTCACACCAGAAGCTCATTTTTCCATCAGTCAACAAGTGATTCTGCTCTGTTTTAATCACAACTGTAACTGTAACATCACCTCATCTTTATGTCAAACACCTTTAAACATCTCCATGTTAGACATGTCATATCTGTTCATTAAATGAAATCAGAGTCAGGATGAATTTTCTACAGAATATCATCATAAACAGAACCAACAGAACATACTCAAAACTGCATCTAATTGATCAGATTGATGTGACTGATCTGATGTGATCAGCTGAAAGAATGAAAACCTGCTGTGATTCAATTTTACACAAGTCCAAGGTTGAAAACATATCAACAGCTGAAAAAGTCACATGATTAATTTCTTTCAGTGAATCATTTTAAGGGTTTTAATTTTAATAATTGAGACTTTCTTGATTGTTTTAATTTTCATGGCAGCAGGGAGCCTTCATACATCTGGCCTGAGACAGTTTGATCTGTATCCGTAAAAAAATAGCAATTGACTGATTACTGATTTTATCCTTTTGAATATTGAAGTTCATGATGTAGGCTATTTATACTTGATAGATTATTAATAACTGAACTCATATTTATTGTCAGCAGCAGGTCAATCTTTATTTAACAACATAAATCAAACAAGTCAGTTTATGTTTGTTGAGTCCAGCACAGACCACTACAGTGAAAACCACTAGCTGCAGTCTGAAAAACTCCCCAAGTGATTGATCAGAGGCGTTTAGGAGTTGTTTAAAAGGTGTTTAGGAGACATTTCACAGATGTTTGAAAGGCATTAAGTAGAGGTTTCAAAGGTATTTCAGAGATTATTCACAGAAATTGTAGATACGTTTCAGACATACGTTTCCTTTACACCTGGTATTAAAATGTGTCTCGTATCCAGATTGTATGTAGATATGATTTTAATCTGATTACATTTAAACCTGGTAATAATCTACGTCTTCAGTCCCCACACTGAGATCTGATTGAGCTCTGATCACTCTTTCTAGCTCAGGTCACACCCTCCTCTCCTTTGTGCAGGATAAAAAAAAGATAGAAGAATGGTAGTCATGCGTGAAGCTGTGTTGTTGTGTTTGCTTGCTTTCCAAAGCGGAAAAACTGAGGGGAGGTCCACTTTGTGCATTTACTTGCTGATGACTGCTAGCTGCCTGGCTGTTACCTCGTTGGTTTGGAACAGTCGCATCTGATTACATATTTCCACCCATGTAGTTGTTCAATGTGGTCACAATTCCTCCCTAATCACCTTCAGAGGTGTTTTGCTGGTCAGATCACAAATCTGTCTTGGGTGCATTTACCAAAAACATGTTTTAATTTCAGGTGTAAATGGGGTAAGAGATGTTTCAGAGACCAGAGAGTAATTTCAGAGGTTTTAGAAACATTTAGGAGATGTTTAGGAGACATTTCAGAGAAAATTATATGTTTCAGAGACATTTAGAAGATATTTCAGGAGATGTTTAGGCATTTAGGCTTTAGGCTTTTTAAAACAGCAGGATGTCGATTGTCCGCTGGTCGGTGGGAAAATAACAAGCAGGAAATATTCCAGAGTCAGACGTCACATTTATTCTTCCTGTTATTGTTCAAACTCTGTTTAGTTTAGTTCATGCACAGCAGGATCAAACTGCACTGTTTAATGTCATTTTTGGACATTTTAACACGGAATATTACAGTGTAATGATTATTTATAAGTTAACAAGAGTTTGTCTCTTTACACTTGTAAACATTCAAACTAAGTTTATATTCTGACCTTTATACACAAACATGATATCACATGTTCTTAATACTAATATCATCAGTTTTTATTACCAAACATAAAGATCAAAGAATCAATAAAACGTATCTGTCAATATTTTTTAATAATTTTAACACAATAACCACTGAGCAACAGTAAAATATAGCTGATGATTCACTGAGAGACAAAGATAGAAGGTCAGACTGTTGCCGGTAGAGTGAAGTGGTGTAATGTATTAGTTCATCACAGTATATGTGACAGTCTGTTTGCAGCCTGAGAGGCAAAACCCAGCCCCACCCCCGACGACCATCATCACAGTCATCAGTTTGTGTGAAAGTAGGTTTACTGTGAAGACTTTCTCTTCTGATTGGTCCATTTACACACGTCTGAGACACTATCATAAAAAACATAGCAGAGGTATTCAGTGTTTGCAGTATTCTGTGTATTTATTTGTAGTCTGTGTGTTTATTTGCAGTATTTGCTGATGAAAGCAGACAGCAGGTCTCTGTATGGAGAGTCAGAGCAACGAGTTTGGAGTTTGAGGACTTTGTGCATCGCAGGAGAACGAAGGAGGAGGTTGTGACTGAATCCCAACAGACTGGAGGTAAACCAGTACAGAGCCATGGACTAGAGGGTGGGGGGACAAAAAACAATATGATGTTAGAGGGTGAATAACACCAAATAGGAATAGCACTTAACTTCAAAGTAAAATAATAATGAAACCATATTAAGTCTATGTGATAATGAACCAGGGAAAGATTCAGGTTTCAGGTGTTAATAACAAATTTAGTTTATTAACATTATGATTTCATGTTCCTCTAGAGGAACCAGAGTCACATGAGTTCGTTTTCGTGTTCTGCAGAACTCACTCATTAACAACAATGATATAATAGTCACATGAACACATGAACACATGAGGACCTGAACAGGTCCTGGAACCAGGTCTCATTCACTGTAAAGACTTTTATCCTCCATCAGAAACATGTCTTAAGAGCTGCAGATCCTGGTCTCAGATAAAACCTGTCTGTATGTGTTTAATCTGATGAATATGTGACAAACACGCAACGCTGAGTGGAATGTACAAACATATCCCAACATGTAAAACCTGCATTCCTTCTGCACCTGAACCTGGATCCACTCTGAGACCTCCAGACTCTGTTTTATTCTGCTTTATTTTATAGTCGCAACAGACACGAAAGTCAGGGGAGAGAGAGAAAATGACATGAAACCAAGGGCCGCTGCAGTAAGGACTACCAGGTGAGCTGCCTGAGGAGCCACCGGACTGTTTTTAAATGTCATATTTCACAGATGACAAAGATGATCACAGAGGGTCTGAGAGACTCACAACATAACAAAGTAAGACTCACAGAGGGGACGGTAGCAGCGATGGGGACCATCAAGACAGAGAATCCTCGGATGAAGTTCAACATCAGCTTCTGGAACCGAGTCGGACTGAGTCTCTGAAGAGAAAACACCTGAAGAAGAAGAAGAAGACAGGAAGTTAGATCAATAACATCACTGGTCAGGTGATCACACACCTGCTGACAGACTGACCTCCACAATGAGCAGGTTGGCGAGTCCCAGACAGACCGGCAAGATCCAGGTGGAGTCAGGCAAGGTGAGGTCAGGGAACCACAGAGCGCCCCCTGCTGCCAGACCATTCTGCAGTGCTGCACAAATAGTAGACAGGTTTAAGTCCTGGACCAGGACTGTTCCAGAGTCAGCTCACTGTGTGATAAAGTCCACAGGCCTGGACCACGAAGCAGGTTCAACAATGCAGGAAACTTCCTCTTATCTGGTTTAACTGAATCTAACATTGTCTGTCCTGATAACCTGGTCTATCAAGCTGGTTATCACCTGGTTAACTCTGGTTTACAGCTCCAGGTACAAGTTCGTACATGAGGAAGAGAAAGAGTTTATAATTATAGACGTAGTCAGAACCATGAATGAAGTATAATATGATCTGAGAAGAAACACTGATACATGCAGATAAATTCAGTTATAGTGATGTCATAAAGTGAAATTCACCAGGTGAAATGTGAACAAACCAGAACAGAAAGAGTAGAAGTAATTTACTGATTAAACTCAGACGGAGGATAAACTGTAAATAAGAAGATGAATCATCATCAGGTTTCTTCTTCTGTCTGATGATGAACAAACTGAACATGTGATGTGAAGTATTTCATGTGTGTTGAGGTCAGTGTGACTGAAATGTTAATTTCTAATGATGAAATATTGAACAGTGCGTGGATCTTTGTTCTAAATTAAAGACATCAGAGGTTTAGTTTTTATTTCCAGTTCTGCTCACAGAGTTCCCTCATGTTATTCTGAGCTGCAGTGATGAAGAAAAGTAAAAGCTTCATAACTGTCAGGAATCCTGTGGGATTAAAGAATCTGTGTTCAGTTCAATTGAAGCTATAATAGTTGTGATGTAGTTATTAAGTGTGATAAACTCTCCTCTGTTTGTTAGAAGCTCTGTTTTAACACCAGTGTGGACATGTGGAAAGACTCAAACAGCAAAACACCATTACCAGAATGATCCAAGCTCAGGTTTCGAAGGGCCAGAGAGAAGCTGATCCAGAGGGGCAGCTGAACCCAGACCAGCAGACTAGCTTTGAAGGGGTGACAGTTGTCTCTGACGTAGAGCTGAGAAACAATACGACGCAGGTTCTTCTGGAAGTGGAACCTGAACAGAGAACAACAGAGAACAGAGAACAATAAATAACAAACAAACCACAGAGAGAGCAGGGTGGTGAGTCCGAGGAGATAAAGTAAATGAATCTACAGATAAAAACCCACTGACAGAGGTTTGTTTGTTTGTGTGTTTGTGTTTGTTTGTTTCTTACCGGCTCTGTTTGTCTGTCCAGCCTCTCTCTCTCGCTCGGACTGAAACTTCATATCGAAGCCTCTTCGCCAGCTCAGAGATCTCCACCTGCAGCGCCTCCACCTGCACATCACCTGGAGGTTACTATAGTTACCATGATGGAAGGTCCTGGTCATAGAAGAGACCTGACCTGGTTTCATGAGACTATGATCTGATAGCAGATCGATAAACTTTCACAGAAGAAAATCAATTCTTCTTCTCTTCTCCAAAACAGTAGCCTACACAGGAAGTTGCACTGTCAGCCACTGGCAGCTGCTTTTATAGAAGAACTGATTTCTTTTTTTTTTTAATTATTTTTTTGGGGTTTTTTTTATGCCTTTATTATAGACAAGTGGAGACTGACAGGAAAGGGGGTAGAGAGAGGGGAATGACATGCAGGAAAGAGTTGGACTGGTCGGGAGTCAAACCATTGACTGCCTGCTAAGAACGTCTTGCGCTCAACATGGTACGCGCCCTAACCACTTGACTACCGGGCCGCCCAGAAGAACTGATTTCTGATAAATAGTGTAATATCAGGTGTTAGCAAAACATCAGTCATTTGGAAACACTTCACTCTGGAAAGTTGCAGAAAGGAAACGTGTTCAGGATACAAGGCTTTAATCTGGAGGATGTTCATCTTTAACTTGATTCATGACATCACATCCACACAGGGTCAGGAGTATACAGCTGTTCATTTTTTAATGCAGTGGTATCAGGTCAGTTCTCTGTATCTGTATCAGCTTATACACAAGTTCAGGTATCAGGAAGTCCATATTGACTGAAGTCTATATTGAATCCAATAGAGACCTGGAAATTACCCTTTAACACACTCTGCAGATGTTTACAAATGGAACCAGTTTTATGTGGATGTCCCTGAGGAGATGAGAGAACATCTGGAGGAGGAGGAGGAGGAAGAGGACAGAAGTCGTGGGAGAGTGTGGTTTATGTCTGCATTCCTTAAATACTTCATCACTCTGAGGACAAACTGTTTAAACTCTAATCTTCAGATTTACAGACATGAGAGCAGCAGAGTCACTGACCTCAGTTTGTCTGTTTACATGTTTACAGATTTACATGTTTACACATTAGAAAACAAAACCTAATATTATGACTCTTTACTTGGAATTAAAGTTTAACTCTGGTGGTGTTATATTTCCTGTCCCATTAAATCTCATGTTCAGACTCTAACCAACAGTGTGTCCGTCCTTCTCTCATCTCCTTCCTCCTCTGACTCTCAGCTCTGAGATCATTGGTTCCTACTGAAGATGTAAATCCATACAAACTCCTCACAGATACACAGTTTTAAAAAGATTCAGTCATTTCTCTGTATCAAACTGATAGGAAATAGGAAATTTGTTGGGGACTATTTTCAGTGGCAGATTAATCCTCATTAGGATCTGTAGTGACAATTTGTAGCAGCAGGACAGCGTGTGTGGGACTGAGTCAGAATAAACTACTGTGTGTCTGACTGATGAGTTTGAGCAGTCTGTGTAAACAGTGAAGCTCTGAGGCTCAGAGGAGTGTGTGTGAACATTTATCAGTGTGCATGTGATGTGTGGCTGCTGAACATTCAGTCCAGGTCCGGGGTCCTGGTCCACTTCATCTTGTGGATATACAAACATCTGGTCCCAAACATTAACTGGTGTTTTAATGATGTCTGTTACCATTATTATTATTCGGAGCTGCCTCTCTGCAGGTGGAGGTTCAGAGCCCAACCCTGGACCCTCAGACTGGATGTGATCAGAGCTATTTAACAATTTTAGTTCCCATAAAAGTTTCTCTTCTGTTAACACTGATGAATTCAAACAACTAATTGTGACCTGAAACCATCAATCAATTGATTGATTGGCTGATTGACAGCTGTTCTGATCATGAACAGTTTCAGTAAAAACTTCTGTTGTGTTGGTTCGACAGTAATTGAGGAAGAAGAGAAACTGATGAGGACATTAATCAATAATGAAAATGTTTACACTTTGTTCCTGTCTAGTTTCAAAACAGTTTTTTGACAGTTCACTAATCAATCAGTTAATTGAGAAGTAATCATCAAATTATAATCTGACTGATACTACAGATTAAAATGTAGTTTATATTGATATAAATATTGATCAGTCTAGATCCTTCATTGGCTCAAACAGACCACATCAGACCACAAAGACACCGATCCTGATCTATCAGTGCTCCCCACCCCTCCACACTCACCTTGGAGATGATGACCAACTGGTAGGCAGCGAGTGGCAGAGTGATGACTGTCCTGACTGAAAATGTTGCAGCAACGATGCTCAGCCACCACGGCAGCCCGCTCATCTCCTGCACACTCACCAAGAAGTGTTCACAAAGATGAACCGGAGCAGAGTCCGCCAGGCTGTTGTACCAGCCAGCACTTGCACCTGCAACATCGCCACCACCGACACCTGAGGCGGTCCTGACAGGTGACCTATGACAGCAGACTAAGGGGAGTCCAACAGATGGAGGTGTAGACCATGTGAGACCAGGTGCAGGTGACTTCCTGTGGATCACAGCTGAACAGATTCCACGAACAGGAAGGTGAAGGAGGCGGGGCTGCACAAGGCTGGACCTCACAATTCCCCCGACACTCAACATGGTGTCCCCCACCCCTCCCACAAAGTCCTGAAACACAAAGACAAACAGGACTGTGGATTAAAGACAAGTCCAGGATCCTGATATTTAAAAAAACATCCCGAACCAGAGCAGCTCTTGTTAGCACAGATCCATCTGTAGGGTATGAAGGGAAACACCTGACTCTTCTCTGATCTAACAGCTGATTGGTTTAGATGTTGGATCAATAACAGCTGATTGGTTTATTCTGTGAATAAATGTTGTGACTTTAGTCACAGTATCAACACATTTACATAACACTACAGACAGATCTCAGTCTGTCACAGTTCAAAACTACATTGTGATTATTACTGATTTAACTCTAAAGCATCATGAAGCAAAGTTAGACCTTTGGTAACAAGTGGGATGAGACAGATCAATAACTATCTGATCAATAACTATCTGTACAGATGTGACAGATCTTGGTCTGATCAGCTGATTGATGTAACATGAAAGTAAATGTTGATTTTTAAATAAAAATTGATGTGGGGGTTAAACTTACTTCACCAGTTCACCACTAATACAGGCAATGTCAGCGCTCTAATCGCCTCTTTTATTTCCTTAATTTTCTTTATTCTATTGTTATCATTTTTATTATCATTATTATTTTCATTTGTATAACATAAGGTTTGACAGATGGAACTATATATGCATCTTATGTATGTTTATGTATGTGAAATAAATGAAAAGTTCACCAGTTTAACATCTTACCAGATTAACACGTTACCAGTTTGACAGAAAATCATCATGAAACCAGCAGTTTAATGATGATCAAACAGACTAAATACAGACTAAGCACAAACTGAACCAAACTGACTGACGATGTTTCATCTCTGAAAAATTAAACCTGGACGAACCTGTGTGCCGTCAGCCCTCAGGTGACGTGTTCCCTTTTTCAGAGCGAGGAGAATAAAACATCAAAACTCAGATTAATGTTTTCGTATTCTTTCACCTTCACTCCCCCATTCACCGGCAACTCAGCGTCCCGCATATATGACGTCACACTGTTTACCGCCGCATGGCGAGTAAATGCGACGTCATATAAAGGTCGTTACAAAAAACTGAAATAGAATAAAACTTAGAAATTATAAAGAGAAAAAGAATAATTAATCGGAAAAACAATGATTTCATGAGCAGACAATTAGCTGAGATTTACCGGATACTTTAACTCGCCAAAATCAAACCGAAAAATACGCAATTATACTTAAATGTGCAAACATTGCATGCTTATCACGGATGTATAATACATCTGTGATGCTTATACAACAGTGCAGTGCATAATAAAGAAACATAACTACTCAAGTAAATTATTTTAGGATTGTAGTTAAGTGCAGTACAGGAGTGCTGAGTTACAGTAATCCTCCACAGAGTTTAGTCTTTCATTGTGAAGTCTTTAATTGTGAAGTCAGAAACCCTGGCACCGGAAGTGTTGTAGGCGATAATCGCCTCCCCGCCTCTCCCCACCCACATGACATCGGACATGGCGGAGTACAGCCAGGCGGGCCTCCTGGCGGCTCTGCTCCTTTTTACGGCTCTCACGGTCCGGGACGTTTACCTCGGTAGATCGAGCCCGCAGCGCGGATACCCACCGGCCGACAGCCCTGGCCTCTCTCCCTCGGACACAGAGCCCGAGAAACCCGCCAAGTCTTCCCTGTACACCGGGCCGGTGCTCAGGTTCCAGTACTGGTGAGTTCGTTTGCAGGCTAACAGGCTAATAGCTAACAGGCAAATATCTCGTCAGACAGGTTTTAATAAAGCCTGAATCAGACTGAAGCGGGCTGGGAACATATTATGACAGACTGGAACCAGACCAGGAGCAGCCTGGGACAAGACTGGACCCGCACTGGAACAGGCTGGGTCGGGCTGCAGCTCCATTTACACTGCAGCAAATGGAACAGCTTACATTTGCCTTTTTCCCACTGATCAGAAAACTGTCAGTTAATTGATTCATGGGCTAAATGTGTCACTTCTCAGGTGAAGCCTTTTCAGTTTTGATTTGGTGATTTTGAATTTAAGTTATTTTAAAGCTTTGAATAATGTGTAAAAACTGAATAAACATGACGATAGCGACAGAATCTGCTGAGTCTGGCAGATTAACTCTGACCTCACCTGATGTTACCTGACCTCATGTGCCAGATGTTTTGTCTCTGTATATATTTTCAGTATCTCCTGAGGTTACAGCAAGGTGTTCCAGGACTACTCTCACACCATCAGCAGGTTGTACCCGGACATCCGCATCGAGGGAGAAAACTACCCTCCAACCCCCTTCAACAGGTGAGCTGTGATATCACTACACTGTGCTCTCTCTCTCTCTCTCTCTCTATCTCTCTCACACTCTCTGTCTCTCTCTCCTCCCAGGTGTGTAGGTAACCTTATCTCCTACCTGAAGCTCCTCTCCATCCTCCTCATCGTCAGCGGTCAGAACCCCTTCCTCCTCCTCGGCCTCCAGACTCCCAGAGCCTGGACCTGGAGTCAGGACAACAAGGTACCTTTCACCATGGTAACAGATGCTGCATCTCGTTATCTCGGCGATAACTCTAACATTACATGACTGTGTTTACTCAGATCTTCTCCTGTCTCATGGCCTTCTTCCTCTGCAACATGATGGAGACTCACTTCCTGTCGACTGGAGCCTTTGAGATCACTCTGAACGGTGAGTCTGATTGGTCCAAAACATTGTGACATCATTGTTAACAATGTTTCTTTTTTCTGAAGTAAAAAAGACTTATCTATTGCAGCCCGGGGGGGATATGGTAGATGTAATGGTGATTATCATCCCCTCTCTGACTATAACTTCCTGCTGTAACGGTGATTACTGTCCCCTCTGTGTCACAGATGTTCCTGTGTGGTCGAAGCTTCAGTCAGGTTATGTCCCAAACATCCAGGAGGTCTGTCAGATCCTTGACAACCACCTGAAAATGAACCAGGTGGATCACATGACCTTCTCTTCCACTTAGACCTGCACACACAGGTAAGCACACACAGGTAACCAACTACAGCTGAACCACAGGAGTATCAGTGACAGGCTATGGTCCAAAAATAAAAATAATCATATATATATCATAATAATAGTCTCCTCGACAGACAACATCCTGAGGTCAAGGAAAGAAGGGAAGGAGAATTCATAAGGACTTAGGGAAAGACAACTGACTGCACTCGCATTAGTATTTATTTTTAAACCAACTTTTTTTACAACACAAGATAAGTACAGTGACAAACTCACTGCTGTAGACTTCAGAAAGGGTGTTCTCAGTTTATACTCAGGGAATGTTTGATCATGTGTTACTCTTTCCAAATCCAAACAAAACAAACAGGACTGAAATATACAAGCAGAGAGGTGGAGCCATTAAAATAATAATAATAAAAAAGCTAAAGTAAGTGGAAACTTGAAAATACAGCCATTCTCCTCCACCTCTGCCCTCATATGCACACTCTTCACATGCAACACAGCCGCAGCCGTGAGCCTTGGCTATCGTTAGCATGGTTATTTCACTCAGTCATGTGACCTGAAGTGCCACTCAAACACAGAGCAGGGGTGATCACAGGTGATAATAGGTGTATTTAACTTCATGCAGCACTAACTTAACACCATGGTTTGAAATTTTGTGCAACTTCACCGGGTCACATGACATGAAGACTTTGCGGGGTCACGGCGGCTGCACTGACTGGGGACCACCTGACGACAGAACTTTGCCCTGGTTGGCTGAAAGCTTCACTGACGTGTGATGCGTTCTACGTTCTTATTCAAAGAACTTCAGATTTATGGCTCTCAGTTTATTTGACCTCTTCCTTCTGGCAGCTCAGTTTTTACTAAAGTTTTCATTTCCAGCAGAAAGATATAAAACTGTTTAGTTTGTTATTGTAGAAGAAGTAATCTCCATATAGGTCATATTTTATCCTTTAACTTCCTGACAACATGGTGGTCCTTGGTTCTCAGTAAAGAGTCTTCTCATATGACATTAAAGAAAGAAAGAAAAATCTCTCCAGCAGTTATTCACACCTCCATGTTTTCATAAACATTACTGAGATTCAATCTCATGTGTCGACAGGCTCATTTAACCTTTGTGTGAACATGCTGTAGAACAACAGATGAGGTGAGTCATGTTGTTCTAGCTGTCAGAGCAGCCACTGAGCTCACAGCTCACATCAACCATCAAGTCAGTCAAAGCGAAGAACAAACACAGCTTCTGATCTGACTTCATGGTGCAGACATCGGGTCATGTGAAATGGATTGACCTTTCACCTGTCTCTCCCTCTCTCTCTGTGGTCAGGTGTCCTGGCTCAGTGGGACGTTTAGCTGCTGGCATTCATGAAGGTCTAGCCCTAAAGCAGACTCTGCAGGGCCCGACCGGATGTTCCCCGCCACAAAACGAGCACTCCCTCTGCACCTGGTCACAGCTCAGCACTACAGTACCCACAAAGCACCTGTCAGCAAGCGGAGTCTTCTGACAGGATAAGGACTGGTTTCTAACTGGTTTCTGTTGGTTCAGGTTTATTTTATTTATTTAATTTGAGGTTCAGTTTTTTCAGCAGGAACAATATTAAACAATGGTACCACTGTTAGCTTCATGCTGATTAGACTCCGCCTGGAGAGGAAGTGACAGACATAAACAGAAATGTAATGAATGATTAAAGTGCTGTTTAAATAATGTGTCAGTCTGTTAGTTTTTGATGAAATTTGTAAATTGTCTGAAATAAAAACAGAAGTTTCAGTCTGTGACTTTGTTTTAGAGCAAAAACTTTGAATTCAACATGAAACTAATGTCAGGCTTTTAATTTGAAAACAGGAAACAATCTGTGTTACTTCAAAACTGATTAAAATCATTAAAATTGGCCAGATTCAAGTGATCAGTTGTCAGTCCAGTTAATCATGATTTGTAATAGAAATATAATTTCATATATTTGTGTTTCCAGACCTGGATTTTTTTTTCTGCTCTTTGTTTCTGCTGAGTTCTGCTCTTCTGTTTTTCTGCTACTCAGATATTTTCCCCCTTACCTGAAGTATCCATGAGTACATGATCAATAATCAGGTTTGGCAGAAAACGCCTGCAGTTATTTATTAAACAGTGATAAAATGGTGACTTTCATCAGGACATTTTATGTAGTTTTATCAGACTTTATTGAGAGAAACCCGATGAACAACCACAGACTGTTGTTTGTCGTCGTCGTCTCCAGAAGCTGCTGATGTCAGATCAGATGATGGAGAAGCCTCTGAGTCGTCAATGTATCAGGAATAAAAGCAGCTGTGTCTGGTTTCTGTCTGGTGCATGATAATATCTTCAGATGCTTTTTATTGATAGACATTTTGATTACTGATCAAAACAGTCAAATTAGATTTGTATTGATAAGTACAATCACTAAAAATCAATCACTAATATTCATCATGTTTTAGTTGTGTAAGCAGAGGCAACCTGATGAATCTGAAGAGACGAGATGAAACGAGACAGACATTGACAGCAGAGCACCTGAAACATACAGGACAGGTAAATCATGTAGACCTGTACTGATTTTATTTTAGGGCAGATCAGTGTTTACCTGGTCATGGGTCAGTGTTTACCTGGTCACAGTTCCTGCAGAGATGTTTGATGATGCTGACTTTGTCTGAACAGAAGCTGCAGGATTCAACAGGGAAAGCTGCAGAAACACAAACAACACAACAGTTTACAGAATGTTTCAACTCACCTGCAGCTCACCTGAACACCTGAACTCAGGAAAGAGTCAAGAAAATGAAGATTTTACTCTTCCTGTCTGGTTGGTATGACTTTCATATGTACCATTACTCCAGGTGGTCAAATCAAACACCTTCAGAACAAGCTAAGATCAGAGGAACAGAAGGTCTGCAGTTCCCCTGGTACATTTGGACAGGTAAGGACAAGTGGAAACATGGGGTATGTGTGCAGACAGGCGAGAACAAAGATGTCCTGGTGTGTGTTGAAATATTTAAATAAAAAAATCACAGTTTGCTACCCACCTGAGATTAACTGTTGCAGGTGATCATCGTTGTTGCGATGGGAACAGGACTTGTTGGGGCTATGGGAGTCGTAGGAGTTAATTTCCTGTTTCCTGTTCAGTTCAGTCTGAAGACAGAATTTAATAATAAAAAAGGTAGAAAGATTGAAAGGAGTTTCCAGGTGTAGTTGATAAATTGAACAGGTGCCAGCTCAAGTGTAAACAGGTGGAGTAAACTGTGATTGAACAACAGAAATGTTGGTCTCAGAGGAGCTAAAGAGGTTTATTATGAAGATCTGAGACCTGAAAGGGCTCAAAGTGTCAGCTGAAGGAGAAGATTCAGTTTGTCAGTTGATGAAATGTCAGAAAGGTGTCACTGTGAGAGATGATGAGTTGTTCTCGTGTTGAATCAAATGTATGATATGAGTTTGAAATTTTAATTTTTACCCTCTGACTCTGAGTCATGTCTCAAAGATGTGTCATCTCACCTGAATGTCACCTGTAATCTTCCACAGACTCAGACTGGGGTACAGACGAGGGCTGGCACTCAGCTGTGGAGCTCTTTCTCTGGGTAAACTGCTCTGCTCACTGTCCCCCATTGTCCTCCGAGACAGCTGAGTGAAACCTTCACTGAGTCCCTGATCTTCAGAGCTGAATGAAGAAACTGTCTCAGTGTCTCCAGCTAAGAAAACCTCAGCTTCATATGGAGGAGCACTGGGACACCTGAGGGTAGGACAAAAGTACTTCAACTTTGTACAGTCATTGGACCTGATGAGATTTGGTCATTGACATAATCAAATGGGAAAGTTTTATCCACAAAATGTTTTAAAACAATAAAAAGAAAAAGTCTCACTGTCAGAAATCAGCTCACTCGCCTGGAACTAGGCCTATTTAAAAATATAAATACTACAGGAGCTAACGAGGTGTCATCAGAGGAGCACAAAGTTTTGACTGACTCTTCAGATTAGTTTCTCAGTTTGAGAAGAATTAATTAATAACACATTGAGACCACTAAAGATTAAATATTCAACACACTGTGTGCTTAGCCTGTGCTTACCCTCCTCACTCTCCTCACCCAGACTGCACCCCATCCACTCCTCTAACACTATAGTGAAGTTTGCTTACGGCCCCACTATACTGGAACTCATACCCAACAATGAGGCAACACACCGTAGAGAGGAGGTCCAACATCTGGCCAAGTGGTGTGCAGACAACACCACAAAAAGCAAGGAGATCATCAATCATTTTAGGAGAACCAGGAAGACCACACATCCCCCTCTTCACACAAATTCCTGGGAATCCACATAACTAGAGACCTCAGGTGGCTCCTTAACACCTTCCACCTGATTAAGCACAACAGAGGCTTTTCTTCCTTAACAGACTGCCCTGTTCAGACCTGGTATTAACATCCATCCCAAGTGATCTGATCACAAGTAGACAGCTCTAAGTTCAGGTGTGAACGCACCCAGGATGCATTTGAGGTCTGATCACTCAGACCACATTCAGAGGTGGTCTGGACCACATATGGCCACATTCTTTTAGCAGTGTGAACGTAAATGCGTCCTGGCCACATTGAAGGATTGACTACTCTGGTAACCTCCTCTGCTACAGTAGTCCCATCGCAGTTTCATAATGAACCAAAATATGTTACTGTTTCTAATGGCTAAACCCTTATTTCATTGTAGAGCTGTGCGCAGCACATTGATTCGCTCAACCCCTCAGTACTGCTCTCTCTAGCACTCTCTCTCTCTCCCTCCTTATCTCTCTCTCTCACACACACATACATTGACATTGACACACATTGACAACGGACATGTGTGTTGGATTGGCAACAACACAACACCACATGCCTGTTTATTTGCATATGAAGCACGGAAGTGAGATACGATCACAAGTGTCACTGGAGACACATGTGGAGACACATTTTAAAGCCAGGTGTGAACAGAGGTACTTAGAGCTGACAACTTGTGAACAGTGAGGATCACTGAAGATGCATGTTAATACCAACTCTGAACAGAGCCTTAAACTGGCTAAACTCTCAACTTCTACTAAGGCAGAGGATTGTGGGAACTGTGCTCCCAAACCTGGACACTATGTATTCTAGCCGCATACTCAAAATACCGCCCAACATCAGCAGAGATTCAACACACCTAGGTCACAGTCTGTTTGTCCCTTTGCCATCAGGGAAGAGGACTAAGGAACAACTTCTTTCCCATAATTTCGTTGTATGCCTACAATGACGAATACAGTGTCTTGTGTCTTATGGATGAATGGCGTTTCCTACCTGAAACAAACGCAGGGCATCAGCAGACAGTAACTCGAGTTGACAGATTGCAAACACCGCAGGTCTGAATCTTCCTCATCCCCCTCCTCCTCCTCCTGCCTTCCACAGAGTGTGGGGGAG
Source organism: Trachinotus anak (assembly GCF_046630095.1). Lineage (NCBI taxonomy): Eukaryota > Metazoa > Chordata > Actinopteri > Carangiformes > Carangidae > Trachinotus > Trachinotus anak. Next base: position 13,909,164 of record NW_027273872.1, on the reverse strand, counting down.
GCATTCAGTCTGAAGATGACACTGTTCGACAGTCTGATCCCATCGTTGTTCACAGTGTTCACCTGGTTTTCTTCTTCTTCCTCTTTATCACACCAGTCCTCCTCATGCCCCTCACCTGTCTCCCCCTTACTGCTTCTCTCCCCCTCCTCCCCCTCACTCATCCGTGCATTAGGTGAGTGAGGTTTAGATAGAGGTGAAATGGGTTTGGGCTGTCGGACGTTTTTGCTTCTTTGCAGAGCTGCTTCCACCCAGAGCCTGGACAGACCTGAAGGAGAAGAGGGGGAGGTGGGGGAAGAGGGGGAGGACCTCCAATGCCCCCCCCGCAGTAGAGGGGAGCAGGGCAGGGAGCAAGGAAGCCTCCTACCTCTTGCCTCTTGATAAGGAGAGGAGGGGAGGAAGAAGTCGTCTCTTGTCTTTAGGAAAGGTTGGACAGGAAGTCCAGGAGAAGATACTGATGTGTTTGAGGCTCTGCCCTCTGAAGGTCTGAGATTGATGGTGTCACAGGTATCAGGTGTCAGACTACCTGAGTCAGATCTGGCCCCAGAGTCTGGACCAGGACTCTGGGTGTCAATGGTCTCTGAGACGTTCAGGTGGACCGGGGCGTCTTTCTGAAGGGTCAACTCACCTGTCACCTGTTCTTCCTGTAACAGTGACCTCCAGACAGGAAGTGGAGCAGAGGTCTGAGGTCTGCAGACTGACCTTGTTGTTCTGACATGTTCGTCCTCTCCCTCCAGGAACTCCCTGACAACAATCACCATATCAAGCAAATAAACAGACACATGTAAATAAAACAGACTCTTATCAGAACACCTTATAATGTGCCAAAGGTTAAGTGATGCTACTGAACCCTCTGACAGGAGAGTCAATCCTCTATCAACGACCTACCTTAGCTTTTTAAGTAGAAAATAGCAGGTACTCAACAACATGGCTTTGTATTTTAGTGGCTGGCCCAATTGGCTTGGGAAGTGAAGTTTGTTGGTTTATGAAAATAGAACTAAACTGTGTTGAGCTGCAGCTGGTGAAAAACTAATATGTTATCATCATGAAACATTCATTTTGAATGTCAGATTGTTTAGCTTATCGTGAGGAACAGTCCGATCTGAATCTGAATGGTTTGGGATTTTTTTTTGGTTTTTTGGGAAAAAGTTTACAACCATGTCCTCTGGGAGTACTGTAGCAGTGTGCGGTACCAGGACCATTGCTATGAATCATTTTGTCTTTTATAACCAGAGTGAGACCTGTGTCTGTTTCATCAGCAAGAAGTCAAGTCAACCAAAAATTCAAAAGTCAAGAAGTTTTGAACTTTTGGTTGTTCCTGTCACAGATTTGCGACTGTTTACCTTCTGGTTGTTTACCTGTCTGTATTCCCGTCAGTCTCTCTACCTGTCTTTCTCACCTGAGCATGCTCAGTCTGGTGGTCAGGGTAAGATCTGGATCAGATCCATCTGTCCTGGGCTGACTGATCATTCCTCCATTTAGATCTCTGCAACAGAAAGACAGGAAAAGTCACCAGTGTGATCAGTATGAGGAGTAGAACCAGAGACAGTCACACAACTCTTTATTGTTCACTTAAATACACATATAGATGTTCTGTTATTTATTTATTTTTTGGGGGAATAAATTTAATTGACATTTTGGGAGTCACCACTAAAGAAAGAAAAGTACAATGATATGAAATGCTCTTATTATGTCCAGCCCCTTGTCCTCCCACCACCCAACCCAACACCTCCTTTTTTAACCCTTTGGGCTCTTAATCTTAAGGAACTGTGCTAACAGTGTTCTCTTAATTATTTCTAAGCCACCGGTGGACGCTACAGTCTGACATGGAGGCTTTTCATTGTTTGTTTATTTTATTTTGTTTTTTGTTTCAAATGATTGATAAAGTTTGTTTCACATGAAATGAGCCAGAAGTAAAACAATCTACCACTGAAATTCATTCCAACATCTCATGAAAATGTTAAATTTAAGAAGTACCTGACCTTCAATAAACTTTATTGGTATTTTTACTTTTGAAAAATCATGTTAAGTATTTTTGTCTTAACAGCTTTAATGAGTTCCAACTTGATGAATATTTTCCTCAAAATCAAATTAGAGTAAATCTCAATAAAGTGGCCCACCCACCACCAAACATAAAGCCACCTAAATGGACACTGTTGTCCGAAATGATTGACTGGTCTGTTAATGTGACTAATGATGTTTTGATAGTTTTCTGAAAGTGTTAATGTTTCGATTACATTATCACCTGACATCCAATAGCATAGCGTCCTGCTGCTGTGGGATGGTACTCAGGGTCTCCGTAACAATGGTGACATCATGACAGGCCTCTGAGGTCAATGGTTGAATCAGGAGATTTTCTACTCCCTGTCACAATATGATAGAAAGATACAGTACAACTGTTACTACCACTGTTAGAACAACTACGAATGCAATGATATATTTGTCCACCAGGTGGGGGTCTGTTTCTTTGTGACTATATGGCCAAAATTTGCGGACACTGTGTCCCCGTCCTTTACTGTCCTTTAGCTCTGAGTCAGTTTTTGTTTTTCTGGTGCTAATTAAGATACGGCTCGGTACAACATTATACTGTGATATTTTACACAGTAAAGTTTTATAACATATTTGAACCTAAATGATCTAACCATTACTTTAAAATCCTATTCATCCATGCAGTAGTGTATTTATGGTATTTTGTAATTGAGATGTTAGGGAAGAAAAAAAATGAAAGGAATTCATATGAAAACATAGATAAGATGAATGAACTGCTTTAATGTCATTAATGGTTAGAGAGAGATTGAATCAAACACAGAGTCTTGGACATGGACATTACAGGGTCAACACGATGAAGTCAAACATCATTCTGATTGACTTATAATAACTGATCTAATTTTTTAATTAGAACAGTTATTTGTTATTATTATTATTATTGTTGTTGTTGTTGTTGTTGTTGTTGTTGTTGTTGTTGTTGTTATAATAGTAATAATAATTTATAACATAACAAACCTTAAACTGTGCAAATATATCAATAAATGCCTCTTGATATACTGAAATCTATGAACTGATTTGTTGTGTAGGAGACAAACAGAATGTCAGCAGCAGTTAATAAATTAATTAATTGAAATTAAGGAGAATGTCATGGACCCCCTTAGTTTAAAGTTTTCAAAGAGTTTTGTTCTGGCCTTGTCAAATTAACGGATTGTAGGTGTTTGATCAACTAATCATTTCATTTATAGTGTAAACTGCCTACTTTTTTAATCAAGTAGAAAATTCAGTGATGATTTTCATGATATTTTTTATCTGTTGTTTTACCTGTTAACAAAACAAACTGTGCAAATTTTCAGAGGTCAAATTAACAGGAAAAGAGATCTAAAGACATCAAACAAGTGCAGCTTGAGCCAGAACCTGACAGTATTTATTACTAATGTCTTATAACTGATGTATAAAGCACCGGCAGACAGTCTTGTACTGTGAAAGTCTTTATTGAAAAACGTGTTGTAAACTGTGAATTATAAGAAAATGGTATTAAGTATTTATTGTGACCGGGTTTAACATCAGTCTGATTCAATGCAAACAAACATCAGATCTGTGATAAAGTTCTGTGAACCTTAACATCACCAAACTGAGAATCTAATAAAAACTGTCTTCTGTAGAAACTGAATCTGTGTCCTCAGAGTTGTGTCTCAGTTGCTGTGTCTCATGTTTCTCCAGCATGTGGACTCTGAGATTTCAACAGAACAAAGTGTCTCTGAGTCCCAGGGTTAAGATTTCTAACTTTTCTATTCAAACTCTGTTAAACTGCCGGAGGACACAAACTGAGACAGATACAGGAGCTGAGGAGGGGCATAAAAGTCACTCTATATCTATAAAAACATGAACACCTGTCTCTGTCTCCAGTGTGCCCTGTAAGCAGAGCTGCAGCTGTACAGTCTAGTTCACCTGTTCTTCATAAAGTTCTAATGTCTGTAATGTTTCTGTTGTTGATTCAGTGTTTTATCAGTGAGCTGTTGTAGTGGACTGAGTTATGATCCTGTATCCTCAGCTGTCAACATCAGAAACAACAGCAGCTTTAACTCCGAGCTCAGTGACAAACTGAACTAAAGTTATGGATGTTGCATCGAGCTGTGCAGGTGTACCTCACAAAGTAAAGCTGTAGGAAGTTATTAGTTTTTTTTCTTCCCTTTAAATTTTTTTTTCTTGTTTCTAGTTTTTATAGATTCTAATTTAATCGAAACTTTGAAAGATTTATCGTTATTTATTTCATCATTTAGCAATTCATTGTTGATGTGTTTTGTTTGTTTATGTTCAGACATTGTTCTTTAATAACCACAATTAATCATAATCTATTTAATTAAGATTAAAATTAGTCCCAAAGAAATACATTTTAAACATGTACTGCATCTGCTGTTGCAAAAACAGATAACATAACAGTTTGTCTATATAAACACACATAGTAAATCCAGCTATTTGTATGGATCCACTTGGGCTGTATATAACCACTTGTGAGTGTTCACCAAAGGAGATGGAGTTGAATACAATCTCCTCCGTTTCTTAACATTTAGGTTAAGTGGTGGAGATGGTTGACATTCATCTGCTGCAGAGTCTTGAAGAGAACATGAGGTTGCAAACTATCAAAAGCTGAACTGATATCCACAAAGAAAAGTGTCACACAGACCTGAGGATTCTCTATGTTGACTTACCAGGTGGACCATGCTGTTGAGCATCATCAATTAGTTGCTGTCAATAAATTAATATAAGCTGATATTAATAAGATGAACTGTCCCTTTAAACATTGTTGGCTCTCGGTTATTATGATATAAATAAACTTCAATGATAATAACAATAATATAGAAATCAAATGTTTTTACCTTCTTTGGTTTGTTGAACCACCTCCTGATTTTATCCATCACTGCTGAAGTAATCTCTGTCTTTCTGTGTCTACCCTCTGACACTCTGAGATTTTATTTGTACAGGTAGACTTGATGTGGGCGGGCCTTCACACAGCTCTGATCATGTGTCTCTTTGTGCTTTTAATATGACATCTGATCCAGGTACAGGTACAAGTACAAGTACATCATGTTCCTGTCAGAGAAAACATGTGAACCTTGAAGGTATAAGCTGACAATCACATGAATAATTGATGATCACTCATCAATAATTGATGATCATAATTCAAACTGATGCCGTTGAGAAATTAAAGTGACATAATGTTTGATGTTTAATGCTTTCACTACATTTAACTCAGAATACTTATACTTTTACTAAGGAGACAATTCAATGCTTGACTTCAACAGTTGACATGAGGCAGGGCAATCACATGTATTTGTCTTTATTAAAACACAGAGATATGAATGACATTTATTAAAACATTAAGGCATTGATGACATTTATTTAAAAATAAAGACATTAATGAGGTTAGCCTGGGCCCTGTAAAGTAAGATACATGCTCACATGCTGCATAGCCACTTTAAAACAAGCAATGCCATTCTAATCTTAAAAATTAGTTTTAGTATAGTTTGTAACTGTAGAGTAGATGAGTTGATACTATGTGGGTCAGGTGTTAATCTCCTGAGGGAAAATTGATTATCAAAATACTAATCAGTGTCTCAGTGTAATGGGATCCAGCTGACATAAAGGAGGAGGCTGGAGTTCATTTGTGAATACACACAAGCCAGTAAGTTAAGACTGCAAGGGCCCAGACTTAGAGGGGTATTGCCTTGTGAAGAGCTGAGTTTTTTCTTTTCAAGATATATATATAATTTGTATTTTCATTTTTGGCCTGGCACTGCATGGGAATGATGGCTGCCACTGCTGAATAAATACACCTTGGACTGCATATGTGGATTTTCCTCTCAGTTTCAGCTGGGATTGGTTTTGGATAAGCGGTATAGAAAATGGATGTATGGATGGATAATATATGTATGGATGGCTCTGCCGCTGACTGTGACCTCACCGGGAGGCGCTGCGGGTGGAGCCGACGCTCCTCTAATTCTTTTACCAACTTCCGTCAGAGAAGAAGAAGTTCCGGAAGCGGGCGGTGGTACCAGCTAGCGTTAGCATCAGATGTTCGGCGGGAATAAGTCGGTCAGGTGTTCGTGATTCCGAGGTCCCGATGTTTGACTACACACTTTAAAACTGCTGCGGAACTACACCCGCTACCTGTTACCCGCTAACAGGACAGGGAACACACTGACGGTGAGGTTAAGAAGCTAACTGCTAACTGTTACCGGCGATATGTCAACATTTCCTACAAACTCTTGAGTCTTTAACCACTTGAGCAAAGAATTAACCCCACCTGTCACCTGTACCTGTCGCTTAGCGCACAGTACACCTCTTACACAACCCAACCAAGCGTTAAACCAGAGAGCAGCTCTACAGGAAACGGTTTGTAAAAGGCTACGGATTTTATCATAACACCTGCTACAGCTAGCTAATGCAAGCTATCATCAGAGTGATGAGAATTGGTTTCATTTTAACAGTTTTACGGATGAAGTGAAAGTGTCAGTAGGGTTAGCCTGAAGCTAAGTGAAGCTATTTGATGCCAACTGATGGTAAATGACCAGATTTCCTAAATGAAAACCGGGGACATTTCAAAATATCATTCAGTGTTTTTATGTATGACATAGAAAGCTGGACAGCCCCGGTTTCGTGTATTTCGACCACGGTCACTGTTGTACTGTAATTGACTATGATTGGAGACAGGAGTTCAATTGACTTTTACTGAAGGGGGGGATCATCCCAGTTGGACGAACATCGGTCATAAATTAAACTGTTTTACATCATCACAGATATTATTTGGTACAAGATTATCAGGGTCACTGCTCTGTTGTGAAAGAATGCATTCAGATGAACGCCTTGTTATGTTTTAAAGTGGGGGAGAAGACCTATAAAGATACAGGATAGCTGGGGGGGGGGGGGTGTTGGGTCCTCCCCCAGAAACAAACATTGTAATTTAAAACGGATTTCTTGCATTTTTACACCACCTAACCGCTTGGATTAAGTTAGATGACAGGCACCTACACCTGTCTAGATCAGTTTGACTGAGGTGCTGTGAAATCCAAGAATGCATCAAGAACAGTTTATAACTGGTGGATCAGGACAGGAAATTATAATTAGATTATCATTTATGTTTGAAATTATTTATAAAAACATCATGTATCTTAAATGATAGTAGGTTGCAGGCTACTAAAGAATCTTCAAGTCCAAACAAGGCAAACTATTTATATAAATGAAATTGTCTGACGTCACATCAAAGTATGATTTGAATAATTAAACCTGTTAAACCTGCGGTGTCGTTAACACTCACAAGGCATCGTCAGAGTCTAACAACTGCAACAATGTACAAACACTCTGGATGAATGATATCACCTCAACAACTATCTGTCGCCTGTTTGTTTTACTCACAGGTTCATCGGTTCTCATAGCTCCTCTAGCTGCTGTAGTTGTAATGAATAATCAGAATTTCAACAGCAGATTATTAAACCTACATTATCTTAGATCAAGGACTGTTGTAATGTAGACAAACTGTGCTCTGATGTTCATACTTTGTCCTGTGAGCACAGAAAGTCTGTTTAACATATATAATCATATTTTTTCATGAAGGAGAGCTCTGAGGCTTCATCTCATATTAACTAAAAATTTTAAATCATATCTCAAGGTTTCAGTATTGAGGCACAATTACGTTCATGATTTTGTAAAGACATACTAACCTTAAAACCTGTTATTGAGTCATGAGAAAGTTTCAAAGCAATAGAGTCACAGAAGGTTGCCGTAACGACAGTAACTAACTTACCCACCTGTGCACAGTGCAAGAGAAGCATCATGGGAATAAATGACCTACCAGATTTACGGATATTCCTCACCTTCTCCCTGATGGTCTGATTAATTCACTCCGGCCCAGTTGAACCCCTGGTTAGAGCTAAATATCACAGGTTAGACTCTTAAAACAGGTGGTTTGTATGAGATGGAAGGAAATGCTTCTGCTCCTCGTGAAGCATAAGAGTCCCTCAGCCTGAATCATGCTTCATAACACTCACAGAGAATGAGTGTCTCAATGTGGCCCTGACTCACCACCAATGTATCTTGGCCAATAATTTAGTTGGTTTTTCTATTTTTCTACATCGAGCTTAAACAGAGGGAGCAAAATATATAACTCTGCATATGCATATAACTCTTAATACCCACCTGATTGCTGGCAACCAGTTCAAAGCTCGTGCAAAGCAGCTTAGCAACAGGCAAAAAGATATATAACAATGCTACACATCCTTAACGTATAACGTTAGCTCATTGTTAGCTCTGATAGATTCTCCCCAGTTCAATTTTTCGGTTTATTTTACAAAAACCTTGAATACAAAAGTATAATTAATTCAGATTTACCCGCATCATAAACCAGCAAGACGGTGTTGACTCCCTACCTTTGAAGAGGTTAAGAAGTCTGATTGCCTGTCCATTTGTCCACAGATCGAAAGAATCAAAAGAGTTTTTATGAAAGTATTCCAGGATGTGATTATTGTCATGTGAAGTCCACTGCAGATACTTTTTTTTGCCTATAGACAACAAAAAAGAGAAATCTGATTGGATAAACTCTACTGCTTCCTTTGTGAAGCTGCTATAGCTAGCATCCAGCTCCCTCCATTGGCCAAAATGAGAACAACACAAGATGTCTGCCTGTCTGCTCTGCTTCCCGTCTCTCCGGTGTGTTTTTAATTCACAGTTAAAAACGGAGACATTTCCAAGGACAGCTTCAGCCAGGGACAGGCCACCAAAAACAGGAACGTCTGGTCACCCTACTCAGCACCTTAATAATTATTGATAAGTGGGTTTCCGTGAAGAGTCAATTTCAGTTCATTTTAGCTAATGTGATTAGGTTAAAATGGTGGATGCAGAGTGTTTCACTAACCCTGTCTCTCTGTTTCCTGTCCTCAGAGTCCTCTGTCCTGAGAGTCCTCAGTCCTCAGTCCTTTGTGTCTCTGATGATATGAGCAGCTCTGTAAGTTGAATTCTTCTTCTCTCTGACAGTTTGTAGTTTGATCTGTAGCACGTGAACATCCATTCATCACTTGATCTGTTAATGACTTGGTCAGTTAATTTATCTGTTCACAATAATCTCTGATCTTTATCAAACCTTTAGTGCTGATCTCAGATCATCAGTACAGATGATGGGTCTTATTAATATTTATGAGGAAAAAAAGCGGACAAGGACAGAGACAATGTCATCTGCTGCTCTGATGTGTCCTGTGTGACTTTGATTATATCGCGTCACAACATTAACTTGTGAGAGACTCGTGGATCTGATCTTAGATCAGTCCTACATGTCTGTGACAGGACTTTTCACTGAGGGACTCATATCATCACAATGATCATCATGACTCACTATCTCTGCAGTGATTGGCTGACAGGTGATGGCTTGTGTCACCTGTGGGGAGTGCACAGGAGGTTTAAGTGAAATGAGATTATAGATTATAGATTTGTTTTTAAATATTTCAGATATTTATAAGCAAACAAAGTAAGCATTGATTGATTATTAATCAATTATTGATTATCAAGCAAATCTTTAATTCTACACGAATCACGAGTTTACCAGGTAACCCATCAAAGGCCATGAAATCACTGATGTTTACAGGACCAGTCAAAAGTTTGGACACACTTTTGACTGGTACTGTATGTATTGATCATGTATTGATTTTAGCAGCTGACTATAATTAAAGATCCACTTTAATTAATTGATTGGAGCCTTTTGATTTAATCTGATCATATTTTTAGACAGAAACCTTATCAGTCTCAAAGGTTTTGGTGAACATGACTCCAGGGTATCGGATCAGGTGGATGAAGCCCCACGCACTGAAGCTGTGATGTCATTTGTGCCTGTGTGTTCAGGCTCAGAGGAGGAGGAGGACCACAGGAAGTCCTCTGGTTTCCAGACCCAGCAGCAAGACCAGCAGAACAGCAAACTCTAACAGAGTGGCTAGCAGAACGGCTAGCAGGACAGCTAGCAGGACAGCTAGCAGGACGGCTAACATTAGCAGGATGTCAGATGGTGACCCTGCCCCTCCCACAGAGACCATTGATGTGGTGGACAACACTGAGGACAGTTAGTACAGATCAATACTCTCATCCTTTTGATCAGTAATCAACAACAATATAAAAAGTTTCAGATACATTGATACTGATTCAGATACATTGATACAGAGTCTGTGATACTGGTCTGTGATCATTACTGTTGTAAATAACAGGAGAAAATATTTTTAAACACCAAATAAACTGCTTAGGAGCAGGTGTAAAGTGATTCACAGAAAAACTCTCAGTAACTCAATAACTGACAGGTCAATGATGTGTGAGGATTTTAAAATACACAAAATAAGAATATAAAAGTACACATAAATTCATATTAAGATTTTAAATGCAAATTTTGATGAATTCCTTACATTGAAACAGGATCATAATAATACAAAGTGTTAAGTTTCAGGAAAATATTTTTGTCACAGTCACCTTCTGAAATGTAGTTAACAGACTTATTTTTCCTGTGGTCACTCAAGATAACATGAAGACCTAATAATCTGTTTAAAGGGATCAATGCACTCCAAACAACAAGTTGATTTAAACCAGATTTTACTCAAATTTCATGTAATTTTCATGAACAGTCTAATGAATGCATTGTCATTTCTTCAAAATAGGTTTAAAAAGAAAAAAAAAAAAAAGAAAAAAAAACACTAGAGCAATGTGTACACTACCTGTCAAAAGTTTTACAAAATTTTTCAAGTTATTGAAATTTACAGTGCAGTGCCTCAGAACATATACAGTGCATCTGGAAAGTATTCACAGCGCTTCACTTTTTCCACATTTTGTTATGTTACGGCCTTATTCCAAAATTGATTAAATTCATTTTTTACCTCAAAATTCTGCACGCAATGCCCCATAATGACAAAATGAAAAAAAGTTTGCTTGAAATTTTTGCAAATTTATTACAAATAAAAAAACAAAAATATAACATGTACATAAGTATTCACAGCCTTTGCTCAATACTTTGTTGAAGCACCTTTGGCAGCAATTACAGCCTCAAGTCTTTTTGAGTATGATGCTACAAGCTTGGCACACCTGTGTTTGGGCAGTTTCTCCCATTCTTCTTTGCAGAACTTCTCAAGCTCCATCAGGTTGGATGGGGAGCGTCGGTGCACAGCCATTTTCAGATCTCTCCAGAGATGTTCAATCGGGTTCAAGTCTGGGCTCTGGCTGGGCCACTGAAGGACATTCACAGAGTTGTCCCGAAACCACTCCTTTGTTATCTTGGCTGCGTGCTCAGGGTCGTTGTCCTGTTGAAAGATGAACCTTCGCCCCAGTCTGAGGTCCAGAGCGCTCTGGAGCAGGTTATCATCAAGGATGTCTCTGTACATTGCTGCATTCATCTTTCCCTCGACCCTGAGTAGTTTCCCAGTTCCTGCTGCCGAAAAACATCCCCACAGCATGATGCTGCCACCACCATGCTCCACTGTAGGGATGGCCAGGTGATGAGCGGTGCCTGGTTTCCTCCAGACATGACGCTTGGCATTCAGGCCAAAGAGTTCAATCTTTGTTTCATCAGACCAGAGAATTTTATTTCTCATGGTCTGAGAGTCCTTCAGGTGCCTTTTGGCAAACTCCAGGTGGGCTGTCATGTGCCTTTAACTGAGGAGTGGCTCCGTCTGGCCACTCTACCATACAGGCCTGATTGGTCGAGTGCTGCAGAAATGGTTGTCCTTCTGGAAGGTTCTCCTCTCTCCACAGAGCAACGCTGGAGCACTGTCAGAGTGACCAATGGGTTCTTGGTCACCTCCCTGACTAAGGCCCTTCTGCCCCGATCGCTCAGATTGGCCGGGCTGCCAGCTCTAGGATGAGTCCTGGTGTTTCCAAACTTCTTCCATGTATGGATGATGGAGGCCACTGTGCTCATTGGGACCTTCAATGCTGCAGAATTTTTTCTGTACCCTTCCCCAGATCTGTGCCTCAATACAATCCTGTCTCGGAGGTCTACAGACGATTCCTTGGACTTCATGGCTTGGTTTGTGCTCTGACATGCACTGTCAACTATGGGACCTTATGTAGACAGGTGTGTGCCTTTCCAAATCATCTCCAATCAACTGAATTTACCACAGGTGGACGCCAATCAAGTTGTAGAAACATCTGAAGGATGATCAGTGGAAACAGGAAGCATCTGAGCTCAATTGTGAGTGTCATGACGAAGGCTGTGAATACTTATGTACATGTGATGTTTTTTGTTTTTTATTTTTAATATATTTGCAAAAATTTCAAACAAACTTTTTTCACTTTGTCATTATGGGGTATTGTGTGTAGAATTTTGAGATAAAAAATTGAATTTAATCAATTTTGGAATAAGGCCGTAACATAACAAAATGTGGAAAAAGTGAAGCGCTGTGAATACTTTCCGGATGCACTGTATATAACAAAGATTAAAAAAAGGAATCATGGAATCTTAAATTATAAATTGAATCTAAATTATTGACTCATTCAGCAGCCAAACACACTCGTGACATTCTTCCCACAGTGGATTTGTTAGTCAGTGCCTTTATTCCACCTCTTCAACTCAGAACAGCAGCCGGAGTGTGGTGGAGCCTGTGGCAGGAAAACTAGGAAGCATCCAGTAAAAGTTTCTGATGCTGCAGATGAAAAGGAAACATTGTGTTGATTACAGTCTGAAACAGAAATCAAACAAACACAGATTAACACCGGTGTGGAGAGAGAAGAGACAGACATGATGTCACCACTACAGGTTTACATTTTAACAAGAACTGGAGAAATGGGGGATGTTCTGAACTTTTGTGTACTCCATGTTGCTACATTTATAGTTTTCATTTTTAGCAATGTTAACATACCTTTCTCTTCTAGCAACGTACTCCTGTCAGAATTAAAATACTGCCTATGGCAAGGGGCAAGGGACTTTTACTTTGCTTGGCGGAGGCATCTAGCAAAATTGAAATTACATGCTCTACTATTGTTTTTAAACGTATTCCAAATTATACTAAAATAAATTACTTAATGTATATAAATTATCATATTATTAAGAAACAAAAATGTAGCCAAAGCCAATTTATGAAAAAACTCTGCAGTGGTCACAACATGATATTTTGAGACTTTAAAGAAAAGAAAAATTACAAAACTAATATTTTTTTGAAAAGTTTGTGCGTACACACATGGGAGTGGTACTACATATATATATGGTTTCTTTTTATACATTAAACTTTGAAAAAAATGCAGTCAGACAAAAAATGTAGGCATCACATCATTGACCTGTAAATGTGTTAATTCAGTCAATAACTATATGTGTTCAGATAATCAATAAGTGGTGTGTTCAGGTGTGGAGGAAGTGGTGGATCTAACCTGTGAAGGATCAGAAGCTGCTGTGGTCGACCTCACAAACAACGACTCAGTGCTGGTAACAACATATATACACTGATAGTCAGACAGACAGTCAGTCTCTGTGTTGTATCACTTTTCCTTGTTGATGTGAACTCTCTCTCTCTCTGATGATGATGTAAACTCTGGTGACCCTTGTCTCTCGGCTGCTCTGATCCAGCTGGTGGATGAAGGTAAAACCTGTTTCAATTTCACTCGACAGACAACATGCTGTTATATGGTTTAATTAAAGGGACAGTCCAACATGTGTCTGAATGTCCTCCATCAGGTCCTCAGAACAGGAGAGTTCCTACAGGTGAGAGTTACATCGTCAGCAGTGATGAAGACGAGGACACGCCTCCTGTCCTCAATGAAACTATGGTGTCCTCTGTACACACCTTCAGGTATTAGATGGATCCATCATAACATTATCTCTGTATCAGAACAAGATAACAGACTTGTCCCTGCTGACATTAGAGTCTAGCGAGTAGAGTGCAAACTAACAGTAGAATCAGTAGAGTCTCCCTCTCTGTGTTTTAGATCGCTTCCAGGGACGATCAGCTGTCCCATCTGTCTGGACTCTTACACTGAGGTGAGACTAACACACCTATTACGCACCTGAACAGCAGGTAGAATCCTGCGCTGTGATTGGCTGATGCGAATATATTGTTATTTCTTCCACAGATCGTCGACAGCGGCCGATTGGTTGTATCCACTAAATGTGGTCACGTGTTTTGCAGTCAGTGTCTGAGAGACGCTCTGACATCATCGCACACCTGTCCTACCTGCAGGAAGAGACTCACTCATCGCCAGTACCACCCCCTCTACATCTGACATCACCACACACTTTCGCTGCTGTTGGACGACATATTTCCAGTGACATCATGTGATGTTTTTTGCTGCTGATACTTTTTGTTTGTTTTTTATCTGAAACATGAAACCTTAAGTAAGAGCTGATTGATGATTGATTGATATTTGATTGATATGTTTTATTCTTCGGTTTCCAGCTCATCTTTGTTTTCATCTCTTTAAATGTTTATTTTCATGTGTGAAAGTAGAAATTAATAAATTCTATTGACTGTGAAAACAGTTTGTGTTTTCTAATTTTGGTTCCCGTTGAACTGTCATCAGAAGAACCAGAGACCAGAACACATAAGTCCATTACATCAGAGCGTAGAAGAAGTACTCAGGTCATCTACTTAAGTAAAAGTATTAATACCAAGGAGTAGACAAGGAGTATACTCTGGTACAAGTAAAAGTTCTGCATTAAAACTTTACTGAGGGTTTATCATCAATTTCTTTTTTTTAATTTAAAAAATTAAAGTGATGAATGCATCAATAATTACTGTCCAGTGATGAAACTGGACAGTAATTATTGATGCATTCATCACTTTAATGTGTCAGCTCGTGAAGGTGGAGCTGCTTTAATGCCGCTGTCAGGTAAACAGTACAATATATTGTACAAGTAAAAAGTATCTGGGAAACAGGTTGACACCATCTGAACCAGACAGGATGTTTGTCACTATAAGTCTTATAGGAATTAATAACTAATCAATAGTTCAATTAGTCAGATGGAGATTCAGTCTAAAATGTGTCCAACACATGAAGTTTTTACATGTTAATGCATCAGTGATAAGAGAAGTATTTTATATTAAAACGCTAAAAGAGGGCACACTGTGGTATTAGCACTTTAACTTAGTACTGTAGTACTGTACACTGTGGCACTAGTACTTTTACTGTAGTACAGATCCCTCACAGTGGTATTACTTTTATTGTGGTACTTTATTTTAGTACTTCACCACATCTGCAGCAGAGTTTCTTTTCATGTTGAGCTTCATCTTGTGACTCTGACTCACTTCAGACTCTTGGATCACAGGACTGATGACTCACTGTCACCTGACCCAAACTCTGAACTGCTGATTGGCTGCTGAGCAATGCCATGATGTAACACCTCAACAACTTCTGGAAAAACTGATGGAAAAAAAACAAACAAACACACACACAAAAAAAAAACATCATATGTCCAAAAATAAACTTGTGAGAACAAGAAGTTAACAATGAAGATGAGTGTTCAAGTAAAATGGATGGACATCTTCACTGATCACTGGTCGTCACTCATTTCATGTTTAATTCAGTTTAATGAAAATGAAGAGCTGAATATCAATGAATATTGTTTATTTGTTTGTTGAACTGATGGTTAAATTAATAGAAAAGTTTAATGTGACAACAGAGTGAAATTTAACGAACTATGAGAACGTATTAAAACGTCATTAAACACTGTTTAATCCTACATCTTGTCTCATGACGATGACTCAGCTTTACTTTTATTTACCTGAACCTTTTAATACCGACTATGAACTTTATACAGCTTGAATCTAATTGGTCCGCTGACTCATAGGGGAAGTACCCTCATTGGAAAGTGCTTAGTCATTCCTCGACCTCTCATTGGTCGGCTGGACTGAGCAAATTGAGCGGACCAATTGGAGGCGGCGACAATATTTACGTCTCCTGACGACAGTGACGTTTATCGCGGAAGTAAACATAAACTAAGCTGAGCGGTTTTAACGCTGCGTCACAAAGTTTCTCACTTCGGTTCAGAGTGGGTTGAACAGTGTGTTTTCTGCCCGGAGTCTGGTCCACTGTGAGCGGTCAGCACAGAGTTTGCGCGTCCGGTGTGTGGCTCAGTTTGGTCCGGTTCAGAGTGTGTAGAAGTGTGTGTTTTCTGTTCGGAGTCTGGTTCGGCTCGGTCCGGTTCAGTGTACCCGCAGCAGAATGTCAGTGACGGTGAAGGCCTACCTGCTGGGAAAAGATGAGGCGGTGAAAGAGATCCGGAGGTTCGCGGTGGATCAGGACGTTTCCTGCAGCTTTGAGTACCTGAGCAAGAAAACCGCGGGTGTCTTTAATAACCTGAAAAACAACGGGTTTAACTTGTACTACAGAGGTAAGACAATTAAATTATTATAAGAACCTGAAAGACAAAAAGAGTCTGTCAACATGTTGGAAAGAGGTTAGAAAAAGTAGGAAAAACAGCGTGAGAAAGTTCGGCATTAACATGTTTACTGAAAATAAAATACCAGGATTATTACAAAGGTGTAAACATATGAAATCGACCTAAAAAATTAAGTTTTCCACAGTGAAACAGGTTCAGGTGTTTAGTGTAAATAAAGATCCTGCTTTAAATTATGAATCAGTTAAAAATAACTTTACAAATCAAACTGTGAAGCTGTAAGCACGTTTTATGTCACACAACTTCATTTATCAGTTTCATAGACACAGATCTCACCACTGAGCAGGTGACTGAACCTCCACCTGCTCATAATCACAATGTGGTTAGGCTGGTTTCAGGGGGCGGACACAGGTGTAAACACCAGTGTGAACAGGTGTTTCTGAACTGAAGAGTTTAAAGCTCACTGACGTGATTTGAATGGGATTAGAAACTGAAATGATTTTTGTTCAAAGCTAAATAAAAACTATTGGTTGTGATTTTACAGTTTGACTTGAAGCTGCTGCAGTATAATCAAAAATGTAATCGTTTGCGGAGTGTTTCACCTGAGAACAGATGACATGTTCTGTATGAAATGAGTTGTGGTTACTGACATTTAATCACTACTACCCCCTGTAGTGCTTGGGTTTGTATGTCTGACTAGTATCAGTTTTAAACTGTCATAGTGAGGACATCTCTGCCTTGTGAGGACATGGTGGCTGGTCCTGTCTATTGCCAAAGTCTGGTTGAATGTTCAGACCCGGTTTTAAGGTTCAGGGGCAGGGAATACTTTATGTATAATTACCTCATATTTAACAACCTAATATAATAATGAGCTTGTTATAAACATCTAAATTTCACCTAAAAATACATTATTGTAGAATTTCATTCTTCAAAATTGTATTTATTCTGTGCTAAATAACTTTATTTAGATTTGATTTAAATCTTTATTTAGAGTTGATATGAATATACTGTATATATTTCTTGGTTTAATATTTTCTGTAAAAGACTTTCTAAACTTTATAAATAAAGTTATTGTGGTTGTGAATATTAAATAACAATCAGACCGAAGCTTTTCTTTATGTTTCAGCTGGAGAAGTTTTGATAATTTGATGTCATTATAATAAAGTGGAGATGATGATGATGATGATAATGTTACAACATTTCAGATGAAGATGGAGACCTGGTAGCTTTCTCCTCTGATGATGAACTGATGATGGGTCTGGCCTGTATGAAGGATGACACCTTCCGCCTCTTCATTAAAGGTAAACACATGATCCACACACCTGAGGCCTGGACTACTACTACTAAGTTCAACATACCCAGGATATCTTTTCATTATCTTGCTTGAATTAACCTAACACATCTTGTAGCCTGGACTATGAAGCTCTTATTGTCATATTGTTATCATATTGTTAAGATTATTACTGTGAAGAAAAAGAGATTAAGAATAAAATAAAAACTTTTAACACTCGGTTGTATCAGATGAATATTAATATTTAATTTTTTAAAAATTGCTTTAATGTAGAGACTAAAAACAAACTGAAATGTTTGTGTTTCCATTTGAACTCTTTCAGAGAAGAAGGAGCACCGCCGGGACTTTCCTCTCCACGCCTTCCCCCCCTTCACCTTTGCTCCCCCTCCTCCTCCTCCACCTGGAGCACCTCATATGCCCCCGGCCCCTGCCCTGCATCCTAACGTCACTTGTGACGGCTGTGAGGGTCCAGTGGTTGGAACTCGCTTCAAGTGTTCAGTGTGTCCAAACTACGACCTGTGCTCCACCTGCCAGGCCCAAGGGACGCACACTGAGCATGCCCTGCTGCCCATCTGGCACCCAATGCAGGTGAGTGGAATCATGGGAAGGAAAAGCTGAAACTGTGCTCACCTGTGATGTCATAGTTTGCCCTGAGTATGATATGACATTACTGCAGTGAGGTGGCAATAACCAGCAGCCACTACAAACAGTACTCAGTGAATAACACAAAGAGCAGTGAAAACATCATCAAAAAATTGACGGGAAATTAGATTTCAAACATCTGATATCAGTGCTCTCCCCGTTTAGTCTGAACTGAAGGACCCGGGTCCCCTGTGCACACACACAAAAATCAAAACTGTCCTGAAACTGTAGAGCTGATCTGTTCATCCACCTGATCCAGCCTGCAGAGTCACTAACAGATGACCTCACCTCTGGTGACCTCATCGTGACACGTGTTTGCTCAGTTGTGACAGGATGTTTTTCCGTCTGTCGGCAGTGGTTTCCCCGAGGGAAGTGGATGAAGAGGATGAGACACTGTATGTGGAACCAGAACCTGGGTCAGACCCACAACCAGGACAAGGACCAGGACCAGGCTGGATCCTCCACACCTGCAGCTGACTCTGGTCAGTGTCAAGAACTGTAATCTGGTTTTCCCTAATAATCTATTCAATAATCAATAACTGAACGTTGTGACTGACAACCTTCAATGACCTCTGACCTCTCCTGCTTGATGACATTATTAATGACCTCTGACCTCTATCCACAGCCTCTCAGGCCAATGTGGACTTCCTGAAGAACATCGGGGAGGGCGTGGCAGCCATGTTGAGCCCGCTGGGTGAGTAATGTCACTGTTCACGCCTGAGATTAACAATGCTTTCTGATTGGTTGTCACTCTGTCACTGTTCTTTTCAAAGTAACAGTCCAGTCAAAGGAACAGTTTCACCTCAACCTTTAATCTTTAAATGTGAACAAGATGATAATTGATTCTTCATCACCAGTCACCCGGCCTCAAACAGGAAGTGATGTCATGTGTGCAGGTATTGACGTGGACATTGACGTGGAGCATGAGGGTCAGAGGACAAAGGTGACTCCTCCCTCTCAGACTGGAGGAGTGGAGGGCGACGTGGAGGTGGACGGAGGCGGTGAAGAGAGCGGAGCCAGTGAGGGGTCAAAGGTCAGTTCTTCATCAGAAACAGCTAAGGTGTGTGAGGTATGTGACCTGAGGTAAACCAGTATAAACTGTAACCCCAGTATAACGCAGTATAAACCAGGCTGTAAGCAGACTCTGAATCTTGTGGTCTTCAGGTGAGCAGAGACTCTGATGAGGAGTGGACTCACCTGAGCTCCAGAGAGGTTGACCCCTCCACTGGAGAACTGCAATCCCTCCAGCCCGGGAACCAGGACCAGGGGCCCCCGTCAGAAGGACAGCAGGGGCCCCCGTCAGGAGGACAGCAGGGGCCCCCGTCAGGTGGACAGCAGGAGTCCCTGGGGGACCAACAGGGTCCAACAGGTCTGAGGGAGGCAGCCCTGTACCCCCACCTGCCTCAAGGTAAGACCACATTCTGACCTGAGCTATTTGAGCCTTCATGATGTTCCTGCAGACTTCTGACCCCGTCCCTCTTCAATGAATTCTGACCTTTTCTGTCCCCCACCCCTCCCCCCAGAGGCAGACCCCCGCCTGGTGGAGTCCCTGTCCCTCATGTTGTCCATGGGGTTCACAGACGAGGGGGGTTGGCTGACTCGACTCCTTCAGGCCAAAAACTATGACATTGGAGCTGCACTCGACGCCATCCAGTATGCCAAACAGCCCCGCCCACACCAGCCCTGAGGACGTCATCAGTGACATCATCACCCATATTAAACCAATGATCATTTATACAGTTTCCTGTAATGTGAGATTATCTGTCAGATGATTACTGTTATCATTTATCAATACTTTTACTCATTGATTAGTGTTTGTCACTAACATGTTTCTGTTCTGATTAATGAATAAAAACCTGAACTGAACGGCTGGATTTTTATTATTGATGTGTTCTAAAATCAGATCAATAAATGAATGTTTTCACATCATACAGAGCTGAAATTAATAAAATTAAATTGAGTAGTTTTCAATAATAAAAAAAAAAAAAAATCTGAGAATTCAAGTTCAATATATTTGACTATGGATTTTGGTAAATTATTTCATTCAGATGTCGTTACTTCTGGTTTTGTTTCTGACTGAAACTGACAAGAAGTTTGATCAGTTTTCTGATGACCTGATTTTATAGAAATGGTTAATCAAGAGAATAATTAATCAATCATGAAAATAACTGATCGAATGAAACAAATTGAAGAAGTTGCCTCTGAACAACACACAACAGTGAGGATTTCCAGTTATAAAATGAACAAGCAATCATCAGAAAAGTTGCAGATTGATCTACTAATTGATTATGTATTGTCTCAGCACTGATCAATACACCAGCAGCTGTCCAGCGGAATCAATCACTTCATCAATCAACAAAATATTGTTTAAGTCATTTTTATTGACTTTAGCTTCTTTATTTCTTGTACAGCTGCAACTATTATTACTACTAAACTGATGTTTGTCAATAAAAACAAAATAATCAGCAGGTTAATCGATAATCTTTGGAGCAGATGTGACACAGCTGGATGAACAGTTTCCTGTTTATCCAATGACCTGCTGATGAATCTGTTTCAGTGACGTCTTCAGGTTTTGTTTTGTCCACAACCCAAAGAGTCAGAAACATGAAAATGTTCTCATCTGAGAACTGGAGAACCGGACTCCAAAGGGTTCCAGATCTAAACTGAACACAACAGTCGTTCAGATTAAACACAGAACGTTCCAGTCACTGTTAAACCATTTGTTTAGAACCTCAGCAGAACAAACTGGAGGAACCGATACCTCCTCCCTGGTTTAAACCTTCTGATCTGTCAGAAAGTCCTCGTCGTCGAAGTTGAACTCCTCTTCGGTCTCAAACAGAGAGGAACCAGGAAGCAGGGGGCGGGGCCTGGTGATGACACCACAAGACAGCGAGGTGGCACTATCCATTGGCTGACTCTGCCCACTGACAGAAGGCTTGTCCCCCTTCTCTACCTGACAGTCAGAATTGAGGAGCCAAGTCCACTTGGAGCCTGGAGCAGTGCTCAGGCTAGGAGGATTAATTCTCTTCTTACTGGGGGGACTGGCACAGGTCAGACTGGACTGGTTCAGACTAGGAGGACTGGTATAAGTCAGGCTGATGGTTCTGGTTGTGGCTGAGGGTCTAGCAGGGTTCCTTATCAGACTGGAGGAACTGGACTGCAGAAAGAAGAAGGAGGAGGTCTGGTTCTTTAAATGAACAATCCAAGGTTCCTGTTCTGTGTGTGCAGTAAGTTCTGGGTTCCTCAGGGAAACTGGATCCTCTGATCTTCATAAATTTTACTGGGATTTAAAACAAACTTACAACTTTAATATCTTATTAATGTCCTGGTTCTCCAGGTTCTCATCAGTACAGAGTCCACATGGTTCAGACCAAGAGAGTCCAAACTCATGAGGACTCAATCATTTGGTCTGTAAACTAGTGAATTACCTGACTGTACTCACCTGTACCTGACTGTACTCAGAGACTTAGCACAAAGACTGACCAGACAGACTGACTGATGGGAAAATGTTAGTGAAGTGTCTGTCACTGTGCAGGTGGTGTTAGTTTAAGATGTTGGCGATGACAGCATGTTACCTGCGAGGGTGTGTCTGTTCCCTTCCTCTTCCTATCAGAACACAGAGGATTAAATGTCAGAGGTCAGTTTTTTTTTCTTAATGAACTCAGTGACTATTAACCCTTCAATATAGACCACAGCACCACCTCACCTGGTTCATGTTATCAATCAGCTATTGATTAGTTATACATCACTTATCTATCAGACCTGCTCTGTCTCTAACAGTGTGTTTTTAATAAACCTGCCGACTGACAGGTAGGTGGGCGGTGCCTCTAAGGCACTCTAAGTCTCTAAGGTCACACCTGTCAGTCATGTTGTTGCCATGGAGTTGCTGTCTGTCCATCAAAATACTGTCCT
The DNA here is from genome assembly GCF_046630095.1 of Trachinotus anak. NCBI lineage: Eukaryota > Metazoa > Chordata > Actinopteri > Carangiformes > Carangidae > Trachinotus > Trachinotus anak. The sequence continues at coordinate 13,886,992 of NW_027273872.1, read as the reverse complement.
CCTCTGGTGCCTCCTCTTGCTCCGCCTCCTCTGATGCATCCAGGTACTTGCTCCAACGGCTCACCTGAGTCTGTCTCACCTGCAGCCAGTCAGAGAAGAGAGTGATTTTTAAAAATATTTGCATCTTTTAACACCATTTTTTTTTTTTTTTTTTTAATTTAGACATTTCAGAACATTTTGAGTGAGTGTGTGTGTTTGTGTGTGTGTGTGTGTGTGTGTTCACCTGGTCGTCTCCCTCCTCAGGTTCTTCCTCTCCATCTGCCTTCACCTGTTCCCTATTGGCAAACATCAGCGTTCAGAGACAGGTGAGAAACCTGATCAATAGGACACTGATGGGACTCAAAGAAGTTGCAGTGTATTGTGGGACAGGCCAGTTACCATAGCGACCAAGTGTCGTGCTCCTGCTTCTCAATCACTTCCCCTCTCATGGCATTCAGTTTCTGAACATGACGTCTGCAGTCGGCGCCGGAGCCCCGCCCAAACTCCTGTCAATCATTGAAGAATCAATCATACAGGTGAAATACATTAATAAGACATGCCTCATCAAAGTCACATCTGTCCAGGTGAGCCTCCATGACAACACCCGACCTGCTGATTTTTTATCTTATGGATCAGTCACTGATGTCCAGAAGCCAGGACCAGCTCTCCGACTCTGGTCTGTAGACCAAACAGAGCTGGTTCACACCTGTTTACAGACGCCCCGTTAACCCTGACGTCCAGTGACTGACGTGTAGTGACCACCGGGGGTTAGGGTTACCTGCTTCACGTCCTCTCTGACAAACCAACTGGTTTTCACTTTGAGATCTGGTCTGTTACCGGTGTCAGTGTCCTGACCTCAGGCCTGTTGTTACATGTGAAGTCACATGTTGTGTTTCTGTCTCCATCATGTGGTAAATATGCAAACTATATCTAATGTCTCAGAGTTTATTGAAAACATGCTGACTGTCTCTGCCGTCTTATTGATTAGCTCTCTGTCAATCGATTGATACAATCAGCTCATTGAAGACTGAAGCTGCAGCCATGAGGTCTGTCAAAGTGACTGAGTCTCTTTGGGATTTCAAAGACAAAACAATTCATGAAGAAAATAATCTGCAGATCAATAATTAACAATAATGAATACTGAGCTTTACTCTGTTCAGATAAAGGAGCAGTTCCACTGATACAGATTACAAACCCTGTGTACACCGCTCCCTGTGTTTCAAGAATAAGAGTCATTTTCTGACCTTGAGCAGTGACTGTTTCTCTCCACACACTTTGCAGCACCATCTGTTCACCTTCTTCACCTAACAGACACAGCACAGGGCAAACACACAGGTCACTCTGTAGTCAGGCCTTCAGAATAAAACAATCAGACAAAAAACATCACTCAACATTGCTGAGGACTTTTAATTTGATGAGATTGGGAGGAAATAGTTCCTCCACCTGTTTTAAAGTCTGAAAAATGCCTTCAGATGCCCTGCTGGTTTTCATATTTTCAATAAACATTAGCTTTTATTTTTAATAAAATCAGGTTTTTATTTTTAATAAATATCAAGTTTTAATTTGTAATAAACATCAGGTTCCACTTTTATTAAACATCAGGTTTTATTTTTAATGAAGATCAGTGTGTTGTGTGTAACAGACTGAGTTGTGTTACTGTGTGTTGTGTAATACAGACTGTGTTGTTACCATAGACTTTATATAAAAAGGTTGTTACTGTGTGTTGTATTCTTGTGTATTGTGTTACTGTTTTGAGTCATTCAGACTGTGTTGTGTTACTGTGTGTTGCAGTGTCTTTTCCGCCATGGCAAAAATTAATTAATTAATTAATTGATTGATTGAAACGAAAAAATTCAGTGATATAGTGATATTAGCAGACATTCATATAAGCTAAAGCTCCAATAAAGAATGAGCTTACTTGGGCATTGTCCCAGGAAAAGAAAATCAGACGAAGTAGGTTAGATGGGGCATCAAGGCATGAGTGAGGGGCGACGACGCATCTCCCTCCTCCCTCTGTGGAAACTACAACTGTGGCTACTTCTCTCACACCCCAGGGAACCCACCTCCCACAACAACTGCCCCCACCCAGCCGTCACGTTTGCCCCACGCCAACCCTCTTGATCCACAGGAAAGCCTGTGTTGTGCTACTGTGTTGTATTGTTGTGTTACTGTGTTGTGTTACTGTGTTGTATTGTTGTGTTACTGTGTTGAGCTACTGTGTTGTATTGTTGTGTTACTGTGTTGTATTGTTGTGTTACTGTGTTGAGCTACTGTGTTGTATTGTTGTGTTACTGTGTTGAGCTACTGTGTTGTATTGTTGTGTTACTGTGTTGTGTCACTGTGTTGTATTGTTGTGTTACTGTGTTGTGTTACTGTGTTGTGTCACTGTGTTGTATTGCTGTGTTACTGTGTTGTGTTACTGTGTTGTATTGTTGTGTTACTGTGTTGTGTTACTGTGTTGTATTGTTGTGTTACTATGTGTTGTGTCACTGTGTTGTATTGTTGTGTTACTGTGTTGTGTCACTGTGTTGTATTGTTGTGTTACTGTGTTGTGTTACTGTGTTGTATTGTTGTGTTACTATGTGTTGTGTCACTGTGTTGTATTGTTGTGTTACTGTGTTGTATTGTTGTGTTACTATGTGTTGTGTCACTGTGTTGTATTGTTGTGTTACTGTTGTATTGTTGTGTTACTATGTGTTGTGCCATACAGGCTGCGTTGTGTTACTGTGTTGTGTTGCCGTGTGTCTATTTTAAAAATTGTTCAAGGTCTTGATTTTTATTTTCTCAAATTCACAAACTTCCAAGGATATCAAGGACCCATGGGAAACCTGTGTCAGCCTGTTAGCTTAGCACTCAGCTCGGCAGCAGCTGTGTGTGTGTGTGTGTGTGTGTCATTGAGTGTGTGTGTGGTGTGTTACCTGTTGAACCTGGAAACTCTCACAGGAGAAACACCTGACTACGTGAAACTCCTGAACCATGACGGGCGGATTTAAAACGGATCTAGTCCTGGGTCTGCTCCTCACGGTCCTGACCCGGCTGTTTTTTTCCCGGGTTTATTTGAAGCGAGATGCTACGTCACAGTCTATGTCACAGTGAGCGTATTACGTCACAGCGCTCCCTGCAGGCCGGAGGATTTTGTGTGACTGGTAAAACCATAGACTGTATAGAAAAATAAAACATAATCAATCAATCTATATTAATTCAATCAGTCACCACTTTTTAGTACACTTTACATTTAAATAAGTTTCAAATAGTGAGAAGTTTAATGTAAATTTGATTATTGATTATGTCACCGTTTGATCAGTTTATTTAGTTCTGTTCATCAGAATCATAAATAAATAAATAGTCAGACAGAAAACTGTGCAACCTGTCAAATAAACTGCCACCTATTTGACACGAGTTTACAGCTATGTCAAACAATAAAAACCAGTTGATTTTACTCTCAAGGTTCATAAAACAGAATAATTATACTCAGTTTGGTGTAAAAAATCTCTATAACAGAAATGCTGACAGAGTGAAACCATCACAACATATAGTAAACATATAAATAATATTTTATAATACATTTGGAAGATTTGTATTTTAAAATAATTAAATCAATTTTCATGTGAAATTAAACTAAAACTGTGAACCACTTATTTGTAATTCTTATGATTAAATCAGTAATCATGACACCATAGAAGAAGAAAGCGTTTTCTTGCAGTATTTATTAGAACAACAGAAAACAGATCAATAACTGATCAATATGATGGATTTAAAAGCAGGTTGGTGAATATACACAGAGAAGAATAAAAGCACTGAAACATCCTCTGACATCATTGTTCAACAGGAAGTAAACAGGAATGATGTCATCACGTGGACAGATAAACAAACAAGGCTTCAGTGACATCAAAATAAAAGTCTACAGGTGTGAACGCATCTGGTGAAACAGATTTATGTTTTCATTTATATGACCTCATGGTTTTATTAATATACAGTTAATATATGTGACCTGTACAGAAACTAAAACATTTAAACATTAAACAAGTTTATTTTATTTCCTCTAAATAAACTGTCAACTTCCTTATTTATGTAACTGCATTTTATTTTCTTGAAATCAATGTACCAGTTCAGGTCTGCCTGTTTCCAGCAGAAATCAACTTCTGAAATGAACCTGATTCTGTGTATCATCAGGTTAAAGGACCCTGGTTCACCTGTTTCCAGGTGGGTTTGTCTTCATTATTCACTTAACTGAAATGACTCTGTATCAGAAAGTTGAGATTTTCCGTCTGAACTATGTCAGATTATTTAATATTGAGATGTGAGGACTCGGCTACACACAGATACATGATCACATGGAGTTTTCTCAGTGTTTGGACCTAAAAGACTCTGAAAGTTGTCTGAAATTATGAAAAAACATTTGTTAAAAAAAAAAAAAAAAAGAAAAAAAAAATCACCTTTTTGGACTTTGGGGCTTCTGTAGTTGTTTTAGTGTACTCCTTTACCTGCCCATCTGTTAGTGTTTGTTAGTTTTCGGCTGATTGATTGATCCTGCAGAGACTTCATAGACGTTTCACCAGCACACATCAATAAATCAGTACCAGATCAATGAGAGAGAGTTTAATAAAACTGATCGGAAACCAGTTCAAAGAGTCTGGTCCTCGAACAGGGTTTAGTCACGTCAGCCTGAATGAAGAGGGTCAGTGACATCACAGGTTAGTGACATCACACCATAATAAGCAGAGTGATGATGCGTTTCCTCTGTGTCTCTACAGGATCGATCGGCCAATCAGCGTTTGTCTGCTGCTGAAAACAGTGTGACATCATCAGGGACGCTCCAATCAGCCAATTTCAAATCAAGAATCTGCTGGCAAGTAGTGTCCCTGCTGAAAGAAATACAGGTAAACGTGGGTCAGGTGGACAGGTAAAGGCGAGTCAGGTGGACAGGTAAAGGCGAGTCAGGTGGACAGGTAAGGGTGAGTCAGGTGGACAGGTAAAGGTGAGTCAGGTGGACAGGTAAAGGTGAGTCATACGGAGTGCTGAGTGAGTTCGTGGTCGGAGGTGGAACTTATCTGACGCTCCACCGCCCTCTGGGCCTTACAGGCGGCCATCTTCTTCTGGATGTCCACCTTCCTCTCGAAGTAGTCGACGAGCGGCGGCTCCGTCAGCAGTGACGCCAGCACCTGCTCAAAGGTGATCGACCAATCAACATCCAGGGTGCTGCCCCGTCTCTGCTCACTGCCAATCAGCACGGTGTCATCAGCAATGTCCTCGCACTGCAGTGAGCTGGAGCTCACCACTGAGAACGATGACACAGATGTGTCATCTTTGGTTTCCTCGTCGGACGTCTGCAGACCTGCAGGCTCTAGCTGGGCGTCAGCCAGAGCCCGACACACCTGAGACTCATCTGCCCCCCCTTCGCCAGGCCCCTCCTCCCCCTGAGGGTTTGTGGGCGAGGCCGGGACAGAGGGCGGGGCCTGGGGAGCAGCAGCAGTCTCAGTCTTCTTAGTCCCATTGAATTTCTTGCCGACCTCTCCGATGCGCAGCAACAGACTGGCCACAGTGGCGATAGAGTGATAGAGCTCCTGCTCCAAAGGCTCCTCACTGAACATGTTGTACAGAGTCTTACACAACTCTATGAATTGCTCCTACACAGACAAGGACAGGTTAACTCACACTGGTACAATGACACCTGATCTTATACCTGACCGGGCCCTCACCTGGTTCATCCGGGGAAGGTCTTTGATGGTCTCTCTCTTGGGCTCCTTCTCTTTGGCCCACATTCTCAGGTAGTACCTGTAGTCCTTTACCTTCTCCTCTGCAACAACACCAGGTCACAAGTCAGAGGTCACAGATCAGACGTCAGGAGAGTATACAGGTCCTGGTACAACGTAACACAGGACCAACTACATATTCAACCAAGATTCAGACCTGGTCCTTCTCACTCCTCCATGAATAGTCACAGAGGGAAGGTTTGTAAAACATTTCACTTGTACAGAACAGGTGCATAACCTGTACACCCTGTCAACAGGGGGTGGGGCATTTACCTTTCTTCTCCTCGCTGTCTCCTCCATCCTTCCCCTCCTCACCTGTTCACAGAGAAGAATCATCATCATGACTGTGACAGTAACTAAGAAAATTAGTTAGTTAAACTAGTTAAACTAATCAACCCTGGTAGTTAAAGTAACAGACATCAGTTTAAAATCATTGTTGTTCAGGACTTTTCCTGAATTGATCATCAGCCTCGAAACTGCAGCATGTTGAACCTCTGGCCACGTCCCTATCAGTGATGTCATAGCACAGTGATAACAGTGCTATGACATCTGGAGCCGGGGTCTCCTACATGTTGAACATTTCCAAAGAAGGATCCTGATCAGGTGCTTGAACCAAATCGTGACTCATGTATGTATGTAGGACAAGATTCTGGTTCAGGACTTTTTCAAAAAGGTCCCTAGACTGTCCAGGTTTGCAGTTCTCCTCCCTGCTATAAACAGTCTGGACTAAGTCCTGCCATGCCCTCCCGGATCTGAAGGTTTGTCAGACCAGTAACATCATTCATAATGGACGATAAGTAATGAGAAATTAAAGCAAAGCCAAAGATCGGTGCCTGAACAACTTTAATACCAGTGTCGCCGTTTTGTAGTTTGTCCAGCAGAGAGCGCTGTGACTCCGCCTTCTTTGTTAGTCCCTGAACATGTCACAGCAGCCATGTCAATCAAACACATGCTCTCAGTTTATCAGCTGCTAAATTAATTATCCACAATGGTAGCTAATGCCACTGGACAACAGCTAATGAGTGCATACTGTTATTCTGCCAAAATGACATCATAGTAATATTGGTGCCATGGAAACATGTCTGATCTTTACTGTCAATATCACAGCTGTAGTCTCAGCAGTTTGAAGCTGAGATTTGAACTCTGACCTCCTGAGCTCATGTCTGACATTTCAGACAAGTGGGAACATCATAGGGATCATTAGACCAGCCACCCCTCATTAACTACATACAAAGGATCCTCATCAAACATCTATTTGTTTATGTTAAAACATTAATACCAGCTGATGTTTTGTTCCTGGATTTTTAAACCCTCAAATACTGAAATTGGCATCAGCCTTAAAAATCCTGTATTGGTAGGGTTCTGGTCAGGTTCTGGACAGGAGTGCCCTCCTCCTGATGAGCTGGTCCTCCTCCCTCCTCATAGACCCTCTCACCACATGCACATCTAGCTCCACAGGATCTTCTACACATGGTTATGTAATTTCCAAAGACTGGTTAGTAGGCGGAGCTTTTATATGTTTTGTAATCTTGAACCACCTTGTGTGCAGCATAAGTTACCATGGTGATAACCCAGAGTTAAACCTGAAGTTACCTCGCTAACCTCAAATCCTACTTCATAATACAGAACTCTAAGCACTGTAACACAAACCTGATGTCACTTCCTGCTGCCCCAAAATGTCCAGATCAGACAAGAAGGAAGATTCTGGAGGGAAACACATGAAGAAGAACAGGAAGAGGAAGAGGAAGAAGCAGTGTGTGAGAGGAAACACTCAGATCTGTTAATGAAAAGATTTTCCATGCAAATCAAACACAAACTGATGTTTATACCTGATCAAACACTAGAAGTAGTAGTAGCAGTAGTAGTATTAGTGACAGTTGTGGTAGTAGTAGTAGTAGTGGCAGCAGTAATGGTAACAGTAGTAATGAAGTCAGTCAGTCAGTCATTTAATGTGTTTATCAGTTTTCACCTTGTGGTTCATCCTCAGTGAAGAAGTGTGTTGCCTCCAGGGCAGATTCTGCCTCCTCAGGACACAAAGCTGAAAACACAAAACAACAAAACAACAAAACAAATAAACACCAGAGGTAGTTATCAAGAACCATCAAATCCACTGTTTATTAAATTAAAGAAATATTGTTTGTTGTTTGTTTATGGAATCATTTACAGGGTGTGAGTGTGAGTGTGTCCCTGCACACACACATAGTAACATGTCCAGGTGAGTTGTGTGGGTGTTACCTGGTGGGAGATGGAGCTTGTACAACAACTTGAGTTTCTCCGTCATATCGCCATGATACATCCCACCTGCAGACACACAAACAAGAACACACATTTAAACTGAGAACACACACACATTGAACACCACAACTCTGACAAAACAAACTAAAGAAAAACAATGTTCTGATCCTTCAAATATCTGCAGACAAACAACACACACAGAAACCTATTTATCTAAACATATAAACATTCATTCATCTGTTATCACTACACTACACAGTGTGTGTTGTTGTGTCCACTGAGTGTGTTGTTGTGTCTCCCCCGCATGGATCTGGACTTACTAAGTCCGGTGATGAATTCTTTGAAGTTGACCAGCCCGTCCTGGTTCTGGTCCAGTAGTCTGAAGAGGCGAGCTGACAGTGTGGGAGTGTGGCCTCCACAGATCCAGGGGGCAAGAGCAGTGAAGAGCTGGGTGAACTGAGCAGGGTCGATGCGGTACTGCTCCAGGTATGGCAGACTGGGGTCATGACGCTCGCCTGCAGAGCTGCTGGAGCCCCAGTAACAGCTCGTCATGTGTTTGGACTGAAGGAGGTCCAGAATAAAAACAGACCAGGATCAGACTCTGATCAAAAACAACTCAAACCAGCTGTCAGAAACATCTGGAGCCTGGATCAGGTTTATCTCACACAGGACACACTGATCCCACCCACCACAAAATAAGAACACATGCTCAGTTGTCAGGTTCAGTCACTGAGCCCTGACCTGACAGACAGAACTCAGGGCTGCTATTTATTTGATATGCTTATTGATTCATCTGTTTTCATCTCAGTGGTTGGAGATGTCAACAGCTTTGTCCCTTTTTTATTATAAATGAGAAGAACTTCTGTTTCCAGTGTGTTTCTTCTGACCTTAAAGAGACAGTACAGCTCCTCCAGCTCCTCAATACTGAAGGCCGACTCTGTCATCATCGCCCTCACCTGCACACACAAACACACAACACACACACACAGATCTCAAACACTCAGTCTGCATTAGCATGTTAGCTTTAGCTTGTAGCACGCTAACATCACCCACCACGCTCCTCTTGGCCGTGTCCTCGAGCGACTGGATGACCTTTAACCTCTGTTTGAACCTCATCTGCTCAATAACGTCAGAGCGCAGGCTACCGAACTTCTGCTCAGAGAAGAAGAAACTAGGATTAGCTCAAAAACACTTCCAGGAATCAGACCATGACTGTGCAGGAACAGGATTCAGACAAAGCGCACACTGATATATTTATGGTGTTCTCTGTATATTAATCCAATTGAGATCTTTGTCACTATGTGTGAAATATTCTTCAGTGTTTCTCACCTGTAGGGGGCACCACACAGTGATAATCAACAGTGAAAGTGAATGAGTGTCATGAAATCATGATGAGTCATTGGTCCACTCTGACCTCATAGGATGACTTGATAAGGTCGAAGATGTCGATCTCAGGTGGAGGGTCGTCTCCGCTTGTTAGCAGGGCATGCAGGTGAGGGATGGGCGGAGCCACTGTCTGTTTATTCACAACATTATCCAGGTACCTGCACATATGCACGCACACACACATGCAAACACACACACACACCTTATTTCATTTGTGTTATTACATTTTATATTTAACACTGGCACCTGTCTAGTTTGGACTCCAATCTGACTCCAGTCAGTCTCCAGTCTGACTCCAGTCTGACTCCTACCTGCCTAGGATGGTCATGGCTTCTCCCTCGTCACTGCAGGATAGCAGGGCATCCATGTTGTCATGGAGAACAGCCAGTGCCACCTGCAGGTAGAAAGGAAGTAGTTTAGTTACAGGTGAAGATAGATGTACACTGACAGACCTGCACAGACAGGTATTAGTCAGTAACACACTGTCACTGTAGCCTGAGAAGGTTAACAGAGCCTCTATCAACTAACCCTGAACCTTTATACAGAGTTTTAGTTTTTATTATCGGCCTTTGATTCACCAGAAAGTAACAGGAAGAAGAAGAAGCAGATGACCAAAAGGATGACAGTCAGCCAATAATGAGTTAACAGTGAGTAATCCGTCACTAATCACTAACCAGTTAATAGGCAGTACTAAGTCAGTGACCAGTCAACAGTCAGTAACCGGTTAGTAACCAGTTAATAGTCAGTAACCGATGGGCCAGTACCTGGAAGATGACCTTGATGCCCTCATAGAAGAAGCAGTCAACCAATAGGACGGCGCTATCAAACGGCATCACAGACAGGAAGAGGGTGAGGAACCAGGACAGGCTGATGGTGGAGATGACTCCCAGCTCCTGCATGTGTTCATACAGCAGCGGGAGGAAGGCCCGGGTCAGCTCCTCAAACACCCCCTGATCCACAAGAGCTCCTGCAGGATCACAAATCACATCAAACAGGATGCCAGGACACTGGACAGTGACATTGACTGACAACTGGACAATGAACTGGAGATGGACACTGGACCTGATGGATTCTGGCTCTGGACCTTTTTTGTCACTTGGCTTTAGCACTAAATACAGACACCACAAATGAACACTGACAGTAGATCAGAGGTCAAAGCAGCAGACTATTGGTTGTGTTACTGACCTACGACTCTGGTGTTGTAGTAGTCGGGCAGCATCCGCTCACACAGCGCCACCAGCAACCAGAAGGCTTCTTCCTCTGTACAGTAGAGCAGCAGGACAGAGGTGACGATGTTCATGGCCTGGAGGCGGAGAAGAGTCAGAGTCAGTTTTTAGTTTAAAAAACTGAATTTAACTTAAGGCGGCCTACCTAACTGACGACACATGTGTAGCTGCCAGCCACGCCCACCACTTCCTGGACAATTTGGTATTTTTGAATGTTAGTCAGCATTTTCATTTTACATTGAATGATGAATTGTTCTTCTTTTAATTCACCCTCTTGAAATAAAGGTTGAACTGAATTGAATTGAACATCAGATTCTATATTTTCTATACATCACCTGGCAGTATCCTATGCCGGGGTTGCGGTGGGCGTAGGCAGTGAGGACACGGCGAAGAGCTGCGATGCCCGTTTCGTTCTGGAAGGCTCTGTGTTCAGGCATCGAGCGATGGAGGTCACGCTCGATCTCCTCTGTGGCCAATGAACACAGTCCCATGGCCTGCTCCACCAGGTCGCCATAGTACCCAGGGTGGGTTGCCATCTCGTTCTGAGCTCCTGGATGGACAGATGAATACTTAAAAGTTCAGTTTATCTGTGGGGCATGAGAACAGCAGCCACAGCTCTCCTCTCGGGTGAATGAATGATTGAATGAATAAATGAATGAATGAATGAATGAATGAATGAACACTGACCAGAGAACAGCAGCCACAGCTCTCCTCTCAGGCGCTCTGGGATCCCGTTGAGGACCAGTTCTCTGGTTCTGGAGGTTCGGTACATGCAGACACCTCGACCAAACTCTGAGAAATGGATGTTCCATGCCTCCTCCTTCATTTTCTCCTTCATCTGCAGAAGGGAAGAGGTGAGGGAGTAGGGAAGGAGAGGGAAAGGGGGGATGTAGGGGAAGATTTACTTTGAAACTTTAAAAGCTTCATCTTCATATATCAGTTTGGAACAATGACCTGTCAAACCCCCAAAAATCTAAAAAAGGAAAATCAATGTCTGCTGGTATGTAAAAGTCCTCCTCTGTACTCCTCTGTATACTTCTGTACTGCTCCATGCTCCTCTGTGCTCCTCTGTACTCCTCTGTACAATACCAGTGTTTACAAGTGTTGTGTTGGGACATGGACTCACTGCATTGAGTTCTCCACAATGTCTCAACTGATTACTGATATACTAACAGTATACTAACAGTGTTAGTACTCTATGATATCCAACAATCATGGTAATCCTCAGTATTTAGTAGTACTAGTAATCTTCAGTATTTATTAGTACTGGTGATCCTCAGCATCTAACAGTGCTGGGACTAATAGTATAGATAGTCATCAGTATCTAACAGTATCAGTACTCTGTGTCCAGTCATGTATCTAAAGGTGCTGGACTCGAACTCACAGCTTTGGGTCCCAGGTCCTCTGGAGCATCTCGGTGGTAGAGCTGCAGCAGACCCTGGCTGGCTGTGGGCAACCCAGGGTGATAATGACGCCCCCTGTGGATGGATTCAGATCCTGCAGACGATGAAGAGGGAGCACTGGAGCTCGCCTGAAAACACACCCAAAAATCAGAGTAAAACTGGAACAACATTGCTGTGAGGATTCTTCTCTGTAACCATAAGCCTCTAACAACTTCTGGAATCAGCCAACATTCAGCAGCTGAACTGGACTCATCACTGTGAAGTATGAAAACCATGACACCACTCAGCCACATGGTGGCAGTATAACTACAGTACAGTATACAGCTTCCAATCTGTCTGATGTAGAATCTATGATTTCTGTTTGCCATTATTGATTTTAGCAGATCTGACTGGCTACATAAGTGACGTACCGAGTGACCAATCAGAGACAGCGGGCTGGTATCACCCCACGAGCTGTCAGGTGTTCGCTGCAGGAAGTCGGAGATGCGTTGGACCAGGAAGTCTCTGTCTTTGAGGTTGGCAAACAGGAAGTTCATTTTGTTCTTGGTACTGATGGAGACGGGACATGGCAGGACACTACTGCTGTCTGCCTTCTCCACGATTGACACCTGAGGAGCAGAGGATCATGGGTAAAACTGCTTATCAAGTCTGGTCTGATTTTGTTTATCTGCACAGCCACCGTTTTACAAAGGTTTAGGGTTTAGGTTCTTCAGAGGATCGTGAACATGAGCACTAAATTAAATGTTTTTCAGTAAAGCAAATCATTTCACTCATTTCACTTTGCCACATGAATTTATCATGAACTTTAAGTCTGATGTTCTTCACAGTTTGACCTGAGAAGAGCTCCCTGACAACTAACAGGTGTATTGTCTCCTTCAAAGTGACAACAGAGTAAAACTGGAAGACAACAACAACATAATTGTCTGGCACTCTACTGTGGTGTACCACATATGAATATTATGTTTCTATATAATCATATTTCAAAGAAAGACAAAATTTCAAATGTATGCAGCCCATACAAACATGAGATTAAAGGATAACACTAAAACATTCTCAATGCCTAAATAGTCGTCGATAATGTCTTAAACACATTAATGATAACAAACACTCACAGGTATTGCTCTCCATAAAACAACAAAGAAGAATGGACACAGTCCCTGTTGGCCATGACTGAACATGAGCTCTGTTTCCTTATTAACTTTAATAATTCCTATTGGCTATTGCAACACATGAGAAATTATCACATCAAACACAATAGCAGCACTTGCTGATGTGATTTAATCTCTGCCAGTGTAGCTGTAGATTTTAAACTTTTTAAACACTCCACTCTCCCACTCCCAATGAATTACACACCAGCAGGTTGTCACTTTTTACTGGATATTTCAAGTAATGTTGAAACATGTGGAAAAAAATATTTGGTCTGTAACATCAGTCTAGATTCAAGCTTCATAGTGTTTAAGTGCAATAGACCTTGTATATTCATATAAAGGGGATTCATAAAAATCAAAAACATAGTTTAGAATTAGGCTACACTGCTTGTGTTCAAGAAAATTTTACACTTTACGTATATGTTTTCATCTTCTTGATGCTGACTTTTTAGTTAGCTACTTAAGAACTTTGATGTCCAAAAAGTCAAAAAAAAATTGAGTTCACCATTCACCATTAAAAACTACAATATTTAATGAGAATACACGTCTAGACATGAATCAATAAACAACCTGACTTTTAAAAGGCCTGTGAGGGCAGCTGGAGCTGGTTGTAAAGATTAAAGATGTTTCACGTCTCATCCAAGAGGTTTCTTCAGATCTGACTGACAGGTGAGGAGACGGCTTCTTGGATGAGAGGTGAAACTTCTTTGAGTATCTACAACGAAGTACAGTTGCCCTGAGAATCTTCAGACAGTTAAAAGACATAAATACAAGGTTTAAGAGGCATGAGAGGACTGAACTCATTTATGGTGGCTCTATCTATAGTGCCTCTCTGAGGGTAAATGCTCATGGTACAGGTTACACGAGGGAAAAAGTGGCAAAGATACCCACTGACTCTGTCTATTTGATGAAAACACTGAAAATGAAAACCTGCCTAAACATAAAAGTCACATCTGACTGGTGGATCTCAAGCTCACAGGGCGTGTGGAGGCTGCAGTTTTAATGGAAGTGCTACTTCTTACTATCTTAATTCACAGACATTCCTATGAACATGTCCTTGCTACCAATCCTTTTGTACTGCTAATTCAGAAGGCATATGATTCATTGAGAAAGAGTATAAAGACTTAGTTTGCACTCCAAAAATCTGAACAAGCTCACAGGGCGTGTGGAGGCTGCAGCTGTAACTTCAACTTTAACTTCATCTGGAGTGAAAGTCTGAGTATTTGAAAATGGACCTGGGGCCACTTGTTTACCTCTCTGAGTGGTATGATGAGCTGACACAGGTCTTCTTCTCTGCTGTTAAAACAGATGTAGTTGTTGGAGATGAACAGCTGTCCGACCACGTGCATCTTGGCAAAAGGTGTCCACAGCGTGCAGTCCGTGTGTCCGTCCAGACGCTCGTCCTGCATCAGCCGAAACATCATACGGTACCGCTCGTTCTTTGCCCGAGCGTCCAGATCCCTGCAGCAATAACACAGACCGGAAGCAGCTGATCAGGTCCAAGGTCATACGTCAGCAACAGAGACATCCAGACAGTCACTGTTAGATTGATGGTCAGTTAGAAAAACTGAAGGCTGCATCATAAACATCATCACTGCTGATACAAAACAAATATCAGTTTGTCTGTGTATATTTATTAATATTTATCACTGTATGCTTGCAGAGTATGGTGCAGTTTATTGAACTATGCAGCGATTTAGTGAGTACAGAGTGATACCTCTTGAGCGCAGAGACATTCTTGAGCGTCTTGCAGGGTTTGGGCAGCGAGCGGTCGGCAGCAAATGCCTCATTATCAAGCAACTGACGCATGGCGATGTTGGCAAGCTGCTCCATTAGCTTGAAGGTGTCGTTGATGTTGAGGAACATGGAGAAGAAATGTTCAGTGTGCCGGGTGCTGACGCGAATGCTCTCTGGAAACACCAGGGTGGCGTTCTTCTCCAGCTGGGTCACCTCTGTCCACTGCACCACCAGAGTCACTGAGGGAGGGGGTGGAAATTAAATTCATAAAATATATAAATGTAAAATAAAACATGAATGAGTGGCATGCTGTGATGTGTGTAATGTCCCACCTAGTAAAAACAGCAGTACCCCCTGGTAATTACTTAAGTATCCCCTGGTAAAAACAGAAGTACCCCCTGACAGGTGCAGGTTTGTTGTATTTTAACACAGAAACATAACCCCATTTCCTATTTATTTCCTACTTCCTATTTCACAGATGAATGACATCAGTAATTGGTCTGTAGTTGGCTGGTCATACCCTCCTTGCCCAGAAGGAAGGAGTAGAAGCACAGGTGGTTGACGGACAGGTAAAGCCAGCCCTGCCGCGGGACTCTTCCCTTCCAGTAGCTGCAGGAGTAATAATTCACCAGCTTCTCTTCATCAGGCATCCCAAACAGCCTCCTCATCTTCAGCTCCGCCTCCCGAAACTTCCCACAGTCCTCCTCCTGCTCCTCCCCCTGCTTCAGCCGATTCTCCTCCGCGATGATGCCCTGCAGGAAGTGACATCACTTACTACATCACGTACACACATGTAGAGAAACAGTCTGAGGAGAACACACAGAAAGTAACATACAGAGATCTTCCCTTTGACGAAGGTGGTGACGTCTTCATCGTTGTCGAAGATGGAGATGGTCTGCAGCAGGTTAGACTCCAGCCAATCCCAGTGCTCCGTGATCTCCTTCCTGGATGACCCTGTAGGGCACAGATGAGAGTCAACAGCCAAACCCACTACTCCCAGTCCAGTAGAGTCCAGCCCAGTCTGATAAAGTTCAGCATAGTACTAGACAGCAGCATCCAGTCCAGAGCAATCCAGACCAGTCCAGTACAGTTGAACACAGTGCAGTACAGCGGAGTCCAGTCCAGTCTAGTTCATCCAGCAGAGAGTAGTACAGTTCGGTACAATATAGTTCAGTTCAGTTCAGTTCGGGTCAGGTCAGGTCAGTTCAGGTCAGTTTACTTTAGTTCGGTTCAATTCAGGTTGGTTCGGTTTGGTTTGGTTTGAACTGGTTCAGTTCAGTTCAGTTCAGTAGAGTACAACAGAGTCCAGTCCAGTACAGTCAAGGTGACTCACCACAAGCAATGTTCCAGTAGATCTGAGAGTCTGCAGTCTGCAGCAGGATCCTGTACGGAGCCACTCTGGCACTCGAGTCCAGAACCACATCCAGAGTCCCAACCAGGAGACCTGCACACAGACAGACAGGTAAACATGTAAAACCAAGAGACCCGGCGGCCTGTACTATGAATCAAGTACAACATACCCAGGATATCTATTCATTATCTGGCTTCACTAAGTCTAACAACCACAATCACCCTAAGTGGTCTCATGACAGGGTCATCAACTCAGTAAGTCAATGCAGGTTTTCCTGAGCGCGTTCACATAAAAGGTTGGTGTTTGCCATATATGACCAATGGAAAACATTAACATATTGAGAAATGGCTCAGATATGAACAAGGCCACTGGCAGCAGCGCAGCATATTTTAAAAAGAAAGAGCAAACAATATCAGACAAATATAAAGATGTCACACACATGATCCAGGCCAAAAGCAACAGTTTCTGCTGTCTAATGTGGGAAGGACAACTAGCAAAAAATCACCAACTGTGTGAATGCATAAACATAATTTAAGGCGATAAGAAGGCTTAGTTTCATATCTTATTAGTACAACAAGTAAGGATGTAACAATATCTCTAATTTCACAAAATCATGATACTAAAATGTCACAACACATCCATGGGACTGTGGTTGTATCTATCAGGATATTACAGAGTTATTTCACTAGTATAGCCACGTTCTACAATCTCTTCGTGTTGAACATTGTATTGTTTTTGTTAAAAAAGCACAGGTAGGTAGTTGCATGGAGGGCACTAAAAACACACATCGTACAGTGAGTTTTTGGTATCGTTACATCCCTAACAACAAGTACAGTGAAATGGCTTTGACATGGTTGCAGCCAACAGGAAAAAACTGAAATGTAGAAGACAGAAGGGGCCCTCCTACACAGGTGGAGTTGGGTCTCTGTTAATGAGGGTCACCCCTCAATGGGAAGTGGGTGTCCAATCAGGCCTGGAGGAAGTACAGCTCCCAGCAGGCCTCATATGTACAGGGTATGTGTCAATGAGTCAATATTAAACTAGTGGGTTGCTAATAAAACACAATTATATAATAAACTATTTGTTGGTAGAGTAAGTAAGATATAAAAACATCATCAGGGAACAACAGGTAGTTTAGATAGATAGAGAAGGCATCTGCTGGTCTCTGGTCTTCTTCACTCCTCAGAGACCCTCTCAGGACCTGCACGTCGAGCCATAAGAAGTGAACCACCTACATAGCCCTGAAAACCCAGAGTTAAACCTGAAGTTACCCCACTAACCACAAAGCCTAGTACAGACCTCTGCACACAGCGGGAGGGGTATGTGGGTAAACCAGGAGACCTGCACACCCGCACACAGTTAGACAGGTGAACAACAGACTGTTTACCAAGTCGAACCTGTCTGACGGTATCAGGGATGTGATGGACTCTGATTCCAATTAATATATATATAATATATAATATATATAATATATAAGTATTTCACACAGTCTGTTTCCCCTCACCTTTAACCTAACCATACCCTAACTTGAGCCTTAACTTGAGGGGGGCGACAGTAAACACAGACAATGAAGATGCTGTCTGATGTCACAACTAAATGAAAAAGCAACAGAATCATCATCGGTTCAGCTGTAGACACCAACAGGTTAAAGACTGAGTGATTTATCTGAACTACAAAGTCTGAACACGTGAACGTTTAAACACATAAACTCACATCAGCTGATGTTGCTAGGAGACTGTGTGGATCACAGCTTACTTCCTGTCAGCTGACATTACTGACTCAGTCATAACAAGTGGTTTGTTGAGGTTTGAGTCTGATGAATCATCATGATCCAGGTTCACTGACAGCTGCAGTTTAACATCATCATCATCATCTGTAGCAGCCAGAGGCCAGGAAACATTCAAAACATTTACTTGTTTGTTTGTTTGTTTGTTTGTGTACAAACAGCTAATGTAAACAGAAATACATCATGAGCAGCTGACTGTAAAGGACAAACGCACCTGAGTCCGAATCATAACACCTGAAAGCTTCACCACTGACAAAACTCTAAATATATAAAATATATAAATTGAACAAGTGTTAAAGGTCATGCCTCAGAACCAGGTCTTCTCTCCAGACTCTGGTTCAGGATTGAGTGGATCAGGAATGAACAAGAGGTGGTGTCAGAGACTAAACCAGGAGAAGCAGTAAAATCTAATAAAAAAAAAGAACAATGGGAACTATTTGTGTTGTGTTCAGGGTCAGTCAGCAGAGTCTGAAATTTTAACAGCAGCAAAATAAAACGGATGTATTTTGTTAGTTTTATTATTGATCAGTAAATCAGTGGTGGAAAATAACGAAGTACATTTACTGCAGTATAGTACTGAAGTGCTGTTGTACCTGTGTACTCGTACTGCATGTATCTCATCTGAACTGTGATTAGTTCACGAACTGTGGGACCGTTCCCCTGCTGAGCTGTAACTCGCTTTATATTTCTGCATCATCCCTGCATGGTAACAGATTATGATAATGTTTGCACAGGTCCATCTCCATGACAACTGGACGGACTCCACCCGCTGAAGAAGACCCTGTGATAATAGCTGAAAGCCCAGGAGAGCTTATCAGTGGACCTTATGCGTTTTATCAAACTAAAATTGTTCAAAGTGTCATTTGAACTGGATGCTAACCCTAACCCAGCCTGATGTGGACTGTGGTGTACTGCAGAGCCCCCCCCCCCTCCAACCCCCGAACCACAGCCTGTCCTCTATCTCGGACCATAGTGGACTGTAGTGAATCATAGAGACCTGGACCTAATACACTATGGAGGTACTCACCGGAGAGGCCACCCCCGCGGCCGTGCCCCCTCCTCCTCTGCAGGATGAAGAACGGGTTGGCCCGCTCAGAGACCCACAGAGCTCCAGCTAGCAGCACCTCCTCCGGCTGGATCCACATCTCACCTCTGGCGGGTACACACCGGGAGTTACTGCCCCTCGCCAGAAAACAACGGGAGATACCGTCGCCCCCTCCCGCCGGGAAACACCGGGACAAAGTAGCGGCTCCGTCTGATTCAGACAAACACGGAGCTGATGTTGTTTTCACCCGTCAGATGACTGCACATCACTTCCGGGTCTGACGACTCAGGACACGCCCTCCGCGCACGCTGCGTCATGACACCACAGGCCGGAAAATAAATATTTCAGTTTTTTTATTCAAGTCAACAACAGAGAGGAAGAAGTACGACTACACTGCACTTTTTGTTAACTAAAAGTTGTTGTATTTATTTAAATTATTTTGTCTTGTTTATAACTGAAGTTCTTGTTTTTATCTTAAATTCTATGGTTTTTATTGTAAAACACTTTGTTACTTTGTGCTGTATAATAAACTTTATTATTATTTATCTGGACAATCACTACATGTAGGTACAGTGCATTTATCACAGCTGACACTAATAACTGATCAGGTAATCAACAAAAATCAGCTGTTTTCATTTCATGTTCATGTTTTTGATTCTAGTTTTTCCTTCTAAAATCATATTTTCAAAAACTGAATCTTTTGGTTTTAGACAAAATAAACATCTGAATGTCAGTCAGACTTCTTTCACCATTTTATGTTATAGACCAGACAGTAATCATCAGATTAATCAATAATGGAAATAGTCATTAAAGTGACCAGTCTGATTATCCAGCTTTGTACAATTACACAAGTATTTACAGTACTTTATGTCACAAACATGCGGATAATTAGTACAGCACATGTACTGTATGCCAGTGTTAAACAACATCCACCAGACTTCAGAGAAAAAACTTCAAATTCATCATAAGTGATCTGGATCTGCCCCAAAATGTACTGGGTTCCTCCCTGGTCCATGATCCACCAAGGTCTCTGCAGATCGGTCCTGTAGTCTCTGTGTAATCCTGCTGACACGTAAACAGACACAGATGAAAACATAACTAAACACACAATCATACTGTGTGTATGAATACTGTTGATGAAAGAAACTGAATCTGTGACAAATATACGGAGAATCTTCATTTTAAAGACATAATGACAATTTAATTACATTTAATGACATTTAATGACACTGACATTTAATGCTGAGGCAGTAAAGAGACTGAACTGAAAGCATCACACACATCCTCCTTCTTTCTTTTGTCATCATCACCTTCATCACTATCAGTATCATGTGACACAGAGACAGAGACAGAAGCTGAGCACCCTGCAAGACTCCAACAGACATCATCAGGACATGTTCAGGTCACTTCAGAGATAATATTGATCGATCAGTCAGGTTATAGATTGTATAATGCAGTTTATATCTGATTATTACACGCTGAGTAATTCAGAAGCTGTTTAATACACTTTAAAGGAGCAGTCCGTCACTTCAGGAAACCCTCTGCTGGACAAACACAAACACGAAAAACAGACACGTCAGCAGCTGTTTCTTGACCGAAACTGAAGTCCTGGACTCACACCTGGTCCACCTGCAGACCTGTTAGCAAATAGGAAGAGAGCATGATAGAGAAGCTGGTGTAGGATGAATTTTAATTTGAAGACAACCTGATTTTACTGATGTTTACTGTGATGACTAACCATTGATCATTGAAATAATGGTAAACTATATACTATATACAATATATTTCCTGGTTTAAATGTTATAAGGTTTAACCTGATGAAGTGAGAAAACTATGCGCTCAAATTCGGGTCAAAAAGATTCTGAACAAATAATTTCAAGTTAGTACATGTGTAGAAAAGATTTGCATTTATAAAGTGTGTGAATAAAATGTGAACGAATGGTAGGAGTGGTGAAGTTACACAAAGAGGAAGTGCTCTTGTGGACATCAGTGTACAGAGACAAAGCAGGAACTTGTACCAGATGGGTTTTCTTACATCTGGTTACCGATGGTCTCATAACATTTTTTCCTTGAGGATACCTGAACTTGTGCATCAGCAGATACTGAGTACTGATCTGATACCAGCGCATTAAGAAAAAAAAGTTTTAACAGCTGTATACTACCTATCCTGTATGGATGTGATGTGATTGCTATCATTGTTGTATGGCTCAGGTTACACCCTTTGTAAAAACACAGATACATTAATTATACAGAATCTTTATTATCTAATCTGATTGTCAGTCAAAAAAAATAAATCTTGGAATAAATAATTGTCCTGACAGCCTGCAAATTAAAGCCTTATATCCTGTGCACATTTCCTTTTTACTGTTGGGACTCTCCATGGTGACAAATTGCTGACATTTTACTATCGTTTAATGTTACTTTTTACCAGAAATCAACTCTTCTTCACTGAACTAAAACAGATACCAGTGACTGCACAGCACAGCTTCCTGTGTAGGTTACTGGTTTTATTACAGCAAAGAAGAATTAATCTCTTGGAAAACTGGTATTTTAACTTGGTGTGAAACTATAAAGTTTATTAATAAATTACATCAGTGCATAGACTCACATCAGAGGCCTTTCTGATGCTAGTATCAGTACCGGAAAAACTTGAGAAAAGAATGGTCATCGTCCAGGTTGAAAATCCACTACACCTTTTGGGACCTGTGGCAGAGATGAAGGTCATGGAACCACTTGTCCTATGACTGGACTCTGCTTTGTGACTGGACTGTCATTGTCCAATGAGATTCAGGTGTAAAGATGGGTTCAAAATTCAAACTTAATTTACAAGCTCAAAATCTTTTTTGCTGGACCACAATAGCGGGGTCCACCCTATAAACGCTGACTGGCCAGCCAATTGTTGGAGTTTCCTGATTGGTTGTTGGCATAAACAGTTACTCAACTTAGTGCCTTTGTTGCTAGATTCACTGCCTTTTTGCAATTTAAAAAAGCACCTAGCAACAAATCTTGCAACTTTTTGGACAAACCTTATCTACTTTCTTTAGAAAAGAGTTGCCGGTGTTGCCCCGTGAATGGCTTGGAAGTGACTGCTGGTTAACAGACTGAAACCAGCTGACCGTAGGCTGAAACCAGCTGACACTAGAGTGAATGATAATACTACATGATGTAATGTAATGTATGTGCAAAATTAGCGTATTACGTCATGTAGCGACATTTAGTGACTTAGTGACTTGAGTGACTTAGCAGGCTTTACTTTCCATTGAAAGTCGTTGTTTCAAGCGGTTACACAACTGTTTTCAAATACATCCTGAATTTCACACATCGACCATACACAGTCCAACCATATACTGGGTTGGGACCTGGTCTTGTTGACCCTAATTTGAGCGCATAGAAAACTGTAAAGTTTGTTTTCCACAACCTGAACCCACGAATATAAAGTACAGCTGCAAAGACAAGGTGATTAATAGACTGACAGAAATTGTAAACTATTTTGATAATGGATTAATTGTTTAAGTCAATCCAAAATGCCAAATATTTAATACTGTCAGATTTTCAGTTTTTCTGTAACAGTAACTAAACATCTTTGGGTGTTGGACAAAACACATCTGAACATGTCACAGAGACTTAGAAAACTAATGGACTGGAGCTCTCCTAATGACCTCATCTTCTTCTGCAGTGGTTTAATGGCATCCTGGACTTGTTTCCGATGAAGCTCAAATTCATCTATTCATCCAAATCTGGTGAAGGGGAAGGGGGTTTGACAAATGTTGTTCCTTTAAGTGTTCCTTTAAATCTGTAAGGTTTAATAAGAAGATCCAGGACTGTTCCCTGAGGACCTCCATGTTACTGGACAGAGGAGGTTTACTGAAATGTTGGACTGTTCCTTTAAATCTAATAATTCTTTGTTCTACAGAGAAACATGTTTTTGCTACAAGGGGGTGGGGGGTGGAGTGGGGGTGGGGGGGGGTTAACACTGTTAAAGTTTACATGATTGTTTCCTCCAGAGGATCAGGATCAGGGTCCAGGTCCAGGTCCAGGTCCTCTTATGGTCATGGTTCCAGTCTGATTATAAACAGCTCTATCAGTATACAGTTATAATCAAGGTCCAGGTGACTGGAGTCCATAAGTGTCAGTGATGGAATCATCAGTCAGCCAGTCAGGAGGCCAAGTTACAGTTGTCCAGAGATATAACTGACTAAATGCAGAACATCAGGGAACACTGACAG
This sequence comes from Trachinotus anak, assembly GCF_046630095.1. Lineage (NCBI taxonomy): Eukaryota > Metazoa > Chordata > Actinopteri > Carangiformes > Carangidae > Trachinotus > Trachinotus anak. The sequence continues at coordinate 13,863,717 of NW_027273872.1, read as the reverse complement.
GAACTTGGGTTCTGGTTCTGGCATAGCTGCTGTCAGGTCCATTTCGGTTTGGGTGAGGAATACTCAAGTATAGATCTTTGGCCCCACTTTCCAGGAACACAAGAAGCGTTTCAAAACTTCAGGAACTGTTTCAGGAACCTGTGTAGGAACTGGGAAGTGTTTTTAAAAATCCAAAAACCTCTTTAAGACCTCAGAAATGTTCCCAGAATCTTTTAGGAGCTCAGGAACATTTCCAGGAACCCATGTAACCTTTTCAGGAGCTTGGAAGCTTTTCCAAGAAAACAAGAACCCTCTAAGACTTCAAGAACCTTTTAGGCACTCAGGAACTTTTCCAGGAGAGGTTTTAGGAACTTGGAAATTTATCAAGAGCTCAAGAACCTTTTTAAAGACCTAATAAAAGTTTCCAAAATCTTTTTAGGCACTCAGGAACATTTCCAGAAACCCAGGCGAAATCCTATGAACCCCTTCCACAAACCCAAGAACAACTTCAGGGGCTAAGGAACTTTTCCGAGGAACAGTTTAAAAACTTGAAAATTTTCGTAACCCAAGAACCTTTTTAGGCACTCAGAAACATTTCCAAGAACCCAAGAGCCCTTTTAGGATCCAATAAATGTTCCAGGGAACCTGAAATCATAAACATCTCTAGGAACTCACAAACTTTACCAGGAACCTAGGAATTTCAAGGAACCCTGGAACTCTTTAAGGAACCTCTTAAGAATCCAGGAAATTATGGAAGAACCTTTTAGGAACCCAGGAACCATTTTAAAGGAACTCAGTAACCTTGTTCAGAACGGATGTTTTTCAGGGACCCAAGTACTTCTTTAGTTAGGAAACTTTTAAGTGAACCTTTTATGAACTCAGGAATCCGGGATTCCAGGAACCCTTATTCAGAAACACAAGAGCGCTTGGAACCTTTCTAGGAACTCAACAACAGCATCATCTCTAGTTCTGCTACAGGAATCTATTTCAAATTCTGGTTCCTGGGCTGAAATCGGTTTTGGAATTCAGTTCTCTGGCTTATTTGTTTGAAAACATCTTTTTAACCATTTGACCCGACTGCCAGCTCCGGTATCTCCAGTTTTGCTTCTTCTGGGGAAAATAAAAACAGCTGTGTCGAGCTAACAAGTCAAAACTGAGACCAGGATCCAGACCAGGATCCAGACTCCAGAGGCCATGTTCAGTTTGAAGAAAGTTCAATGGTATAAATGCTCAGAAGTCCATCCAGGTTGTCATTTTTAGATGCCTCCCCAAAAAGAAACACTTCCACCCTCCATCAGCAGGTGGAGGGGTGGTAGTGGTGGTGGGGATTGTAACCATGACGACGGCCCTCAGGACTTGTTGTCATCGTAGAGGTCCAGCGAGGCCTGAATGTCCGGCAACTCCATCTCACAAACGACGCTGCGAGGAGACATCGAGTTCCTGTTGAAGAAGTGACCACCGCCTGACAAGACAGAAACATAAAAATGTTAATTACCATTCATGAAATTAAATAAACACAACTAAAGATGAACTATTCACTAAAACCAAACTGGACCCATCCTACAGGGAGTTCATGAGATGCATCATGGAAAATTTTATGAAGAAAAAAAATTCTGCGACACAAATTTCGATTCTTGTCACCAGTTTTTGCTTTCTTTCCTTTTCGTCTTAAAAAAAATTTAGAAAGAGAGTTTGGAGGTCAAAGTTTTTCAAACAGTGTAACCAACCACAACAATATGCATCATAATAGTCATAAAAATAACAGCTTCACTCTGATCGATCATCTACAAAATCAGTGGAATCAACACTTAAACTAAAACATGTCAAACCTACAGTGAATGTATGAGGCAAGAACAGATTTGCTGATTTCTTATTTCTCCTTATGTAATTTAACTATGTTTTACAGTAACTTCGGATCTGAAGTTTAAATATTGGTCTAATAGTCATTTATGAGTGAGTTTAATTGAATATGGCTATTTGTTCATCTTTTCTGTCTAGCCAGGTCTATTTCAGTTAAGTTTAATGCTGGCTGTACTGTAGCTTTAAGAGGCAGCAGCCTCGCATGCTGGCAAGTGAGGTCATTGACCTGAGTAGTGAACGCCAGACCAGCAGTGGAGACACACGGTTTTTTACCGTGTCCCGTCCTGTATTGTTTTGAAAGCCAGGTTTGTGGATACTTGAGTGACACTTGTGGAATAAATTTCTATATTTTTCTAACATTATCTGGACTTCGAGTGGATTTTTAAGGACAACAGTGTTTTTGGACACGTGTAAGCCAGGAACACCTGCTAGTCAACATTTGCCATTACAGTGAAGGACACAGAGTTTCAACTATTTAACTATAAACCATCAATGTCTATCTGCAGGCTGATCTGATGACATCATCATATGTGTTTACATCACCATTGTCTCCATCTGTCGGACAATCTGAGACACTGCAGCAAAACAAACCACACACTGAGGGAAACAGTTCTGAAATCTAAAACCAGCCAGGATCAACTTTAACGAGTAAATCATATCATCACATTATTCTGCTGTTTGTCACCTTTAAATGTTTGTTTAAATCCCATTCAGACCTTTTCTAAACCCTCAGTGATGTTGAATCACTTTCTTTTTAAATCTGATTTAAACCAAATGTTTCAAAATAAAGTTTATAAAGGCAAAGGACTGTGTGGTAACTGGATCAAAATAATTAATCTTGCAATAGAAAGATTACAAAAAACTAACTTATGACAGTTGTCTTTTTTATTTTATTTTTATTTGGAAAAGCAAGAATTTCACAGGTTATATTTGAAGTCGTGGCTACTGCAGTTAGGACTAAGCCTTCATGGTACATGCTCTACCAGGTGAGCCACCGGGGCATCCCGATTGTTCACAGCACTTTGAGGACGTAGTTAATAAATGAAACGATGTGAATGAAAATATGGGACAAAATGCAACATTTTATTTTGAAAATCAGGTCAGGGACAGGTGGAAGTGAAGTGTCATCTGTGTCAGGACTGTGTTGACAGTTTTGAGTTGTGTCGAGCCGTGCTGCGTTCTTACTAGTCACAGCAATGGTGATGTCAGCAGGTGTTCTGGGTGTGGACTCAGGGTGGGGGGGACTGAGTGGCTCCAGGCTGATGGATGGTTGGTTGCTGTCGCCAAGTGGCGCCCTCTGGCTGCCAGATGCCTGACTGACGCCCAGACGCTCCACATCCAACACCACGCTATCCACACAGGGAAGACTGGTCTGAGGACAGAGAACAGAGGACAGACAGAGGAGAGAGGACAAAGGATGAAGCTCAGTCATCAGCAGTTGCTCCTACAACACAACAGGGTTTCAGTTAGAAGACAAAACAGGGCTTGTGTACACCACTTCCTGCGTGGGCATAGTTTAGAGAGAAAAAGACACCTCTTACTGCAAAAACCACAACCTGTCTGATCAGGTCTGGACATGATACCACCTGCTGTTTCTCTGTTGCACACATTACGTTTTCTCTCTCATTCCTCTAGATGTGTTTGTGAACCTCCAAATTTAAAGTTCAAACTTCACATGAGCACCAGGCCTCCGATCTGTTGGCGGTGACTCACCATGATGCCAAGAGCTTTGAGGATGTTCAGTTTACACATGGGACAGGTGCAGTGTTCATTCAGCCACGGGTCCACACACACTTTGTGGAAGACGTGTCTGCAGAGACACAGAGACATTAAAAAATGGACACAGATCCACCTCAGACAGTCTGATATTGGTCTGTGTGATACTGGTCTGACTGGTCATATCACTGAACCTATAGAAACACAGTGAGAACCCTGTGGAAACAGTCCGTTGGTGTTTCACTCACTTGCAGGGCAGAATTCGAACCACATCGTTCAGCTGGTATGCTTCAATACACACCGCACAGTGGTTAAAGTCTGGATCGGTTTCCTGTAACACACACACAACACCACAACATAAACACACAGAGGGAGGAGGACAACATGTCAACTGGAGTCTTAGTGGTGGTCTGGACTCTGTGTGGTGGTCTATTGTCTCTGTGAGTCAGTGGTCTGGACTCCCCTCCACTTCTTCCTCTTGTGACCTTTGACCTTGACTCGTCTTACCTGAAGCTTGAAGGTCAAGGACATAAACACCTGAAAGCTCTAGGTCCTACCGCCCTCCTGGTATCAGAGCTCCACTGTTACACTGACAATGAAAGGGTTAAGAAACTAAAGACTGATGATGATGATAACAGCAGACACCACACAGGGTCACAGTGTCTTTACCTTGTCTCCCTTCTTCACCGTCCTCGTTGTCAACTTCCCAATGGCTTTCTTCGCTGCGTCACCGAGACGACGCTGAGACACAGAGGACAGAGGGTCAGTTCACAGAGACCAAATCTCTCAGTAAAACCAGGCCCATCTTGTACATCAGCTCCTGACACTTTACATTCATGTTTTCACAGAACTGATAAACTCTTCACTTTACTGTGTGGATAAACGTGAAGCGGTTCCTCCTCCATGTCTGTGAAACGCTCAAGTGTTTCAGTTCATTCAGTTAATACTTTGATCATAAACTGTCCCTTTAAATAAATACAACCTTGCATCCAGTTCGTAACTCCGCCCCGTCCAACTAATGTTAATCCACGTTCACTTAAAGTGAAGCTGGTGATGTGGACGACACAAACATGAACCTCAACATCAGCAGCCACTACCTGAACAGAACCATGTTTTAAGGGTTAACAGAGGTTGTTCAGTCAGGGTGACATGTGAAGTTGTAGCTGACCATTGAAACAGTAATTGTTCACAGCATCAACACGTATCAGCTCTGCAGAAATCAACAGTACAACAGTACAACAGTACTACAGTACTACAGCACTCAGTGTAGAACTACTGCTGTCACTTCGTATCATCAGGTCTGTTCTCTTTCCAAATACTACTGACACCCCAATCACGTTTTTTTGTCCTGAGACAAGAGTCCTGAGAAGAAGGTTAGATTACACTGAGGGGTGAGGGGGTGGTGACCATGGTGACCACCCACTGCTGCATTAAACCCTCAGCAGAGATTTACCTCATGAAATATTAATGATTCATTTGAACAGGGGGAGGATATTAGCCTGTATATTAGCCTGTCAGCGCAAATATTAGCATGTTTGTGTGTAAACTCTACATTAGCCTGTTACCTGGCTGCGGTCCCTGGCACTGGTGTAGCGGATCTTCTGGATGAAGTAGAAGATGAGCCAGGCCGACGAGATTATCATGAGGACGATGAAGGAGATGGAGACGAAGACTAGCGAGCCTCGGTTGATGTTTTTGGTGGGACCACGTTGACCCACGACCAGTGAGACCAGGACCGTCAGGTTCCTCTCCAGGTGAGCCAGAATCTCTTTACCATACGCCTCCGTGATCATCACTGCCACTGTGTCACCAGTACCTGTACACAGAACCAGGACTAGAATTAGAACCAGAACCAGAACCAGGATCAGACTCAGGACCAGGACAAGGACAAGAACAAAACAGAGAAACATTAACCAGCTCCAGTTTTGAAAATTAATTTCTGCACACACTCTCATTCAGGTCTGGTCCACAGACAATTTTCTAATTACGAGAGTTTAACAATCCATTTATCTAAACACCTCTGCCTCAGTTAATTACATAAAGTAATCAGACTACTGGCAAAGTAATCAGATTGTGCAATATATAATCAGATTACCAATGAGATAATCACTTTATGCATGTGGTAATCAGGAGGAGGAGAAACCTGAGAAATAAAGAAGTAATCAGATTAATGGAGAGGTTTCAGATCAGTTTAAGCTCTAAAGAGATTTTAACCAAGCACCCTAATCAACCCGTCCTGCTTTAGTAATCAGAGTGTAATCTAATAACGGAGCATGATCAGATAACTGTGAAGTAATTAGATTAGCAAAACAAGTAATCAGTCATTAGAAAAAAATGTATTATAACTCTTGATGTATTCACACTGGCAAAAAATAAGATTTATAATAACAAACTTATAATAATAATAGTAATCTGATTACCCTAAAAAGGTATCTGATAACAGAATAAATAAACAGATTAAAAGTACTTGATTACAAGTGTAGTCAGATTATACACAATGTAATGGGACCGCAGAGTAATTCAAGATTACTTAATAAATAATCAAATGAAGTAATCAGATTGCAATATGAGAAATCTATTAAAGAAGTATTGCATAGAATTATTGGATTACACAAGAGTTAATAAGATTAAGAAGTAATCTGACCACATGAGAAATCTAAACTGTCTTTCTGTCTGTCACTGTCTGTCAAATGCATGCTGGGATACTCTCTGAAGTGTCCTAATAAACAGACACAGTGGGACATCTTCAGGTTACCAGAATGTGGACAGAACTGAGACTGATGAGTCACATGGACTCCGACTGAGAAAGACCTTCAGGAAACAGGGACTGAAACTGACCGAGAGTATAAAACCACCAGACTGAGCTTTAATAACCAACAGGTTGATTTGAGGATCAGGAATCTGTAGCTGCAGGTGAGATGTGTTCAGACCACACCTGAATATCACGCATGTTATTTGGATCTGAATAAAAGGTGTTGGCAGAATCACGCCTTCACCTCAGGGTTCAGTTTCTGTCAGGGTGCAGATTCTAACAGGGTGAGGCTGGTTGAGTCAGTCATCCCCAACAACATAAACCACAGATTCCTGATGTTTGTGAGGAGGACAAACGTCAACACTCAGTGATTCAGCTTCTGATGGAGGTCCAATCAAAACATGTTGAGACAGAAAAGTTTCTATCCTCTGAGCTTCATGAGGTGAAGACTATCGTATCTGTACTGACCTGAAGACAGTTTTACTCTCTTCAAGTGTGAAAATTAATCTGTTTTCATTTCATCCTAAACAAATAAAATGTATCATAAAATGAGGTGTTACTGTCTATTTTGCAGCTACATGTTGAATTTATTTAACTGTACTAACTAACCTGTAGCAACTGTACTAACTAAACCGTAGTAACTGTACTAACTAAACTGTATTAATTGTACTAACTAAACTATCGTAACTGTACTAACTAAACTGCAGTAACTGTACTAACCAAACTGTAGTAACTGTACTAAGCAAACTACAGTAACTGTACTAACCAAAGTGTAGTAACAGCACTACCTAACCTGTAGTAACTGTTCTAAATAAACTACAGTAACTGTACTAACCAAACTGTAGTAACTTTACTAACCTGCGGTAACTGTACTAACCAAACTGTAGTAACTGTACTAACCTGTAGTAACTGTACTAACCAAACTGTAGTACTTGTACTAACCTGTATTAACTGTACTAACTAAATTGTAGTACCAGCACTAACTTAACTGTAGTAACTGTACTAACTAAACTGTATTAAATGTACTAACCTGTAGTAACTGCGCTACCTGTACTAACTAAACTGTAGTAACTGTACTGTGATATATCAGTAATACACTGTACTGCAGCATATCAGTAATACACTGTACTGCAGTAGCACTGAAGTATACCAGTACTACGCTGTACTGCAGCATATCAGTACTATAGACTCACTAATACGTCGATGTTTGTTATTATGACATTTCATTTTCTCAACTCTTCATTATTATTTTACTTCCAGCTCATGTATGAAGGATGTGACACAGATACACAAACACACAAACACACACACACACACACACACACACAGTGTGAGGTCACTGTGACCTCATCAATTAGTGACACATTCCTCACTATATTTAGAAGTTGACATTGATCGGCAGGAAGTTACTGGTCTCTCACACACTCACACACACACACACACACACACACACCTTCAACCTCCTCCTCCTCTCTGGGGACCTTAGTCACAACCTTTAAAGGAACAACCAGCTGTTTCTTCCCTTTTCCAATCTTTATGCTAAGCTATGCTAACCAGCTGCTGTACAGACATATACAGCAGTATTAATTAGTAGTAATTAGTGGATTATAACAGAGTATTCAGGAGTTTTAATGGATTATCTAAATTGTGTGGAGTCATCTTGTAATGAAAATGTTGAGGTGTACCTCTACATGTGCTTCATAATTAAAAATATATATGTATATACAAATATAAAAAGGTACTGATCATTTAGCCCCAATCTGGGTAAACCTATTAAACAGATGAAAAGTGTCTTAATCTTCACTCAGACACTCAAGTGTCGTGATGTTTACATCACCAGGTTTTAACCCACTGACTTTAGTACCAGTCTGTTGACATGTCTCTGACCTTCGTGTCCCATCTTGACTGTCTTGTCGGTGGAGTTGTTGTAGATGAGGACAGCCGTGGCATTGTACGCAGCCGCCTTCAGGATCTTCTCTTTAAAGGTGCAGTTCCCTCTTTGAAGCAGCGCCACCCAGTGGACGCTCCGAGGAGGAACCAGGAAACGAGTGTTGGGGTCGCAGCCCTGCCGGTCCACCACTGAGGAGACACGCGTTACCATGATTATTGCATTAAATACCTATTTGTTACAGATATCATACAGTTAGATGAAAATACAGTAATTGATCAACCATCTAAGAACGCAGGTAACTGTAGCTAGGACACTCTAGAAGAATGCCCTGCAGATTATTTGTCCTCTTCTCCTGCCTTTACTGGCAGCATCAATGATCAATAATTAATAATCAATACATAAGGGAGAGGTGGTCTTCACAGGCAGAAAATCCTGACAGGCTGTTTTCTAACCTGAACCTCAGGCAGATGACACAGCTCAGATGAGAGTCTGGGTTCGTCTGGTCTCATCAGTAACACTCAGTCCCTGTTCTTTAAGAACAATAATCTACAGGGTCCAGATCACACTGATACATGCTCAGAGCTCAGACAAACAGGAACAGATCCTGGATCAGAGGGGGGGACCTCTTCAGACATGTTTCTGTTTTAAGACTCCTCACTGTCCCAGCTTGCTTTGCTCTGCCTGCGTCACTCGCTCAGTCTGACTAATTACATCTGGAGCTCATTATTGATGAATCTGCTGATCATCTGAAACAAGTTGTAAAACCATATTTTCTTATTTAAGAAAAAGTCTCATAAATATTTCAACCTGGTTTCAAAATAAATGAACTTTTTCTCTGATTTATTCTCAGACAGAAATGTTTTTATATAAAGACCATTTTCATTATCAATTAATCATCCATTAATTTCATTGAGTAAACAATCCACTGAATATTAAAAAAATACACAACTTTCCAAAACTAGTCAAAAACAATTATGTTCATTCTTGACACACCTGCTGGTTATTTCCTTCATTGATCTTAAACCCTTTGTCCATGAAATGTCAGGCTCTGCTAAATAGGTTAAAACCTGTTTGTATGTGAGGCGTTCAAGGAACATGGATAAATTGTAGCATCTACCGATAACCTGCATGTGAGTTGTTTAGGCAATACCTGTAAATTGTATACAGATAAACCTGGGTTACACTTTCGCCCTCTAAACTGCGTGACTTTTTGCATGTCAGTCTCACACTGACCCTCCCAACACCACCAGTAAATTCTCCACCTGTGGGAAACTGTACTGTGATAAAAAAAAAAAGAGAGAAACGCAGCAAATCCTAACATTTCAGAAGAAAATTTGAAAAAACAAATTTATGTCTTAATTTGATTAAAATAGTTGCTTATTTTATGTTGAACAACTAACTGATTAATTATTTCAGCTCGAACAAGAACTTGAAAGATTCAATCATCATCACGAAGGCAGGAAATATTCACGTTAGAAACAAAACAGTTTCAGTTATATTTCTTCAGTTTCAATTATTGAATATTATTTGGTTGTCTGTTTGTTACTGTCCTCATTTATTTTTGTGTTTTTTACGTCACTGCATTTTCTCTTCAGGGTGTCACAGTATTTATTTACGTGAAAGCGTCAGAGCGATGAGCTGCAGCTTTAACAGATATTAAAGCTCAGTGTTTGAATCAGATGCTGCAGACGGTCGGAGCTCCGTCCAGCAGCTGCAGTGTCCTTGGACCGTCTGACTGTAATCTGACACTTCAGAGCAGAGACACTCCGACCTTCAACAGCCTGAACACGGTCTGAAAACCTCTGCAGTGTCTCAACACAACACACACTACATGTGCTCCATCTGCTACATAAACAACAACACTGAGATACACAGACATGTACAAAGACATGTAGGGGACCAAGACTAGACACAAAACCAACACAAAGAGACAGATGATGACCACAAGAGACGCAAAACCAACTACACTACCAAAAACAGACAGTAAACTACCACAGACAGACACAATCAGACAGTAAACAACTACAAACTGACAGTAAACTACCGCAGACAGTAAACTACCAGACCGACACAAACAGACCGTTAACAACCACAAACTGACAGTAAACTACCACAGACAGACCGTTAACGACCACAGACAGACACAAACGAACACTAAACTACCACACACAGTAAACTACCACAAACTGGGAGTAAACTACCACAGACAGACAGTAAACTACCACAGCAGACACAAACGGACAGTAAACTACCACAGCCAGCAAACTACCAGACAAACACAAAACAAACTACCACAAACGGACACACGCAGGCGGTAAACTACCACAACTGGACACTAAACTACCACAGACAGACAGTAAACTACAGATGTGCTGATAATGAACTGATTCTTTAAAGTTCTTAAATGGTTGTGACTAATTCAGTTCAGCTGGATTCAGCATTGATTGAGGGATGATTGATTGATTTATGATTGATGGATTGATTGATTTCATTATGTGTAAACGCTATAGATGTTGGAAGTCGCAGTATTTTGAAGAGAAGACTCCATTAGACAGAGGTGGTGGTTTGTTTTTGTTTTCACCGTCTCTCTTATTGTCAGATTTATCTTTTTCATTAAATGTGTCCTACAGTTCAGATGTTGTTTAACATTATTGTGTTCAGCATGTGAGCTGAAATCCGGTTCCCTTTGTTTTTCTATATTCATATCTGTGTTTCTCTGTGACATGGAGTCGGCTGAGTTGAGGTGTGACTGTCGTTATCAGACTCTGTGGAGGTTTTAAATGTCAGGACTCTGTGACTCCAGCAGTTTGACTTTGTTCTGCTGACTGGACTGAACTCATACAGACACATGATGCTGGAAACTCACTCTTTATATCTTTCTATCTTTATATCACTCTTTATAAGCTGCCCCTCTTGCTCCTCTCCTTTCAGTGGTGTCAAACAGGTGTCATTTCAAGGAGTTTGTGAGGTAAATTATGAACGCTGACCACAACACATTCAGGTGGTTTACAGGATGCTTCTGTTTTTCCACAACTGAGTCTCGGAGACAACTCATACTTGACATCACAGTGACATCACTATGAAGGCTGATAGGTGTGTAACACTCATTTGGAGGAAAAAATGAAGGTTAAGAGTGAAATAATTTACCCAGCTGTTATTAACAGCTTGAGGTGTAACGATTAATCAATTAATTAATCAACCAATCAGCAGAAAATTTATTGACAACTACTTTGATACATTAATAACAACTTTAAATTAAAAATGTTGTTTGTTGGTTCCAGCTGCTCACATGTGAGGATCTAATGTTTCTCTGTTTTCTGTCATAGTAAACTTCAAACCTGGCTTCAGGACAAAATAAAGTGAAACCAAGACGTTTCACATTGTTATAGAAAATAATCTACAGATTGAATGCTGGTGAAAACGGGTCCAGGTTACCTGCTCACTGTCAGGATTTATATGACCTCAACAAAGAGACTTTAAAACCCTGAACAAGCATAAAATCAGATTTTAAATGTTTGACACATCTGATGCAGTGAACTGAAAATAAACTCTTCACACATCTACAACATCAACTCAAACAACTCATTGTGATTAGATTTGACTTCCTGTGTCCAATAATTTAAACAGTAGAGAAACAGATTCCGGAGACACCAATGTGGAGAGTCTCAGTCAGGTGTGTGATGAGGCCTCTGGACTTTACTGCAGCATGAACTTCATCATCAGGTGAGATCAGGTAACTGTGAAGGTCACCTGTCCTGTCTCACTCAGTTTTCAGATGTTACCTTTAACCTATTCTCTGAACAACCTCATCTCTACGTCACTGTGACAACCATGTGTTTCTCTGTCTGACATTAAAGAGACGGAATCTTTGTGTTTTACACTGTCGCCTCCTAACTGTGGTAGGTCCTCAGATGTCTGTTGTGTCCTCAGGTGTATGTTGTGTCCTCAGGTGTATGTTGTGTCCACCAGTGTCTGTTGTGTCCTCAGGTGTATGTTGTGTCCTCAGGTGTGTGTTGTGTCCTCAGGTATATGTTGTGTCCTCATATGTGTGATGTGTCCTCAGGTGTATGTTGTGTCCTCAGGTGTATGTTGTGTCCACCAGTGTCTGTTGTGTCCTCAGGTGTATGTTGTGTCCTCAGGTGTGTGTTGTGTCCTCAGATGTGTGTTGTGTCCTCAGATGTTTGTTGTGTCCTCATATGTGTGATGTGTCCTCAGGTATATGTTGTGTCCTCAGGTGTGTGTTGTGTCCTCAGGTGTGTGTTGTGTCCTCAGGTATATGTTGTGTCCTCAGGTATATGTTGTGTACTCAGGTATATGTTGTGTCCTCAGGTGTGTGTTGTGTCCTCAGGTATATGTTATGTCCTCAGGTGTGTGTTGTGTCCTCAGGTATATGTTGTGTCCTCAGGTGTGTGTTGTGTCCTCAGGTATATGTTGTGTCCTCAGGTGTGTGTTGTGTCCTCAGGTATATGTTGTGTCCTCAGGTGTGTGTTGTGTCCTCACGGTATATGTTGTGTCCTCATATGTGTGATGTGTCCTCAGGTGTGTGTTGTGTCCTCAGGTATATGTTGTGTCCTCAGGTGTGTGTTGTGTCCTCAGGTATATGTTGTGTCCTCATATGTGTGATGTGTCCTCAGGTATATGTTGTGTCCTCAGGTGTGTGATGTGTCCTCAGGTGTGTGTTGTGTCCTCAGGTGTGTGTTGTGTCCTCAGGTATATGTTGTGTCCTCAGGTGTGTGATGTGTCCTCAGGTGTGTGATGTGTCCTCAGGTGTGTGTTGTGTCCTCAGATGTGTGATGTGTCCTCAGGTATATGTTGTGTCCTCAGGTGTGTGTTGTGTCCTCATATGTGTGATGTGTCCTCAGGTGTGTGTTGTGTCCTCAGGTGTGTGTTGTGTCCTCAGGTATATGTTGTGTCCTCAGGTGTGTGTTGTGTCCTCAGGTATATGTTGTGTCCTCAGGTGTGTGTTGTGTCCTCAGGTGTGTGTTGTGTCCTCAGGTATATGTTGTATCCCCAGGTGTGTCTCCTCCCTACCTCCATGATGCGGTGCAGGTGCGATGACAATGCCCCTGGTGTCCACTTTCGGTGAGTTCTGTCCGTATGTCCCGTCATCGTTGCTCATCATGTGGACAGTGTTTCCTCGTCCGTCCAGCACTGTGGCATTCACTGTGGCGCCAACATACTCCTCCGACACCATGCTCCTGTCAGAGCGAGCTGTGGACACAGAGCCTGTCAGGACCTGGAGCAGGACTAGTAGTGGGACCAGGACAGACGAGATGGGGAGACAGGTCGTTTTCAGGGATGTCATGTCGTACCCTTGGTCGTCTTCACATCCAAACTGTGAGGAAGCAAAAACAAACCTTTTAGACCAGAAAAAGTCCAACAACTACTTCCTGCTCTGGGCTGTGAGGTCCAAATGTCACATGTCTCACATCTCAATTTGCTGATGTGTCTTTGTCTTTCAGTATGTTAGTAATTGTCCTCAAACCTGTTCTAAATGTCTGGTTGTGTTCTGAAAATGTCTCATTGTCTCAAATATTTCAGTGTTTCTTTGCCCTAAAAAGCAGTTTTTGTCCTTTCTATAATTTATGTTGGACCTCCTCTCTATAGCCTCTGACCAATGATGATTGGTCCACAGAATCTGTTCTTCGTCTCTGTTTTGTCCTTGGAAGGACTTCTTTGTCTTAGATCTGAAGATTTCTTTATATTCATCAAATGTCTCTTTCAGGTTTCTACTGTCCTCAGTTTGTTTATGTACATGGCAATGAACTAATGTCTTCTGTCTCCCTATGTTCTGGAAAAACTTTAATAACTGTTTGTCCTTGAAGTCAGTTTCTCTTTACATCAATGTCTCTTTGTTTCTTTTATTCAATATTTTTATATCCACTGAAGTTTATCATCTGTTCTGATCGTCCTCCAGTTACACCAAAAACTCTGTTGTATGTCTCTGTGTCCTACTATAGGATCTTTACATCTCTTAGTCTTCAGGAACATGTCTTTATGTCCTGATATGTCCACCAGGGTTCAGGGTTTTTGTTTAGGTTTTTAAACAATGCTATCAATGTCTCTCAGTTACCGCAAAGCCCTTTGTCCTCAAATATCTCCTTTAGTCCCAGAACATCTCTTTAATGTCTCTTTATGTCCTCCAGATGCTTCTTAAAGTGTCTCTGTCTTCCAGTATCTATGTATGTCCATGTCCTCAAACATTTATCATCTCTATTTTATCTCCTCACATCTTCAACAGATTTTCTTTATGTTTCTGTCTCTGATCTGATTCTGTTTATTTACACTAAATGTCTTATTTTTATGTCCTGCGGTTATATCAAATGTCCTCTTTTGTCCAAAAATGTCTTATGTTTTCTATATCACCTCTAGGTCTCTGTACTCGAATATTTCAATGTCAATTTGTCAGAGTTATAATGTCAGAAATGGTTGTAACTGGTTTAATGGTTGTCTTTGCTGTATTTCCTTATGTGCACCAGATTTTAAAATAACTTTAGTTTATTTCTGCAGCAGGAAAATGTCCCTGACTGCCCTCTGCTAGTTTATGTCCACAAAACATTTCCTATGGTTCTTGGTCCTTTAGTCTGTGAAAAGATTTTTTTTATTGTCCTGAGGGTTATTTACCTGATAATGTCCTGTTCTGTCCCTGATTGTCTTCTTTATGTCCCCAGAAGGTTTTATGTCCTCCTCAGACCCTGTTTATGTCCCAGCATGCGTTTTCCTGTCGTCAGTGAACCCTGGGTTCAGACTGTCAGGTGGAGGACGGACCGTGTGAGGACATCAGGACAGTGGTCCGTCAGGACATGGAGCATCATCACCAGGCCAACATCTGGACCTTCACACCGTCATGTCTTCAGTCCTGAAACCCTCCGTCCGTAGAGCCACGCGTTACATTCAGATCTCGGTTGAATAAATGCTGATTTTAAGCCGCAACGGTGAATCCAGCACCATGACTCAGTGTTTAAACGCCGTTTGAAAGCGGCGCTGGCAGCCGCTTCACCCCGCTTTGTTTCACCGTCTGCAGGCGGACAGACAGGCAGGTTCTCGGTCCACCGACCTCCGCTCTCCCGTCCTCTCTCACGCTGATATCACGGTGACCGTCCGGGGGAGCTCGGTGGGCTCTCGGTGGGTGGATCCTGCTGTAGTTCGATGTTTTATTGCGGTTTTGCTCCCGGTGGTTGCTGGACGGTGCAGAGGCTGGAGCCCCGTCTCTCGGTGTCTCAGTTTGGGTCTCACTGCGCAGGCTCAGAGCCACGGTACGGGGAGGCGGTCGACAGGGCGCTTGTGCGACACCTTCCTGTTTAGGTAGCTGAGATTTGGACCAGCTGTCGCGATACCTGCCCAGAGACCGTCCACTTACTGTCTGTCCACCTGTCTGTCGTCCGAGGGTAGTTTTAATTATTGCTTTATTTACCAGTAACTAACAGTGTGTCAAAAAATCTGCTGGAAATGATCGATGGTCGATGATGTTTATTGAACTTTATTAACAGAACAGTCACAAACAAAATGAATGTACAAAGAAAGTCCTCAACATACAGCGTAAACAGAGTCAATTAATAAAGGCTTAATAAATGGATTCATTAATGTTAATAATTAATGAATAATAATAGTTCTTCAACAGTTTGACCAATGAAAAACAGCTGCCGCACATCTGGACCCAGGTCCATTTAGAAAATGAATATTAACACATAACTTATTATACAGAACAATTTATTAACAGAGTCTGACTCTGTTGATCTGTGTGTGAAACAGTAAACGTGACGTGTTGATGTCAGATCTGTTGAAGTGAAAAAGATAAAGACTCATCAGTGTGTCCTGTTTATGTAATGCAGTCATGACTGTTGGTAAACCATTAATAAGACATTTCTATTATTAGTCATCAGGTCTGCAGCTGTAAATATTAATACCCAGTTTCTCAAGGGATTTTGGTCCAGATGTGCTGCAGCTGTCTTCTAGAGGATCAGTGGCCAGACTGTCTGACAACTGATCTATGAAACATCAGTAAGTGATGTATTAAGAGAGATAGATAGATAAATACTTTATTTATCCCCAAGGGGAAATTCAAATATGCAGCAGCTCATCATAGAGACAAACATTCCTCCAGTCATAACCACAAAAAAGACTAAGGGTGGTGAGTAGGAACATTAGACTTAAATGGGGAGAAGCAGGAGGAGGTGATGATGACGGGTCAGGACTGACACCTGGTGGACTCAGTCAGTAAATGCAGCACCAGGTTTATTTCTGTTTGGGTTACTGGCCCACCGCTCATCCGTCAGCAACAAAAGAGACAAGGAGCAGACTGCAGTTAACCCCACATACATGGACATCCTCAACTGCTCTCTGCAGCCCTGTTTGGTCCCTGCCTGCTTCAAATCCTCCACCATAGTGTCTCTTCAGGATGAGGAAACAGAGCTCAATAACTACAGGCCCGTTGCTGTTGTCCCTTAAATGTGAAAGTTTTTTAAAGCCGTATCCTGTCCAACCTAACAACAATCACCGACACCCGGATGGACCCCGAGTAGTTTGCAAACCGGCTTAGGTCTGTGGATGACACAGTCAGTCTAGGCCTGCACTGTATCTTCCAGGGTCTGGACAGCTCAGGACCTGTATGTTTTTTTGCTTCCACATTTATTCATTTCTTTCACAGTTTTATTTTCTGTCTGTTTCTGTCACCATGACAACACAAACAGCTGATCCAACTGTCTACTGCAGAACAATAACTGCACAGATATTACTGTGTTTCTGGGACAGGAAACCTGCTTATCAGCTGCTGGGAAGACAGGAACCCACAGAGACAGAATGAAATATTGTCTATGATGCTCAGTTAAAAACTCCTTCCATGTGTATCCCTCATTCCTCCTGTAGCTCCTTCTCCAAAATAAATAAATACATTTATTAATCTGTCACCTGCTGATCATACTGCAACAGAGTTTAGCTCAGTGACCAACAGATCAGTCACATTTCCTGTTTGATGAAACTGAGCATGTTAAATGTTTCCATTAGTCTGATTCACAGTGTAGGAGGAATAAATAAAAAACACACTGGCACTTCTATACTTGTGAGGACACACTGCATCTTTTTCATACCATTACAACCGTCGCATTAAATGTCTAACTCTGACCTGAGCCTCGTAACTGAACCCTGAAACTGACTGTTAAGGAAGTGAAAACCAGGCATGTCCTCACTGCTGAGGTCTAAGGCTCTGGTCCTCACAAAGATAGCCACACCAGGCTTACACACACACATCTGGATTCCATCAGGGGAGGCAGTCGCTTCCAGCAGGTCTGAGATCAGATAACACAAGCAGACTGTTGAGCCCTAATACTGCAACCACTACTACAAAGCCGCAGCCTGAACTTCTGCTGTAAAACCACAGGACAGTCAGAGGAGGAACAAGACAGAAGACAGCCGCGACTGCTGCAAAAAAATTTCAACAACTCAGGGACAGAAACAGAGGTGTTGAAGGAGACGAAGAAGCAGAAAAGGTGTCAGAAGGGACAGAAAAGAAGAAGATGAGGGTGTCTGTTGGGGCTCTGGTCTTCGTCTCTCTGCTGTCGTTGATCTGCAGCGTCTCTCCCTCCTCTCAGCCTGCAGACGAATGCGCCGGCATGTCCGTCCGTAAGTCTTCTTCTCTCCCTCCTGTGAACATGTGGACAGGCAGAGACAGGTCTGATTCACAGCAGATTGACATCAGGACGTGTTTTCATTGGTCGTTTTCTGAGAGAGATTCATTAGTCAGATTCAGAGGTGTGCATGTTCTTGTTTCTCGGTCTTTGTGAGGATCCTGGTGATGTGTTTTTTAAAGTGTGTGTGTGTGTGTGTGTGTGTGTGTGTACATGTCTTTCTAATGTTGTGAGGACAAATTTAGGTTTGAAACCATCGTTATGAAGTTGGTCCTCACAACTTCAAAGGGCTTTTTGATGGTTAAGACCTGGTTTTAGGATTAAGGTTAGGATTAGGTTCACCAGGTTTAGGTAAGGATTGGGTTTCCGCATTCATTTGTGATAGTTAAGGTTAGGGTAAGGGTCTAGGGTGTGTGTGTGTGTGTGTGTGTGTGTGTCTGTACCGCACAGTTTATTTATAACATCAGATCCTGTTTACTGAACAGGTCTACAGATGACCTTATTTATTAAACTGAGTGCACCAATACCAGTTAGTCAGATTCATGTGTGTATGTTCTTGTTTCTCTGTCATGTGAGGACCCTGGTGATGTTTTATTAAAATAAATATGCGTGTGCGTGTGTTTGTATTACCAGATCCTGTTTACTGAACAGGTCTACAGAAGGCCCTTGTTTATGAAACTGGGTGCACAAATACAGTCTGGTATTAAGTGGTTTGAAGAGGATTATAAAAACCTGCCTCCAGTTCCATAACAGCCAGAGGCGACTAGAGGGTGACGAGGCCTATATGATTAAATGACATATGATTACTCTTCTGGTCTCTTCAGGTCTAAAGACAGGCTGACATGTTCTGGTCTCTTCAGGTCTTAACAGACTGACAGATGTTCTGGTCTCTGGAGGTCTAAAGACAGACTGATGTGTGTTCTGGTCTCTGAAGGTCTAAAGACAGACTGATGTGTGTTCTGGTCTCTGAAGGTCTAAAGACAGACTGACAGATGTTCTGGTCTCTGAAGGTCTAAAGACAGACTGATGTGTGTTCTGGTCTCTGAAGGTCTAAAGACAGACTGACAGATGTTCTGGTCTCTGAAGGTCTAAAGACAGACTGATGTGTGTTCTGGTCTCTGAAGGTCTAAAGACAGACTGACAGATGTTCTGGTCTCTGAAGGTCTAAAGACAGACTGATGTGTATTCTGGTCTCTACAGGTCTGCGGGCCTTCAAGCTGACGACCACCTGTAACTTCACCACTCTGAAGGAGAAGCAGCTGAAGGAGATCCAGGCTCCAACCACCAACCTGTACCTGCCAGTCCTCTACCTGCTGGCCTTCGTCGTGGGTTTGCCCTCTAACCTCCTGGCTCTGTGGATTCTGCTGTTCAGGACCAAACCGGTGCCGTCCACCACGCTGCTCATCAACCTGACGGCCGCTGACTGCCTGCTGCTGCTGGTGCTGCCCTTTCGTATCGTGTACCACTTCAGGGGAAACCACTGGGAGCTGGGAGAGCCTTTCTGCCGCATCGTCATGGCAATGTTTTACGGCAACATGTATGGGTCCGTGTTGTGTTTGGCGCTCGTGGCTCTGGACAGATACATTGCTTTGGTTCATCCCTTTGGTGCCAAGACGTTGCGCAGCCGGCGAATATCCCTGTACATGACAGCAGCAGTGTGGGCTGTGGTGCTAGCTGCCATGCTGCCACTGCTGGTGTCGCGCCAGACCTATGTGCTGGACGAGCTGAAGATCACCACCTGCCACGACGCGCTGCCCGAGGAGGAGCAGGAGAACTACTTCCTGCCGTACTTTGCCACCTTGTTCTCTCTCTGCTTCCTGGTGCCTTTCGTGGTCGTCCTATTCTGTCACGGTGCTGTGCTGCGCACCCTTCTGGCTGAGGGGAAGCGCTATGGTCACGCCATCCGGGTGACAGTGCTAGTCCTGGTTGTCTTCATTGGATGTCTGCTGCCCAGCAACATCCTCCTCCTCCTCACCTATGCCGACAACTTGGTGGATGGAGATGGTGAGGACTTTTACGTCCCATACATGGTTAGCTTAGCGGTTAGCACCTTCAACAGCTGCATCGACCCCTTCATCTTCTACTACGTGTCGGCGGAGTTCAGAGAGAAGGCCAGGAGTGCACTGTGCTGTCACAGCGTTTCTGGAAACATGTCATCCTCTCTGGGGAACAACGTGTCATACTCATCTTCAGGCCAAAGGTCAAAGGTCACCCTGCTATCGAAGTCGAGTCAGGGAACGACAGAGATGGCATGAGGAAGCATCAGAACTGCAGATCTTCCCCAGTCTCAGTGAATCATCATCAGTCACAGTCCTGTCCACATTCAGGTGACCTGAAGAGGTCTCACTCTGTCTATTTATCAGGACACTTTAGACAGGTATCCCAGCATATATTTCACACCAACCAGTGTTTTTTTTCATTTTCCTCCTCCAGCTGTTCAGATTTCTAATGTGGTCAGGTCATTGAAATAAAGTCACTGTAACCAGCAGCTAACAGCCCTACTCAGTTTTCAGTCAGTCATTATCCTATTAACAGTATGATCTAAGATGTTTATGTTTACTTTGCAGAGAATTCTGGAAAGTTCAACACCTTTTTAATGGAACTTGATGAGCATTTTAGAAAGCAACACATGCTGATCTGAGTTTATCAATGCATCATAAATCAGTGTTGCAAACATTTCTTATTTTATTTTCAACTTTTATCATTTATCACAACAGAGCATCATCAGGAAGGAGCTAAACACAAGGCAACAATGCATTTCCCCTGTTGTTTCCCACAATTACGCATTAAAATGTCATAATACTACAGGAAAAATGTCAGACAGATAATTCGGTCATAGAATGCCCACATGAGTATTTGAGAATGAAAATGCAAGTTGGATTACTGCATTTTGATTTTTTACTTAAATAAGGCATACTGTAGGAAGTGGGGTCACATGACTGCTGGGCTGAGGACAGCACAGGTGTGCTAACTGGGCAGGTTCTGTTTGCCCTTCAGTTGAGCTGCTTCCCGTTACCATCTCATTAGAGATGGGGAAGTGAAGCGTTATGAACTGGTGAAGCTTTCAACAAGGTTTGAAAAAGGGTTCATTACTGCAAGCTTGATGGGGACCTCTGCTGGTCAAAGCACTGTAATGCAAAATATGTCACAACAAAACAACATATGAATCTTCTTGAGGCAAAAATGAATGAATTGATAGATTAATGAATTAATGATACATAAACAAATAAATATGTTCCATTGCATAGTCCATGTAACTGAAAAACAATAAAGATAACATTAACATTGTGGATTTAGACAATTTCCCTGTTTGTACGACTCTGATGTTCTGATGATAAAACTGTTCTGATGGTAAAACTGTTCTCATGCTAAAACTGTTCTCATGATAAAACTGCTCTGATGATAAAAATGTTCTCTGTTCTCATGATAAAACTGTTCTGATGATAAAACTGTTCTCTGTTCTCATGATAAAACTCTTTTGATGATAAAACTGTTCTGATAATAAAACTGTTCTCATGATAAAACTGTTCTCGTGATAAAACTGTTCCGATGATAAAACTGTTCTCTGTTCTCATGATAAAACTCTTTTGATGATAAAACTGTTCTGATAATAAAACTGTTCTCATGATAAAACTGTTCTCATGATGAAACTGTTCCGATGATAAAACTGTTCTCTGTTCTCATGATAAAACTCTTTTGATGATAAAACTGTTCTGATAATAAAACTGTTCTCATGATAAAACTGTTCCGATGATAAAACTGTTCTCATGATAAAACTATATTCCTGATATTTCAGTCAATGTTTTTGGGTGTAATCAGTACAAAGCTAAAGAAATTTTAGCAGCTGAACAGAAGAAATCAAATCTAATTTCAACAATGGGAAATGTGGTTTTATTATGAAAAGCTACTTTTAAAAAACGCGACTCTTATTTTGAAATAAATGACCAGAAGTCGTGTGTGTTATCGCGGCTTTTTGTGGGCTTGTTTAGCAGAAAGTGCGACTGGCAGGAGGGAAGGAGCAGGAAGAGACGGGAGAAGGGATCAGGACAAAACAAGACACAAACCGGAGAAACCAGAAAAGAAGAAAACAACAACAACACCAAGAGAAGAAGAAGAAAAAACATCAGCAACAGGTGAATAATAATAATTATAAGAAGAAAAAGAAAACAACAAAAAGAAAACAAAAAGAAGCAAAAAAACTGTGACTGAGCAGAGAGACGCTCTTCTGCTGCAGCTGCCAGTCAAACAGGATCCAGGTGTGTTCAGGCCACGCCCCCTTAGACAACCCCTCAGGTGTGTTTCTGCACAGGTTAGGACACGCTGAGACTAACTCAGTACATTTAGTCCAGTACTATACTGTGATGTACTACTTAAGTAAACGTTTGAAGAACTTAACTTCTTTATACTACAACTGCACAACGTTTATCTGACATGAGTACTGCACAGAGTACTGCACAGAGTAGTAACGTTAGAGGACCTTGTAAACATTCTGCAGTAGAGGAAGTACTCAGATCCTTTATGCCATGTAAAAATACTTTACTGCAGCTAAAAGTCCTTCAAAATGTGAGTTAGGTAAAAGTAAACTATTCTATTTTATTCTAGTGTGTGTGTGTGTGTGTGTGTGTGTGTGTGTGAATGGACTCATTGATTGTAAGCAGCTTTTCTGAAACAATGAACTATTTCATCACTTCCTGTCAGACTGCAGTGTTACTGTGTTATGTGAACTTTATTCTGACAGCATCACAGTATCACACTAACGTTCATATCTAATATCTTTACAGTACAAACCAGATCACAATGGTTAGATCCAGGTCAGGAGCAGGACACAGTAAAACATAGATTATAGGCATTATCTGTTAATCTGATCATTTCCACGTTCTCAAAACCTAAGATGAGCTCATTTTGAGACAGATGAAGAAAAACCTCTGCTCCTTCATGTCTAAAGGAGCTAGTTGAGGAGGTTCGGATATCTTGATTAGGATCCTCCTGGGCGCCTCCATTGGTGGTTTTCTGGGCACATCCACCTGGTGGGAGGCCCTAGGGTACACCCAGAACACGCTGGAGGGACTGTATCTTATCAGGCCTGAGAATGCCTTGGGGTCCCTGAGGAGGAGCTGGACAATGTTTCTGTGGAGAAAACATCTGGACATATGGCTTAACCTGCTGCCACTGAGACCTGGTCCTTGAAAACCAGCAGAAAATGAAGGTTTCAGACTTGGTTTCATGGTCCACGTCAGAATCAGGGTGTGGAGTGGAGAGGGTTACAGTCCCCTGGTTCTGAGGCACTTCCTGTCATTATCCTGTCTCATTATTTTGGAGATAATTTCCTCTGAACTTCAGTTTGTTTCGAGTCTGACAGAAGAAGAAGTCAAGTTCCTCACTGCACTAAAACACCAGACTTTAAATAAAGTATTACTTGTATAAACCCTGTTTATTCAGTATTATAGTACTGTAATATTTCCTCATACTCAGCTTCATTAAATTAGATTATTTTTAATAATAAATAAAAAATGAAAAAATGCAGAAATATTAAATTTAAACCATTTAAAAATTTGATCAAATGACTCAACTAACATGGAAAATACCCGAGTTAAAAAATGTAGTTTACTTCAGATCAGGTGAAAACCAGAATTAAAAGATGATGTTGTGTTTTTTAACCTGGATTTTACCGTCATGATGAAAACTGAAAAAAGGTGTGTTTAATAATCGTACCAGGATAGAAGTCGTCTTCCTCTTCTTCTCTTTTCTTTTTTTAGCAGGATGAATGGAAGTGGCTCACCAGGAAATCCCAGAGCTGCTTTGTCTCGCTCACTTCCTGCCCACGCTGACGAGGAGATGCTGAAACCAGCTGAGGAAGACCAGCAGAGCTCAGAGTCAGGCGGTCTGTTTGGGTCCCAAAAACACCAGAGTCCAGCAGAGACCCAACGGATTGAAGAGGGACCAGATCAGCCGGACATCACTGAACACAGAAACCACCAGGACCCTCCGACAGAAAAACAGACACTAGAAAACTTTCCTGCTCCAAGAACCAAACCAGATCCTTCTCCTACAGAGCAACAAGAGCAGGGAAATCCAGAAGAGCCAGAAAAAACTTCTCCAGCTAAACCAGATCCTCGTCCCTCAGAGCAACAAAAATATTGTTCTGAAAAACTGGAAAACAATGTTCCTTCTCCCAAAGATCAAGAAAAACAAGATCAACTTTCTCCAGCCAAACCAGATTCACTAAGACCAGATCTTCTTTGTACAGATAAAAAAAAACCAGGAGATCCTTTTTGCCTGAAACATGAACTAACTCTCTGTGACACAAACCAGAGAACTGAAGAGGACCCCCCTCAGCCCACAAAGGATTTAACAGTTTCCACTTTTGATAAACAAAACCAGAAGGAGGTCCAGATCCGCAACTCTGAATCCAAAGACCAGCAGAACCATCAAGATCCACCTCCTCCTCATCCTCCTTACCTGGGCACCCAGCAGACTCCTCCTCCTCCTGTAGACCAGCAGAACCACCGGTCTCCTCCCCAGGTTTTGTCTTTGACTGGACATCTGACTGAGGCATCGACTCTGGCTCCGCCCCTCACCATTGAGGCGTTCTGTGACCAGGTGCCACCCTGCCCTGCGGAGCCCAAACTATGTGGCTTCCTGCAGAAGCAAGGGGGGCCCCTGAGGGCCTGGAAGCAGCGTTGGTTCACCTACGAGGAGAAGAAGAACCAGCTGTTCTACTACCGTACGCCACAGGATGTGACGCCGCTCGGCCGGGTGGAGCTAAGCTGCGCCACCTTCACTTACCCGCTGAAGGCTGAGAGGGGCACCTTCCACATCAAGACACCTGAACGCACCTTCATACTCAAGGTAAGGGGGACCAGAATTGTCTCATCTACTGTGTGGAGACAGAACTGAGCGGGTTCAGGTCAAGACTTTTTATTCAAGCTCTGTCAGACTGGTTGTTACAGTAACAAACAAACAACAATACTAACTGAACTCCTCCCCCCTACAGGCTGTGACCCAGGAGCTGATGCTCTATTGGCTGCAGCAGCTGCAGGTGAAACGCTGGCAGCACAGACAGACTTCCACCTGTCCAGACCCAACAAACAACAACACAGGTGAGAAATAACCAATCGTAGTCAGCTGTGTCTTAGACAACTGGTCAGATGATGATTGAATTAGCCTGATGTTTGGTTTAACTGGTCTGATGTTTGGTTTAACTGGTCTGATGTTTGGTTTAACTGGTCTGATGTTTGGTTTAATTTGGTCAGATGATGGTTTAACTGGTCTGATGTTTGGTTTAACTGGTCTGATGTTTGGTTTAATTTGGTCAGATGATGGTTTAACTGGTCTGATGTTTGGTTTAACTGGCCTGATGTTTGGTTTAACTGGTCTGATGTTTGGTTTAATTTGGTCAGATGATGGTTTAACTGGTCTGATGTTTGGTTTAACTGGTCTGATGATGGTTTAACTGGTCTGATGTTTGGTTTAATTTGGTCAGATGATGGTTTAACTGGTCTGATGTTTGGTTTAATTTGGTCAGATGATGGTTTAACTGGTCTGATGTTTGGTTTAACTGGTCTGATGATGGTTTAACTGGTTTAATGATGGTTTAACTGGTCTGATGTTTGGTTTAACTGGTCTGATGATGGTTTAACTGGTCTGATGTTTGGTTTAACTGGTCTGATGTTTGGTTTAACTGGTCTGATGATGGTTTAACTGGTTTAATGATGGTTTAACTGGTCGGACAATGGTTTAACTGGTCTGATGATGGTTTAACTGGTCAGTCACCTGTCTGAGTGGTTTTAATCAGCAACTGCGTGAAGTCTTTTCCAGTTGTGTCACCTCCTTGTGTCCTTTTTCACCGGTCATCTGCAGGAAGTGAGCAGGTCCTGTGGTAAACACCCCCTCCAGACAGAGTTGGGAAATCCATCCTCCAGGCAAGGGAGTGGCTCAGGATCAGAAACCACACAGACTGACTCACTTTTTTCAAAACTCTGTCAAACACACTGAAATATGTGAACTGTGAATCATTGACTGACAGGACAGAGCGTGAGCCTTTGACTGAGACACTGTGTTTGCATTCTGCTTTAATAGGGTTATATCCTGTTTACTTTAGGATGATTACTGTCTTCTACTTGGACTAACAGTATCTCAGTGACACTTTCCCAACAGGATGAGTGTCAGAGCCTGGAAAACCAGCTGACCAGAGCAGGTGATGTTAAAATCACCACCCCTACTCTACCTCCACCTCCAGTCTCCTCCCTTCCAGGCAAATTTACCTGCACCAAAGGTTGGAGTAAAATAGGATAATAGGATGGAGGTGTATTTGTGTCCTGTCCTCCACCCGTCCTCCACTCGTCCCCCACCTGTCTATCACCTGTCTTTCACTTGGCCCCCACCTGTTCGCCACCTGCCCCTTACCTGTCTTTCACCTGGCCCCCACCTATCTCTGTCTCAGAAACTAGCTCAGTCTGCAGGTCACAACCACCAGAATTAAATGGTGGACTGGTGGACCGGCAGGAAACCGGATGTGATGTGAATTAGACACTCTTTGATGTCTCTCTGTGGAGCTGAGGATCACCTCCTGATGATCCTCAGCTCCTGAGACCAGTAGCTCATTCAGTTACTCTCCCATTAACTCAACCAGTTTAACCAGTAACAAACATCAAAACCAGTTCAAAACAGCCACAAGTCTTTTCCATGATTAAATCAATAATCACCAATTATCTAAACCTTACAATGAATGAGTGACCGGCACACACACACACACACACACACACACACACAGACACACTCACACTCACTCAGTAGGCTGCATTACATTACACGAAGATGTTTCTAATGTTTTACCTCATTGGTATAAATGTGGTGGACACAATAATAGGAACCTGTTAGTGAATAGAATATTGATTAGCACTACAAACATGATCTCACAGTGAAACCAACACATGTGAAACAGTTTGAACACAAACAACATTGAACATTATGACCTTCATGAAGGAGGATTTATTACAGGACTGATGGATTAGACTGACTTAGCTGGTGTTCCTAATAAACTGACAACTGAGTGTGAACACACAGTAACAGGCTGCACAGAATTAAAACTCTTGAATCATACAGTTCAGAACTTCATTCGGTTTTCTGTGTTTTTGTTTTTATTCTTCATGTTGATCTTTGGGTCAATAATCAGCTGTTTGTCAGTCTGAGTTTGGTGCTATGGTCGAAGCAGCTCACCTGGTTCTCAGGTATTCTGCTTGTGTCATGACCTGTGAAGAGCTTCAGGTTTCAGTGTTTTACAGCAGACTGAAAAGTCTTTAAGAGGAAACACCCCTGAATTATTCAGACAAGCTCATATAAACTGCTTGAATATTAACCAGTCTGATCAGTGCCCCCTACAGGCTACAGAGCTCACTACAAACATCATGCTGGTAAAATCATCTCTTCTTAGTGTAGTGGAGTTAATCATGTAAACTCTGTCCTGAGGTGGTGCTACAGAACAGATCATGGATTCATTAGAAATTATATAAAAAAATAGAAGAACTCAATAGTAAAATAAAAATAATGAATTATAAATACAATTGATATACTGTAAATAATACAACATAAGTAATATTAAATTATCTAATACTACTACTACTACTACTACTACTACTACTACTACTACTACTAATAATAATAATAATAATAATTATTGTAATAATAATAATAATAATAATAATAATAATAATATTAGAGAAATCACATTAGATGTCTGAGGTGAAGGTTTCAGTGGGGCTGGTTTATATCCAGGTGTCATCAGACTGAAGACAGGCTTGTTTTAAAAACTAAATTTTGTTTCTTATTTCTGCAGACGACTTCCTGCCAATGTTGAAGAGCCCTCTGGGTCTGGTGGGGGAGGAGGCGGCCAACGTACCGTCACAACGAACGCCGCTCGCTAACATGTCAATCAAACATCCGCTCATCGAGCTCCAGTGAGTGACCACAGCATGTTCATTATCAACTGCTGATATGTGGATTTTGAAGAGTTAAACACCATAGGTTTACAACAGGGTTCAAAAGTCTGAGACCACTTCCCCATCAGTGAAAGGGAAAGTAGCTGGGCTCTCACTCTCATTGTAGGTCTGCAGCAGTGGCTCTGAGACAGCAGAGACAGCAGCAGCAGAGGGGCCCTCAGGCTGGGGCCTTAATCTGGGCAAACCCAGAGGCCAGTGTGTCCACTGTCAGTGCCAAAGGTTCATCACATCTGATGCATATGTTCTTGAAGGAAGTAAAGCAGTTTCTGCAATGTAATTGTCATACCTGGCCAACCTGGCGGCCCTCTCTGCTGATAGCATGGAACTGTAATTAGTGCAAGTATTGTGTTCAATAGGATGATGATGCGATGAATACCTGTCATATCCTCTAGTCTGAGAGGGACCAAACAGGAGTTGCAAACAGAGCATCAGTGACTTCAGGACAGAGTTCCTGTCATAAACCAGCAAGAAGCCCATTCCTACCCCATACAGACACTGACGGGCATTTGTAGTGTTTTAGCACCTATAACGCTATAAGGCTAGTGATGTAGCACGGAAGCGAGAAGCACTCAGATACAATTCCAATAAAGCTAGCTCCTGAAACAGCTACAAATCCAACTCCAGCCACCTGTAGTATAGTTCAGTATACAGTATACAGCTTTTTTGGCCCATTTCTTGTTCTGATTTGGCACTATACAAATAAAATTGAATTGAGTGCACAGGATGCATATCCAGGTATTCTGTACCATCTGAGGTGTTCAGGTGAAATAGAACATGTTTTAGACATTTGTTCTCCTATTCATATGTCAGTGAAGTGTGTCAGTAGAGCTGTAGAGCTTAATGATGACACCATCATTCTGACAAGGAATGAAGTACGACTGTGTTTCCCATGAGTCTTGGTTCATCATGTCATCATTATAAAAAGCTCATTTATTTTATGTGTCCAGAAACTCAGTCCACAGTCTTCGTAAGAGGTCGTCTCAGGAGTGGAGTCAGAGTGTGTTTCATGTAGAAGCTCCACCGTGGATTCCTCCAAACCCTGCAGACACCAACACTACCTGTACGTACTGTATCACAGTAGTAACTACAGTACTAGTACTATTTGTGTCTCATCACATGGGTCTTTACTTGAGACTTGACTTAGGACTTGTTGATCTTGACTTGAGACATGACTTGAGACTTACTAACCATTACAAAAAAATCAGCTACACAATGGGCCATAGGACCCAGAGCATCTGCCCTGTAAACTAACCCAGAATAGATAATCAACAAACAAAAACCAAAATAGAACTACCAGACCTCCATCCTCAGAAGAAACAGAACAAACAAAAGAAAACAGGTTGTCAGAGCTGTTTGTGTGTGCGAGAGAGAGAGAGAGAGGTCAGGATGGACAGGGTCATATAGTCAGTGGATCAGGAGCACCTGAGGAGAGGGAGAGGAACACAAGGGGGGAGCGCATAACAAGACCCAATCTTCAAAGCCACAAATATAAATCCTTTCTACATACAATTGTGAAGTACCTAGCATCTAGCATCTAGCTAGGTTCAGGGAGCAGTTTGCCTCTAATATTGTATCATATGGGTTACCATTACTCTAGAACATCCTAAAAAATGATGCCTACTGTGGTCTAAACATCATCACCACGACTAACAACAAACCTGTGAACGACCTGAGAGACAAGGCAAGACGTGCTTTTTACACCATCAAAAGGAGCATCAAGTTGGACATCCAAATTTCAGACTCCATTATAGAACTTATTGCCCTTTAAGGTTGCAAGGTCTGGGTTTAGAAAATAGGACAAACACCAGATTTAGACTCTGTAAATTCATTCTCCACTTCCAGCAGAATACCCCAAATAATCCGTGCAGTGCAGACCCTGACATGCTTATTATGGAGCTCCATAACAATGAAACAATGAAACCCTAGAGAGAAGCACCATCAGCCAACTGGTTCTGGTACTATACCTGTCCAGACTTTGGATCTGAACTGGGAGTTACCCTTCTCGACTTTTGGACCTTTGGACTATTTTACTTTGATGTGATTCTTTACTTGGAAAATGAATTGGTACAAACCTGTCTTGATCTGGGATTCTTCTTGATTTCAACTTCTCAGGACATTCAGGACAAGGATTTGTGACTTTTGACTTAGGATCAAGACTTAATCTAGACTTGACTTAATCTGTATTTGAATTTACCTATCTTGATTTAGATTGAGACTTGAATCTGTACTTTTCCTGTCTACACTCAGGATTTGACTCTGGACCTTACATGTTTAATTTTGAACTTGTTGACTGTGGTATGGATCTTGGCACATGTCTTTACTTGGAATTGGAACTAGTATCAACTTGTCTTGACCTGGGACTGTTGGGATTTGACCTAGAAACAGTTGGTCTTGACTTGGAACTTGACTAAAGACTTGTTGATCTTGACTTGAAACTTGACTTAGGACTTGTTGATCTAAATTCTGAACTTGTTGGTCTCAACTTGGGACTTGACTCTGGACTTTATCTTGATTTGGGACTTGTTGATCGTGACCTCGGACTTGGACTGGAACTTACCTGTCTTGACTTTGGATTTGAATTGGGACTTGTTGATCTGGACTCAGGACTTGTTGAGCTTGAGTCAGGGCTTGTTGATCTTAACTTGGAACTTGTTGATCTTGGGATTATATCACTGCTCAGGTGATTTTTTTTTATGACTTGTTTCTTACATTTACCTAATGTTAATTGTATCATACACTTTATCATACACACTGTCCCATGTCAGTCCCTCCAGCTCCAAGGAATCCTCCTGAGCCTCTGATGCCGACCACTCCCCTCCCATCAGCTGATCCAGTAGGTCAGGTGTTTCTGGCAGAGGACAGGAAGTCCCCATCCCTGTTTGACAGCCGGAGCAGGAGGACAAAGAACCGCAGCTCGTCCACCATGCCAGTCCTCCAAAGAGACACTCTGTCCTCATCCTCAGACCGGACGTCCCGCCTCCAGCATGAGAAACAGATGCTGATGGAGGAGGTCAAAGCTCAAAAGGTGATCAGTCACACAGTGATCAGATAATTGATGATTTATTGATCAGGTGAAATACTGATGGTTGTTGTGGTAGTCATTCATCTACAGAATGAAAATGCCATGAGCACACACACTGTAGTTTATTTTGACTCAGTCCCACACACTGTCCTACTGCCCCAAATACTCACCAAAGCACCAGATGTAGATTAATCCACCACTGAAAATAGTCACCAACAAATGTACTAAAAAATATTAAAAACTAATTAAAATTACATTAAAAACTACAGTGAGCAGCTGTTGTAGAAAATCAGAGATACAGTAGTTTGAGGTGGAGATACAGATCATTGTTTGGTTCAACAACTTTAAATTTAAATTATGATGATTTGACATTTTTAAGTTTGTCCTGTTTTTTAAGTTTCGAGGTTGCCAGTCATGTTACCATCCTGACTTTTATTTCAGTATCAAGTCAACTCACAATTAATAACATAAATGACCCATAAAACAACATAAGTAAATGTAGCCTCAATGATGTTACAGCAAAACACCATTTTTCAGTGAAAAATAGGCATATTGCTTCGATTATCAATAAATCCCCCACTCCTAGTGTCATTCTCCACATTATCAATAATAATAATAATAATAATAACAATATTGGCACTGTCCAGGAGCTGGTGTGGATCCTACACAAAGCCTTGGAGGCGGCTCAGCTGGAGAAACGAACATGTGCAGAGTTTTTGGCGGAGAAGGATGAGCAGGAGCGTCTTGAACTGCTTCGACACCGTGAGCGGCAGGTGGCTGACCTGCGAGGCCGGCTGGAGGAGGCGAAGACAGAGGTGGAGGTAATGAGGAGGAGTCTGGCTCAGAGAGATGCACAGCTGGCCCAGCTGCAGGAGAACATCAGGGTGCTGATGGAGAAGAATGATGCCAAGCAGGAGGTGAGGTCACACCTGAGGAGAAACTACAGGTGAACCATAAACACTCTAACCCATTTTTATGGTTTTGTGTGTTAGTTGTGGTAAAGTTTACATCATTGTTATGAGACTCAAGCAAAATTATTTGCTGTGCCCTTGTAACTTGAAATTAAATTCAGATATATCAGTACAATAACATCATTGTGTGACGTTACCTCAGTAATGTACGGAGCTGTTAGATATATCAGCACCACCTCACCTCCAACCTGCCTGCAAACAGACAGAAATGACATAATAAAGAAGTTACAATCAAGAAAATTAGTTGACAATCTGCCCTTTAAACTGTTTGTTGCTGCAGTGCAGTGTGATGATGAATGTCTCCTTCCAGCAGTGGTTCCTGTTTGACTGAAGTGACTCTTGTTTGCTGTCAGGTGATTATAAAGCTGTCTGATCAGGTGACCGCCTGTCTGTCCGACTCACGGAGCTCTGACTCGTCCTTCAGTGGCGGTCTGGACTCTCAGACCCTAAGACCATATCAGCAGGAAATTGAGAACCTGAAGGTGAAGAGTGTAGTGAAACTGCATGAGCATACCAACAATGTGCAACACATAGGTACCACCCCTCCTAAACAAAGACAACTTTTTAATGTTTTCAGCTAAATGGTTTATTAACATACGATCTGTATTAAAACTATACACAGTATAAACACAAACAATATTTTTGTATTTTTTCATGCAACATCAACATGTTTATATTCAGTTCCCCTTTTCCCCTTGATTTCACCTAAGATACAACAGTAAAATGCTGCTAATCCAGTGATGCATCAGAATTAACAATCTAATAATGTAAGGCTGGTGAGATTAGGTAGCTAACAGGTTCTCATGTTAAATCACTGTGGCTAGTTACTTTACTAACTATTACTGATGCTCTGGTGGTGAAAACGCTCCTAATGTCTCTTTTTTGGAGCCATGCTATCTACAGAAGTACAGAACATGTTCGTCTGAATGAAAAAAAAAAAAGTTATATCTGCTGTGAAATTCAGGAAACAGATCCACTCTAGCCTCCTCCATGTCTGGCAGTAAGTGTGATACTCGCACATGAAGTGAGCCTTCAGATAGCCCCCGCCCTTTCAGCCAATCAAATGCTAGTATGCCTAAATCACTTGTCTTGGAGACATAGCCTCAGGGAGGGCACATCAGAAGTATCTAATGACTTAACTCAAAACACAGTGTGAACAAGTTCAGTCAAATATTAGTAGAGACATGTCCCTACTGTCCATATGCAAACCTTCGCCCATACTTGCGTATCTACACACTGTGATCCAGTAGGTGGCATTATGCACTTAACCGGTTTGTGATCTGCCAGTAAACACAAAGAAGAAGTGGTGTGCCTCCATCATAGGCCTCCATTACCACCAACACCAGTCTACTTCCATGTTTTAGTACAGTAGTTTTCACACCTGATGCAAAACATAACTGAGTACACATGAACTGCTCCAAGACCACCTTTTCAAGTCGACCTGGGCACAGTTCATTGATCTGTGCTCAGGTACGGTGTACAGAGCTCACACAAACTGGACTTTGGGGTCAAGTGTTCTCGGATCTGATGTGTGTTACAGTAATCTGTGATCCAGTATCTGTCAGGTTCTACAGTAATCTGTAGTTCAGTGTCTGTCAGGTTCTACAGTAATCTGTGATCCAGTATCTGTCAGGTTCTAAGTAATCTGTAGTTCAGTGTCTGTCAGGTTCTACAGTAATCTGGATCAGTTTCTGTGTCCTCTCCCTCAGGATGACATCGAGGCATATAAGACCCAGAACAAGTTTTTGAACTCTGAGATCTACCAGCTGACCAAACTGTGGAGGACCAGCTCTGCGCAGGAGAAGAGTCTGATGGTGAAGGTGGGTCTAACTGGAAACACCGGGCCAATTTCATCACTGTGAACCTGACTGTTCCTTTTCTCTGCTGAGATGGGTTTGTTGTTTCAAATTTGACTGTTTCTTCCCCTTTGATTGGCTGCAGTGTGCCCACCTGGAGGCCACTAACTGTCAGGTGGAAAGCCGTTACCTGGGCATCCTGCGGAAGCTGCAGGAGACCAAATCTCTGGATCCAGTCCAGCGTGGTGCCGTCCAGAAGATGATCGAGGATGCTCTGAAAGGAGAGTTGAACAGCATCATCAAGCTCAGCACAGCCAGGTACAAACGCCTGAATACAACACCTCACTGTCAGCTGCTCCATTCACTACTGCTTAAATGTTCATCATCATCATCATCATCACCACTGATATAAGCTTTGCTCCTGAGCTCCCATGCACTCCAACACTGTCAACATGTTAGTGAGTCAATCAGGTAACACAAATGATCCAAGCTACCAATCAAATAAAGACACAAACACAAAGTATAAAATAACTACGACAGAAACACGACATACATTTCATTACAAAGAAAGCAGGAATATTTTCAGATTCATATTTAAGAGGAAAAGTCCTTTGTTTTGTAACCAGCATAAACAGATGGTGGAGAACAGCCAGAGCAACTTTATGAAATGCTCTCTAATGAAAAGTAAAGAACAATCAGCACAATCATCATCCATCACGCAGGTGTAGAGTAACACCTGTGTCATGATCTCTACCTGAGCACCAACACCACGCACTGTTTCCACATGTTGGAGTAAGGATCTCTTTCCCAGATTTTCACACACATTACACACACTGTGTGTTATTCATGTAGTTGTGTGTCTGTGACACAGCTATGTTGTGTCCTCAGGGATCACGACGAGTACGGCTTTAAAATCATCCCAGACTATGAGGTGGAGGACATGAAGCTGCTGGCAAAGATCCAGGCGCTGGAGATCCGCTCTCACAACCTGCTACACCAGGTCTGACCAGAACCTGAATCGGGGGTGAAGGGGGTCACTTCCCCCTCACCTTTAATGTTGTCACTCTCTCTATCAGGGAAAACTGGTTTTACCTCAGAGTCAGTTTGCTGTAATATCAACATCTATGAAATGTGGGACTGTCAGAGGACAGTGGGGGACAGGTGGGCTGGTGGAAGTAAAGTAAAGAGGAGTGAGTTCAGATACAGACCAGGCAGCCTGGGAGGACGCCTGTAACACCAAGCATTTAAAGCAACACACAGCATTTAGATGTAAAATTAAATAACATCATCATCCACCTTTTTTATTCCTCCAACCAGCAACAGTCAGCGTCCGTCCGTCCATCTCATTCTCGTGGACCTGATATCTCAGTAAGACCTCCGGGGAACTCAAAGATGACTGGATTAGATTTTTGATCTCACAAAACATACACAAAATGTCAACAGATGGTTCATATTTTCTAACAGGGACGTAACCTGCGACAGTCTGTTGTTATGGTTTAATCACACAATGAATAAATGTGATTAACTGCAGTAACAGAGTGGAGCTGCAGCTAATGATTATTTTAATTTTGGTTAAAACTACATTCAGTATTGGTGTGAAAAAACCTGAAACCTGAAGGTCTTCAGTTTACTCACCAGGAGATGAAGTAAACAGGAAGTTTGACATTAATGCTATAAACAGAGTTGTTAATCAACTTATCAGTTAGCTGACTAATCATTTAATACTTTGGTGCTGTCATCCTGTCTAAACATTAGTAAACAACAACAACAGTAAACATTAATATAACAGTAAAGATGTTTCCATGGCAGCAGCCATCAGATGAGCTGACCAATCAGTAAACAGATCTGTCAAACATTGATCAGAGGGGGAGGAGCCAGCACCAGCAGCATGACAAACCGCTCACAGTCCATCTCTGGTTTCAGGATGGGGTAGAGCACCCCCTGCTGAGCCGCTGGGCTCAGTACCTCGCCGGCAGGTCGGATGATGACCTCTGTCCCTCACCAGAGCTCAAAGGTCTGCTGCGTGGTGGCGTTCCTCAGGAGTACCGGCAGAGGGTGTGGCGCTGGATGGTCCGAGCCAGAACCAGGACCATCAGAGACCACCACCCACAGCATTACCAACAGGTAGAAGTATACGGTCTCACCTGTCCACAGAATGTAGGTTGTAAGATCTCCATGTTCCTGTTCTGAAACAAACAGAACCTGAGTGGAACATGTTGTTAACAGCTGTTGTGTTTCCAGCTGTGTGAAAAGAGTCACACATCTCCTCATCCGGCCTCCAGGCAGATCCAACTGGACCTGCATCGCACCCTGACAACCAATCGGCACTTCTCTTCACCCTCCAGCCCCACCCTCCAGCAGCTGCGGCGCATCCTATTGGCCTTCTCTTGGCAGAACCCTGCCATTGGCTACTGCCAGGGACTCAACAGGTACACACATGCACTGTGTATGTACAGGTTCACGCAGGTGAAGACTCTCAGGGACCCAGTCTTGAGTCTAAACTGGACTCACTGGTCTGGAGGACACCTGGAGGAGATGGACACCAATGCAGAATCTCTGTCATGTTATCATGTGACATATCATGTGATGTGTCTCTCAGGTTGGCGGCCATCGCTCTGCTGGTCCTCCAGAGTGAAGAAGATGCCTTCTGGTGTCTGGTGGCCGTGGTAGAAGCCATCATGCCTCAGGACTATTACACCAAAAACCTGGTGGCCTCTCAGGTCAGCAAGCACACTCACCTGTTCACCTGTTTATCTGTCCTCTGGTCACCTGTCCTCACACCCGTGGTTTAAGTCAGGTGAACAGATCATACATTATACTCAGGTATAATCGTGGTGCTGATTAAAACATCTGATTTCAAGCAAAGAATTTACAGAGAAAAAAAATCTGTCCATCTGGTTTTAGTACCAGTAAAACAGTGATTAGTTAGTTAATTATTTAGTCAGTTAGTTACTTACTTACTTAGATGCTTAGTTTCTAAATTAGTTACTTATAGGTTAGTTAGTTGGGATAGATTAGATAAAAGCTTTTCAAAAATAATAAAAAATTAAAGTCTAAAGGTTTCAAATTAGTTAGTTAGTTAGTTAGTTAGTTAGTTACTTACTTACTTACTTACTTACTTACTTACTTACTTACTTTTTTATAAAGTTAGTTAGTTAGTTATAACTTAGTTAGTTCGTCAGCCATAGGTTGGTTGGTTAGTTAGTTCTGTCCTTTATTGATCAGTGTTACTGATTGATCAGGTTTATTGACTGATATGACTGTGTGTGCAGGCGGACCAGCGGGTGCTGAAGGACTTCCTGGCGGAGAAGCTTCCCCGGCTGGCAGCTCACTTTGAGGATCACAGCATCGACGTGTCTCTGATCACCTTCAACTGGTTCCTGGTGGTTTTTGTGGAGAGTCTGCCCAGCGACATCCTGTTGCCACTATGGGACGCCTTCCTGTATGAGGGCACCAAGGTACCGACACCGAGACACATGACAACAGCAACAAAGACCAAAAACTGCCGAGAACAATGATCAGACATTTACACACATATACACCTACAGACGTTTGTTCACCTATGTACAAGATGTACTTCTCATGTTTCAGGTGTCTGAGTTTTATATAGATCTGAGCAGTTTAATCTGAAAACCTCTCAGTTATATAAAGTGGTTTGTCTGTCTGTAACTGAGTCTGAAGACTGATAATAAACTGACTGCACCTGTTCATTTATATCACCTTTATCACGGTGTTGAAGGGCTGCACAGAATGAGGCGGCTGCTGCACCTGAATCATGAAACATGATGTTTGTCAGAACTTAGACAGGTGTGTGTTTCTCAGACGTTACCTGTGTGCTTCCTGCTGCAGGTGATCTTCAGGTACGCTCTGGCTCTGTTCAAATACCAAGAGGACAACATCCTGAAGATCCACGACAGCGTGGAGATCTACCAGTACTTGCGTTTCTTCACCAAGACCATCTCTGACAGCAGGTAGGGACTCACCTGGTCTCACCTGAACCCTCATCATCATCATTTGTGTCCATCAAGTGTTTCACCCCGTACCTGTGTGATTTCTATGTTTAATGTGTGTCCATGCAGGAGGCTGACCAGCATCGCCTTCAATGACATGAACCCGTTCCCCGGCCGCCTGCTGAGGAACCGGCGAGCGCTTCACTTGGACCGCCTGCAGAAGGAGCTGAGAGAGCTGGAGGAGCAGCAGAGGGAGTTTGTGACAGAGAGCGCGGAGCGTAAAGACAAAGAGCTGGACACCATGGTGAGCGAGGATGACGAGGAGCTCTAAGCTCACATCGATGTTGATCAGCTGACAGTCGTCACTCAGCTGATTTTATCCTAATGCCTGAGTGTTGGCGCCTGCAGGAGCTGCTGCCTGTTGTTGGGTGGGGATAGGGGATCACATTCCATCATAAATGGATTAAAATAGTCACGTGAGGCTCAGCTGAGTGAAAAGGTGTAAAAGTAACAATTACAAAACACACAGCTGTAACTAACTTTAAACCATGTTCCACTTAACAGCCTGCAGCTGAGGGGTGGGGGCGGGGGTTACGTCTTCTGGTATGAGGTCGTGGACGTTGGTTCAGTTTCAGGTTCACCATCATTTCATGTCTACAAAAACCTGTTGAAGCTTCGCCTGTCTCCATCAGGTCAGAATTAACTTTAACCTCTGACCTCAGGTGGAAAGTAACTGAGGACATTTACTCAGTTTCTGAGATACTTGTACTTCACTTGAGTATTTCTCTTCTCTCCTACTTTATACTTGCACTACATGTATGTAATAACTACAGATTCAGATTATTGATACAAAATATCAACAAATAACTGATGTATTGGTCATCAGAGGAAACTCACCATCAGGATATAAAGGCAATTAAATCAGCTCCATCTTCAGCTGCATCATTAAAGTAATCAACACAGTAATGCATCAATCATTTAACACGTTATTCTGAAGTGGTACATTCTGTACTTTTACTGTTGGTACTTTATTTGGAAACAAATACTTTTATCAAGTAAAACAGAGTGGTGTCACTACGTTTACTGCAGTAAATGATCTGAGTAGTTCCTCCAGTGCTACAGTGGAACACTACATCTAAACTTTAACCTGAGTGTGAACCTGCAGGTCTTAACCACAACAACACACGGTCTGTTTGTGTTACATTTTGTACCCGAAGACATTGAACTGTGTCAGAGGGAAACACCTGAAATGACAAACTGACAGATTTACACTGTTACACTCCTGCTGACACCTGTACACACCTGAATACACCTGTACACACCTGTACACACCTGTGAATGTTGTACAGTTTGAATGTTGTAAGCGTTCTTCTGCATTATTCAGCGTTCTTCAGTGTTCTTTGGCATTCTTCTGTGTTCTTCAACATTTTTCGACATTCTTCGGCGTTCTTCAACGTTCTTCCGCGTTCTTCAATGTTTTCGGTGTTTTAGGGTTAAAATTGTATTGTTATTTATTTGACCTGCAGGATTGAAATAACTTTGTTAGCATGTTGTGTTGAACAAGAAGCAGTTCTCTTAGTGAACAGAGGTCAGACAGAGGTCAGAGGTCAGACAGAGTGAACTTTCTCACATTATCAGCAAATTGTTGTATTTGTTGTTTATTCAACACAAACAGCTGATGGTACCATGTTCTTTTATTAATGCTTTATAAATATCAATAAGAACCAGCTGTGGGTTGCCAGGTTGTGTAAAATCCTCCTCCTGCAGACACTTTGTCTTTTTATCTCTTTTATTCATTGGAGACATCTCAAGGCATCAATTAAAGGTAATTAATTTCTTAATTAGTAATAAACAGAATAAACCTAATAAACCTAATAATAAACCAAATGAATGTTAATTTATAATAATCCACCGGGTCTGCAGATGTTAATAATCAGTTACTGCAGCTGTTTTCCTAAGAATCAGTGTTCAAACTGTTGGAGACGTCTCCTTAAAGACATAAAAAGACAAAGTGTCCACCTTCTGGCAGCCCAGGACCTGTTCGTATTGATCATTTATAGGTATAAATAAATGATTCATTATCAAAATAATATATCCATTAATTACAGCCTATAAAGCCATGTCAAAATATGAAGTTATGATAAAAATACTTATTGTAACACAACTTCAGGAAAAGAAATGAAGAATTCATCCTGGTCTTTGTCTTTGTCAATCACCTCCAGGTCATTAAGACAGATGTGGTCGTGTCGTTGTCTCAATTCAACAGAAACAATTTATTTGATATTGTTTACGTTTTATACACAAACTCGTTCTGTTCTGTCAGGAACCACTGTTAGCCCTGTTAGCTCCATGCACTTTCTCAGAACATCCCATCTGACTGTCTAATGAGGATAAAAAAGTTTGATTTAACCTTCAGCTAGCTAACACTGTCATTTCATTAACAGAAGGTGCTGGTGCCCGCTAATTAAAAATTACTTGTTGAGAAAACAAAATTCTAATGCTGACATGAGTTAAGCTGCTAACATTGGCTAACTGAAAGGTTAGCTTCTTAAGATGCCAAATGAAAACTGGTTGAAACTGATAAGAGTAATGATCATGAATAACTAACTGCACTGTTTAGTTCACCATAGTGAGTCAGTTCACTGGTGTTATGGTTTGTTGTCATGATAACCAGTGTATTTTCCACATCGTGACCAGTGAGCTGCTGGTTAATATTTTTGTATTGTTGTTCTGTTATTCTTTTGTTTTTTTTATATAAATATTCTGTAATTTTAACTTTTTGTGTTGGATTAGATTTTTCTTCATATTCTATTAACATTCATTAACATGCACTTTTTAATTTAGTATGCTCGCAAGCCTAAATGTATAGCTTAAATGTTATATACAACGACAGGAAATAATTATGAATAATAAAAAATAATGACAGGAAGCAAATAATATTGTCTCCAACATGATGTCTGAGGAAAACTAAATGTAGCAAGACTCAGACAACAGCTCACCCAGTTAGCAGCAGCTTGCATTGAATTTTCAGTCAAAATCATTGGATTTTCATTTACATAGATTTATTGTCACAACCAGTTATCTGAATTTGTTTGCTGCTGACAACATATGTAAAAATTAAATTTAGGTAATTTCTTAAACGAGGGATTCGGGGATCAGGGATTTTTTGAAATTAAAAAAAAGTCCCGGTGTCAGATTTTCAGTTTTTCTCTGTTTAACTTTGGACTCTGAGAAACTGAGATGAACATTTTCCATTTTCAGACATTTCAGAGGCAGTTTAACTAAATATAAAAATAATTGACAGATTAATCAACAATGTAAATCATTAATTGCTACCATTTTGTTACAATTAAATTTCTTGTTGAAATAGAATAATTTGGTAGAAAAATGTTTTTATAGATTGTCACTATAATGTCAAATTCTGTTTGTGTTGAAGGTGTTCGTAAAGCAGAAGATAACAAGCAGAGATTAAAATTTTCCATTTTATTATTTTTCTTAAAAAACAAATATACATAAGAACTGAAAAATATAAAAAAATCAACCCAGAACAAAAGAAAAAGTTCTTCAATGTTACAAATGACTTCTTACTGCAGAGAAAAGCTAAACACTAGTGTTACACCTGACAGTTAAACTCGTGTCGGCCTAAAGTCAACTTGTTCTTTTTGCTGTGTAGCCACAGAGTCACATCTGAGAGACACTGAGGCGTCCATCAGGTGACTCAGAGGTTTCAGTCCCGTGAATCTAACAGCTGATTATTCACATCGTACGAAGGTGACGTGCTGTGATACAGAGCAGAAAAATATGGACATGCAACTGGTTCTGGATCAGCTTCTCTACAACATCGGCCCTTCATCTGCTGCGATCAGGGCTGAAAGAAGCTGGACAACAGTCGTCAGGATGAAGGTGTAACCATGACGACCAAAAACTAAGATTAATTAACATGATGAGTGAATGCAGAATTAAGGACACTCCAATCGATTGATATTTGTTCAGATTTGTTAAAATGTCTAAAAATTCACAGATCAGGAAATAAGACAACATTTCTCCAGAAGATTCAGTTTGAATGAACAAGAACACAAACCACAGGCTAATGCTAACTTAATGTTACTGTGTAAAACTGATGTAGATGCCTTCGCTGCCTCACTGAGTGACGAGCTAACAGTTGTGTTAACGTTAATATAAAAACATATAAAAACGTTTGTTGCAGCCGAAACAAAACATCAACATTTCTATTGGATCTCCAGGATCAGGTGATCCCTGGTCAGTCGTTCCTGTAAAGTTTAACTTTGGTGAATCTGGCTCACAACTACATTCTGACATGAGACACACATCATCACACATCGTGGTCATTGATTGGAGCATCCCTAACCCACGACTCACCTGTCCACCCTACACCTTCAGCAGGCAGAGCCTCTCCTCTGCGTGCTGATTGGTTTGATTTGGTGAACGAAGCAGATTATTGGTCAGCAGACGACAGAGGAGCTGAGAAGTTTCATTCCAACAGTCTCAGTGTATATTAATAAGTTTGTCTAAAGTCAAATTACCTGCTACAGTTTTATTGGTTCATATTTCTCACACAATATAAACAATATTTTCTCATTATCTGTGTGTGTTGTAAAAGTTTCTCAACCGTGAGTAAATACATTTAATTAAGTCTCAAAGAACCTGAACGTCAACTACAACAGAGAAACGTTTGAGCTCCTTTGTTGATAAAATAAAAACATAGCTGTTGTATTTTCTGTTATATTTTCAGATACAACAGAATTTTTTTTTTTTTTTTTTTGAAGCAGCTTCTTTCTTTTTGTTCTGCTGTATAAAACAAAAACTGGGTGAAAACTTCCTGGTTTAATCACAATGTGATTATTGAAGGCTCATTTAAATGTTGGAGAGCAGATTAAAGTTGGAGGTCGAGGTTTTTACAGTGAAACTAACTTTTCTGTAAAATCTGTTATTAACACTTTCATTTGGAGCTACTTAATAAATTTCAATTCATGTCGAAATTTTCTCAGAAGTTTCCTGTAAAGTAAATGTAGTTCTAATGAAACAAGAACAGTCGGTAATATCTAGTTATTTCTAAATGCTAAGCTAACACGAAGTTTCTTCAGAAGATGCTGAGCTGAGTCTGTAACATCATCAGCAGAAATGAAGAGTGAAGTTTTCAGTAATGAATGAGGAATAAATATTCACTGCGCTAAATTTCTTTTAAGGAAATTCACCTGAAAGTTGATGATAAACTCAACTGAACCAAAATCAGTCTCTGACCTTTGTCTGTTTTGATATTAGACTTAAACAAAAACCTACGAGGAAAATAAACAAAGCTGTAAAATGTTCAATGGGCATCAGAGAAAAGACACTGCTGTGTTTAACGATCAAAACCTGACATTCGTCCTCGTCTGAGATCCAGATTCTTTAAGTCTACAATAAGAAAAACTAAACTCAAATCACCTGAACCAGGTGAGCAGGAGTCGGTCACAGCAGCTGCTGATGATCCTGACCTCAGTGTTGACTAAGTGCAGTTTAATTATCACTAATACTGGTTCTAAACTAGTTCTATGTAGCGTAGCTGAGCTAGCTCACAGAGCTAACATTAGCACACTAATATCTGACTAAATGAGGCAACATGGTTCTTAGTCAAAATGCTAACAATGTAAATTATGATTTAGATACATTTCATAAAAACAATGTGTACATCTAATTAGAAAACAAGCTGAAGTTAGCTAGACTAAATGACTGAATAGCACTGGTTAAGTTATCTTATGTTAGTTTAATCAGATATTTCCCTTCATTCTAAACTGTATGTATATCTAATGCTACAACACATTTCTCCATGTACATGTGAACAATATGAAGTGCTGCTGTTAGCTTTAATATTCTTCACCTCTGTAAAGGTTTTTGTTACGTTATAGCTTGGGATGCTACAGCTAACGGCTGCTGATTGGACGGCTCCAAACGTGCTTTTTACTCCCTAAAACATTTAAAAGATTTCATTAGTGCATTTTAGTCAATCACAAGTTTAACACTAACTAGTTGTTACTCAGACAGGAAATTAAGTTAATCAGGTTAATGAACAGCTACTGCAGCAGTCCAACGAACATGTGATTTCATACTTCATTATTTGATTAACTGACATTTTATTGTGATATTCAGCTTAATTCGTTTAAGTAATTACAGTAACTCTTAATTTTTTCTTGATTTATTTCCTAATAATCTTCAACAAGCGTCCTGGAGAAAGAATCCTGTCAT
This sequence comes from Trachinotus anak, assembly GCF_046630095.1. NCBI lineage: Eukaryota > Metazoa > Chordata > Actinopteri > Carangiformes > Carangidae > Trachinotus > Trachinotus anak. Next base: position 13,819,916 of record NW_027273872.1, on the reverse strand, counting down.
TTAGTAATTAATAGTGAATATCATGAAAGTGAAGAATTAGTCCACTTCCAGTTAATTCCAGTTGATTGTTGTATAAACCAGAAAACTGTTTGTTGTGAACTGAAGCTGTTTGAAGACGACTGAGAAACTGAGATGAACGGTTTTCAGTTTTAACTGAACAATAATGAAAAATAATTTTTGTTGATTTTGTGTCTGTGATGTTGGAATGAGGCTTCAGCTCCTGCAGTCAGCAGGTTAAATCTGCCTGGCGACAGGGTCACATCATCCAAAATAAATGTTTATAAATGAGTGTGAGAAGCAGATTTAATGATTTCTATTGATTGAAGATTTTTCTTTTTGGGACGTGAATAAGTGTCTGTGTGTGTGTGTGTGTGTGTTAATATCTGAGCTACAAACACTTCATCTAAAATACTTTACAGCTACTTTAAACTGACGTCGTGTTAAATGAACTCCATCTTTAGTGCAATTAGTTAACATGCTCGTCCTGTGACCACTGACTCACTGGATCAGCAGGTTTATAACAGACATGCTCTGTTTATGTGAAAACACACAGGCCAACTACATGAACAGATGTTCTCCACAGCTGTGTGATTCGTGTGAATCTGATCTTTTTAAACAGCTACTTGGTCACATCTGTTCACTTTGTCTTCGTTTCTCTCCTGAAGTGAAAGAGGAGTTTTTCTGACAGAGGTGGATGATGGGAACAGTCGCAGCCTGAAAACGTCACACAAACATCACCGCTGCCGGCTGAGCCAATCAGCCGCAGCTGTCACATCTGAACAAAGAAAAATAAACTTTAAAACAGACTCACAACAACAAACCTCTGTTGAGATCCAAACATCAGCAGGATGATGTTTATCTCTTTACACCACCAGACTGACGCTGAATCCAAACGTCCTCCAGACTCAAACCAACTGGAGATAAACAGCTTGTGGAGCTGATTCTACCATTAAACCACTGAAGAAGAAGAGGAGTTCGTTAAAAGGTCCAGTCAAAGCTCAGGTGATGGAGACATGGAGAACATCACGGAGATGTTTCTGTTTGTTAATGTGAGGAAGGTTCGGCCTCCTCCTCCTCCTCACATTAATATATGGTACATTATCATCACTGTGAACCGTGGTCCAGCTGCAGCCAAAACCAAACTGATTTTATGACCTGATGATAATCTGAAACTCATCTGTTGAATCAGTTTTAGTTCAGATGAACCTCAATTATTTTTGTTTACTGATGAAGCTGGTCACATGACCACTGAGCGGGGACTCTTAGTTCTGGACATGGACGGTGACCTCGGCTCTGTTTGGAGGTTTGGCTCTTCAGACAAAAAATTCACAGGACGAATCATTTATATTCAGGTAACTGAACCTCAGGTTGTGAAACAGGTATAAATATGTTTTTTGTTCCAGGATCAACAGATTTCAATCGAAACTGAGCTGAGACTGAGAGGAGCAAACTGAGGACAGAGGTCCTGGGAGGTGATATTTCTTCTCTGTTTGACCCCGCCTCCTGACTGGAGTTGGATCAGCCAATCAGCTTGTTCGATGTTAAGACATGTGTTGACTGGGCATGTACATTGATGTTTGGTTGGTCAGATAATCCCACTGATTAAATGAACTCTGGTACCAGTCTGTGTCTGTATGGATTAAGTCTGGATAGAGTCTGGGTTATGTCTGGACAAAGTCTGGACAAAGTCTGGGTTGAGTTTGGATTAAATCTTGATTAAATCTAGGTAGAATCTGGATTAAGTCTGGATTAAACCTGGGTGAAGTCTGGATTAAATCTGAGTTAAATGTGGATTAAATCTGGGTGAAGTCTTGATTAAATCTGGGCTAAATCTGGATTAAGTCTGAGTTAAGTCTGGAGGGGGGACGTTTGGATTCAGCCTGACACACAGCTCAACCTGCAGGGAAACAAGGCAACGTGTTGGGCAACAGATGACCAGCTGACTCAGCAGCACCGCCTTCAACACGTCTGGTGACTGAATAATACTCAGTAACCTGTTGGTGAAGGTGTTTCCCTAACATGCCAGGACAACTTAAAGGTCCACTTACTGGCTTTTCTCTGAGCTTTCAGTTGCATCTCTCAGTCCTATGAGGAACTGAGACAACCTCTCTGAAGTTGTCTGTTGGACATTAAACCAGAACCAGAACCTAAACCTGGACCATAGTGAACAAACAGAAGCAGGAAGACTTGTTGTGGATGATGTGGTCACATGATGCAGTTTGTTTTATTGCTGAGCCGTCACCTCCACAGGAAGCTCCGCCCACACACAGCCCACCTTCTTCTTCTCTGGACTTTCAGTGGAAACAGCTCTGACTCTGTTCTGGAGATGTTGGGCCGAGAAGTGATGGAGCTGTAGGACAGGAAGTTCAAATCCAGGACAGGAAGTTAAGATCCAGGTGCCAGCTTGTGGAGACGAAAACAATCTGTCAATCCTCCAAATCACAGGTCAGCTGACTGGACGCTGACGCCAACAAAACATTACGAACCCCCAATCATGTCCTCCATCATCACTGTGACTCTGCTGCCCCGTGTGGATGAGAGGTGAATGACCTCTGATGGAGGCCGAGGTGGAGCCAGAGGCGTCGCACTGTGAGCAAGACGAGCAACATACATTGATTGTCTGCGACCAATCGGATTTCAGATTTTTCAGATCTTGTTTCTATGGCGACTGATCTGATGTTACATTTGTGATCTGATGACCTGGAATAAACTGTATTTTACATAATCTGACTCGAGGACTGTGTCTCAGTGCAGTCTCAGGTAGCTTGAATATTTTTACTCCCTGTTTCTTCACACTACTACTTTCTTCACATCAAACACCTGATAATGTGTTGTTACAGGTTAAACTGAAGCTGTGTCACCTTCACCTGCTGCAACACTAAAGTGATGAACACATGAATCCATCAGTTTAATAATCCAGTCATCAGATGTAGCTGCGTTCTGCTCCGATGCTTTCACTAAAGTACTGTCTGCAGTACTTTAACTTTTTAACTTGAGTTCTTCTACTGTGTGGTATTATCACTTTTACTTGAATTCAGATCTGGGTGTGTTTGTCTGTGGACAAGTAACAGACCACTGACTGTGAACTGGGTCCTGAGGAACAGCAGGTGGATTTTTAGCTGTAAATCAATCAGAAGTATTGATCGACATGCTCGCAGTGCGATCAAACCTGGTCAGGTGACCAACAACACCATGTCTGATCTCATCTACCAATCAGATGTGGAGCTTTATGGCTGCTGTTCCACCTGTGCACAGACTCCGCCCCTCTGCTGACAGATCCAACATGGAGTCCAGGTGTGTCAGTGTGCCGCAGGTCGTCTCCAGAACAAAAGAAAAAGTGTCTTCACTGTTCAAACTGAAGAGTGATGAGTCAGAGTTTTATAAAAAACGACATCACTACGAAAAGATGCATCAGCCGTTAAAATCTGCAGCGCTTCGATATAAAGTGCTTCATTACATTGTTACGTTTTTACAGTTTCTTATTAAAATATTGTTTTCCCTGGAGTGAAACCATAGTAAACATGTTACACGTTGGTAAAAATAAACTTCTGGAATGTCTCTTTTTAAGAAGAAGTCCCATTGGCTGATTTTGGTCAAGCTGAACTCGTCCCTGGAGCCTGAAACACAAAACCAATCCACGTGGTTACAAGGTTCACACGGGTGACAGGAGGATGACAGGTGATTGCTATGGTAATGGAGGTGAGAACAGAGCATCATAGGTAGTCAGGTGTTTAAACCAGCCAGAGGGACTGAAGCAGGAGACACAGGCTGTTTCATATCCATAATCATGTTCATGAGTCAACGGGCCCCTAACCCCAAATACATAGGACCCCATAACTACAGGGTCTCAGACCTGATTCTGTCCTGACCAGGGCTGTTTCAGGATTTAGATTTTAGTCACAGTTTTTCCCTCCTCAGAAGATTTGGACCAGACACCAGAAACAGAGTCTCAACTGTTTTCTTCACTTTTATTCATCAGTCAACTTCAACTTAATCTCAGTGGATCCCGACCTGAGGATCTCAGACCTTGGAGTTGCTGTGAGACAATTAAAGAAGAAACTGAAAAAACAAACTAAATACAAAAATCATGATTTTCAGATGTCTGATTTGTCTCTGGATAAATTTAAGTTTGTTTTACAGGTTCAGGGACCAGGGACCAACATGGAGGTCTACAGAGGTCTCCATGGGATGTGGGACATGATGAGTCCTTTATTTACTGAGAAGAGGCTGCGTCAGTGTGAACACACCGGACATAATTCAGGTCATGACCTCAGGTCTGGAGATGATTTAAACATCATCATCATTTGTTTCTGATGAAGCACAGAGGAGGTAGGTTAGTTAGCAACCACTTAATATCACCATGGAAACCAACAGGAAGTAAGGCAGCTTATGTTTGTTGGTCTTTTATCTACAGTGAAGAAGACAGAACATTCCGCACAGTCCTGATTATCAATGCTGATCAATATTGATCAGCTCAGTTTACTGATAGATCAATAGGACAACAGGTTGGCCTACAGAGCGCCCTCTGCTGGACCACCAGGTGAATTCAGTCAGTCTGTGGTTTGTGTTTAGACATGGATCTGGACCTGAAACCTGACCCAGCTAAGTCCATCGTCTCCTTAAAGCACCATGGTGAGAAAACAAGGCCCAACACCAAAACACAAACACACAAAAAGACACACACATAGCAGACACACATTCAGCTGCAAAGTAAAAACTGGAAAAGTATAAAGATACAAAAGTATAAAATAAATTACAAACAGAAAGTCAATGAGTGCTGATGATGATAATAATAATGATGATGATGATGGTAGTGATGGTGATGATGATGATGATGATGATGATGGGTTAGCATACAGAAGTGTTCATCCAATCAGCATGCTTAGGACAGTGTCTGTTAGCATGCATCAGTTAGCACGTGGTAGTTAGCACACATCTGTTAGCACGCGGCGGTGACGGCGGCTGATTTGGTGGTGTTGGCAGAGGGGGTGGTGCTTGGCGTGTGCAGCAGGCTGACAAACAGGAAGAGGGTGGAGGTGGGCAGGTAGAAGCAGAGGAAGAGGACGACGTCCTCGCTGAGACAGAGGATGAAGCCACTCTGCTCCGTCAGCACCCAGTCCACCAGCACCCCCACCAGCAGGTAGTATACCTGGAATTCCTGAAGCTCCTCCCACTCCCCTCCGGCCCCTTCCAGCCCCACCCCCACCTCCTCTGATGAGCTCTTCCGCCTGGCCACGCCCCCTCCACCACCGTCACTCACCATGGGCTTCATCTCCGCCCCCTCCGACACCGCCTCTTTCACCCGGCTCCGCCCACGCTCCACTGCCCGCTCCATCCGCCGGCTGCTCTCTACGAACTCCTGCAGGGGAGGGGTGGGGAGAGAGAGACAGATGAGTCAGGACTCTGAGACACAACAGGCGCAATGGAATCTAAATTCACTGTGATGTGAACATGGTTCTCTTCAGCAGCCAATCACAGCAAGCATTTCATCTGGGGCTCTGCAGAGACTGACTGGTCCTCAGCTGGTTACTCTGGACCGAGTGACGTCAGATTTATTAAAGGCTGATCAAGAATCAGTCAGTGAGCCCTGATCACAGCAGCAGCTTTAACTGTGACGTCGGAATCACCTGACTGTGGGTCTGGCTGTCAATCAAACTGTGTATTGATTTATTTATCTGCACTAGTGATGTCATTCTCCATTATCTCTCATTATAATATTACAGCTTTTTTTATGTACTGATGTTTTCATGTTATTGTCATTTTTGTTTTTCTTAATGTTTGTGTTGCTGTGGTTGAGCATTCTTTTTTGTGTATTTTGTGTTTTTTTAATGTCTACTCTATGTGCGCTTTATATTACCCCCAAGGGACAAATAAAGTTTCTTGAATTTGATTGGTTTGAATTGGACTGGATTGGTTTGGACGTTCCTGCCCCGGTGGACTCAGTAAGGACCTGGTCCCTGCAGGTTTCTACAGGACTCTAAACCTGGGCTTCATACCAATCGTTCAGCTGGCTGCTGTCTCACCATCAGAGCTTTGTCCATGAAGAACTCCTTCCCCGGGGTGCCGTCGTTGTACTTGGTGTCGATGGCAAAGCAGAGGAAGAGGACGTCCACCACGATCTCAAAGATGGACAGGAAGCAGTGAGCCACCAGGAAGGAGAAGAGACACACGATGATGAGCGGCAGCAGCCACTCGGTGTAATCACGCTGGTAGTTCAGGAGAAGGACGCCGGCGAACGCAGTCGTCGTCACGATCAGGATCTGAGGACAGATGGAAACAGCTCAGAGGTCTGAGGAAGGGGACAAAGGTTTCTTTACTGCTGTTCAGATCAACATGGTTCATAATGGTGGTCGCAAGATGTAGATCTGTATGTACAGGGACAAACTGTCACCCCTCCTCCTTCAAAAACCAGCTGCATTTTCCAGACCTTCATTCAGTCCTGGTTTTATCATGTGCAGGCCTGAGTCCAGAGGAGTCCTCTGAGACAAGAGGGGATCAGGTCTTTGCAGTCAGGACTCTGGAGTCACAATCTTCTTATAAATCACTTCTTCTTTTCATCAGTGAGTCTGAATCAGTCTCATGATGTTTCAGATCTTTACCTGCTGTGTCACTGGTTGCTGTTGTTCTCTGATCCTGAATCAGTTTTATACCCTGTATGTTTCTGGGCCCATATTCACAAAGCATCTTGAGGCTAAAAGTAGCTCCTAAACTGCAGTTTTAGGAGAAACTCCTAAAAATAATGGGCATGTCAGTCCTAACTTTAAGACTCCTAATTTTTTTGACAAAGAGTAATTCACAAAGCCACTTAGCGGTAAAAGTCTGGGAGAAGTTAGCAGTAGTCGTGAGGACTCCTAACTCACTAAGAATCGTAAAAGGGCTGCAGTCACCTTGCAACACTGCAGTATTTGGCAACGGGGAAAATGCAACTTTGCAGTGCTGACAACTTGGAGCTCTCCCAGCTGTCTGTAATACCAATTCACAAAAACAATAAATGTGCTGTGCTCAATTCATACGATTCCCTTTAGATACTTGCCAACTACAGAGAAATAAAGCCACTTCATGGCAATTGCTGGTCTACCCAGTGTGATCGGTGCCATAAGGAACACATGTAAAAATCACTGCACCATCGCAAGATAAGGATTATTATTATCTGTAAACAGGAAAAAAGTCACACCATCAACACACAGATTGTATAAGATGCTACTACAATTCTGCAAAGTGGCGAGGATCTACACGCGATTAATGGAGAGTGGCCTGAGGCAGCTGTTTGAAAGGAATCATTTTCATCATGTCTGTCACTTTGTGAGGGACAGTGGATATCACACCCTATCTCAACCCACAGTCGGGACCACAGCTACATTATAACAGGTACAACAGGTGGATCATAGGCTCTCAGTAAGGTTTAAGTCAGTTTTCAACTTTTTTATTATTTTTAAATAAAACAATGTAAGTGCTTAATGTAAAATTAAATTCTCCTGGGTCAACACAAGCCTTATTATACAGATGTATTTTGGAGAATCCACTACTTTTTTTAAACAGGATGTAATCCGTAATTAATTCATTTGTTTTTGTTTATTTCCCTTTTCTTTATTATTACTGTGGGAGGTTCCGCATGCATTGTCACAGACTGGTCTTTCATCAACCAATCACTATGGTTCTTGCAAGCAAGCTCGTCCATGGGAATTGACGTCAACCATAGCAAGAGTCACACTCTTAGGAGTTTTTGCTTTTCCTAAGTAAAAATTGGTCTCAGCAGCTTAGCAAATAGGATTTAGGAGAAACCTTTTAGTTAGAAACTACTAGAAAGTATTAGTGGTAAGATAAAATGCTTTGTGAATACTTGACCAAATCTTCACCTGCTGTGTCACTGGTTTGTTTTTTTCTGATCTGAGTTTTTCTCACTTCTTGTGCCTGAACTACTCTGAAACCTTTAAACCTAAAATGTGACAGCCAGCAGCTGTGAGACAATGGGCTGGGATATCCCACAGTCAGATGTCCATCATGACGGACAGTATGTTGTCCTGGAAACAGATTTTCCTCATGACTTCAAATTAAAAGCCTCAGTCTGAGTCTCCTGTGGAACAGGAAGTTATCAGCACCTGACTGGACCCTCCTTGACTGAATCAACGGGGTGGATGATCACTGCTGTAGATCTGAATGACTCCACCATCTTCCCTCTAGCACCAACATCAGGTCTACTTTATTTACTGGGTCTCTGGGTCAGAACCAGGTCAGAACCTAAACAAGGGAACACCAGTTAAATCCACCTCACCTTCCCCAGGAAGAGCACAAAGTCTCCAATGGCGTTGATTGTGGCAACACGCAGAGCATTTTCCACCAGGATCACGAAGGCGTCACGTGCAGACGTGCAGAAACTGGTGCTGTTGATGGCTGTGGCTGCATATGCATTCTGGGAAAATAAAAGCCCAAGTGAGACACGTGAGACACGTGAGACAGGTGAGAGCATGATACTTAAAAAGAGGAGTGGGCTGTTCGTCACCTGATTGAGATAGTTGAGGCACTTCTCCAAACACCACAGACAGCAGATACAAGTTTTCAGCAGACAGCGAGCACATGCGTTCTCCTGAAACAGATCACATGATACATTAAACATGATGATGACGAAGATGATGCTCAGTCTCTCATTACAGGCAGTGTTTCGCTCTCTGGTCACCAGTTTATCTATAGAGGACAGCTACCTGTAGTAACAAACTGCAGTTACCATAGAAACCAAGGTTGTGGTACAGACCCTACAGGTGTAGTAGAGGATGTTTAAGGCTGTGGTTAGTCTTAGCACAGATACATGCACAGGTGTGACAGGTGATTCAGCCCCATGAAGAAGAACCTCACAGGGACAGTATCATTATACTCATCACTGCCCCTTATGCTTCAGCCACCTGGGTCTCCTGAACCTTCCTCCATCAGTTCACACCTGGTGCTGCAGGTGAATCAGACTCAGACAGGTGAGTTTAAAAGTTGCTGCTGCTTTGGGATCAGTCTGACACTTCATGATATCTCTGTCTTCACTGGCTTTGTATTTCATTTCTGACCTTCATCACCTCAGACCCTCTAACACTCTGATTGCATCTCACCTCAAGGTTTAAATAAAGTTTTCCTATCAGCTTGGTGTAAACAAACTTTATTTGTACCTTTCCTTTGAGCTGGTTGTGGATGTACATTAGGATGAGTCTGGGGATCTTGACCAGTGTGATGATGAAGGATCCTTTAGCGACGGTGCCCAGGTGATACCGAACCAGCCTCAAGACTGAGGACAGGATTGGGGTCACTGGGAGGCGGTTCTTGTCCCTGAAACACAAAGTCTTCATTAATCTGGTTTGTTCCTCAGAGAACCTGACCTGTTGGAGAGAAGGTCTGTTTCACACAGAGCTGCTAGACCACATTTCCCATTTTCATTGTGGTAAACATGGTGACTGTGATTCTTCTTGTTCACAGACAACAGATCATTTAACTCTGATAAACAGTTTGGAAATGTGTGTTACAGGTGTGTTACAGGTGTGTTACAGGTGTGTACAGGTGTATAACAGGTGTGTTATATGTTTGTAACAGGTGTGTAAGAGGTGTGTTACAGGTGCGTAACAGGTTTGTTACAGGTGTTTAACAGGTGTGTACCAGGTGTGTACAGATGAGGAGGTCTTACCTTGTGAAGTAGTATGTGACCACGGCTCCGGCCACAGTCATCTGCTGACAGGCCAGGATGAACTCACTGATCCAGACCAGACCCACAGCGTGGTACCAGGTCAGGTACTGAAGAGGACCTGTAAGCCTGAACTCTGTCAATCCTGTCTCCTCATTCTGCTCCGGGTTTCCTGCAGGGCCACAGTAGACCAGGGTCCAGAGGGGACAGAGAGACCATCAGACACTAAGTGTTTACATAAGAGCAGTTCTCACCTGCAGAGCCAAACAGCTGCAGGTTTCAGACTCAGACTCTGAACCTCACACTTTAATGGTCCTGTTTATTTTTCTTTTGAACTGAACTTCAGGTCTAAAATGCTTTAAATGAAGAGGGCTAGTGAAACCAGTGAAACCAGTGAAACCAGTAAAAACGGTGAAACCAGTGAAACCAGTAAAACCAGTGAAACTGGTAAAACCAGTGAGACCAGTGAAACCATTACAATGATATTTTCAGCAAAACACGTTGTGATTTTTGTGATTTCTGAGTGTTCAGACTGACCAGTAGTTCCCAGGAAGAGCAAAACCAGGATCCAGTAGATCCAGAAGAGCAGGAGGGCGAGGAAGGTGACGAAGGGCTGGAGGGTGAGGAGGGGGAGGTGGATGAAGACTTTTCCCGCCACGTGGAACAGAGCGATGGTCAGAGCCACTCGCTTCCTCATAAACAGCATAAGCAGCAGAAGGATGATCTGAAACAGAGACAGGACCAGACTGTTCTGAAGGGTCAGGGACCAGGTTTTCAGGGATCATTAAAGGATCATTCATCATCGTGGATCAGAGGATCAGACTCAGAGAAGAGGGAGGAGCTGCTCCCAGACTGTATGTACACACATACACACACACACACACAGATTTACATACAGTGAAGACGGTGGCAGCAACGGCGTAGACGAGCAGCGCCTGTCCGCTGTCTCTGCTGACCTCCACCTCCTCCTTCATCTCTTTTGCCTCCTTAGAAGAGGTGTCGTTTCCATAGAGACGGTGGTCGATGTAGAGCCACCAGAGGACGCTGGTCCCCGCTGACACAACAAACACAGGTGAGGTCAGGGTCCTGAAAACCTGGACCGACTCAGTATTTGTCTGTTGCTTGATTCATTAGGAAAAACTGAACAGGACAGGAAGTGACCTCACCCAGGGATCCGAGGACGACCAGTGAGGTGAGGATCCAGACGAGGACGGCAGAGATGTACCGAATGATCACCATGAGGATCATGGAGAGGACTGACAGACAGAGGTCAGAGGTCAGAAAAACACACAGTTAAATTTGATTCACTGATGATGTCATGACCTTGTGTCTGTTTGAACCAGAGTCTGTCAGAGGTCGAGCTGATCCTCACCCAGAGCCAGCACACACAGCCCCATGATGATCTCTTTACTGGCGGCGACGCCAGCAATCAGCCGGTGCAGGACGCTGTTATCACCAACGAACGTCACCACGGCCTCCGCAAACTTCGCATAACAGGAAATATCCACCGGAGTGCAGCGGTTAAACACCGGCAACGGCTTACTGAAGAGAGAGGTCAGAGGAGAGGTCAGAGGTCAACGAGGAGAAGATAGAGAGATCAGAGGTCAGAGAGGAGAGAGGAGAAGACAGAGAGGACAGAGGTCAGAGAGAGGTCAGAGGTCAAAGAGGAGAAGACAGAGAGATCAGAGGTCAGAGAGGAGAGAGGAGAAGACAGAGAGGACAGAGGTCAGAGAGAGGTCAGAGGTCAAAGAGGAGAAGACAGAGAGTACAGAGAGTAAAGAGAGGTCAGAGAGCAGAGAGGAGAACAGAGAGGTCAGAGGTCAGAGAGGACAGAGGTCAAAGAGCTGAGAGAGGTCAGAGAGGTCATAGGTAAGAGGTCAGAGGTCAGACACAGAGGAAAGTGATCCAGGTGTGTGAGGTGAACAGCTGGACGTACCTGGGAGGAACAGGAAGTTTGGGACACTTGGAGAACCTCTCAGGGAGACCTGGATATTTATGACCTGCTAACTCGTAGGAGCACAGCTCAGAGCCTGAAACAAACAAAGGGAAACAGCTGATGACATAATTCCTCTTGAATACCTGCTGACAGGTGAGCTGAACCAATCACAGAGCTCCAACAGAGACATGTCACTGACCGACCAATCAGATTCACCTCTGACACTGCGTTACATCACATTGTTATTCTGCCTCATCATCACTTTATTAATGACTCACAAACACAGTCCTCAGACCTGAACACACACACAGCCCAGATCGGGTCCAGGTCCAGAGAGTGATGTGATGAGACCAGCATGTCTCCCCTCTGTCTCACTGGACATGAGAGCTGAGGACAAAAACCTCACTGTTGTACTTTGTTAACACAGATGCACAAACACCAGCTCAACTGTCGCTCACAGTTTTCAGCTGTTTGTGATTCACCTGTTTATCTGCAACTCTTACAGCTGATTACAACTGATCACAGCTGATCACAGCTCTCGCAGAGTCCAGGGTTAAAGGTCACAGCTGTGGTAGAAACATCCTCAGACTGAATAAATTGAACATGGCTTTACACATAAACTGGCTCCTGTGTCTGTGACAGTGGCTCCTTTCATAAACAACATGGCTGCCAGAGGGGCAGTGAGGTCACATGATCAAATGTCTCTGTCACGTTTCAACAGTGAACTGAGTCACAGCTGATGGAGGAGAGTGGCACCAACCACACCGCACATACACAGGACTTAATGCTGCCTTTGTCACTATCCTGTGTGTTAGTGTGTGCGTCTGTGAGTACACCGTACTTTACACTGATGGTGTGTCTGCAGACATTAAATCATCATCATGATGTGATGGCGAGCGTCGGGCCAACTGCTGACATCACTGCTTCCTTTATAACCACAAACACACACACACACACACACACATCCTGACGCTAATGTTAAAACAGGGCCCATATTTATCAAACTGCTGAAAACCTAAAATTCAGACTGGTCATAAATCAATAAACATATAATTAATATGAAGATAATAATAGAGAAAAAAAAAACATTAACTTTTTAGACAGTAAAGTTCAAAGGTCAGAGCTGGTTCAGGTAACAGTTATTTTAATAACATCATTAAGAACAGAGTGGGTCACTGATCAGGCCTCAGCATCTCTGACTGGTTAATCCTCCTCTGATCAATTATGTGATTAACTGAGAGTTGGCTGGTCTTCACTCTAAAATAAATACATACATCATAGTCATGTATGTTAAGGTGACTTTCAACGTGACACATAAACACACACACACACACACACACACACACACACAGTCAGTCTTCCTCTTCTTGACGCTGTCGTTCTGTTGTCCTCGGTCTGCTCTGGATGCTGATTGGCTTCAGGCAGTCACCTGACCAGAGCATGATCTGTGTGGATTGAGGATGCGTGCTGCTCCCTGCAGAGCCAGAGATTCTGACAGAAGAGGCTTAGTTCACCTGTCTGAGTGCCAGTCAGGTGAGGGACTGAGAGACCAGAGGTTTCTCTGTGCAACCACCAGCTGACGTCTATCAACAGCCTGCGTGAGGCGTTTGGGGAACATCTGTAAACTGTGCCTGCAGGAAATAACCTGGTGACAGTCTCCCCCTCTGCACTGCATGTCATCACATCAGTCTCACGCTGCACCTCCCACCACAGGTAAATTCTCATCACTGTAAAAGGACACCTCAGACCAGGATCAATCTGAACAAGCTCAATCTAGTTTCGTCATGTCAATGTGTTCAGGTCCGACTCAGTCAGTCCTCACACACTGTTCAGACCAGATCCTCATCTCACCAGGGTTAAAATGTCAGAGCGGACTCTCCTGATCCAGTCTGTCCTGACATCACCTGTCCAGGTGTGCTATGAGTCACATGACAGAGTGATGACCTCACCATTGAGCATGGCGAACCTCTTCAGGTCCTGGTAGGTCTTCAGCTCCTCAGTGGGACACAGAGACACACACAGAGCCATGGACTTAATTTTCCTCTGGACAATGTCGATGTTACAGGGATCCAGGAAGAAGACGAACCTGCAGCAGACAGAAAGCACAGGGAATCACTAAGGTTACGTTCACTAACAGTCAAAAGTCAGACACTGTGGAGCCAGTGAGGTGTTTGATGGGAGGAGGGTTTAAGGAGCTGCTCCTTCAGATTAAGAGCGAGCAGTCTGACAAATTATTACTAATTATTCTCTTTATTGATTATTTTTCAATGAATTGATTTAGACCCAAACTGCAGAGCAGATCACCAATATATCGATAATCAACTGATCACTGCACTTGACAGTTAGCTCGGGTGTTACATCACATCAGATGATGAATATAATTCAGGATTCAGTCACAGGTAAAGGTGGAGCGATGAATGCTGGACTGACAGGGACTGAGGGTTTCTCTGATGGAAACTGGATCCTGATCCAGCAGCTGGTCTTCATGTGAGCAGAATGTCAGAATGTGGATGTGGGAGGGAAACAAAGACTCTGCTGAAATCCTTCAGCTCCAGGAATCTGGATCACACTGGTGCTTCACAGTCTGTTGAGATCACCTGAGACCACCAGTCTCAGCCCACAGTCAACACCCAGGTCAACACACAGTCTGATCCTCCTACAGGAAGGTCAGAACTGCACCTGGAGACCTGCAGAGCTGGATTCAAACCCACAACCTTCATGCTGTGTGACCACTGAGCCGGTTTCATCTAAAAGTTGATGTGTGAATGTGACGTGTTCATCAGTGTTTATTTTCTGTCACAAGGTTCAGTCACTGAAATGTTCACAAACCACCAGAAAGAAACAGAAACAGAAACAGAAACAGAAACAGAAACATGAACATGAACAGAAACAGAAACAGAAACAGACGCAGACACATGAACATGAACATGAACATGAACATGAACATGAACATGAACATGAACATGAACATGAACATGAACATGAACAGAAACAGAAACAGAAACAGAAACAGACGCAGACACATGAACATGAACATGAACATGAACATGAACATGAACATGAACATGAACATGAACAGGGACAGGGACAGGGACAGGCTGACATCAGGGACAGAAACACGCCTCTCCACATAAAACTACACACAGAACATGTTTACATTGACATTGACTCAGACTCTTCTCCACAGAGACTCTTAGTGAGGTTCATCAATGAAGCTTCAGTGCAGTAGAAGACCTTGGTGTAAGGACTAAGCCGCACATCTATGTAATAAGTGAAGGAGATCAGGTACAGAAGTGAACTGAAAGTCATAGTCAGAGCTAGTGAAATATGTGAGAGGGACGCCCCTGCTCTGATAGACTTCAGGAGCTGGTTCCACCATCAGGGAACCACAGACCAGAACAGGCTGGACTGAGACTGTCTTATGTGCAGGGATGGTGATGACAGACAACATTCATTAGAGGAACACAGTGGAGGAGAAGGAGCATAAGACTGAATGATTGAGTTCAGACCCAGAAGTCACTCTGAAGGCAGCATTGGAGACTGAATCTGATTCAGGATCATGGCTAGTTAGTGGAGGTCAATGAGGAGCAGAGTAATGAAGACCAGATGGGCTGCTGCTTCTGGACCATCGGTAAGTTTCACTGTGAGTGAAGGGAGATCTGTCAGAAGAGGTGAGAGATAACCAGGACCTGGACCAGGAGCCGGATTGAGGACTGAACCTGGTTCAGTCGTGACAAACAAAAGCATCAAATCCTCATTCAGGAACTGGAACCAGACAATTATTAAATATTTGATATTTTTGATTAGACATTACTGAAACGATTAATCGGTTATCCAAATAGTGGCCAATTAATCTTCTGTCAATAAACTAATCGATTAATTGCCTGACTGCTCGCTATTCTCTACAGCAGGATGACCATGGACACTATCTGAGAGCTCAGGAGTCAGGCTGTTGTGACCAGCAGGTTTCAAACATGAAGTCTGAACTTTCTCTCCTGCTTCATGGTCTTCCTCGTTACCTGTTGGTTTCCTGTGAAACCACTGATCCAGCTGCTTCCTGCTGGTCAACATCTGTTCTGTTCAATTCTATTTTATTGTGTTCTGTGTCTCCTGTGAGAAAGAGAGAGAAAGAGTGTGTGTGTGTGTGTGCGTGTGTGTGTGCATACATGTCTTTCTATGGTTGTGTGGACAACCTGCTTTGAAACCATCACTGTGAGGACATTTTGTCCTCACAACTGCAGAAAGACCATTGCGTGTGTGTTGACTCACAGCTCTGTCAGCAGAATCAACACAAAAGAATCCTACAGGACCAGAACGCACCGTGTGTTCAAGGCCGAGCCAGTTTAACAGGAATGCTACAGTAATACTACTGCATTACACAAAATACCACCAAAATACACAACCAGTGACAGACCCTCCAGCAAAACAACAAATACAACAAAAATATTCAACAAATATCACATCATTACACAATGATATAAAAATACTACTGCTGAACACTGACACGCCATGTTACCACGACACCATGACACCATGTTACCATGTTACTATGACACCACAGGCAGACAGTGGACAAAATCAACGACTGGATACAAATCCAGACTTACTTCCTGTCCGTGTGGTCGAGGCCACTGAGCCTGACGCCTTCGATCTGTTCATTGCGTTGACCACAGGTGTTGCCGTAGCTGTCATATCCAAACACGAGCCGAGCGGCGCCGCCGGTGACGATGGTGAAGCCGCAGATGCTGCCCTAAGAGACAGAGAAACACCAAGTGTTATGTATAAACCCCCCACCAAGTGAGGGGGTTCTACATGGTGATAAGTTTTTTTTTTTCAAACAAGGACATAATTTAAATTTCTCTGCCTGTGCATTCAAATCATCTTCCTCATGATGCTGCTCACTGCAGCCATGAACGCACAGCCAACCGTGCTAGACTCTGATGTGTAGGATCAGATCTGGACCCACTTCAGGTGGGTCACATTGTAGTGAACAACTAATAAACACTTACTGTACACAAGGGTTAATAATACAGTATATAATGTAGTAATAGCTACTAAGCAATGATGTAATCATGTAATAATGACTACTACACAATATACTTCATGTGTACACAGAGTACTATGTGCAATTCTGAACTGAGTGAGACCAGACTGAAGCTGAGCCAGATCCAGGTCCAACACAGGTCAAACTGAGTAGACCTGCATTTGATTATTGATCATCGGGCAAGTAATCAATGAATTATTTAGTCCATAAAGTGTCATAAAACAGTTAACTCCAATTAAAAACTGGTGACTAAACTGAAATGAAAAGTGACTTTTGATAACTGTGATGACGACAGATGGAGCCACTGAATACTGAGAAAAATTAAAAACACAGAACATGAGACAGA
Organism: Trachinotus anak; assembly: GCF_046630095.1. NCBI lineage: Eukaryota > Metazoa > Chordata > Actinopteri > Carangiformes > Carangidae > Trachinotus > Trachinotus anak. Next base: position 13,802,935 of record NW_027273872.1, on the reverse strand, counting down.
GACCTAATGAAAATCTGGAACCAACATGAACTCAGTCTGTCAAACACACAGGGTGGGGGTGGGGGTTGGGGGGGGGGGTCCCTGCAGGGTTCCTATGGGACGTCCTAATAAAACACTGACACCACTGAAACAAACTGAAAATTATCTGTTAATCAAAACAATGACTCATTTAAGTCACGTCTCCATCAAAGACCACCTGACCCCTGTGGTCCAACACAAACACTTCAGCCTGATATAACAGGTTTCTAACAGAGGTCAAAGGAAACAACTTCACATCCTCTTCCTCACATCCTCTTCAACCACAGGACGTTTAAGTGGTAAACTACCATTCAGCTCAGGTCTATTTTTCAGTCCTGGTCCTCCTCTGCTGTCCTGCTTTAATCCCACACTCCCATACTCTGTACATCAACAAGTAGGTGAATGTGTCCATGTTCTCATGATGGAGCTACTTCAGCAACAGAGCTCATAGTCTCAGAGTCCTGCTGAAAAACACAAACTGATGTCTTGAGTCATTTTAACACATCCACACCTTCAGTAAAGTCTCCTGTAACTCTACAGTGTTTGTACTGCCTCTGTCTGACAGCTGCCTCCACTGATTCACATTAAAACATATGAGTTTATGAACCATGATGAAATCAATGGCTCCAAACCTGTCTGTTGTTTTCAGTTCACTTGTCCTCTGGCCCTCTCACCTGGTGTCTTCTCAATAACTGTTCAAATTTTCAAAAACATCCAGAAACTGAATCCACATCAGCGAATAATCTGACAACCCCTCAGATTTATCTGATGACCCTCTGGAAGGGCCTGACCCCTAAATTGGTGACCCCTAGGTTGGGAACCATTCCCACTTATACACATCAACATGAAGGTGAATGTGTCCTCGTTGTCACGATGGAGCTACTCACAATAGACTAAACGATCTAAATGTATATGACATAGTTAAAGCCTCAGGATCAATGATCTGATGATGTCACAGAATAATAATAATAATAATAATAATGGCATATAATACTACTACTATTAATAATACTACTAATAATAATACATAGTTTAGTCTTTACTAAACTATTTATTATACTTTAAGTAAAATTGAGTACTTCTGTAAGCATTTTACACTGTTATTTTACTCCGGATACTGTGGTATTATCACTGTACTATCACAGTATCACCACAGTGCTGTCAAAGTACCATGATCTGAACACACTGTGGTGATGATGGCGGCTGTATTGTGGTTACCATGCCGACGCAGAAGACGGTGAAGAGCAGGAACCAGGGCAGGTCCGTGCAGCTCCGGTCCTCCAGCGGTCTCCATTCTCTCTTTGTCCTCTGAAAGACACACAAACACGGTCACAGTGAGAGCAGCTCCCGGTGCTGCAGGCCGGGAGCTGGTCCCCACCTACACCCCGCCTGCCCCGGCCTGTTAGCTCGGCTCGGCTCGGTTTCATCCCTAATCAGATCACACATAGCTGCACTGAACCGGGACTCCGGGCCGGTTGTTTACCGGGAGCAGTAGACATGACGGTCCCGTTTACAGGCCCAGTGACCCTCCTGTCCCCGGGAGGAGCTAATTGGATTACGGCCCCTGGCTCTAATCCCAGCTCGGCCCTCCTCGGGACGGTTTCCCTTTCATGGGGAAAAAATGAACGCAAACCGGGCAGAGATGAAGGGCACCGGTGGGAGGACGGTACCGGGCCGGCCGGGCCGCGCTTACCTCCGCGCTCCCGCAGCATCCCATTGCAGTCAGGGTGGACGTGCCCGGAGCCTCACGGAGCCTCACGGAGCTTCACGGAGCTTCAGCTCAGCAGCGGCGGGGTCTGCAGCCCGACAGGCGGGGGGAGGACACGGACAGCCCCGCACGGTCTGCCTGCATGCACTCACTGCGCAGCGGCGCGATCCCGGAGGCCGAGCCCGGAGCGGAGACGGTCCCGACGATCAGACTGAGCGCTCCGGCCCGCTGAGCATGCTACTGTCGGTGCCTCCTCCGGTTACCGTACCGAGCGGGGATTAACGGGAGGATTTGTCCGCCACACTTCCTGGTGGGTCGTCAGGTGCTGCGGCCATTCATCTAATTGCGCATGCGCAATTAATTCCCGTGCCGGAGCGGAGAACAAACGGTTTCACCGGAGATGCAGATGCAGTACCGGAGGAGACCACCGAGCGGCCACCAGTGACAGGGTGGCGCTGTTTCCTCTGCAGGAAAACTTCATGTAGAAAAACATTTGAACCGAGTCTGCTCCTCTTTCTCTCTGGAGTTTTATTTTGTATATTTCCTGGTTTCCTGTCAGCTCTCCACTAAAACTCTCCAATAAATGATCTGACTTTTACTTTGACATCCACTTTATTACTTTATTTGATAGGAAACAGCTGACAGGACATGAGGGGGGGAGAGGAGGGGTGATTGAATAATCTTTATTTATACAGTAACGTATAGTAACAGTAACATATGAATTCAAATCACTGGGAATAACCTGAACTAGAGTAAAAGACCTGATCTGAAGTAAAAGCCTGTTCATTAGTCCCTGTTAATTTCAGCTGCAGAGTACCATTTGAAGTAGGGCCCCAACAACTAGTTTTGGCCCCGGGGCCCCTCAAGAGGTTAATGCTTGTTGTTGTTTGTCAATTCATTATTAATAAAGTCTGTTTTCAAAAGATTTTTTCCTGCTCTGTTCCTGTTGATCTTTGCCCTCTGTAGAAGTGTGTCAGTGTAGATTGTGGTTGTAGTGTGGTTGTAGTCTGTTTGTAGAACAGCCAGACTACAACCAGACTACACCCTACACCCAGGTGCAGTCTGGTTGTAGTGTGGTTGTATTCAGAGTGTGGTCTAGTTGTTGTCTGGATGTAGACTGGATGTAGTCTAGTTACAGTCTAGTTGTAGTCTATTTGTAGTCTGGTTGTAGTCTGGTTGTAGACTGGGTGTAGACTGGTTGTAGTCTGGATGTAGTCTGGGTGTAGACTGGTTGTAGTCTGGATGTAGTCTGGGTGTAGTCTGGGTGTAGACTGGTTGTAGTCTGGATGTAGTCTGGGTGTAGTCTGGGTGTAGACTGGGTGTAGACTGGTTGTAGTCTGGGTGTAGTCTGGGTGTAGACTGGGTGTAGACTGGTTGTAGTCTGGATGTAGTCTGGATGTAGTCTGGTTGTAGTCTGGTTGTAGTCTGGATGTAGTCTGGGTGTAGTCTGGGTGTAGACTGGTTGTAGTCTGGATGTAGTCTGGGTGTAGTCTGGGTGTAGACTGGGTGTAGACTGGTTGTAGTCTGGATGTAGTCTGGGTGTAGTCTGGGTGTAGACTGGTTGTAGTCTGGATGTAGTCTGGGTGTAGTCTGGTTGTAGACTGGTTGTAGTCTGGGTGTAGTCTGGGTGTAGTCTGGTTGTAGACTGGTTGTAGTCTGGGTGTAGTCTGGGTGTAGTCTGGTTGTAGACTGGGTGTAGTCTGGTTGTAGTCTGGATGTAGACTGGGTGTAGTCTGGGTGTAGTCTGGGTGTAGTCTGGTTGTAGACTGGTTGTAGTCTGGATGTAGACTGGGTGTAGTCTGGGTGTAGTCTGGATGTAGTCTGGGTGTAGTCTGGGTGTAGACTGGTTGTAGTCTGGGTGTAGTCTGGGTGTAGAGAGGTGGTGCAAACTGTCACACGGAACAGACTCTGACATCGTTGTTTCAGTTCAACATGAACACAGAATTTACTCTCAGTGTGATTTTACAGTCTCCACCAGTCACCACACACACACACAGACACACACACACACACACACACACACGCACACAGACACACACACACACTTTAAAGTATTGACACTTGTACTTTTACTGCTCTCCATGTATTTAACAGCTGAGTTACTGTGGACATTTTATGTTCTGATTTCAGAGTAAAACAGGTGGTGTAACTGAAAGTTATCATTTCAGATGAAACATTAGAAACACCACAGAAGAAGAAAAGCTCGGCATGAGAGAATGTGAGAGTGAAGTGATGTTAATCTGATTCTGAATCAGCTCCTTTTATTCTTGGTCCTCATCTATAAAGAGAATATTTCAGAGTAGAAGCACCTGTGTCCTTTTCATTATTTCTACTTCTGATCTTTTCTCAGCATGAAAACACTAAATCATCAAAATCATCGACACAATACAACACTGACCCACTGTGTGTGTGTGTGTGCGTGTGTGTGTGTGTGTGTGTGTGTGTGTGTGTCTGCCCAATGAACAGAGCTCTGCTGTGTGAGGAGTTTATAAAGTGTTCAGATCAGATCATTTTACTGTTGTAGCTGCTTTAACTACGTACACACTTAGATTAGTTTAATCCACTGTTTCCCAAGCTAGGGGTTGGGCCCCTCCAGAGGGTCACCAGACAAATTTGAGGGGTCATCACATGAACCACTGATGTGGATTGTAGCGGCAATTTTCAGTTTCTAGATGTTTCTCTGACTCTTAGTTATTGAGATGACACCAGGTGAGAGGCTCAGAGTAGAAGTGAACTGAAAACATCAGACAGGTTTGGAGCCACTGCTTTCATCGTGGTTAATAAACTCCTATATTTTAAAGTGAATCAGTAGAGGCAGCTGTCAGACAGAGGCAATGAAGTGTGAAGTAGCAGAGAAACGAAACAGTGGTGAATCGTTTGATCAGTGATTGAAATGAAATGTGAGAAGCTGGAGGGAAAATGAAAACAGCTGAAAGGCTGAAACATGATGAGCTCAGAGGTCAAACAGTTTTGGAAACCACTGTTTTGTGAAAATGTTTTCTGAGATGATCATATTGTTTCTGTTCGTATGTAAACTAACAGCTGTTAGAGTCCTGCTCTGCACGAACACATTAGTGTTTCTCATCTGTTGTTGTATCTGTTTTCACAGTCAAAGACTGAAACAGGAAGAAGACCATGTACATGTGTCCCATTACTTACTCCACTAAATGTCACAGCTGCTGTTCACACAGAAAACACACACTCAATCATCCCTTACCTTTTTCCTGAGGTGAACCTGCTGCTGAGAGCTGGAGGACAGACGCTTCGGGTCCATGTTCATGTAGAGGGTCCTGGAGGTCCTGGTGTTCCTGTCAAACTGAGCACAACACTGATGTGGGTCTGATCAGCCTGCAGAGCAGAGCACAGAGAGCTTTTGTCTTATTGTTTACTGTTGTACCAGGCTGAAGCCAGTGTGTGTGTGTGTGTGTGTGTGTGTGTGTGTGTGTGTATGTGTGTGTGTATGTGTGTGTGTGTGTGTGTGTGTGTGTGTGCGCATCATTTCTTATCAAACTGTAGATTTTCAGTCAAACTCAACAGGAAGTCACAGAAACTTCATTAAACTCATTTTAATATAGAATCTGTTTTCAGGTCAAAGGTCACAGGTAACATTTCTCCTGTTTATAATGGAAATTTTGTCAGTGGTGGGAGAAGAACTGTTGAGATCCTGTACTTCAGTAAAACTTGTGCTACCAAAGTATAAAAATACTAGACTACAAAATCCTGTTGTCTATGTCTTACTGAGAAGAACAAACCTGGACCTGAAGCTCATCAGAGATCAGTCTGTTGTGTTGTTGTTATTATTATTATTATTATTACTAGTAGTAGTAGTAGTAGTAGTAGTAGTAGTACTAGTAGAAGTAGTATTAATGTGTAAACAGATTTTTTACATTTCCAAGGTGAAGACAGTTTCACTTCCTGTTCTGTAACTACAATAGTTTATAAGATGATCATGTGTTTTATGTGTGACTTTAATTGTTGTTTCATTTATTTCACCATAAGAAATAAGAAATAAGAAATAAAATGCCAGTATATACATACAAACACAAGCTTCAGAAGCTTGTGAAGAGGCAAAAAAACAAACAAACAAAAAAAAACATTTCAGCCACAGTGTAGCTGAATCCTAACACCATAACAAGATTAATTACCGTAAATGGTCCAAAACATCTAGTCAATTAGTCCATACATTCATTCAATAGGCAAGAGACACAATCAGCAAGAAATGGTAAACACATGCAGTGATACCTCAGTTCCACTGGAGAGCACTCAGAGCTGTGATTCACAGACAGATGGTGAAGGCATCACACAGGTCAGTGGCTACGCAGAGACTCAACAATGATCTGTGTGTGAGTGTGGACGTGTCCACAGTCTCTGATGGTGTGTGAGGACGTCTGTGTCTTATTCTGCTCACGTCTTTGTCCATTGTCCTGATGTCACTCAGACCTGACTCTGGTCCAGGCTCGTTTATTCCTCCTGCAGTTACTCCTCTACTGCACTCAAGTACAGCTCGAGGTACTTGTACTTGACTTTGTACTACTCTACACTTGTAGAGTAGTAGAAAGTTACAGTCAGAAGGTGAGCCAGCCATATTTATCCCACACAGTTCACACTCAGACACACAAACACAAACTAAATTCAACTGAGAAAAATAAATAAATAAGGAGAAATTAAAAAAAACAAACAAACAGAGCAGAAATACAGTTTTAACAGTGTGAGGAAATATTCTACATCTCCCTGACCACTGACCATCAGTGACAATAACAGTCCAGGAGACATCGTCACACTGACTGTAGTTTGATTGTAGTCCACTAGAGGACAGCAGAGGACAGTAGAGAACCGTGGAGGGCAGTCGAGAACAGCAGAATACAGTAGAGAACAGTTGACGACAATCTCAGTCCGACTCCTCTCAGTCTGTATCAAATGGATCAGTTTCTGGTTTGAGTCAGATCCAGGTCAGAGCAGAGGTCAGGAGTCTGAGGCCCTGTTCAGACCTGGTGTTAACATGTGTCCTGAGAGATCCGATCAAAAGTGAAAGGTTGCACGAATCAATGAGCTGCGCACAGCTCCATAGTGAAATAAGGGTTTATCCATTAGAAATAGTAAAAGGGAGCATTCACACCTGTACTTAGAGCTGTCCACTCGTGATCTGATCCCACAGGACGGATGTTCATACCAGGTCTGAACAGAGCCTGAGGACCAGGGTCAGAGGCACCACGGCAGGAGGTTTCACTGATAGCCAGGCCGGGATCCTGTTGTGTCATGTTGTAGATGATGTGACATTTTTGAACATTTAACGTTTTAAAACTGGACTAAATGTAGTTTAAAAGTGAGGGTTTGAAAGTAGCTGCAGAGGATCTGAGACTGTTTTAACAGCGTTTCACTTACTGTATAAAATGTGTTCATTTATTCATTGATGCTGATTGATTTTCAAATGTAAAGTAGAATCTGAAAATTTACACTCTGCTTTAACTTTAATGCTTTTTCAACTGAAAATCAGCTGATCAGAATCTGCATCGATCTCCATCAAAACAGCACTTTCCTTTGGTACAGTTTCTTGACCGCTTAACTACCATATTCCTACACACAAGTGCACCTACAGCCTCACTGTATTACGCCGCAGCCGCAGGTCAGCTGAGTGAACCAGAAAGAGCAAATTTCACTTTGTTTGACAGTTAGATACAGAGCTGAGAATATGCTAATGAAGTGAACATTTGAACAGATGTTGGACTGTTTCAGTTTCAGTTTTTTCTGCTGACCCTGAATGCATGACTATACATGACTATACATGACTACGTCACGCAACCCGATGTCACATGACCACAACTATCACTTTAATGAAAATGAGGCTAAATAAGAGAAAGAGGTTGCATTTGTTTGACATTCCCTGAGTGTTCCCCAGTAGTAGTAGTAGTTGTTGTTATTGCAGTAATTGTGGTAGTAATAGTAGTAATAGTAGCAGTAGTAGTAGTTGCAGTAGCAGTAGTAGTAGTAATAGTTGCAGCAGTATAGTACTAACTGTTCCCAAATCAGATGAATCAGTGGAAAGTCTTTTATTGTGAAACATTTGCATCGTTACGAACGGAAGTAGAGCTAGAATTCAGATTACAAAATAAAAGCTTTGGTGATAAGTTGCTCACGAGGGGGACATAAAGTAGACACAGAAACGTGTTTTATTCTGAATCGACGGTGGAGAAGTTTTGTTTTTGCAGAAAAAAAAATTATTTAACAGTTTATTTTATTCAACAGCTTAGTTTTTGATTCCTGGTATCAACAGCTAAGTAGCCTGTGTGACAATAATGTCAGCTGTTAGTATTTAAAACAACATCTCATAGTGCTACATAGCTGTTTTTATTGTTGTTAAAAACACAGATGTCTCTCAACGTTAATATAACAGTTAATTTTACCATGGAAATAAGGATGTGTTATTTTTACTAAATCTTACCTGACGTCACAAACTTTAATTTGAAATCAAGCATTCTTCTGACAGAGCCAACATATTGGACAGTTATAACTGTAAATATCTACATTAGTGTTTATATCATTTAAATATTATTATAAGGAGAGCACAGGGATCTGACAAAGGCCTTCAGTGAGTGGAGCGAATTGCCTCCTTCTGAACACCTCCAAGCCCAACCTTAAGCCAGTCAGTGTTAGAGGGAAGGACACTGAAGTGGTGCACACTTATAAATACCTATGTGTTTACTGGACATATAGGTAGAAAGATGCAGCTATCTTGGACAATACCAACTATCCTCTCCAAAACATCCGTCAGGCCAGAGAAACAGCTACAGCAGCGGCAAACGTTTTATCTCTCTGTGCTGCAGGACTGACAGGTTCAGCAAATCCTAGGTTGTTCTACCTACCTGCCTACCTACCTGCCTACCTACCTACCTACCTACCTACCTACCTGCCTACCTACCTATCATCTATTCTGTCTCTTTGTAAATAACTGGAAATCAGAGTGGTACCGGTGCAGTGGCCTCGCTCGGTTTTATTTTGAAATCGTAAGCGGAAGCAATGTGATTGATTGATTATTATGAATTGACTCCGCTGAGGTCTAGTCCGGCGGCTGCAGCTCAGTGAGGAGCAGATGTTGCTGCATGAAGGTGGAGGAGAAGATTGATCCGCAGCCCTGACACACGGTATGTACCTTTATTTCACCCGGTTCACCTGGTTTACTTTGTTTACCTGGTTCACCTGTGTAGTTCACCTGTGTAGTTTAGCTGCTCCACGTCTTTAGACCTGATTTAAACTTAGTCACGGCGAAAACTAAGCAGCTGAAAAGGATGAATGTGGAATTTAAACACGTCGTGTTTCGTTGGAGATGAAGTTAATCATTTGAATGAAACAGGAAGAAAAAGTTTCACATTAAAGTTTAGGTTTTCTGAGGCGGTGACGTGTTAAATGAAGTTAAAGACGGTTTTGTTCACACAAAACCAGACCCGGTCTTTATCCAGCTGTTCAGTGTGAACGGACTCACACTCAGACAGCCTCAGCCTGTAAAGTGTTGACTGCTCAGGGGTTGAAATGCGTGTTTTGTTCCGATTTAATAAAGTTTCAGTGAGAGAGGATAAAATAAAAGTGGGTTAAAAAGTCAGTTCATAAACAGAAGGTGAAGTTAATGAATGTGCCGCTGGGGGCGCAGCAAATTAGTGAATTCAACAAAAACAATCAGAAAGAGTCATCTTCAAATAAACTGAATGAAAACAAACATCAGAATCAGACTGTAAAAGTCTACATGTTCAGCTTTTAGTCATTAAACTCCCAGAGAAAATACAGAGGATGGAGAATAATGATGTAATGTTTGAGATGGATTTTGTGTGAGAAAAGCAGCAGTTTTTTCACCTTGATCATGAAGAGTCTGAGGAACTGGTGAGAAAATGTTTGTGAATGTTTTTTTTTTTTATTTTGCAGCTGTTTCAGATTGTTAAAGATTTATAGTGCAAACGATTAATCTAGAGAATAATCTTTAGATCTGTCCCGGTCAACTGGAAGTCATTGGTTCAGGTCAATTAGTTGTCACATTATGATATTAATTTTATTATTGAAATATAGATATTTGGGGGCTGAGAAAGAAGTCACATTTCTAACGGTGTGCTTTATTACAGAAAAACACAAAAGTGTGATAATGAGTCTTTGACAGGAAATTATTCTATAACTAAATGAGCCCAGTTAGTTGACACAAAGATGATTTGTTACATTACTGTCTAATAACCACAGGGACCGGGTGTGTAGACGATGTCAGTCCCTGACTGAGTCCCTGAGCGTTGCCACTTCCTGTGGAGTTAGATTTTTTTACTTGTGACCAACCAACTAATCAAAACCTTGTCAACAAAGACCCATCTCATTGACTAGCATTTGATCAACTACTGGGAGACAGCCCTAGTAATCTGCAGATTTATCAATAATGGAAATGGTAAACTGCAGCTGGAGTTCAGACTTTCATCAGCCCGTTTACACAGCCTGTTTTAGGTAGGAATGCTGTGGCTTTATTCTGCCTCTGTCTCCTGTATAAAGGTACGACCACAGAATGGGAGGGGCACTTAAACCCAGAGGTTTAAGGCAGAACAATATGTTGCAGTTTAAACATTGCAGCTTTAATGCTGCAGTTTTATTTCTGCAGCTTTAATGTTACAGTTTAAACGTTGCAGCTTTAATGTTACAGTTTAAATGCTGCAATTTTAATGTTGTAGCTTTAATGTCCGATGTCTGAGTGTGCGACTGGGCTGTTCTTCAGTTCTCCGCCATGAAGACGCTACGGGATTTTACAGTGTGACGCTCAGGTGTTGATCTGGAGCATGATTCAAATAGTTTGATTTAATCATCATCATCATCATCATCATCACAGCATCTCAGTCAGAGTTCAAGGACATTTTTATGTTAGTGTGAGTGTGGGTGGGGGTGTTAATGACCCCCCTCCACAGTCATTATTCGGACTGTTTCCTGTGTTGTGAATGAACAAAGAGCTGTAGCTCACTGTGATCAAAGTGTGTGTGCGCGTGTGTGTGTGTGTGTGTGTGTGTGTGTGTGTGTGTGTGTGTGTGTGTGTCGTCTGAGTGCATTTGCAAGTGTGTAAGTGTCCTCAGACCCCCGTCTCCTGATTGTCTTCTTTCTCTCAAACCCCCGTCACACTGTTCAATCAGCTCAATATTGATTAGAATCAGGAAGGTTCTGTCCTCTGGCTGTGACGTCAAATAAAAGTTAAAACTGATCCCAGAATTGAAACTAAACATTGTTTTTGAATGTGAGAAATTAGGAGATCCAGAGACATGTTCAGACACTGTTGAACATGGTTCTTATCTGTAATCGACTGATGATCTGTGACCTGATCGTACAAACATCCCTCTCCTCTGCCATTCACCGTGTTCCTGTGCTGTCTCATTTCTGTGGATATCAGCTCAAAATTAATCATCAACTGTTCTGATAATCCACTAATGGTTTCAGTCATTTCTCAGTCACATCCTCTGATTTCAGCTTCTCTGTTTTATATCATAATAAACTGAATCTATGACTTTAGAAACTGTGATGGGCTTTTTACACTAGTAAATAGAGCTGCACAATTAATCCAAATTTTTGTGATAAGGGTAAAAATATGTCACAACATTGTTGTGCATTGTTAGCACCATACGTATTGTGCTACGGAGACACCCCAGCCTGGAAATCATATTCTCCAGTTTATTTGGTACAAGGTCCAGAAAAAATCACATCATCATCATTTCTGAAAAAATGTAGTAAAAATGATAAATTGATCATTCCAACTGAAATTATGACTCATATCTCAATATCTGCAAAAATAATTATAGTATGATTTTTTTGTATACTGTGCAGCCCTACTAGTTAATTAAAAAAATAATCAACAGATAAAGTGATAATGAAAACGATCATCAGCTGCAGTCTGGACTAATGACAGGAAGTCAGAAAATGACATAGAAACACTGGATGTTTTGGTTATTTGGATTTACGTAAAGTTGACAGATGAAAGATGACAAAGTTAAAACAATATGTGGTAATGTTTAAGGGAAGTTCCACTGATATCATATATATATATATATATATATATATATATATATATATACATATATATATATATATATATATATATATATATATATATATATATATATATATGTATATATGTATATATATACACATACATATATATATATATATATATATATATATATATATATATATATATATATATATATATATATATATATATATATATATATATATATAAGTCACAAACTTATAATATATATGAGAGAGATAGAGAGAGGGGTCCCAAAGTCTGACACCACTTTCCCATTTTGGGAAATAATATCACATAATATTACAGCCAGAACCTACAGAGTGAAATACTTTATTATGTGAATTAATTCTAACTGTAGTGTGTGTGTGTGTATGTGTGTGTGTGTGTGTGTGTGTGTGTGTGTGTGTGTGTGTGTGTGTGTGTGTGTGTGTGTGTATGAGGCTGATAAAGAAAAGAAATGTTTGTGATCAGCACTTTCAGCAGAATCACAATCTAATATCTGCTGTGACCTTTGACCCTGGCACCTTTGAGCCGTGTGCTGGCTGAACCTCCGTCTTGTTGTGTTTAATGCAGAGTGAGCAGCGGCCAACAATCATTCAGACTGAGTGCCAGCAGAGCGACAGCAGAGTGACGGCAGAGCGACGGCAGGCAGATATGTCCGTCCTAACACAGCTGGGTCTGCTGCTGTGGAAAAACTTCACCTACAGACGACGACAGACGGTCAGTCACATGATTGTTTCACCTGCTTTCTGCAGATGTATTTAATGTCAAATCAGAGTCCATTCATCTAATGATTATTGATTATCTACTGTTTCCTCAGAGAAGTGATGAATGGTATGGAAACCAGCTCATCCTCACTAGAGGAGCTGGGACCAGAAGTAATTCACTCATTCATCAGGTTTTATTTATTTTAGGCTTAAAATGACACAAACTCTAATGTGACCTGAGGGTTTAGATCATTACCTTTCATAATGTTTTAACTCTGATCAGTGATTAGAACAACAAACTGATTGATCATTCGCTCACATCAGTGAAACTGATCTGAAATATTCACTTTACTCTGACTCAATAATTCATTTTCTGTTGATTAATTAATGACAGTTGTAGTTCTGATGATGACACCTGCTGTAAAACTAAAAGATAATCTCATCGTTTCTCTCTTGAGGTTTATTATTATGAGCTGATCTCTGGTTTTAGTAATCACAGAGTTTCTTTTCTCCTTTGTACCTGTGATGATGTCACACTTCTCTTATCAGGTGCTGCCTCATAAACTCTGATCTCAGATCAGTTTTAGTCTGAACTGACTGATAAGGTCATAATGTACTTTACAAACAGTTCTCTTTCTGCGTGACTCTTCATCCCGACACATCTCATCATCTCTTCTTTAACTCACTCGACTGAACTTGTATCATCTCAGCTCTGACTCTGTTTAGTCTGATAAGTTATTTAACGGAGTTAGTTGAATTAACTCAACAGTTTCACGTCTGAAATCATTTACATCATTGAGTCTTGTTTGACTCTCGTGTTTAAACTCTGATGTTTCTCTGTCTTGTTTAAAACTTCAGTTTAAAAGTCAACAAATTATCATCAAATCAGTTTGTGTTAAATGAAGCTTTAACTGTGAAGGGATCATTTTAATTAATGATAACTCTTTCACTCATTAACTAATTCATCTTTTTTTGGTCCACACATAAGAAGAATGATTTTAAAAAAACTAGCAGTATATTTCTAATGGCTCAGTTTGATCAGTAGTTATCAGTTATGAAGGAGGTCAAAGATCATCCTGATAACAGCTGTGATCATCTTCACTTTAACCCCATGAGGTTTTTGTCTTCGTCAACATGTCTCATTAAAATCAACTTAAAGTCAAACAGAATATTTTTACTTTTAATTCAAAAGTAGCTGACATCCCATTTTTACAGCAACACCAAATGATAGAAATCAGGTAGACATTTTTTCAAGCTAGGATTGGAGGTTAAACCAGGTTTAATCCAGTTTTAATGCAGGTTTAATCCAGGTTTAATTCAGGTTTAAACCAGGTTTAATTCAGGTTTAATCCTCAATGTGTGGTCAGATAAACAGAGCAGCTGATTAGATGTTGGAGTTTTGTGTCTTTGTGATGTCAGGTGTTTATCTTTAATAATCTTTAATGTAAACATGTTGACCGGGTTTATTTAAAGTCTCTAACCTGGTGACATGAAGACACATGTTTAAAAGATGACATCACCAGATACAGTGGATTTATTCTCCTGTGATTTAAAGTGCACTAACATATGTGGACTCTGTGGAGCCTGGTCCTTCTCAGTGGCAGATCTCTGCTGTGTGAAGTCACTGATGTGACTCCAGCTCTATGAATCTGTGCATCACAGTAAAGAACAGAAACTCACTGATTGTGGGGAACAGAGAACATGATACAGATCATGTACCAACAGGTGATCAGGTCCTGAGCTGCTGGATCAGGTCCTGAGCTGCAGGTCTCTACAGGACAGGCCCTATTAACCCCTCCCTGGAGTATAAATCCAGTTTAAGATGAGTCTGAACTGGATTTGAAGACCTGAGGGCTTTAACTCAATCTTCAGGTTCTGGTCTGTCTCCTCTGTGATGTATGCAGGACTGAGGTAGTCTGTGAACCTGCTCATGTGAGGCAGGTCTCTGGATGTTTCTCCAATCGATGAGTCCTCATCAATTATGAATGACTTCTAATAATAATAAAAACATGAAGCTGCTTCCTGCCTCACACACAGACACACACAGGAAGCTTTTAACCCACAGTGTGTCAGTGTGTGCTAGTGTGTGTTTAATGGTTTCCTGTCTCCTCACTCTCTCTCTTTCTCTATCTCAGCTTCAGCTCCTGGTGGAGATCGTCTGGCCGCTCTTCATCTTCTTCATCCTCATTGCCGTGCGGCTGAACTACCCACCGTATGAACAGCATGAGTGTGAGTTTAAAAAAAAACTTTATCAGAATTTATTGACCCACAGATTGGTGCTTTGCTCAAAGGCACTTCAGTGGTGGTCGTACTGTACAGCTCACTTTATATATTATATTATATTGATCAGAAACCATTTTTATGATCTAATGATCATTGATCACTAAACAGTCACATGACTGATGGATTAATTGACTAGTTGTTGTACTTTAGATACACAGACAGTACATGAGCCCGTTCATAAATCTATAAAAACTCATCACAATATAAAGTTTCATGTTAAAAAGACTCTTTTCTCTGTAGTTTTTATCAAACTAACAGGAAATGGTGAATTTGTTGGGGACTATTTTCAGCGGCAGATGAATCCTCATTAGATGCCGTAGTAAGTGTTTGGGGCAGCAGGCTGGTGTGTGTGGGATTGAGTCAGTATAAACTACAGTGTGTGTGTTCATGGTGTGTATCTGACTGACAGTGGATCTCAGAGGACTCAGACACATCACACACGTCAGAGCTGGTCTGGGATCTGATGATGATAGGAAAAGACAAATATTATCAGAGCTATAGTTTAAAATCTGAGAGTCAGGACTAATCAGAGGTTTCAGATAAATACACAATCATCAACACAACAGCTGTCATACATCTGTAATATTGGACATTGATTCTTTTAACATGAACATATCTTGTTTATTACTGTGCACCATGTCACAGAGTTGCACATGTGTTATCAGATGTAACCTGAACTTGTATTTCTAGCTCATCTAATGCTTTACTTCTAAACGATGACTCAGTGACAAATGTTCAGAAATCATAGAAGTTGTGTGCTGGTTTATATGACTGTTGGTTAATATGGCTGCCGGATGATGTGACTGTTGGTTAACATGACTGTTAGTTAACGTGCATGTAGGTTAACATGGCTGCTGGTTAAGGTGACTGTTGGTTAATATGACTGCTGATTAATGTGACTGTTGGTTAATGGGACTCTTGGATAATATCACTGTTGGTAAACGTGACTGTTGGTTAATATGGCTGCTGGTTAATGTGACTATTGGTTAACACGACTGCTGGTTCATATGACTGTTGATTAATGTAACCGCTGATAAATGTGACTGTTGGTTAACATGCATGTTGGTTAAAATGTCTGCTGGTTAATGTGGCTGCTGGTTAACATGGCTGCCAGTTAACGTGACTGCTGGTTAATATAGCTGCTGTTGGTGAACGTGATTGATGTGATTGATTTCTGCTGACGTACTCCTGACTTTCTGCCACTTTCCTGTGACCTGGACCTCTGTGTCTTTGAGATCTGGGTCAACAACCAGAGCAGATCCATTTATCCGTCAGGTGTTCTGTCACTGTCCACTTACTTATGGCCTCACACTGACAGAGTTGTCCCGAGTTGTCCTGCTGGATCGCTCTGTTTCAGGTGTCAGCCAGGTGCATACTGCTGCTGTTGCTCATTATCAGTAGCCTTCAGACCCTTGCACCTTTAAGGATGTCTGATATCAGCTGTCAGTTTGACACTGAACACTCAATGGAGAATCTGAGGGTATTGATTGATAATTGGTCTTGAGGAGGAAGTGCAGAGGAAGTGTTTACCGCTGTAGGATTTCAAATTAAAAGTCTCCTAAGCTCCTCATGTTGATTAATCAGAGCAGTTTATGGCTCTTTATCACTGGGCTGTAATGTCATTATCAAACCTGGTGAAGGTCACAGAGCTCCCTTCGGGATTGGGAGGTCATAATAGAATTACATAATAACTCTGGACCTGAAGGGGTTAAACCTCAGTCCTGCTCCTTCTCTCCATCAGCACAGATCTGTCAATTGTCTGCTCCGCACTGACCTGCAGCAGGAAGTCAGCTGGTTCTCACTTTGCAGCCACCAATACTATCAATCAATTAAAGAGCAAAGAGCAGAGGAAGCTGTCTTAAGGGTTAAAACTGCAGCAACAGCAACAATTAGTCAAATAGTAATTCAACAGAAAAATAATCAATAACCTTTTTTTGGTGTTTTATTGACAATGATCCATCATTCACTAGTTCAGCTTCAGTGATGAGTCACTGCATTTCTGAAGTTTTCACACAGAAAATATAATCAGCTGACTGAAAATAAGTTAGCTGTTGGCTGACTTTAATAACGACATTTAAATAAGATCAACATGAAAGGAATTTAAAGACAAGAAGTCACATACAGTGATGACAGGTGATGACAGGTGTTCACAGGTGATGTCAGGTGATCATGTGATGACAGGGGTTGACAGCTGATCATGTGATGACAGGGGTTGACAGGGGTCTCAGTGATGATCTAACCAACAGATTTTTCGACACTTTCAGTTTTCATTCATTCACCTGGCTCCTCCTCAGTTGCCAAGTGTCATCTGTTATCTTAGCTTAATCCTGTCATGCCTGAATGAAGCAGTGAGGAGCAGCCTGTAACAGCTGATCCACACAGACAGACTGGGAACACTGGGACAGTGATGGGCTGCAGGTTTCAGTGAGATCAGTTAAACCATGTGTCCTGAGGTCAGCAGAGACGGACTGTGGAGTCCATGTGGTCCATATCCTGTGAAGTCCATGTAGACAGGAGACGGGCACAACCCCCAAAGTCTAGACTCTGGAGGTGGGTCAGTAAAGCCCACAGAGGTGAGACCAAGTGGTGGTCTGAGAGAACCACATTGTTTAAAGAACGGCCTTAGGCCTGACTGCGTCTAGAAAGGTCAGCAGGAGGATCTGTGTTCATGACGATGACAGTGACGGTGATGAGAAAGATGATAATGATAATGGTGGTGATGATGATGGTCATCTGTCCAAAGTCTCTTCAGTTCTGTTCTTGCCTCAGAGACTGGTCCTCAGGAGTTTCTCTACATGTTGAAGCTTTTCTTTCAACTGAAAATCAAAACAACATTAAACAGGAAAATAAAATTATGTAGGTCAGCTCAATGATGAAATGCTGAGGATCTTATTTTAACGATCTGGTAAAGAAAAGGTGTGAATGTCTCTGGTCTCATGTCCATTGATTAAAAACCACAGTTTTTACTGACAAACCAGAGTAAACATTCTGGACACATAAGACTTTATTAAAGTCGTCTGCAGGAAGCGGTTCGTCTTCCTGTTTCCCTCTGAAAGCAGAAGCTCTCAGTTTTGTCTAAGGAATGTTTGTGATTCATGCGGCATGTGAGGCCAGACGTGTTGAAACTTGTCTCTTCCGAGCCGCTAAGAGAAACTTCCAGAGGATCATAGACAAGCTGGGAGATGCTTTCACTTCAACAGTGTCCAATCTTTTATTTTGGAAAGGCACAGTTCAGCTACAGCAGTTGACATCTCGCTCAGAGTTGCACAGTGAAGTCCATCCACATGTTCATCTGTCATTCATTTCTTCTCCTGGCTCCATGTTGATTCTTTCAGCCTTAAATCTTTTCTTTCCTGTGCAGAGGCTCGTCTATGAATCAGTTTTTTGTATGTCTCACTAAAACAGTCAGTTCATGTTTAATTGAACATTAATTGATAAAAGCGAGTTCAGACATCAGTCAGTGATCAGGAGGTGGAGCGGGTTACACACAGTTTACATGTTGTGGGTCTGTACGACTAAAAATCACATAATCTCTTTAAACTTCACTGTTTTCAGGCACATAAACTGTTTCACTAATAAATGAACCATCATTAAGTGTAAATTAAAAGTTATTTGTTGTTTCTCATGTAACTGAACAAGATGAAATATAAATGGACACCAGACAAGTTGAGGCGTCACTGGGAGAATGAGACTTGTGACCTTTGAGTTTTTGTGAAGTCCCTCATGCAGATTGGGGACCTGAGTCCTGGTGGTGATGTTGGACTCTGTGGTCCCTCAGCGGAGGATCTGCTGACAGCTGCACAACTAAAATAAACATAGCGCTGGTGAGAGCAGCTAAAATAACATCATGAGACTTAATCTGAGCTTTAACTGACTGCAGCAATTTTATTATTAATTCATCTGGTGATTATTTTCATTATTAATCAATAAATTGTTTGGTCTCTAAAGAAGACTGAGAGAGTGGGGGGGTCAGACACTTAAACAGAGGACATCAATCAATATGAGACATCAGAGAAGGTGATTGGTTTTATTTATGACCTCAGTGATTGATCAATTATTGATCGTGGAACAGACTCTATACTGAAAAGCAACTTCTTGATGGAGATGAGTCAAAGACTGAATCTACAGCCTCTTATCTTATCTCTGATGGATTAGGAGCAGGCCAGGTGGCAGTCTCAAGTTCTCTGATAGCAACTTCTTCACTCAACGTGAAGCCTCCTGCTGCTGGTGGGTGGAGGTGGGGGGTGGAGAGTAAAGGTCGTAATCCTGCGATACTGCCTCCACCTCAGTTCTGCAGCAGCTGATGCTCCACTGCAGGCGACAATAAACCAATCGCAGGTTATCTACCTGTGTGAGGGCAGGTGAAGGTGTGGACAGTCTGTTCCAACGCAGCTGATAAACAGGAGGGATCCTGAACACCTGACCGAGGTGCTCTTCTGCTGCTGGAGGCTCAACACGTGTAGTCCTCAGACCTGGTCCCCAAACTGGATCAGGTTATTGCAACATCAAATCATCATTCAGTTACAGTTACTTTGTTAGCATTCAACAACGACCTCTCCCATGAGTCCTCGCTGCAGAAGAACAGTCAAAGTCTGATGGATGTTGTAGTTTTTGAACAGAACACTCACTGTTACAGTTTTTTATTGTTGTGAAAGTGATGAAGAGTTCAGATGTTTCTGTCGTGTTGATACTTTTACGTGGTAACAGATTTTCTGACAGGTGTTAACACTGAGTCACTTCCTGTTTCTGCAGGTCATTTTCCCAACAAGGCAATGCCGTCGGCCGGCACTCTGCCATGGATTCAGGGAATCCTCTGCAACGCCAACAACCCCTGCTTCAGAAATCCAACACCGGGCGAGTCCCCGGGCATTGTCGGCAACTTCAACGACTCCATGTGAGACAAACTTTATTTCACTGCAGCTGATGAAAATGAATAATTTATATTTTATAATTTATCACCTTGACAATTCAGCTTCTTTCACCTCAACAGTTCAGCTACTTTCACTGTTCACTGTTAAAAGCTGACACCTCAACGGCTCACTGTGCTTACATTCTCAACTAAATAATAACACCTCCAGATTTCAAATGCTTCAGCTCTCACACTTAAACTGACACCACCTCCGTCAATGCTCACCCCTCAACAGACACTTCATTTGCTTTGACTGTTCAACTTTCATTGCTCACTTGTCACATCCCATCTCAACCTCTCACCAATCGGCTGACACTTCAACTACTTTCAGTCTTCCTCAGCCCCCTACATGGTTTAATCTGGAAATTTAATCTGCTTCCAGTGATTACACTTCAAATGACACAGACACATTTACTGCTTACACTTCATCTGTCACTTCAAACCCTTTCAGTGCACACATTTCAACCTCTTCTTCCACCTCAACTTCCTCAAATTTTAACAGCTTTTATTGTGGACAGTACAACTGACATTTCCACTTCCTTTATCTCTTGACACTTTAACTGCCCACAGGACATAAAAAGAAAGTTTTCAATGACTACACTTCAACTTATTTCAGCTGCTGTCAGAGCTTCAACATCAACCAACGTTTCTTCAGTTTAGTTGAACATACTCAGTGTTTCCACACAAACTGACACTTCAGCTGCTTTCAGCTCTTACACGTCACGACTTCCACACAACATATCGAGTTCTTTGCACCTGCAGTTTGTAGTGTCAGTGAGCACACTTCATTTTCCTTCAGCAGAGGCTTATTTTGCTCAGATGTTTCAGACTCTCACTGTTGGGTTCTTTCACTTTCTGTTTTTGCAGAATTTCCCGCCTGTTTTCAGACGCCAAGAAGATTCTTCTGTACAGTCAGAACGATAAAAACCTGGATGGATTCAAGGAGCTAGCTCGGGCCCTGCAGGTGCTGCAGAGCAGTCAGTCAGGTAGGAAAAAAGTGGGAACAGAGGGTTTGCTCAGGAGCAGCAGCTGAGCAGAGGCAGAGACATCTCACGTTCAGAGGATGTGATTCTGAATCAAAGTTTTCTGTGACTCAACAGGAATAAACATTACATTATAATTATTATATAAACAGATAAACCATAGAACTGATATCTTTAGTTGATGATAATTAAATGTCTTTTTTTTTTGTGATGATCATCAACTGTTTACATGTTAGAGACTAAATGACACACCAGAGCTAAAACCATTAATGAATCACAGGCTGATATCAAATCTATTAGAGTTGCTGCTTCCCTTGTCTTTCATCAGTTTTCATTGATAATAGAGATTAATTGATAATGGAACTGATCACTTCTTACAGCCCTGATCCGTCAAACTAAAATGAACACATGAACAACATGTGTTCATGTAACCAAACCTGATCCAGGTCCAGTCTTTTAAACCTGATCTGGACTCAGCTGTATGAAATTACTTCATGATCTGGTTTTAAACCCATGTGTATCTGAAAAGGTCTTAGAGCTGAACAGTTTTTCACTGGTCCCTTCTCTGGTGGTGGATTTTTCAGGCTCATTAAACAAAAAGAATTTTTCTCCTTTGTGTGTTAATTTGCAGTTTTATCTCACTGTGGGGGGCGTTTCTTTTTTCTACCTGCTCTGACCTGCCAGCCCTTTATTCCCTCACATCACCTCTGATCACACGAACACAGGAGCTGGTCTGATGTGAGCGGGGGTGGGGAGGCGAGCCACGGCAGGTTTACCCTTTAGAGGCTTCTCAGGTGATCTCACCTGGTCAATGTGCAGAGCAGAGAGGAGAGACTTGGAATAAACCTGGATCTGATCAGGATTTTATAAAATGAGAAGGTGGATCTGAGTCTGTGTGAATTGGTTCTGAGTCTGTGAGGTGGATCTGAGTCTCTGAGGTGGATCTGAGTCTCTGAGGCGGTTCTGAGTCTTTGAGGTGGATCTGAGTCTGTGTGGTGGCTCAGTGTCTCCGTCTCAGCCTGGTCAGGGTGGACGGAGCTGTGCCACCCTCTGGCCCTGCCCCTGCAGGTGAGGGTCAGTGTGTGGTTTTGCTCCAAGTTTCCTGTCATGTTGAGTTTTCTGCTCGGCTCAGCGGCGACATGCTGAGCGTCACTGAGTTCAAACATGTCGCTGCAGCTGAACAAACACAGGAGGAGGTCCTGGACCTAGACCAGTTCACTTCAGGTTCTTTTACCCGGCTCACCTGGAGCAGCGTCTTATGTGTCTGTCAGAGATTGAAGATTAGTTCACTGTCACTTGATCTGATCATCATCAATCAAGAATCAATCACTAATTAATCACCAATCAATCACTAAGCAATCATTGCAGCTGACAGGATGAAGGTCTCCCTGCATGGTGAGGTCAGTTCCTGTGTCACCCTGACCCTGTCAGTCAGAGGAAGTGATTAAAGTTCCGCTGGTTCCAGTCGGACCTGAAAGATCCAGGTCC
This sequence comes from Trachinotus anak, assembly GCF_046630095.1. NCBI lineage: Eukaryota > Metazoa > Chordata > Actinopteri > Carangiformes > Carangidae > Trachinotus > Trachinotus anak. The sequence continues at coordinate 13,780,809 of NW_027273872.1, read as the reverse complement.
TGATTCTAGCTGCAGGTCAGCCGGTTTGTGTCATGTGTGGAGCTGAATAAAGTTTATTGAAGCCGACGTCTGTCTCTGTTGGAAACTGGTCCTCATTTGACCAATCACATCAGTCAGAGCTGCTGATGTCAGACAGCTCCACCTGTCCTCTGACCCGTCACTAATACAGTTAGTCCACCTCTGCAACGTCAACTTTTTGTCCCTGTGAGGCCTCCATACCCCCAGTTTGTCTCTGCTGCTGCTTCCACGCTCTGTCTCCTCACTGTGAGAGTTCTCAGTCCACTCTGAGGAGACACATGGTGGAGGAAGAGGAAGAGGCAGAAGAAGAGGACAAAACTGAGCTCAGTTTGTGAAGAAGCCTCATTCAATCACTGCAGCGCTGAAACCAGGAGTTAGACAGTGTCTGTCAATGGTTTTCCCCGTCACCACAATGACGAGATTCTGATGTCACCACAGGATGTCAATACAGATATGATGAACCAATGAGAAGCAATGAGTCAATACACAAGGACAAGAGTCTCCTTCTTGTGTCCTCCTCATGATCTTTGATGAAGACAGTTTGTCCTCTCTGAGGACAGGGATGTCCACATCAGTCCACTTCAGTCCCTCTGAGGCACGGAGGACTTTTAGATCTTTAAACATCAGGATAGAGAGCAGTCTAAACAGTGACAGACAGAGGTCACAACTTAAAAACTGTGTGGTTTAAGTGTGTCGAACTCAACACGCGAATTTGTGTTCGTGGTCGTCACAGCTGCGTGTTCGGACCTGTAGAAGCAGAAGAGAGGGGGAGGGGGCGTGTTGAGGCTTTGTGTGAGTGAAATGTAAATATCAGGTGTGATGCAGGTTTTTCCTCTGAGACGTGTGACGACATGTGGAGAGAAGATCCGCTTCTTCTCGTGACATATACCTCACCTATCCATCATGCACGCACAGACTCATTTACATACACACACCCCCAGAATGCGGGGAATGTGGTGGCTCAGTGTCTCCGTCTCAGCCTGGTCAGGGTGGACGGAGCTGTGCCACCCTCTGGCCCTGCCCCTGCAGGTGAGGGTCAGTGTGTGGTTTTGCTCCAAGTTTCCTGTCATGTTGAGTTTTCTGCTCAGAATGCCAAATATTTTAGACTTCCCTCTGAAAGGTCCAGCACTCTCATCTCTAGTATGCGTGGGTAGGGTAACAGCTCTAACCCACCAGGATGTTTCCCGAACTGACAACGTTACTGAGGATGGGGAGCTCACCAGACAGGGCAGGCAGGTTGATGCCATACTGCATCGTCAGGACCCAGGTGTTGAACTGAGCAATACATTAATGATGCATCAATCATCTATTAATAATTATTAATAAATTAATGAATCCATCACTGACATCATGAGGCACTAGGTGTGACCCTCCATTCAGGTGGTTCAGGTGGTCTCTTCTTGCTTCAGGCCTTCAAACTCACTGTGTGAAACTCTCCTGGGCATGGTTCAGGAAGGAGACTCTGTCACCACGTCTCGTGCAGTTTGATTGGTTTAGAAGAAGATGGTACAGAGGAGTTGACAGGATGTTGTTACCCTGAGCAGTGTCTGCAGGCACAACCTCCCACAGCTGGGGGAAGGTAGCCTCTGTTCAGCCTGAGAGGCAAAACCCAGGAGGAGGAGGAGGAGCAGGACTGAGGAGGAGGACAAGGAGCAGGACTCCGGAGGAGGAGGAGGACTGAGGAGGAGCAGGACAAAGGAGGAGGAGCAGGAGCAGGAGGAGCAGGACTGAGGAGGTGTCGGGTTTCTCGAGGACTCTGGGTCTGACTTGCTGTTTGTCTGTTTTTTCTCCCTCAGGCTTCAAGCTGAAACACTTCCTGAGAGACAATGAGACTCTGTCGAGCTTTCTGCTGAGGAACGCCTCCTTCCCTGAACAAAGTGTCCAGCAGATCAGAGAGGCCGACGTGGACCTGGAGAAGGTGAGGGGGCGCTCTGCACATGCACAGTCTGAGCTCAGGCAGTCAGTTTCATTCATGATAAAAACAATTTAAACTTTGAGGCTGGAATAAAACTTCTTCTGACGATGAATCTGACCTTTGAATTTTTCTTCTTGCCATCCTCTGTCTCTGGTCTTTGTTTCTGTCTCTGGTCTTTGGTCTGTGTCTCAGGTCCTCCTCAGAGGTTTCGGGGTCCACCTGAGGGACATGTGTCCCAGGAAGGGGGGCGAACGGAGTCTGGAGGACTTTGTGACAATCAAAGACCGACAGGTGTCAATGCTGGTACAGGAAGTGATCTGTCAGGCGCCCCCCGCCTGGCTGAACCACGCTGAGGACCACTTCCTGAACAACCTGGACTTCCTCAAACCCATCCGGGTAAGAACACACCTGCCGACAGGAGGCAGGTCACTAACAGAGCTGTGATTGGAGGAAACGTGAAACAAGCAGCAGCTGAGAATAAAAATCAGAAGAAGGGACAAGAGGCTCAAAGTTGATTTTATTTAATTCAGACATTAAAACGCTGATTATTAACAGCCATCTATTGATCATTGATTATTAGTTTAAAAGAACAGCAGTTAGTGGTCATCAGCAGAGATCACATGATCGGTCAACTGACTAGCTTTTCCACCTGAGCTTTAGATGCCTTTCAGAGGCTCAGAGAAAAACCAGGAAGTGGACCTTGAGTTGAGCTGAGTGAAGACATTTTGAATCTTGTTTGATGTTCCAGTTTCCACATTTACACACACAACAGTAACACAACACAACACAACTACACAACAGGAGCTAGGAGCTGGGCGTTTCCTCCTCTCTGTTCAGGTGTGTATTCAGTGTTGTGCGTGTGTGGGAGGAGGCGTGTCTCGGCCTGTCTGCTCCTTACAGTCTCAGTTTTCGTAGCCTGGAGACCAGTTTTTGGCCCGGGCCTCCTTTGTACGAGCTGCTGCGAGACTGTGAGAACCTGAACCTGTTTCTGTCTGAACTGAACGTTTCCACGGCAGCAGAGACAGTAACTGTAATGTGCTTCATTCAGACGAAGATCCTAACTGTCTGTCTGAAGGGGACAAACACGCAACTGCATCACAGCTCAGTGTGTTTTAAAGGATAGAGGTCAAGAGTCAGCAATTATTAGAACTAAAATTAATCTGTGTCATGTATGTGACACAGATTTTATAATGCAGAATTAAAAAATGTCCTCTGTCCTGAATGAGATGAGTCAGATCAGCTGATCTTTGTTTGCTCTTTGTTTATAAGAGACAGATATCAGTGTATTATGATAATGATGATATTATATGATGTAGTATTAGACTGCTAAATACTGACAATGGGGAGAAATAAATAAGTTAATAATAAGCAGTGTTGTTGAGACACAGGTGTCATCCTCAGTGTCCCTGAGACTAAAATTAACATTAACTTTGACACAAATAAGAAATGAAACATTAATTGAAGAGAGAAGCCTAATCCTAATGCCGTGATCTGAGAAACTGTGAAATGCTCCTTTAATGTTTTTATTTATGGGTCAAACAGCTGCTTTGTCTCTTCACTGGAAACTACAACTGATTTGGTCTCTTCATGTCTCTCAGGAGGACGTGAGGACCGACCCCGAGGCCGTCAGACAGGTCGCCAGGGCAACTAACAACCTCCTGGACAGCCTGGGTTCACTGGCAGTTGAGGTGAGAAGCACCTTATTACCTGACCCTCCAGTAGAGTTCACCTGCTGGACAGACGTGTCCTCCAGTGTCCTCCAGTGCAGTCAGTATCTTCTGGTCCACCTTGGCACTGGACTGGGGCCACTGGGTTTACTTGGCAGCTCTGAGTGTCTCTGTGAGGCTTTGTGTCCAGATAAAAGCCCTTGTCCTGCAGCTGAGACAGATGAGCTCCCAGCTGAACAAAGTCTCAGACGTCTCTGCAGGTTTTCCCTTCACAGTCCTCAGAGCACGAAAACACAACTCTGAACAAACAACAAACTCCCAGCATCTGTCCTTGTCCTGCTCAGTGTCCTGCTGAGACACTGCAGACTGCAGCTGGCTGCACAGAGACGTTAGAGGCTGGGGTGGAGGACACAGCATTACTGTGACAACATGACTTATATATGATAACATGACTTATATATGACAACATGAGTTATATATGATAACATGACTTATATATGACAACATGATTTATATGATAACATGACTTATATGTGACAACATGAGTTATATATGATAACATGACTTATATGTGACAACATGATTTATATGATAACATGACTTATATGTGACAACATGACTTATAGAGACTGGGGACACTGGGGACTGACTGTAAGCTGTAGCAGACTGAGGCTCTTGGTGAGGACAGTATGATAAAGTTCAGTCAGACTCACCCAGTTTGTTGTTTTTCACCCTAAGGGTATCACACACTTGAAGGAACACACACACACACACACACACACACACACACACACACACACACACTGGGTTAAATTGAAAACATGTGACTGCTGTGTTTTGTTTGGTTTATGTGGATGCTGAGTCAGGAACAGGAGAGAGAGAGAAAGAGAGAGAGTGTGTGTGTGTGTGTGTGTGTGTGTGTGTGTGTGTGTGTGTTTGTGTGTGTTTGTGTGTTCATCTGTAACAGAAATTCTTGTCTTCTAAAGTTAATCCCATCAATTAACAGGACATAGTATAAAATAATGCTTTGATCTTTTTAAATAACTCAAATGTCTTTTATCCAAACTGTTTTTCTAGATTCTGATTTGAGCTTTATTTTGAAATTCTTGTCAAAGGGGAAGTGTCTGGTTTGAGTTTATGGGTTATTTTTTTTTTTTGCAGTACTTAATCACAAACAAACAGAATCACATGAGGAAAATAAAGACGTCAGAGCTGAAGTCAAGTTTTTATGTCGTTTTTATTCCTCTGACGTTCACATCGTTGTGAATCTCAGGACACCCGGAGGGAATCTCTTCATGTGTTTGACTCAGACTCAAGGATGAACAAATTTGATTCTGGTGGTCACATGTCAAAGATCACTGTGACCTCACAAACACATTTTTGGCAATAACTCACAAATACATACACTAATTATGACACAATATAACACAAATGTCTAATAGAATAGAATTATGACATTTTAGATTCAAAAGGTCAAAGGTCAACTTCACAGTAACTCAGGAAGAAGAGACTGACCATGTTTCCTGTGGCTTGGTTGGTGTAGGAGCTGATTCCAGTTCTGTTTCTGTCAAAACAAACTTTATTTAAAAACTCAAACCCGTGGCTGTCAAGTGAAAACCTTGTATGTTCCAGCTGGTTTAACCTGACAGAAACCTGTCCTGTTGCCTGAGGGAGACAAACATACGACCGAGCTGCTTCACAGAAATACACTTTAAAACTGTTTGACTAGTTTTATGACCCAGAGTTTATCTGGACCCACATCAGGTCTTAGCCTGTTAATAGCTTCTCTTATGACGTCCATATTGAATTATACAGTAAAAGCAACAAATGTCACACGTTTTTTTTTTTTGTTTGCTTGTATGTTTTGTGACGTGTGTGTTTTCAGTTTAGATTAGTGAAGGCCTGTCAGTTAAAGGAAGATGATAAATTAAAGAAAGAAAATAAATCAAACAGCAGCAGAATCTTGTGACATTCGGGAGCCAATAATCAAGAATAAAACTAATATTTATTTGAACATGACCACCAACATGAAGCTGCATCAGGACAAAACAATAACAGTGAATCTAAATGTGCTGCTCCACAACACAAAGTGTTTTTATTTTGTCAGTTTGTGTTGATTTGACCTCACAGGTCTGTTTGTACTTTTAATTCAATGACATAGTTCACACACATTTTAAACCTGTTTCCACTTGGTCTTCATCACTGTGAAAATCTGACCTGGAGATGTTTGATCCATCACAGTGAACGTGAGTCATATGTTACACATGATGAGACCAGTGGAGGAAAAACACTGAGCACTAAACCGTCAGCAGAAATCTGACTCTATTTGTATTTAAACCCACAAAAAAGGGTAATGCTCCTTTAAAAAAAAACATCACCTTTGCCTCAGATTTGTGTCGTGACGGTTTCATTTCTGCTGCAGTGTCAGTAACGTGTCGAACTGCAGTAACCTCCAGCTCTTCCTCTCAGAGGAAACAACAATCCCTCTGGGTGAACCTCAGCTTTACTTTTACTCTATTGTCTCTACTGAATGTATCTGATTCACTCCTAACCTTTAAGTTTTCTTTCTTCAAAACATGAATTTTTTTGTTTACCTCTTTTCTTCTTCAACTTAACTGAAATCACAAAACTCAAGATACAAGGTTTTAATCTGATGGTGAAAGTAAATTAGATCATTTTCATTTTGTTTTTTGATACTAAAATGTTTCATTTGAATTAATTAAATAGTTAATGCAACAGTTTCACTTCAAGGTAAAGAAGAGAAAACATGTTGGTTTCAGTTTATAATTTGATATCTTTATATATGAGAGATACATCAAAGAGCAGCGTGTTGGGTAACACATGAAGTTTAACATGTCTCACGTCATGAAAGAGTCTTGTGCTTTAATTATAATATTTCTGACAGTCATTAAAGGCAGACACAAGGCATGATGTCAAATGTTGGTGTCTGAAGCTTTGGTTATTGTTGTGAACTCAGACTGAAAATGAGTCAGAGCTTCAATAGGAAGTGATGACAGACCTCAGTTAATGTCAGCAATTATTTCAGAGGTCAGATTTATTCTGCACCATGATTCATACTGAGGCCTGATGTCTTTTAATCATTTTCTCCTGACAAGTTTTTCTTAAGCTGTTGTCTGTTGGTCTCTAGTGTACATTTCTATATCACCACTGTATCGACTGATGCTGTGAAAACCGTGTGTAATGTTCTGGAGAAGCTGTTTGATCATAAGTGTTTCTGCTGAGGTGAACTGGAAAAGGTCAAATGTGGAAGTGTGCTTCCTTATGAGAGTTGCTGTTCGATGTGGAGCATTTCAACAAGTTCAATTGTAAAGTCGACAAAACATCAACCAGCTGGAAACATGTCACTGCAGGTCTGGATGGTATGAAATGTGTTGGTTTGAGCAGTTAACTGAATTTTGCTCCTGATACTGAAATATAAAAATATGACAACACAGAAACCACCTGACAGAGTCTTCAGAACCACCTAACAACCATCGGTAACACCCTATCAGATCTGGTCCATGAGTTCAGTGTTCATCTCTCTCTGTTTTATACTGCGTTTACTTGTGTTACTGGTAGACCAGTCTAACCAGTCTCCTGTCGCTTCTCTCTGGTCTGTAGTTGGCCGGTATGAAGAGCTGGATCGATCTGAGGAATGAGATCATCTTCCTGACACAAAACGCCACATCATCACCCAGTGCTATGTACCAGGCAGTCTCCAGAATCGTGTGCGGTCACCCTGAAGGTGGCGGCCTGCAGATCAAATCCCTCAACTGGTACGAGGACAGCAACTACAAGGCCCTGTTTGGAAACCACAACAGCAGTGAGGACGAGCCCATGTCACTCTACGACAACTCTTCCAGTGAGTGCTCAGGGTTTACACACTGACAGAGGTCAGAGGTCGGCCAGGTCTGACAGGTCATTTTACTGGTGTGATCCTGCCACTATTGGTTTTATTTCCACTATAGAGTCATCTGGAGAAGAAGGAAAGAAGCTGCCAATATTGTTGTAAATGTATGTAATGCAATGTAAAACATGTTAGGTAGCTGCTGGATTATAACAGATCAGAACTGTTCTGTCGTTGACTCAAACAGGACATGAAATAATTTTAATTCACCCAGAAACAGACTAAATAAAGTTTCGTTTTAAAAACGAGAACACCTGCCTCTGACAAAAGGTAATTTCGCGAACAAACAGCCAATCACGGAGCCTCATGTTGTGTCATTGCAGGTTTCTACACAGAGGTAACGCTGTGAATGAATGAATTCAGTAACCCTGGCAACAGTTTTAAACATTTTGAATTCACTGCAGCTCTGATTGTTTTCTCCTTCATAGCAACAGCTGCTGAGGCTCCTGGGTATTGTAGTATTTAGAGACAGAACAAGTTTGAAAGAATTTAGACTTCACAGCTCTGTAAGTCTGCTCCTGTAAATGAACCAGGGTTAAACTCTGTCCTCCGTGTGTGTGTTTGTGTATGTCTGTGTCTGTTTGTTTGTTTGTTTGTTGTATTCCAGCTCCATACTGTAACAGTCTGGTGAAGAACATGGACTCCAACCCGATGTCCAGGATGATCTGGCAGGCTTTGAAGCCTCTGCTGATGGGGAAGATCCTGTATACACCCCACAACCCCGCCACACAGAGGGTCATCCACGAGGTATGATATCAATTCCTGTCTCATCACTTCCTGCAGGAGGAGGCGTCGGTCTCACGTGTATGTGACCTGTGTCTGTGTTGCGTTCAGGTGAACCGTACCTTCCAGGAGCTCGGTGTGTTCAGGGACCTGGGAGGGATGTGGGAGGAGATGAGACCCAAAGTCTGGAACTTCATGGAGAACAGCCAGCAGATGGACCTGATCAGGGTAACCATGCTCTGCCCACCACCTCCACTGTTCTTCACCTGCTATGTCTCACCTTCTTTCATATTATCAGCTTTTCTGTCTTGATAAAGTTCTTTACCTCGTACAGTAGAACAGTTACTGACACCTGGTGGAGGAGCCTGATGGTGCTGTAGTTCTGTCTCTGAGTTAATCTTAAGTAAAATTCAGCAGAAATAATAATAATAATGTTTATTATAAAGTATTATCAAATACAGGCAAAAGAAGCAGCAAATTCTCACAATTTCTGGTATTTTTCTTTGAGAAATGATTTGAACAATTATTTGATAGTTGTCGGTTAATTTCATCAGATAACAACTGATATGGAAAAACAAGAGTTTATGAGATCAGTTACTGACCACACATTGTACAAGGGCTCAACTAACTACTCTCAATGGTTTTGCTGTGGTGAATAGATTTATCTTCACGAGATAAATAAAGTCCTCATTCAACCTCCTTTCCATTTGTTGTCCAGACTCTGCTGAAGAACAATGTCACTGCTAGCTTCTTCCACGCTCAGCTGTCTAACACCGACTGGACCGTGGCCGACGTCTCCAACTTCCTGTCCAAGCAGGCAGCTGACCCCCGGCCACCAGGCAGCGCTGTCACCTGGAGGGAGGTGTTCAATGAGACCGATCAGGCCATCATGAGCATCTCCCGCTTCATGGAGGTCAGTCAGAAAACAGAAATTTTATCACCTTGATATGAATCAGGGCCATGTTACATTCTCCAAACACCTAAACATGACTGAGCAGAGTCGTTGTGTATGAATGAATCATTTGAGGACTTCAAACTGTCATTAATACTAAACCTAAATCCTGACATGAACTTACAAACTGTTTTCTAAAGAACAGTTTTCTGGTCAGTGAACGGTTGGGTCTAGGTCCTCACATGTAGAGGCCTTGAAGTCCAGCAGGTCCAAAAATTCATCCGAAAACCTAATGTGGCACCCCATCTGCAAAGGTCTGCAGGTGTGGTGGGTTATAACCTTTATACCAAACCTACACCTAAATTTAACCTCAACTCTCACACCAAGTCTGAGCCCCAGATTAACTTCTCAGTACCCACAGTCAACCTGTTCTTACATGAACTCTGAAGACTGAATTCATTCTGTACCCACATGACAGCCATGCTCTATGCGTTATCCATTTTGGCATCAGCTCATAAAGGTCTGCACAGACTGAACACAGTACAAGAGTGTATATAAAAAACCAAGATGGACGCTTGGTTCAAAGACAGGCTGTTTTTTGTTATTCAGAGATCTTCTTTTTTTTCTGACACAGAGCTTTCATTGTTTTCTGCAGAAGGCTGTTTGTATCCTCAATGAACTGAACAAACCTTCACACTAACTTTTAAATTAGGGATCAGTTTTTTAAGCATTGTTTGTTGGGCTGCTGAAGTTTAACGGTATGATTGATATTGTGGTGGTGTTGAAGATCACATGACCTGACCTCCCAATGTATGTGTGCGTGTGTGTGTTTGTGTTGTAGTGTGTGAACCTGGACAAACTGGAGCCGGTCTCCAGCGAGGAGCGACTGGTCAACCAGTCCATGGTGCTGCTGGAGGACAGGAAGTTCTGGGCGGGAATTGTGTTCCCGGACGTCCCCCCCAACGCCACGGAGCTGCCGGCCAAACTCAACTACAAGATCCGCATGGACATCGACAATGTGGAGAGGACCAATAAGATCAAAGACGCGTAAGGACACACACACACACACACACACACACAGATGAAAGTGTTCCTGTCCCTAAATGGTGGGAACAACCCCCACGACCCTGAAATTACTCCAATGAAAACAGCAGAGGGCCCTGAGATGTGTGTTTGAATAGAGTCATTGTGGGGACTCACCTGTCATGTAAGGACAGACAGCAGGTCTCTACAACAACCACTCAATGTTGTTTTATTCCTTTGAGTTATAGTTCTGTATTATAAAGCTGAAAGATGATTGATTATTGATTGGCTGATAACCAGTCGACCTCTAATGTGGATGTTGGTCATAGAGGCAGCTGTGTTTGTCTCCTCCTCAGGTACTGGGACCCGGGTCCTCGTGCCGACCCGTTCGAGGACATGCGGTACATCTGGGGTGGGTTCTCGTACCTGCAGGACGTTATTGAGCAAGGCATCATCAGAGCGATGACGGGCACCAAGGAGAAGACAGGAGTTTACATCCAGCAGATGCCCTACCCCTGCTACGTAGACGACATGTACGAATGTTTTCCGTGTTTCTCCTGCTGTGATTTTCAGTTTTCTCTCAGCGCTCTGTCTCCAACCTGTCCTCATGTCCTCTATCTCAGTTTCCTGCGGGTGATGAGCCGCTCCATGCCTCTCTTCATGACCTTGGCGTGGATGTACTCAGTGGCGATCATCCTGAAGAGCGTGGTGTATGAGAAGGAGGCGAGGCTGAAGGAGACCATGAGGATCATGGGATTGGATAATGGCATCCTGTGGTTTAGCTGGTTCGTTAGCAGCCTGATTCCTCTGCTGATCAGTGCTGGACTGTTGGTGCTGCTGCTCAAGGTAATGAAGGACAAACAGTGAGGTCTTCATCACCTGATGGCTTAAAAGGTTCTGTTAATGATCTGATTTGACTCTGTTGTTTCTGGTACAGAAGGGGAACCTGCTGCCCTACAGTGACCCTGGTGTGGTCTTCCTCTTCCTTGGATCCTTTGCTGTGGTGACCATCATGCAGTGTTTCCTCCTCAGCACGGCGTTTGCCCGAGCTAACCTGGCAGCCGCCTGCGGAGGAATCATCTACTTCACCCTTTACCTGCCCTACGTGCTCTGCGTCGCCTGGCAGGACTACATTGGCTTTGGAGCCAAAGTCTTTGCTGTGAGTTTATCAACCTTTTAATAAGTCTGTTGTTTTGATGCTGTGTTGTAAATGGACAGAGTAAGTCACATGACCTCGTCCTCTGCAGAGCCTCCTGTCTCCAGTGGCGTTCGGGTTCGGCTGTGAGTACTTTGCCCTGTTCGAGGAGCAGGGAGTGGGTATCCAGTGGAAGAACCTGCTGTCGAGTCCTCTGGAGGAGGACGACTTCAGCCTTCGCACCGCCATCATCATCATGTACTTTGACTCCTTCCTGTATGGAGTCCTCACCTGGTACATCGAGGCTGTGTTTCCAGGTGAGAACTGACATCATCACAGTCAGACAGATCTGATGGTAAAACACATGCTTTTCAGTTTACAGGTGAAATAGTTTTATTTAAACTGTAGGCGTGTCTTCTTTAAGTCCATCATGATATGGACAATGATGATGTCGACTCTTCTTTTTGACTTGAACATGTTTCATAGATTTATTGGTGCGTTGTCATTCAGACTCTGGTCACCAGGCAACAGTTGACATTGTGTTAATTTTTACAAATAAGAAGAAAATGTGTCTTTTTGATTTGAGGCTGAAGAGCATCAATTGTCGTTTCCTTTTGAAATATGATAAAATCTTTACACAGAGATTCTGATCATTAGTCTGAATTCAAATAAATTAATTATCTTTGTCTCCTCAGGTCAGTATGGGATCCCTCGACCCTGGTACTTCCCCTTCACCAAGTCATACTGGTTTGGAGAAAAGGACGGAAAATCCAACAAAGTCCCTCTGACCCGCAAAGGAAACTCAGGAGGTGAGACTGCAGTAAAAAAGAATGACGACAGTGTGGTGGTACAGAGCTGCACCCAGAAACAAAACGGAAACTATCTGCACTTTGTTTTGCAGCTGTGTGTATGGAGGAGGAGCCAGCTCACCTGGAGCCCGGTGTCTACATTGAGAACCTGGTGAAGGTTTACCGTCACGGTAAAAAACTGGCAGTGGATGGACTGACGCTCGGCTTCTACGAAGGACAAATCACTTCCTTCCTGGGACACAACGGAGCTGGAAAAACCACCACCATGTGAGTCAAGGACAACAACCAGGTCCAACACAGATACAGATACAGACACCAAGATGTGAAAACCAAAACCATGTGAGACAGGATGAACCAGTATCAACCAGTATCCATAAAGACACTGATACAGCCACAGGAACAGATACACATAAAGTTTACACACAAACAGATACAGGCACAGACAGAGGTACAGAAACAGTTTACCTGTAGCAGTACAGACTCAGCTTGTGACACAGATCCTCATGCCTGGTCCCTGCAGGTCCATCCTGACTGGTCTATTCCCTCCAACCTCTGGTACCGCCTACATCCTGGGCAGAGACATCCGGTCGGAGCTGAGTGCCATCAGACAGAGTCTGGGAGTCTGTCCACAGCACAATGTCCTCTTCAGCATGTGAGTCCTTCTCCACGATGATCAGTGTGTTTCTCCACGCTACAGGAGGAAATGTCTCTTTATTTTGGTTTTAAAAGTTTTCCACAGTGAACATCTTAATCCACTTTATCATATGTCCATGCTCGTGTTGTGGGACCCCCTGCAGGCTGACAGTGGAGGAGCACATCTGGTTCTACGCACGGCTCAAAGGCCTGTCAGAGGAACAGGTGAAAGGTGAGATTGAGCAGATCCTGCAGGACACCGGGCTGCCGCACAAACGCACCTCCAGGACTAGTACTCTGTCAGGGGGCATGCAGAGAAAACTGTCTGTGGCTCTGGCCTTTGTTGGCGGGTCAAAGGTTGTGATCCTGGATGAGCCCACTGCTGGCGTTGACCCCTACGCCCGCAGAGGGATCTGGGATCTCCTGCTGAAGTACAGACAGGGTGAGACTCTATGATTGGTCTGTTTTGATCAGCCGCTTTTTGGTTTTTATCCTCCACCTGGATTCGATCTGAACCTTCTGTCTCCTGTCAGGTCGGACCATCATCCTGTCCACTCACCACATGGACGAGGCGGACATACTGGGTGACCGGATCGCCATCATATCCCATGGGAAACTGTGCTGCGTGGGCTCATCTCTGTACCTGAAGAACCAGCTGGGGACGGGTTATTACCTGACGCTGGTGAAGAAAGAACCAGAACCATCACTCAGCTCCTGCAGGAATTCGTCCAGTACCGTCTCCTTCACCAAGAAGGTCTCAGCAGTTGCCTCTCATTCTACTCTTAGAAACTCTAGGAACCACAAGTAGACTTGCAGCTGAAGGCTTTTCACTGAGTTACTGGGACATCCTGATAATCAAGAATTACAGTAGTCCAGTCTAGAGGTAACAGATGCATGAAATGGTTTTTCAGCCTCCTTTAAAGACAGGATGTGTCTGACTTTCAGAATAATGGTCAGGTGGAAGAAGGCAGTCCTAGAGACTTGTTTTATGAAAGTAAAGGACATGTCCTGGTCAAAATGACCCCAAGGTTTCTGACTGTAGCACTGGAGGCCAATTTTTAATGCCATCCAGATAAGTATATTATCAGATCGTGTATAGAGAAGTAAAAAATGTAGGACTTTATTTCCTTAAGACATGCCTGAAGTTTGACCATTTGGTTAGTCTCACCTGGCTGCATAGATAAGCACAGCTGAATGTCATCTGCCAGTTTACTAATGCAGTATATTACTCTCAGTGTAGTACTCTCTCTGTAGTACCGGTCCTTAGTCCTGTACTCTGTGTTTCAGGAGGAGGAGTGCGCCTCGGTCAGCAGCAGTGATGCAGGACTTGGCAGCGAACATGAAAGTGAGGCTCCCACCATCGGTGAGCTCTTTGTTCCTAGAGAGCGTTGATTTGTTCACCTTCAGGTGGATCTGATCTGTGTCCCTTTTCTTCCTCCTCAGAGAACGGCCCTGCAGCATCCATTTCGGACATCCCTTTTGTCCCCCCGGATGTGTCTCTGGTCTCCAGTCTGATCCTGCGTCATGTCCCTGCTGCCCGCTTGGTGGAGGACCTGGGACACGAGCTGACCTATGTCCTGCCGTACAGTGCCGCCAAGGATGGAGCCTTCGTGGAGCTCTTCAAGGACCTGGACGTGAAGCTGCCCGACCTCGGCATCTCCAGCTATGGAGTGTCTGACACCACGCTGGAGGAGGTGGGACATGTTTTTATTCCTCATTGTTGTCGGAAGCCGTGAATGGAGCCATTATGTTTTCAGGTTGTCGGTCATGTTCTCGCGAACACGTTATCTCAACATGTTGAAGGAACTTGTTCAAATTTGGTGCAAACATCAGTCAGACTCAAAGATGAACTGGTTTGATTTTGGTGGTCAGAGGTCAAAGGTCAAGGCCGCTGTGACTTCACAAAATATGTTTTGGGCCATCTCAATAACAAGAATTCAAGTCAAGGGGTCAAATAAATCTAAACAAATCTGTTCTTGTAGATTTTCCTGAAAGTGGCCGAAGATAACGGAGTGGACACAGAAGTGCCATCAGGTGAGGAGAAACCTCTGACCTCATCTGTCATTTCAAAATAAGAGTTTCTCAGCACATCAGTCTTGCTGATGTCTACATTTGTTTTATGGTGTGTGTTCAGATGGTACACTTCCTGTTCGGAGGCGGAGGAGGACTCACGCCTTCGGTGGAGGAGACCATCAGAGCTGCCTGAGACCTTTAACAGAGGATGACAACAACGACTTCAACGACTCTGATGGAGACCCTGGTACACAACAATTACACAGAGAAACACACTAACACACACTGACACTTTCATTCCTGCAGACACAACATATTAAAACCTTTAAAACAGAGACTCAGTAAACTTCAAAGAAGCAGTTCACAGGTTAACTCTGGTCCACAGTTCGGTCACTCATAGTCAGATCTGGTTCACAGGTCAGATAAACTTTCAGGATTTCAACAGGAGAATCTTACCTGTGAGGTTTTGATGTGTATCATGTGTTTAATCATGTGACCTGTGGTGTGCTCTCAGAGTGCAGGGAGACGGACTGGTTAAACTGTACTGATGGTAAAGGGTCGTATCAGGTGACAGGCTGGAGTCTGAGGAGGCAGCAGTTTGTGGCTCTGATGTGGAAACGGTTTCTGTACGCTCGACGCTCCAGGAAGGGTTTCTTCGCTCAGGTGAGACCCTCATGTTATCCTGCTGGTTTCTCTGTTAATTTAACTTTAGTAGGATTTCCTGTAAATTCGTTCCATTTCTTTTTCAGATTGTTCTTCCTGCTGTGTTCGTCTGCATCGCTCTGGTCTTCAGTCTCATTGTCCCCCCGTTTGGAAAATATCCCAGCTTGGAGTTGCAGCCCTGGATGTACGAGGACCAGGTCACCTTCATCAGGTACAGACTGTCCCACACTGTCATCAAGTGTATGGATACAATATAATTGTGCTGTATTTATTGTAGTCTGACTGTCCACCTGTGTTTCTGTGTCATGACAGTAACGACGCTCCCGGAGACGCCAACATGCACAACTTATTAAACGCTCTGATGGACGCTCCGGGCTTTGGCACTCGCTGCATGGACGGATACTCCATCCCGTAAGACACTTTGTCTTGCATGATTGGTCCAATACTGGAGCAGATATTTCACCTCCAGCTCATAACACTGTCTGCCCATCTCTTCATCCTCAGAGAGGCTCCCTGTACCCTGGGTGATGAGGACTGGAACACTCCTGACATCCCTGAAAGCGTCCAGCAGCTGTTTAGCTCCAGAAACTGGACCATGGAGGATCCGTCTCCGGCCTGTTTCTGCAGCTGTGATGGCAAGAAGAAGATGCTGCCAGACTGTCCTGCTGGAGCGGGAGGTCTGCCCCCACCTGAGGTCAGAGAACCTGAGACAGAGCATGGACTCTCAGAGGGAATGTTGTGGTCAAAAAACAGATGTTGAGAGACAACAGAGGTCCACTGGTTCATTCAGAAAGTGTTCAGACCCCTTCACTCTCTGAACGTATACATCAATGTGATATTTCAGTTTTCCTTTTTAATACATTAGTATTAACTTTGTCATCATGGATACTGAGGTTAGAGTGATGATTTTTTTATTTTAGTATAAGACTGTGACATAATAACATATGAAGAAGTGAGGAGAAGATTTATGTGTGTAATGTTTGTGACTCTTGTTGTTCAGATGAACCTGAGCGCCACCGACACTCTGCAGAACCTGACAGGAAGAAACATCTCCGACTACCTGGTGAAAACCTACGCTCAGATCATCGGCAAGAGGTGAGACACTCGGAGGACTAACCTGAGTAAAACACACCTGGAAATATCCAAAACCTGAACTAAAAGTTTCTGCCTGATGTTTGTTTCCACAGTTTGAAGAACAAAGTCTGGGTGAACGAGTTCAGGTCAGCGTCTGGTTTTAGTTTTAAATCATAAACTCTGTCAGTAATTGTTTCCAGTTTTTCACATTTTGAATCGGGTTTCTCTCTCTGCAGGTACGGAGGCTTCTCATTGGGCGCCAGGAGCACTCAGGTCCTCCCACCAGCCAATGAGATCGATGACGCCATCGAACGAGTCAGGAAGATCTTTGAGTTACGGAAGGTCAGTTTGAGACATGTTGATCTGTAGCTTTATTCATCTGAGCTGCAGTGAAGATAAACACATTTCAGACACACTCACAAAACAGCTTTATATCTGAGTCACAGTTGCAACAACCAGTCAAACACAGGAGGGGGATCAGACAAAAACCAGCCCAAGTGGAACTTATCTTCGCAACCATAAAGAAAATATATCGTACATAAAATTAAAATGAGTCTGATGAAGGCCAATGACTGAAGCGCTGAAACACAACCTGCACCAGACTTCATTTGAAAAGTTGGAGGTTAAAATGAGCTGTGACATGTTTTTTTCTGCAGGGAGCTGCTGCAGATCGATTCCTGGGCAGTCTGTCAGGTTTCATCAATGGTCTGGACACGAAGAACAACGTCAAGGTGAGAAACAGCTGCTTTTAGTTTTATTGCAAATAGAAAAACAACACAACACTTTTAAGTATGGCACAGGTGCCTGTATGATGAGTACTTGTGTAGAAATAATGGTTTTATGTAATAGTTGCTTTAGTTCCAGGTGATTTCCAGATCATTTACTATGGAGAACTAATCTTAGGGAGAACAATGCTGAGGAGTTAAGTTTAATTGAAAATCAGTTGAAATGAATGAGAGGTCAAACCAGAGTTTAGAGGTCAAAGAAAAGATTCTTTTTCGTGTCTTCTGAACATAAACATACAGTTAAAGACATGGAGAATAAAGGATGAATAAACCACAGGTAAACAGAATCCAATTCTAAAAGTCCTGGAATTAATTTAAAATGGTGCATTCAGATAAATATCTGGATGTGTTTATGACAATTTAAGATCATAAAAGAAGAACTGAACCATATATTTCAAACAGGATTTCACTCATTCACCTTAGAAGAATGAACCACTGATGATAAACTCTCTGCTGTCAGATCTGGTTCAATAATAAAGGCTGGCACAGTATCGGAGCTTTCATCAACGTGATGAACAACGGCATCCTGAGAGCAAACCTGCCTGAGGGCAAAGACCCCACCAAGTACGGCATCAGTGCCTTCAACCACCCTCTGAACCTGACCAAGGAGCAGCTGTCGCAGGTCGCACTGTGAGTACACACACCTGGACAGCGCGCACACACAAACACACACACACACACACACACACACACACACACACACACACACACACACACACACACACACACACCTGAGACACCTGCACAACTTGAACTACCACACATAAACAAGCACAAACTGACTGTCAGGTACATTACACACTCACTGCCACAGGAGTCCTTTATTGTTACATCTTTTGACCATTTACATATGTAATGCCTCCTCCTTCTGGTCCTCGTCTCCAGGGTGACGACCTCTGTGGACGTCTTGGTGTCCATATGTGTGATCTTTGCCATGTCCTTCGTCCCAGCGAGCTTCGTGGTCTTCCTCATCCAGGAGAGAGTCAATAAAGCCAAACACATGCAGTTCATCAGTGGAGTGCAGCCGCTGCTCTACTGGATAGCCAACTTCATCTGGGACATGGTGAGACACGAAACAAGCACACCCTCTCAAAGTGTGTAAATTGTAGCATGTGTTTGATGTTGATGTGTGTGTGTTTATGTCTCTCTCTCTCCACAGTGTAACTATGTTGTACCAGCAACGCTGGTCATCCTCATCTTCATCTGTTTCCAACAAAAAGCCTACGTCTCCTCCACCAACCTGCCGGTCCTCGCCCTCCTGCTGCTGCTCTATGGGTCAGATACTACACAACACTGCACAATATTACATTACACCACACAATGCTACACTACACAACTTCAGACTCCACAACTATATGAGGTGAATGAAGTGTCATTTAAAATTTTACACAGTATGAGAATAATTCAGTGTCATCATTTAGTTTCTCTCCTTGTTGTTTTATTTTCAGCTGGTCAATCACGCCTCTCATGTACCCAGCCTCCTTCTTCTTTAAGATCCCCAGCACGGCGTACGTCGTCCTCACCAGCGTCAACATCCTTATCGGCATCAACGGGAGCATCTCCACCTTTGTCATGGAGCTGTTCGGAAACAACGTGAGTTCATGCAGAGACAGACTGCAGTTTTAAAATAAACCTCTAGGCTGTGGTTTAACGTTGTGTTTTTTGCAGGAGATTGGAGGAATCAACGACATCCTGAAGAATGTCCTCCTCATCTTCCCTCACTTCTGCCTTGGTCGAGGACTCATCGATATGGTGAAGAACCAGGCGATGGCCGACGCCCTTGAGAGATTCGGTAACACCACAACACACAAACAGACACAGGGATATATCACTGTGATTTACCCTCCTGGAGAGTATCGAACCGTTACAGTTTGTGATTATATTTAAATAGACACTTTAATCTGCAGTAGAGGAGGAATGGTTGAGCACAGTGACAGAGGAAATATTAACTTACCAGAAGTATTTTGAGACTGTGTGATGTTCAAACACTGGCCTGTTGTGTATTTAACCTTAGAGCTGTATGTTTCATCAAGCAGTGGTTTGAGTAATGTAGTATTTTACCATTATAACTGAAATATAAGACAGTTAGGTCTTTGTTTTAGCCCATAGTCGTCAGGTGCAAACATACACACTGACAAGCCACACACCAGGTTCCTGCAGGTACATTTCCTGTGAAACAGGAGAACATTGATGATAAAATAGCTTTTATTAAAATACATTTTATTTAGCAGGAAGTTGTTTGATGTTTAATGATTGTGTGAATGTTGCTGTGTTTCAGGTGAGAACAGGTTCCGCTCTCCTTTGGAGTGGGACATGGTGGGAAAAAACCTCTTTGCTATGGCTGTGGAAGGAGTGGTGTTCTTCATCATCACTGTCCTCATCCAATACAGATTCTGCATCAAACCCAGGTATACATACACACACACACACACACACACACACACACACACACACACACACAGCATAAAGATTAACTGTGACGACTGAAAACAGGAGAACAGACTTCAGTGCTCCTCACCCTAAGTTGTGTGTGGAGGAGTCAGTCTGTTCGTGTGTGTGTCTGCAGGGCGGTCAGTAAACTCACCAAACTAGGAGCGCTGGGTGAGGAGGACGAGGACGTGGCCCGAGAGAGACAGAGGATCGTCCACGGCCTCGGACACGGAGACATCCTGGAGCTCCGACAGCTCACAAAGGTACATGATCTGACCCAGCACCAGGAAGTCAGTGTTTCACTGGGCATACTGGGTAAAGGTTTCTGCAGCCAGCATCACTGAAGGATGTGGCCTCAGTCGTAGGTGTGTTCTGGTGCATTAAGACCAAAGTCACAGGTTGATGGTTGATCTGTTACATCAAAGTATAAGGCTTCAAATATTTAGAGAGATTAAGTCCAGGGAAAACGCCAGAGATAGAACAACTGTGATACCTGAGCAGAGGACATCCCTCAGCTGTTGCCTCCTGTAACAGGCTCACTAATTCAGTACAGCTGCTCTCTGTAGTTTCATCAGAAGCAGGAAATATGTAAAAAAAAACAAACAGTTGGGGTCCATTTTCAGCGGTTGATGGTGATGACAGATCAGTGTTAAAAGTTAAATGTGTCCTGCAGGTGTTCAAGAGGAAGCAGAAACCAGCTGTGGATCGACTGTGTGTGGGGATTCCTCCTGGAGAGGTGAGACTGATCGCATCACCCACCACTGTCCTGGAGACACTTTTAATAAGATAAAAAATACAGTAATGACTGATGAACATTAACTGTGTGTGTGTGTGTGTGTGTGTGTGTGTGTGTGTGTGTGTGTGTGTGTGTGTGTGTGCGCGTGCTCTCAGTGTTTCGGTCTTCTCGGTGTGAACGGAGCTGGAAAGACGACAACATTTAAGATGCTGACAGGAGACACGTTGGTGACCAGCGGAGAGGCTTTCCTAGCTGGGAAGAGGTGAGGTCAAAGGTCGCACAGGTTCTTATCTGACCTCAGATCAGCTCCTCTGAGCGTTTGATAAAGAGTTGACCTGTTCTTCAGGTTGTTAGAGAGCTGCTGAGTTCAGGACCTGAGTTGAACCTGAACTGGTTTCTGTAGGACTCGAGGATTGACCTGGTTCCTGCAGCTGAAACCAGATCAGCTGATTTAACCTGAGGATTAACTGAGTTCATCACACAATCTGGATCACAAACCAAATGTGATCATGTTTAACCTGCTGAGGTTTAACCTTCACTGGTGATGAGCAGGATCTGATCTGAACACACACACACACACACACATACACACACACACACACACACACACACACACAGTTCCATAAGTTCACTTGTTTCTCGTTAAGCTCATTAAGTGTTGCTCAGGTCTTCATCAGCAGCTCTGCTGTAGAATTAGAATAAACTGAAGTGCTGCTTCATCTTTTCATTAAAACTCACAGCTGACTGAGGTTCTCAATCTTTGGCTCTGGGACCCTGCAGGTTCTCCTCAAACACAGGAGAGATCACGAGGAAGACATTGTTCAACTTACATCTTTATTGATTTTTTTTATTCCTAATTTATTTGTGTGTTTAGTGACCAGCCTGTCTAGGGTCTGAGGACAGGGTCTGTGGGGGGGGGGGCTTCATTCAGGTGTGGAGCTGACGTGTGTGTGTGTGTGTGTGTGTGTGTGTGTGTGTGTGTGTGTGTCTCTGCCTGCAGCATCCTGAGGGAGATCAATGAGGTCCATCAGAACATGGGCTACTGTCCTCAGTTTGACGCCATCAATGAGCTGCTGACAGGAAGAGAGCACCTGGAGCTGTATGCCGTCCTCAGAGGGATCCCCGAGAAGGAAGTCTGTGACGTGAGTCTGAGGACACACAAAACACAATGCACAGTGTGTGTATGTGTGTGAGGGTACACTACCCTCTGTACAGTGGACAGTGTCTTGGTTGTCATGGTGATGATGCTGTGTTTGATTGACAGGTGGCAGAGTGGGGGATCAGGAAGCTGGGTCTGGTGAAGTACGCTGATAAAGCAGCAGGAAGTTATAGTGGCGGGAACATGAGGAAACTGTCCACCGCCATGGCTCTGATCGGAGCGCCGCCTGTCG
The DNA here is from genome assembly GCF_046630095.1 of Trachinotus anak. Lineage (NCBI taxonomy): Eukaryota > Metazoa > Chordata > Actinopteri > Carangiformes > Carangidae > Trachinotus > Trachinotus anak. Next base: position 13,758,995 of record NW_027273872.1, on the reverse strand, counting down.
TCTTCCTGGTAACTCAACTTCTTCTTCTTCTTCTTCTCTGATCTGTGGACGAGTTGTGTTGTGGAGCAGTGGGATTTAAACATCAGCTTACTGTTTCTGAAGCTTTCAGCCTCATCTACGGGTCACTCAGTGGATCATGTGGCTCAGTTGTCAGGGAGACAGTTTAGTTGTCATCACATAATTAAAAGTAAGTCCTGAGGAAGACCACATCATGTGGCTGAAAGCTTCAGCTCAGTGTTTTCACAGAGCAGCCGTGAGTTAAAACTCCAGAGCACAACACAGTTACACAACAGCAGCACAACACTGTCAGCCAATCAGTGAGCAGCTCAGCAGGATTTGGGGGGGCAGAGGGGGGTTAGGTTGGGAGGGTTGTGTAACAGAGGCAGGATTAAAAGGAGCTGCTGCTTTGTTTACTGAGGACAGAAGAAGACGAGACACACAGGCAGGTTAGTACTGAAACCAGAGAAGAAAAGTTAGTCAGGTGCAGGTAGAGTTCAGACGATGCTTCTCCCCCTCCTCCTCACCTTCACGCTGTGCTTCCTGCTCCACCTGTGGGCCAACCTCAACCTGGCTGTCCTCCTCGTTACAGGACGAGCCCACCACCGGCATGGACCCCAAAGCTCGCCGGGCCCTCTGGAACTGCATCCACAGCGTCATCAAGGAGGGACGCTCAATCGTCCTCACCTCACACAGGTAAGGAACATGAGGACAGGTGACCTCAGTGTGTCCTCAGGTTGGCAGAGTCCCTGACTTTGTGAATTCAGTTACAGGACACAGGTGACAAAGACACACCTGAGGACACAAAGATGTTAGTTTGTGTCCTCATTTTGCACCTTAGTGTCTTCATATATGTCCTCAGTTAGTGTCCTTTGTTTGAGAAACAGGAAGTGGACATTAAAGACACAGTCAATGTCCTGAGGATACATGTGTATAGTGTATATCAACAGTGTGTGTGTGTGTGTGTGTGTGTGTGTCCAGTATGGAGGAGTGTGAGGCTCTGTGCACCAGGATGGCCATCATGGTGAACGGCAGGTTCAGATGTCTTGGCAGCGTCCAACACCTGAAGAACAGGTAACAATGACTCACTATTTACACACAAACTACACACAAAACAGACACACACACTGAATTTCAAAATAAAATGTGTCAGTTGAGCTGCAGCTTTAGAAATAGGACGGATTTATTAATTTAAATATATTTATTCATATGAATATGTATTAATGAGTTTAAATGTAAATTTAACTAAATCAGCAGGACATTAAATCAGTGTTTTCTGAATCGACCACCAGGAGGCGACAGATGTTGTCAGATGGTTTAAAAGAACAAATCATAACCTTGAAGAATTAACTTGAACTTCAGAAACAAAATCTGTTTGTTTGTGCTGATAATTTAATATTTAAAGTAAAACTCATGTGACGTCACTGCATCAGCTCGTTTTAAATGCTAATCCTGGTCCTCAGGTTTGGGGACGGCTACACCATCATCCTGCGGGTGGCGGGACCCGACCCCGACCTGCTGCCTGTCATGAAGTTCATTGAGAGCGAGCTGAGCGGCAGCACGTTGAAGGAGAAACACAGGAACATGCTGCAGTACCAGCTCCCATCCTCCCTCACTTCACTCACTCACATCTTCTCCATCCTGGCCAAAAATAAAGAGATGCTGAGGATCGAGGACTACTCTGTCACTCAGACCACACTGGACCAGGTAAACACGCCGGGCCAGGTGCACTCTCATCTATAAATGCAGTGTTGAGCTGATGTCTCTTGCGTGTGTGTGTGTGTGGGGGGTGGGGGGGTGGGGGGGGGGGGGGGGGTGGGGGGGGGGGGGGCTGATGAGGCTGATGGGAGATGTGGTCTGATCCTGTCTGTGTTTTCAGGTGTTTGTAAACTTTGCGAAAGACCAGAGCGACGACTATCACTCCAAAGACTCTGTGAGGAGAAAAGATGTCTCCATCAACATCCCGACGCTGCGCTCGAGCCCAGGAGCCGCTGAGGGGGGGGCCGCTCTGAGAGAGAGCGTCATGTGACCATGTGATGTCAGGAGGCTGGAGCTCCAGCCTGGACTCGACCTTGCAGCAAAGAGGACACACCCCTTCACCTGTTGTGATTTGTAGTGGGCGGAGTCACCTGCTGCCTCATGCCAGTCAATGCAAAAAATTTTCCTGTGGAGGCGCCAAGCCACTTGCTGCCGCTAACCAGACTGAATGTTAAAAACTTGAATAAGTTCCTGCAGCTCTTCGTCGGAGCTCAGGTGTTTTCTTCTTTGTGTGATTGAAGCGGTGCCTCTAATGAACTCGTCAGGGTCTGTGTTATTCTGAACTAACGATGAAGAATCCAAATCATTTCAAACGGCCGAGGGCTCGACTGCAAAAATCACATTTTTAAAAACTTGTTTGATTCTAGTTTTACAGTGAAACCTTTATTTATATGTGTAGCTGAAACAGAAAAGTGTCATTTGCTGTTTTATTGTTGCGGAGTCCAAGTGGCTTTACTGTTTCCTATAGTGTTTAACAGCCAATCAGAGCGTTCAGCACAGAGAGGAGGAGTTGATTGATTTTATAGTTTTTCTAAGAAAAAATGATGAAAGGAGCAGGTTTGTTCATCTAGGGGTGAAACAGTCAAATACCTCATCAGCTCCTCACAGCACACTACAGTATTGAACAGCTGATCGATGATTGATCATTGATTGGTGTTTGGTTTGGTGTCTGGTTCTGATTCGGACCAGCAGGAGGCGACACTGAAGCAGCTTCAGCACTGATGATAAAACTGTTGTTTTTCTCTGATTGTCGCTGATGTGGAAGAAGATCTGTTACTGACCCTGAACACCTCACATTAAAATGAAACAAATCCACTGCCTCCACTCTGTCTTTAATCTCATTCACACAAACACACAACTGAACTTTGACCTTTAACCCCTAAAAATCCTTTTGGTTGGTCCATCTGATTTACTGATGTTTCTGACGCTTTGAGACAATGTTAAATGTCTGTATAGTTTAAACAAAGCTGCTGAATCTCTGAGTGTTTGGGTCTGACCTCACACAGCTGATGCTGAACCTCCACAGACTGTGATTAAAGATGGACGCAGCATCTGTGAGGTCATCCACAGTTTTCTGAAGCTCAGAGTGAGCTGCTCACCGTCGCCAACATGGCAGCATCTGACTCCGCCCCTGACTCCCAGCTAATCCAAAAATGGTGAGAGAGGTGGGGCATGGGTGGAGCCAAGACTTCGGTGCATGACGGTTTAATGACTGTGGCAAACAAGGTAATCATCCAGGTGAGCTCTGACATCAGGGGTCTGTTCCAGAAAGGTTTAGTGAAAACTTTCTGCTCCAGGAACTGAGATCACCCGCTAACTAGTTACCATGGTAACTGACTCTGTGAAGCTCACCTGCTCTCTGAAAGGTTTTCTTCAACAAACCCTGAGTTTCTCTTTGTCTCCTCCTGTTGAGCTGAAGAAGCTCCTGAAGCTTCATGTCCTCATCATACTGTCTACATCAACGAGCAGATCAGAGACATTCATTTAAACAAGTTCACACTGGAGGAGATTAAAATCCTGATTAGACATTAGTTTGTTACCTGAGACCTGTCTTTACTAACATGACCTCTATGATGGATCAGTCACTGTGAGGACAGAGACAGATCTCTGACATTCAGATATTACACATGGAGGCTTCATCCTCAGCTCAGATTAAAATCTGCACTGTCTGTCTTTATAACACTGAGACTGTGAATATTAAGACACCTGTCAGTCAGTTCCTCTGCACTGAAACATTTACTATACATTCATCACTGTAAATAAGCTAAATAAAGCTGAATAATGTGGTAATGATAATAATAATGTGATAAATAATAATAATAAATAATGTGGTCTAGTGGATGACGCTGAATAAAATGTAATAGTTTGAACTTATTGACTCTTTTCTTCAGCTCAGACTCTTTCACTGCTGCTTGTTTTTTTTTAAAGATAAACATGTTTTAACATCACACATTAATCTCACATTAATGACTCCACTGGATTAAAATTGAGGCTCCGCTCTTTATTAACCTGCTACCATGGTGAATCGTTGAGCCTGAGCTCCATTGATGATGGTGAACTGACTCAGATCGGCTGTTCTGGAGCAGAAAACTGGATCTCCTACATGTTGACAAAGTATAAATATAAATACTTTAAATGTAGAAATAACTTGGAGTATAATTACAGAGCAGCTTGAGGTTGTAAAAATATTGTTTCATATTTTAAACGCGAATGCAATATAAAATGTGAGAAATAAACTACAAGTCTGTTTTCATGTATGTGATGTATCCTGTGAATCAACAACATGATGGTTTAAAACCTCTTTAAAACCATGATGTTGTGTAACTGACTGAACCATAATCATGTGACAGATTCATATGCATCACTTTTTTATTCAGTTGTTTTTTCATGCAGCACAAAGAAAACTGTTTTTCTGTCAGAAGGAACAGTCTATCAGGTAAGTGCAAACCAAAGAGAGACCCCCCCCCCCTCAACATTCAGACCACACGATTGGACGCAGCCACTGTCACTCATACACTGACTGACAGGTCTATTAGCAGAGTCCAACAGCAGACTACTGTTACACCTGATGTATTATAACATGTTAGTACGGAGGCTCTCAGTTAAAGTTGTGTTGAGTCTCTGTCGCCGTGGAGATGCAGGTGTGAGGACAGGAGGTTACTTCATCGGAGAGAAGGGACACGGAAACATGAGTTTATTCTTCTGAGAGTCGAGGTGGACGACGCTGTTTCTGACTGAGAGACAGAGAGAAACGTTAGTGATGCTATTGATTGATTTAAGGTGATCACTGACACCTGCTGCTCTGACAAACACACTTCAATGTAAAAGTGAATTTTCAGGTACAGTGCTTGATGTTTTCATTACACAACATTACCTGTTGTTACATTACGAATTCTGATTATTCATGTGAAATTCAGAAATAATTAACGACCCAGCAGAAATATAAACCAGTTAAAATCTAACGTCAAACAGATGTTTCTCTTTAACAAAAACTACGAGTTCACATCCAGCAGATCTGCAGCGGCATGACATCAACACTGAACTGACGAGTCAGAGCTCTCTGGTGATGACGTCACACCGCTGTGGAGGGGGCCTCACCTGCAGCGACCACTCTGGCGTCACAGTGAGATTTATGACGAACTTCAGCTCGTTGGTCGGCGCCCTCGAACCACCAGAGGGTGTGAACTGACCATGAGACAACACAGTGATATAATTAGCCACACACACACAGTCAGTGGTGTTAACACTGCACACAGGACACTGATCCCCCCCCCCGAAGCAAATAAACAACGTAACATAACTGCTTTGTTTACTGGCAGGTCAATGGGGCCAAAAGTCAGACTAATGTGTTTTACAGCGCCCTCTGTTGTTGTGTTAATAGAGTTTGAATTAAAGCATGTCACTACAGTTTGAATATTGACACCAACATTTATATTATAGAAACTTTATATTATAGACACTGGAGACTGATGTTAAACGCTGGACACAGACGTGACATTAAGCAGTGGACACTTGCACTTTAAACTGGACAGTACACGCTGACTGATAATAGAAACTGGACACTGACATGATGCACTTGAAACTGGACGCTGACAGTGGTACTGGAGACTGCAGGAGGCCCAGGAGGTTCTGTGAGGAACCTTTAGGGTCTTCATGTGTCCTCAGTCAACTGTCTGAGAGACCTGTTCTTGGCTGGTACCTCTGTTCAGCTGGCCAAACTCGCTGTGGAAAGCTCCCACCAGCTTTCCATACCCTGGTGCATCATGGGAAGTCACAGAGGCCTGGAAGGCATTGCCCCAAACCGCTGGACCACCGGGACGCATCTGGTATGAAACCAGCTCATAGACACCTGAAACACACACCTGGCGTTATTACATAGACTTGATCTCATTGAGAGAAATTTGTGTATTGTTTACAGTGTGGGGGTGGGGCTTACCACCCTCCTGTGGCGGCATCTGCAGGCGGCTCCAGGGAACCAGGTAGGTGACCTCATTGTCCTGAGATGTCAGCATTGGCATTGCCTTGGAGATGTACTCTGAGATCCAAGAAGGGTCCTGAGCCAGGGCGGCCCTAACTGCTGCCCGCTGAGAGTAACTGTCTGCGGTGAGGACAGGTCAGGGGAGGACAGGTGAGGGGAAGATGTCAAGTACACTGAAACCCCGATGAAGAAGAAGAACCTTTAAAGACCTCACCATACTTCCATATATGGAAGACCTGGTTCAGGCCACCATACTCAACGCTCCAGTAGCCAATCAGCTCAGAGTGGGCGGTGCGCAGGTGGATCTTCTCCCTGGTCAGTTTGAGGAAGGCTGCATTCTGGTCTGGACGGATGCAGTAGGTGCGGAATTCATAAAAGGTTTTGTGGTTCTGCTGGTGGCCAGTGGATAGGTGCACACGAGGCTGCAGGCAAGAGAGAAGAAAGCAGAGGTCTGATGTAGAACTGAGTCTGGGACCTGGACTGGTCCTGGACTCTGGTTACTGCCATTAAACATCAGACAGGGACTGACGCTGTCCATCAGAACTGGGCACCAGCAGTGGAAACTTTCTCATTTTTGTTTTGTTCTGATTTTTCTATTAAAAGAAAATTATATTTTGTACAGTTCATTTATTTCTCCTTAGTTCTAGTTTAGTTCTCGATTCAACGTCCTAATTTATGAGGAGCAAGAATGAAGTTTGTAAATATTCTGTGTTCATACACTGAAACTTCATTTTAAATAAAGTTTTTATAAAGACTCAATGAGGTTTTCTTTCTCTCATGGTCTTTTTTCTACAACATAACATTTATTAATATTATCTTCATAAAATCTTTGTTAGATTAAATGAGTGCAGTGAATCAGAATCACAGAAACGTCTTCTGTTGCCCCCTGCTGAACAGGATGCAACATCACAGGTGAGAGAGACGTGACTGTGGACTATGAACCAACCCTCTGTTTGTGTGTGTGTGTGTGTGTGTGTAAACTGATCTGGTTGTGATATTAATAAAGCCTTCCAGACTCATCTGTTACAAAAAGTGATTGTTAAATGAAACTGATTTAAACACATTCTCATCAGTTCTGTGGCAGAAAATCAAATACATAACTTGAACATGAACTTGATTGTGATTTTTTCCACCTGATGTAAATCTGTCTGTGGGACACTGAGGCTTTCAAGTGAACTGGTTTCTGCAGGTTTTTCCTGTGTTCTCTGCAGAGGCCCCTCGGCTGCTGGTTAATCTTAAACTTCAGGTTTTGACCTTTTCAATCAGATCAGTCCAAAGATCAACGACAAACCTCAAAACTTTACTAATTCTAACCTTAGCAGTCGGTGGCCTGTGTGTGTGTGTGTGTGTGTGTGTGTGTGTGTGTGAAGTTTACCGTTTCTGTCAAACCAGATTGTATATTTCAGTGTCAACCTGTGTGTGTGATCAGAGGATGAAATCTGTGTGTATCTGCAGTTTGAGGAGGACCAGGCCTCCTTCAGTGTCAGTGCTGAGGTCATGGGTTAGTTTAGGTCAGGTTATAATTAATTAGAGTTAAACTCACCTGAGCAGCAGCAGGTGAGATCAGGGCAGCAGCTGATCTCAGCAAAGAGCTTCTCAACCTCAACATGTTGAAACTAAAGTGAGAGAAACACAGGGAGCAGAAACGGGAAGTTCTCAGCAGATCCTCTATGGACGAGAGGTCTCACTGCACACAGAGAAACGGTCCAGCATTGCAAACCAGACTGAGAACAGCTGCTACTGAACAACTTTCTATGGATCAGCACTAACAGTCATTTTGTGATAAAGAATCAGTCTGTACAAACAAAAAAACAAACAAACAAACACGTTTGTAACTACACACAACATTGACACAAAAGTCAATGATCCGATATTAAAGTTTTAAACTTGGTTCCTTAAATCGCAGCAGAGTGAGTCCTCCTGTCGTCACTGTCTCCTCTCAGATTGGAGAAGGCTCTGACGTCACGGTGAGCATGTTTTACTTATTGATTATTGTTATTTTATGATCTCAGGCGGTATCGATCCTGTACGTGTCCACATGCGACCAGTTTGGTTTTATTTTGAAAATAATTTTTAAAACCCTTTTCGTTTTTTACCGGAACATAAACAAGCGACGAGTTTGACGACACATCCGTTCAGGAAGTGGCATGCCAGCAGGCTCGTGTGTTTTAGCTCCAAGGTGAGCTCGGTGTTTGCAGCTGTATCCGCAGGTCTACAGATGTTCCAGGTGTTTCAGGTGTGTGTCCGCCGGCAGCTGTGGAGGACGGTCTCTCGCCGGGTCCCCGCTGCGGTCTCTGCGGGCCGTGGGTGGTCGGTACCGGGCTCAGGACGGACTCTGACTCGGCAGCTCAGCAGTAAAGTCAGAGGGGAGGTCCGGAGCTGCATCGTAGACCCGCACCTGGAGGAACAGTTCGTGTTTCATACAGGTGAGACCGACACTGACGACACCGACAGGTACCGCACAGGCACAGCTTCTGGGAAGTGAAGTGAATACTAATAGGCTACTAATACTTAGACTACTACAACTACTACTAATAATAATAAAGATAAAACGACAAATAAGGACAAAGAACCTCCTCAGTATGTGATGGGTCACAGCTCCTCTCCGGGTAGAGTCACTTTCCTCTGTGGTTCTGGTTCTGGTCTTGATTTGGTCTCTGTGTTCTCTCCTGGCTCAGATCCAGAGGAGGACCCACATCAGGAGGAGAAGGATCTGCTCCACCAGCTGAAGCTTGCCTCCTCTCCCCTTCCTGTCTCTCCTGCTGAAAACCCTCAGACCCCCACTCAGAAACACCTGAGGTCTCTGGAGCATCAGCTGCAGGTATTAAGGGGCGAGGCCCAGCAGGACGTGGACCCTGACTCCCTGATCCAGTTCCAGGACGTGGACTTCCCACTGGATGAGAACCTTGTGGCTGCAAAAACCAAAAAGAAGAAGAAGGCAGCAGTTAAAGGTGAGCACAAGATCTTCGGGACTCCGGACCTGGATGAGCCTGTCAGTGACACCTGCTGCTTTGGCTGTGGGGCTGTGCTGCACTGCACCGCCATCCAGGCCCCCGGGTATCTGCCCAGTGAGAAATACAAGGCCCTGCTGCAGGAGGGGCGTCTGAGCGGAGCCACCTGCCAGCGCTGCCACCTGCTCACCCATCACCACAAGGCCCTGAACCTGCAGGTCTCCAGAGACCAGTACAGGGATGTGGTTCGGCAGATCCGCCCCCACCAGGCCCTGGTGCTGCTCATCGTCGACCTGCTGGACCTCCCCGACTCTATTGTCCCCGACCTCCCCGAGCTGGTGGGGACCAACAAACACGTGGTCGTCCTCGGCAACAAGATCGACCTGCTGCCAGGGGACTCACCCAGTTACCTGCGGCGGATCAAGCAGCAGCTCGCCCAGTACTGTCAGGAGGCTGGCTTCGGGGGCCAGGTCACCGACACCCACCTCATCAGCGCTAAGACTGGGTACGGCATTGAGACCCTGATCTCCAGCCTGCAAAGGTCCTGGAAGTACAAAGGTGACGTGTACCTGGTGGGGAGTGCCAACGCGGGAAAGTCAACTCTCTTCAACACGTTGCTGGACTCCGACTTCTGCAAGTCCAGAGGCTCTGATGTTATCCACAAGGCCACTATATCACCATGGCCCGGTGAGAACCAGACTCCATTCACTTTTCTATCAATTTAATGTGATAAAGACACAGAGGATCCCTGAATCTGCAGAGTCCTCCTCTGAGTCCAGAATGTAGTCCACCAGAACTCACCACAATGACCAGAAGAGTCAGTGTTTCCATTTATTTATCAACTGATTAGTGGTAAAGTTAAAAACTAAAAATAATTTTCTTTGAATATATGACACTTTATGGACAGGTATATGTATATATTTATATGTTCTCACTCAATTATAATTCACAGTATTATTTAGTTTAATTTATTGATGTTGTTTTGTTTTGTTGTTTTATTGTGACTCATCTGTCTGAACATTAATCAATAATTATCATGATAATCAGTCATCATTCATGTAATCAGGTTCATATGTTTATAAATTGATCGTCTGTGTTATGTGACTCTTCATCATGTGCCTGTGTTTGTGTTTTCCGATCGTGTTGCATTCAGGGACTACGCTGAACCTGCTGAAGTTTCCCATCATCAACCCGACTCCGTACAGGATGTTCAAACGACAGGAGCGACTGAAAGAGGCATCGAGACAGACGGAGAGCGAGCTGTCACAGGAGGAGCTGAGGAGGCTGAGACAGTTCAGCAGGCAGGGGTACTTAGTGGGTAAGACAGGGGTAAGATGGGGGTAAGAGTTGGATTAAATTGGGGGGAGGGGGTAGATATGTTTCCTTTTCTGAAGCCAAACTTCTACATTTTGTGAGATCAAATTTGACCTGGTCAGCTGTTTACCTCTTCATCTTTTCTCCTGGTCAGGTCGCGTGGGCCGAACGTTCCGGTCTGACAACAGATCCAGACCAAGTGAGATCCAGTTTGATCCTGACAGTCTGTCTTTTGGAGAACATGAAGAAGAGACCACAGGTGAGAGACTCACCTGATGAACATGGAGGTTCACAGAGAGGACGAGTGTTTGGGCTCATTGAGAGTTTGTCTGGTCACTATTGATTGCATTGATCACATTGATCATATCATGTTGAGTCTGACCTTTGACCTCTGACCTTTCAGGTCCCAGCAGGGCGCCGGAGCAGTTCACCTACAACGAGCTGAAGGATGCTCACTGGCTGTACGACACCCCGGGAATCATGAAGGAGGATGATGTGAGACCATCTGACCCCCCACAGATGCTGAGTCCTGACAGCAGGAGGAAGTCAATAACCTCCCTCTCTCTCTCTCTTTCTCTCTCTCACCCAGATCCTCAGCCTGCTGAATGAACAGGAAGTGAGGTTAGTGGTTCCCACGCAGGCCATTGTCCCGCGGACGTTTGTGCTGAAGCCCAATATGAGTCTTTTTGTGGGGGCTCTGGCCAGGATCGACTTCCTGCAGGTCAGTGACTCTGACCAGGACCTGGTCCAGGATCAGCACACATCAGGAGGCAGAGAGAGTTCAGTAAATAAGACTTTGACCTTTAACCCAGACCAGGTCTCAGAACATAACCTCATCATAAATGACCTGTAGAGTCATCAAAGACCAAAATAAGATGTTCAACATGAAAATCAGACAGTTCACTTTGTTTGTAATGATGATCAATAAATGTGGTTCTTATTGATTAGGAGCTGTCATTAATGGATCATCAGTTATTGATTGATCAGCTGCTGTTTGGACCAGGTGTCTGACCGACTCATCCTCTACAGGGACAGAAGTCCTGCTGGTTTTCAGTCGTGGCCTCTGGTCAGGTCCCAGTTCACATCACCAGTCTGGAAAAAGCTGACAGCATTTACGAGAAACACGCAGGAGACGTCCTGCTGGGGGTGAGTCACATGGTCACAGTGGTCACATGATCGCAGTCAGCTGTTCTGTTGATGGCGGTATAATACTGATATGTGTGTGGTGACGGGTTCAGGTGCCTGCAGGAGGGTCGGAGCGTATGAAGGAGTTTCCAGCACTGGTTCCTCAGGAGTTCAGGTTGGAGGGTCGAGGTTACCTGGAGGCTGCTGCTGACATCAAACTGTCGTCTGCAGGTAAACACCTATGGATATGACCTATGACCTCCACCTCCCCTGCTGTATGAAAACCTAGCCAAAATACCCCGGAGACCGGTGCTACCATCTTACACTGGTGGCATCATTTGAACCAGAGTCAGTGCAGTAGTGATCAGGGGGTGGAGCCACAGTCCTGAGGTTCTACCCATACACACACCTGGCCCAATCGTGAGTCAGTCAGAGCTGTCAATTGTGATGTCATCACCCAACTAAATATAATGACTTTCTGACAGTTTACCTCCAACAACACGAAATGGTCCTACAGCTTCATCTGTTGTCTTTAAAGCAGCTTTAGAGTTGCATAGCGAACATTAACATTAGCATTAGCAGCTGTTTACTTAGCAGTGTGACAACCCTCTCTAGGCAGGCCTCTTCCTGCAGGAGCCTGATGGGTGGATCCGTCGTCAGGAGGATTCAGCTTGACTGGACTGGTGGCAGTCAGCCAGTCCCATGAACAGATGTTGTTTGATGATATTCTGCAGCTCACTGAATAAAACCAAACATCACTTTATTTAGTTTTTCTTCCTTGACTTTAATCTTTGTTTTCAGGAGCCTTTTTCATTAATTTTCATCATGGAAATCATTTTTAATCATTGTCCTGCCCCGCCCCCTCTCTGTGTGCAGGTTGGGTGGCTGTGACAGCGGTTGAAGATGATCAGGTGTTGTTGAGGGTTCACGGTCCAGAGGCAGCAGGTTTCCGTCTGAGGACGCCCCCCCTGCTCCCTCACATCGTCTCTCTGAAAGGAGAACGCATCAGAAAATCCCCCGCCTACAAACTGATGAAGCCTCCAGGCCTGCTGGACAGAGAAGCGAAGAGGCTGCAGGTGAAGAAGAAATGAAACTGCAGACACCAGCTGACAGGTGGACATACAGAGCAGGGGCTGGTGTCCACAGGGATGTCTGTCCATCACTGGTTTCTCACTTTCCAGAGACAGATGTGGACAGACAGATGTTGCCTTAATCAACAACCGTAGCAGCAGAGGAGCCTCTGGGCTTCACTCATGACTCTGTAGGAGGACTTAGGTTTAAGATCACCTCTGACCTCTGACCACAGCTGGATGAACTTGATATTTAAGTATGAGCTCCATCAGTAGCTCTTCTCTGCTGCAGCAACGTAAAATAACTTTCTCCATGAATGTCACATGATACAATGCAGCATCAGATGTGGACTGTCACATGACATAACGCTGATGTCACAGGAGGTATTGTTTGTTCATGGACATGTTGTATCTCCACTGTCACATGATGTAACATCATCAGAGGCCAGTGAAGCAGCAGCAGATGGTTGGACCTCAGGGTTCTTATGTAGAACCAGGTCACATGGAAAAGAGAAGCTGCTGTGATAAACAGACATACTGAAGATGTTCATGTCTGAGTCTTTACACTCGTCCATGTTTATTGTTCTGGTTCAAACTTGTTATGTTTAATAACAGAAAGACGTTGATTTTGAAAGTCTTTATTAAAAAAGAGCACGATACAGTTAATTTTACACGAACCTTCACCTCACTTTATAAAGAGCGCCCCCCCACCTGCAGATGATACATGACACAGTTGTAATGCTAATGTGAATCTGCCTGTTTGATGAGTTCAGTGACCTCAGAGGAGGACACAGGACCAGGTCTAGTCTGAACCCTCTGATCATAGTTGGTTCAGGTTCAGATCTTGATCTGAACTCAGCTGTGGATTCTCTTCTGTTTCAAAGCTCATTAACTTCAAGCTCAGTGATTTTTAGTGATTAATTGTAATTTATTAGTGAAAATGTCCAGTCAACTCCAGTCAACTGAATGTGTTTCTGACAGAAAAAGCCTGTTTACATAAATGAATTCATTAACTGTAACAATTGTCAACAGAAATAACACCATGACTTACAGCTCTGTGCTCGGAGGAATAGTTGTTTATAAAAGTGTAACAGCAGTTCTGAACTTTAACATTGACCTCATCTCTGTCGCTGCTGTTTTGATCACAGATACACAGTAATGTTCAGTATCATCCATCAGACACCAAAATAAAGAGATTACAGTTTTTACAAATCAACAGTGAAGAGAAAAGAATAAAATTTAAATCCTCATTAAATCAAACGTGTGGATTTGGTCGTCTGATTTTCAGTTTTAGTTCAGAGAATTTCTATTTTCATTCTCCTGATGTTTCATGTAGTCACTGCTCCTGGTGATGAAGGTGAAAACTACACGACAGCATCACACACACTAAAATTCACTTTGGCATCTTAACTACAGAGAATATTGCACAAAATTATTTACAAGGAAACGACTTTGACTATTTTTTTTCAGCTACAGAGTCATGTTTGACCAAAACTGATTCTTTTCTTCTCCTCTGGTACCAAAACAAGACTCACATGGTTCTAAATGCAGAAAGTATTGTCCTGAACTCTTCAGACACACAAGGAGAAAGGAGAAGAAAATATCTGGTGACAAAGCTGAGATCCAACAAACACTCTGCATGTTTCTCATTTTCCTCCTGCTGATCATTGATCAACAAACATCAAATAATGAGTTCACTTAAACACAAAAGAAGCTGACGAAGACGAGTCACTGTTCAGAGACATGATTGTCAAAGGCACTGAAGGTTTTTAAAATGGAAACAATATCTGGACAAAACTGTACAACATTAGACAGTCAGACAAGATCTGAAGCAACAGATGAAACCTCAGAAGTCCTCAGGTCTGGACCTCTGTCTGAACAAGACCTGATCAAGACCTGATCAAGACCTGGACAGACTGGACATCAGACCTCAGGGACCTGCCACTAAATTAAGCAGGTACAGCCAAAAACCACTAGACCTGTACACAGGTAAACCAGGGTCCAAATACCCAAGTCAATCCAAGACCCTAGTTCACTGATCCAAACCTGGTTCTCACAGACCACTAAGTAGCAGCGTTCTGCTGAACCACCATCAGGTTTTCAGGGCAGTTAGTTGGACAGTACTGGAGAAGGTTTTAGATCTGAGAACCAGATTGCAGTCAGTGTAAGAACCAGATTTTGTAACAGCTTCACTTCCTGTCAGATTTCTGCCAATCAATCATGTGATGTTCAGAAGTGTGACAGCGCCACCTGCTGTTGTTCTCTGTGATAATACTGGAGGACAAACATAAAGTGCTGCTGTCCTCTGAAAAGTGTAATCCTGAGATCACACTGACCTCATTATGGTGAAGTGGACCTGGACCACGTCGAGGATTGCTGTACTGTGTTGTCATTTAGAAAATCTGTTGTTAAGATAAACAAACTCATGTAGCTCCAAACAATAGAAACAATAAAAAACTGATTTAACAGCAGTATGGTCTCAGGGACCAGTTGATGCTGATGCTCTGATCACGAGACAGTTTATAAACCATCTTTAGAACAGGCTCTGACAGTTAGTGTGTTAAAGTGAAGAGACAGTTGATGACGACCATTGGACGACTGGGATAATTGTTCTGTTTTTATTCCTCAGAGTGGCAGAAGTCAAAGTTTTTACTTTCAGCAAAATGTCCGTTTCAAAAACATGTTGCTGTGGACACAGATCCTCACTTCTGTCCTTTGGTGGTATTGTCCATGTAATAGACGTTGACGAGGTGACGATTCAGGTGCCGGCGGTACTCCGCCTTCAAAGGGAATGTACGGTCACAGAAGATACACATGTGACTCTTGAGCTCAGTTGGTGTTGGGATTTCATCAGTGGGCGTTTCTGGGTCATTGGGCAGCTTACCTGACCCAGCACCATTGCCATTGAGGCCAGAGTCCTCACTGCCCTCAGAGGCGCTGTCGCTGATGTCACTTCCTCCCTCATGACTGCTGTGGATTCCTTCATCGTCCTCCGGGTCGGTGGGTTTGTTTCGCTGGCTTGGAAGCACCAGAGAAGGTGGTGACGTGGGTTTAAGGAAGGTCGGAGCAGGTCGGTCTTCAGCTGGAGAGGGTGTGTCCTCACCTGAGCTGCAGGTGGGTGAAACCTCCATCTTCTCTGAAGGTTTGGTCAGAGTCTTTTCTACCACTGTTGGAGTGGTTTCACCTGGGGGGGGTTTCATCTGTGCAGGGCTAGTTTCTGTCCGCTGCTGCACAGAGTTTGTGGCTTGCTTTGGGTTGTCCAGCTGAGCAGATGCTTCTGGAACCTCTGTGGATGGACTGTTGACTGACGCTGTCTTGTCTTTAGCTGGATCCACGGCTTGTTGAAGGCCTGCAGCCTTCTTGTTGGAGTTCCTGGTCTTCTTCTGATTTCCTGGTGCGGTCCCATTGGACTTGTGCTGCGTTGGAGTGGCATCACTTAACTTGTTAGAGTCTTCTGAAGCAGGTTTTGATGGCAACTTCTCGGCAGCTGTGGCTTTCAGTCGTCTAGCCTTTGATGGTATCTCTGATGAGCAATTCTTAGAAAGATCCAGTGCCCCCACTGCTTTTCTCTTTGCAGCCTTTTCTTCTTTGACCACCCTTTCCTTTTGATTTTTCTCACGACTTTCTGGTTTCCGTTGAGCTTCAACATTTTCTGTAATTTTCTCTGACTTCTTTGATCCAGACTTCCTTGGCTTGTTGAGGCTTTTGTTCTCCTTTCCACTGCCATCATTTTTCTGCTCTTCTTTGTCTTTCTCAGGCTTCAACTTTTCTTCTTCTTTAGCCACTTTCTGCCTCACTATTCTTTCTTCCTTGGATCTTTGTTGGCCAGATTTCTCTTTCTCCATTTGGGCTTTTTGGGATTCAGGTACCTCTGCTTGGTCCTGGACAGTTGGTTTCTCTGCCAGCTGCTTCTTGACTCGTCTCTTTACCTTGCTGTCTGTATTTACAGCAGCTGTTATCATCTCCGTCTGGGTTTCTTTAACTGTTGTGTTCTCTGCAGGATTCTCGTGGACCTTCTCTGTCTTCTTCTGCCTCGTTGTGACCTTTTTCTCTGGTTCAACCCTATCCTTCACCTTTGGTGGTTTCTCGTTCTCAAAAGTTACGTTGGATTTCTTTTGAGCCTTGTCTGGTGTTTCACTCTGAACGGATTGGGCGATGCTGGGCCGGCTGCTTTTTCTGATGGACAGATTGATTGGACTGGAGTCCACAGCCTCATCCTCTTCCCTGTCACCCATGTCAAAGTCCTCCTCAACACTGGATGAATTGTCATACTTGCTTGTTCTGGAGTCTGCGCTTTCCTCTGCACCGTCAGGACTGGGTTTCTTCACACGCAGTTTGACTTTAGAGACGTCCACGGAGACATTGCACCCAGAATGCCTGGACTTGATGTGGTACTGCAGGTTGCATTTCTTGGAGGCGGCGTACTTGCAGAGTGGACAGAGGAACTGGCGGGGGTTGAGGTGGAGTTCGACGTGCTTCTTGAAGTTGCTGCGGTCAGCGGTCTTGTAGTCACAGTAGGGGCAGGAAAGAGGTTTGGGGCCGTTATGGACCTGCCGCGCATGGCGGGTCACCTCGTGCTGATTGGCTGCCAGGTAGTTACAGCTCTCACACTTGAAGGGACGCTCACCTGCAGAAAGAAAGTCAGATGTTATGCTGCTGCAGTGGATAATGTAGTGGTGCACAGGTAGAACATTAAAGGGTTTCATGCAGCAGATGAGTCTGACAGATACATCAGAGACCGATATCATCAGCTGATAACGACTCTGTATCAGCGAACAACAACAGGAGGAGATTATGTGTTTCTTTTATATTTAAACGTTAACTTCCTCTAGCTGCTTCTTCCTTTCGGTTTCAAACTTGCCTCCTGACAGGAAGTTGGATCAATCAATCAGCTTGCTTAATGTGCACCATAGCACCTGTGTGACCTACAGTTACCCATAACACCCTTCTCTGGTTGGGTCTACGGAAACATTTATGTTTATCTTCAGAGAAACATAATTCCACCTAAACATACAAAAAAAATGCAGTACCTTAATACTACATTATTAATCACATGTCCAGGTCACTGCCAGTCTGCAGCCATCTTTGTTTGGTTAAAAACGTTTCTCATTCAGTGGACAGAATATTTTTTCATCCAGATGTTTTTTTTTTTCTCAAGATGCCTTCAGAACTATGCTGAGGATTTTTAAACGACCTTATTGGCAGTTAATGACCTTTTAGAGAAACTGATGGTTACTGTGTCTTTACTGTGCAGGCATCTGCCTCAGTATCTCTCTCTATCACAGACAAACCAGGCAAACATGTCGAATATTATTGGCTGATAAATTATTACAGGTCTTTTTAAGAAAAAATTTTGACTTTAAAAATCCAGTATCAGTCAGTGTGCATGACCTTTACTAGTGTCATATTTCATTGGGCCTACATAGTCTAGACTAAGATGAATATTATCAAACTCTATGGTTGTGATCGATTTCAGACTATTTAATAAACAAAGTCTCTATATTTTAAATCTTTGTCAATGTATGACTATAATTGTACCGAATCTCATACTTAATGAAGCCAATACAGGCCACATGATGTAAACACTGGTCTGAAACCACACTGTTCATGCAGGACGATTCAGATCCACACCAGAGCAGGTAAACCTGAAAACATTTCCTGTCTCAGGTCGTTTTCTAAAACCATGGATGTCTGTAGATGAACAGGTGTGAGGTGTGTTTTCAGGTTCATCTGCCCTGGGTTGAATTAAAGACACACAAAAAGTAACACAACACAAGAAGTTACATCATGAAAATCACTTTACCATGTTAATCCACTGCGTCAGTGAGAGCAACACAAACAGAAGAGTTAACAGTGTGAGTGACAGCAGAAAAAACAACACAGACAATGACTGTCAGTGATAATACTACTGCACTGATCTATCACTCAGACTAGACAATACTTGATATATCACGCAGTATTTTAACTGTGCTGTTTTTTTGGCAGCTATCACAGGTGGAAAGTTCAGTTCCTGCAGGATCGAGGTGTAAAAAGGTCAGACTTTTTGAAAGCTGAGGAGCTTTGAGGCTGAACATCATTGACACACACATTGCTAAGACTACAGTCACAGAATCAAGAAGAGCTCTGTGTGAGACTGAAACTGGTTTAGTTCTTGATGTTCATTACTGTTTAAAGTTCAGCTGTCGTCAACACTGATTTTTTTTCTGGCTTTTTATGCCTTTATTTATAGGTATAGTGAGAGAGAGACAGGAAAGTTGGGGAGAGAGAAAGGGGATGACATGCAGCAAAGGGCCGCGGGTCAGATCGAAACCCTGGGCCGCTGCAGTTAGGACTATGCCTTAATGGTACGCACTCTACCAGGTGAGCCACTTGGCGCCCCTAAACACTGATTTTTAATCTGTGGTCAGAAGCAGGGAAGTCCCAGGTCGTGGTTTCAGCCACATTGGTGTTGATTAAAAACAAGTTACTAGATTCATGACTCCGGACTGACTCTGGTCCAAGTCATGTGACACCAGTCTAGACCTGTGGCTCACCTGGTCACCATCCATCAGTGTGGTCATAACACATAAACGACTGACTCCTGTTAAATCAGATCCTGAAGGCTCACGTCACTGATTCAGGACTGAGTTTTCCTCAGACCTCATCTTTTAACCTGTTTCTGTGTTTAAGATGAAGAACATTTCACAGACCTGAGTGAGTCCTCATGTGTCGCGTCAGGTGGGTTTTCTGTGAACTGGAGTAGTCACAGTACGGACACTGGAAAGGACGCACACCTGTCCAACATAGAAAACACAACACAAATATCACCCGCTGAAGACCGACACGCTGCTCATCACAGAACTGAAAAAGACTGATGATGGAAACATCTGTGTGTTCATCTGCAGGATGTTTAAAACATGATCTGACACTCGACACAGGAACACCTGTACACACAGTGACAGAACACACCTGTGTGTGTCCGGATGTGCTGGATGTAGTTGCTCTTGCGGTCGGAGAAGTAGGAGCACTGGCTGCAGGTGTGCAGTTTGCTGGGGAAGTGATTCCTCAGGTGTTTCCTCCAGTGGTACTGACTGACGGTGGTATATGGACACAGAGTGCACTTGAACACCCTGCAGAGACACACACACACAAACACACACTCATCACTCAGGTCTGGACATTGACATGTTTGTTATTGGTGGACACCACTCATTTTGAAAACCAAACTTCCTGTTACCTGTGGTCCTCCCCCTCCTTGCTGTGGTGCTTCAGGTGAGCGATGTAATGGTCGTATCTGTTGGTGTTGTATCCGCACCGTTCACACCTGATCAGCCCTTTGATGTCACCTGCCGTCGCCATGGCTCCCGTCTCCCCACTGCCATCCACCTCCCCAGCAGACGGAGCCTGGGACTCAGGTGTTTCGGCGTCCTTGGTCTTGGTCTTGCTGCGCCCCTCCACCCGGTTCACCACCATCATCTTGCTGACGCTGTGGCCGCTCAGGTGCTCGACAAACTCCTGCTCGTTCTGAGCCTGGAAGTGACACGGTTTACAGTGGAACGGTTTCTTCTTCTTAACGCTCTCCGTCATGGCGACGGGGCTGTCCTTACGTTTGCCATCCTGCTCAGGTGTTTTAGTGCTGGCAGAGGGGCGGGGCTGAGGGCGGCGGGATAGGTCTTCAGCTTTAACCCCACTGTCCTCCTCTTCCTCCTCTGCATTGTTACCTACAACCACGGCCTCGATGCTCAGGCCTGGAGACTCTGGATACTCAATGATACACACCTCTCTGTGGTTGTGGTTGTCGTAACTGTACCTGGTCAGACACACAGGTGAATTAACACACAGGTAACAGTGACGATGTGGATGTAGCTTTTCCTCAGTTTTTGAACATTAGAAATTTTTTTTTGATTTTACAACCTGCTCTCAACATCAACACTTTGGATTGGAGCGTGAGGTCAAAGATTCACCCGTTACCTGAACCAGGTGATTCTTGAGATTTCTGACCCTGAACAGGTCTTGGAGACAGATGTTTTCTGTGATCTGAGCTGCAGATTAATCAGCTGGTAAACAGCTGAAGATACATGTACACTAATGGAGCAGAAGAGGACTCTCACCGGATGATACTCTCGTCCTCACTGTCCGAGTAGGTGCACCCCACCGTCTTCAGCTCCATCATCTCCTTCTCGTCGGCTGCGCTGCCGTCACAGCCGCCACCCTCTGACGCCGTCACCGCCGCCACGTTGGCCAGCATTACCAGCTGAGGGGCAGGCAGCGTGTTCCTGGGCATGTCGTTGAGGCTCTGACCGTCCTCCATCAGAGAAACACCCACGGGAAACATCTCCACTGAAAACACCGTCTGAGCGGCCATGTCGAGCTCAGCTCTTCACCTCAGGGACGAAAAGCTGCGGAGACGACAACACGTCAGAGAGTTTAACAATCAACAGAAATGACAGCACAGATGGAGAGAAGAGCTGCAGGTGAGTGAATCCTCTGACCTGTGTTTATGTGTCAATGTTTCTTATAATATGGTTTGATCTTCATCTCAGTTACAATAATGAACAAACACAATCTCTTTTAATAACACACTAATGATTCCATTGTTTTTGTTCTCATTGAAAACATCAAACATTCACAGTGAAGGTTGGAAAAAGTCTGTGAACCCCTCAACTCATGACTTCAACAAAGCTTTGTGGAGTCAGGAGTTATCACATCCAGACCCATTAATGAAATGAGTCACGGTTTGTGTTAGAGACACTTAATAAACACTCAAACATTTGGAGTTTGTAATTCACAAGAAGAATCTGCTGATGTGAACCACACCTCTCAGTAGACCTATGATCATCTCAAAGAGTGTAGACGTTCATCCGTCTACAGTCAGACAAACTGTCCATGAAAAGAGAAAATTCAGTTCTGTGGTGACTCTCTAGAAGTCTGAGAACATGTCTGAGCTGAAGCAGGTCTGTGAGGAAGGAGGTTTGTGCGTGTGTGTGTGTGTGTGTGTGTGATAAAGGATGCAGTGCTGCGGAATAAACTCACTTTACTGATGTTTCAGAGCTGAAACATCACGAGACAAAGTGACTGTTCGCTTTCATCAGAATGAACTGAGCTTTATAATCCAATAATATAACACGTTGTCCTGAGATTAACCAACAATGATGATCGTACTTTTACTTTTGGCACAGTTGATAGTAACAGCTGTGTACTTTTACGTCAGCCGTTGACTGAATGCAGGGCCTGTACTTGTACCAGATTGAGCACCTCTGTCACCACTACATGGCAGGGAACTCAAGGTCTATTGACCTGTTGACAGGACAGAACAGGATCCTGTGATGCACAGTTTTCACCTCACGTTTAATATAACAAACCAGTAAAGGAGAAAATAATCAGCAGATTAAGTGATATTTGTAGTAACCGTTAGTTTCAGCACCAGTATAATTTGGGCTGACATGGTTTATATTACATCTGTGTTTAATACATACATGATTCATAAAGAGTGAGAGCCACTGCTCAGTTCTGTCTATGAGTTTTACAAAGTGTTTACAATGTTTATAAAGTTCATCTCAAAACGTCCTGCAGTAAAACAGTGATGTTTCCCTAAACATCAAAAAATCCACATTAACTGTAAATGCCTGAGGTCAACTTTTCACCAGAGGTTTCATGTGGTGTCTGTCGGCCATTTTGAAACAGCACCACAGCTCAGTCGACAGCGCCACACAGAGAAAACACATTCAGAAGTCCCCCTGGAAAACACCACACTAACTCACCACGCTGCAGACACTGTCCGTGGTTGGGTCACAAACAATAGTGGAAAAACTAACTATGTTAAATTTAACTTTAAAAGAAAAGTGACCCGATTCTTCTGTAGGAACATAGAAAGTGACAAAAACCTTAAATCAGCCAGAAACAACCGCTTATCAACAAACATCTGATTAAATATTAAGTATGGTAAAACGTGAATATGAGTTTGGTCTAAGGAAAATGGAAAGTTGGAGCAGAAAAAATATCATATTCGGCGTCGACAACGCGGTAAAAGATTAAGAGTTAAAGATTTAAAAGTGACTGTGAACCTCCACATGGCTTCAGAGGATGTTAATCCAGATTAAAAACTTCCGTCATGATTATTTTCTTTTCTTCAGACCTGTCTGTTACTGTGAGTGTGCTCAGGCGTGTCTGAATAAACCTCACTCTTTAGTGTTGAAGTGAGTGTAGCTGGTGTGGTTTGCAGCCTCCGTGTCCGACCGTCACTTTTTCACCAAACTTAGTTTGCGGAAGCGCGGAGGTCGAATCAAACAGCGACATGTTGGTTCAGGTGTTTTAAGTTGTAGTAAAGTACTGGATGAGCTTTCTCCTGTAGTTTTGGGCCGTGATGATAAAGTTAAAGCGGATAAAGTGAGAGCACAGTGGGTGGCGGCGGTGTCGGAGTGTTAGCCATGGTCCTGATCAGCCCCGGACAGCGCCTTCTTCTCCAACTCACCGCCTCCATTTTCCTCTCAACTGCCAACAACTTTACAGCCGCTCTGCTCGGACTCACCCCGGCCTGCGGCCCCACTCTCAGCCCGACATTTCACACCCAGGCACTGCAGAAACTCACCGACTCCTCCGATCCAAACTTTATACAACTTTCGCGGACTTTCCTTGCAACTTTGTGGATTTTCTTTTCTTCGACGGACGGCGCGGAGAGAAAAGTGTAGACGGAGAAGTTTCCGCACATTCCTCCACAGAGAGCCACAGAGCGACGTACAGCCGTGACGTCAGCACGTCGCTCTGTGGCCAACTCTGTCAGAGGTTTGTTATTAAGATGTAATAATGATGTAGAAGAACCGCCCGTGTATCAGCTGTTACTGCCACACTCAGAGAGCTTTAAATATGCTCTTTGAGCTCCGGTGGGTCACCTGCATGCTGCTGCTGCTGCAGCGGTCCGACCCAGGCACAGGGGCCCCGGACCCCCAGGAGCCCCACAGCCTCGGGTTAACTGCGTGTCATTTGGGTCTTTATAGTGTGATTAGTCTCAGATTTGTTAGAACCTTTCTGACCTGAAATAAAAATGGATTTGTGTTTTATTGATTTAATTATTTCTGTGTGAAGTAATGAACAGACAGAAAACCTCATGACAGCTGTTTTATTCCATCATAGGGGAAACTGTAACTCTGCAACCAACAACTTTTTTCATTACCGTATATATACATCTGACAGTTTTTTGTTTGATAATCAGTTGATTGTTCAGGGAATAAAAAGCTAAAAAATGTGTAAAATACTTAATTATTCTTTGAAGTCTACATGAACACATTCTAATGTCTTGTTTTCTATGACTAACAGTCAAAACCCCAACAATGCTGAGTTTACAGATTGACATTTGAGAAGCTGGTACCAGTGGATTTAAAATATATATTTTATTATATATTATTTATTTAAAAATTGCTTTTAATCAGGTTCATTTCCTGCAAGTTAATTTTCTGTCAATGAACTAACTGGAGTTGTGAGTACTCTGGAGTCATGGATGTTTCTGGGTGTTTTAGGAAATGACGAAACTGACATCAAATAACTTCCTTGGGTTGTTAATCCAGCTCTGAGTAAAACATAGACTTCTAGCAAGGTAGTGTGACTCCTGAAGCTGTCCTATGACATGGACTTCATCTTCAGTCTCACCTCAATCACTGAACAAAGTGTGTTGTCTTCACGGAGACACAGCTGTTTCTGCAGCTGATGGTAATGAGCCTGGATGTGACTGTGCTCACTGAGATCTTTTTTGACCTCTTCAATGGTAGAATCTGTATGTAACGAAGGCCATAACTAACTGTTGTTTTCATTATTAATGAACCTATTGATTACCTCCTGACTGATCTTTTGGTCTATAAAATGACAGTAAATAGTGAAAAGTGCTGTTATAAGTTCTCACAGTTGAAAGTGACATCTTCAGATGTGGTGTGAGTCCAAAACACAAAGAGATTCTGTTTACTTGCCAAAAACATCAAAGAAAAGCATCAAAATCCTCATATTTGAGAAGCTGGAAACAGAAAATATTTATCATTTTTGCTTAAAGAATTACAACAATGATTATCTGATTATCAAAATAGTTGCAGATTAATTTCCTGTTGATCAACTAATGGATTCATAGACAAATTGTTGCATCAACATATTATTTGACTTTATCTGTTAACTCTGACTTTATCTGTTAACTTTAACTTTATCTGTTAACTCTGACTTTACCTGTTAACTTTAACTTTATCTGTTAACTCTGACTTTATCTGTTAACTCTGACTTTATCTGTTAACTCTGACTTCATCTGTTAACTCTGACTTTATCTGTTAACTCTGACTTTATCAAAGACACTGAAAAAAAGTAAGGCAATGTGATACAATCCTCATCAACAAAATAAAACAATAACATAACTAAAGAGGACAAGTAAATCGAAATGAAGAAATAATGATGTAATAATGAATAGTAAAAACGAAAAATAAAACAATGAACAAGAAAAGTAAAACCTAAAATAAAAATAAATTAGGAAAAGGAACAGATTAATTGACAATTTGACTGTTGGTTGTATTTACTCATTTTCACCTCATGAGGATGCTCCCGCTTCACTTTCATCGTCATCACGTGTCTGATCAGTTTGATGTGTGTGTATGTTAAAATGGAAAAAAAAGGTTACAAGTTGTTCAGTGTTTGTAAAGTTAGTTTTATTTTTTCTTACAGGCATTTTATTAATCAATTAAATCAGGATTTGATATCGGAAAGGATTGTGATCTGAATCACGATTGATCAAACAGAAAGCAATGATTCAGAGGATTAATGATTCAGAGAGATTGATTTGTATTTCAGAGACACTGATCAGTGATTCAGATCAATAGGCTAATGATGAACTTGGTGGTGGGCGGAAATGCGATGTCACAGATTGACACCTACGGCGACCACGCCTCCTACTGAATCGACTCCACAAGTGTACGGAAACACCCCGGACGTGTGGTGCGTTTGCCTCCAAAATAAAAGCCTAATATTTGTTATGGGGCTGGAATAGATGAGGTACAAAGACTAGTGTTATTTTTTGTTTCTGACCATTTTATCATATAAATATTGATTTTTCTGAAAGTTATGAATACTTGAAATATAACATATAGTATCAACAAAGGCAAACAATTAGGAAATAAAAAATGTTTACATACATACAACATAGCAGTTTGACAAGTTTTCCAAGGAAAAAAAGCTTTGATGTAATCACATTATAATCATTTTGTGTAGATGAAAAATCAAGTGTTAGTGTATGTAAATAGGATAATTTAAGAACAAGTATTTTATTTACCACTACTTTTAACAGCAGTCTGGAGTGTGGCACCAAAAATAATAAGGATTTCCACTGTGGTCAATTATAAAAAGTTAAACAACAGATCGACCAAAAATAGTATCATACACTGATTTTCATTTTGTGAGTTAATCACGTAACTCTGCTTATTTTCATACATTATCTTCTGTCTCTTTCTTCTCTCTGTAAGACACATGGATATAATATCAATATTCTGCCTTTTAAAGAAGGATAAATAATTTAAGATAAACTTTAAATAGGATACACTTTAATGAAATCCCATTGCTGATGGGGGAGTACAGAGCACTGACCCAGAGAACTGACCCCCCCATCTTTTGCAGGAGACTGAGCAGTGAGTCCCCACTGTGGGACTAATAAATCTTAATCTTAATCTTAACCTTAAATCGGACTCCTGCCAACACACAACACCTGAACAAGGACAATTCCTGCTGCGTGTATTTATTATTATTATTATTATTATTATTATTGTTGTTGTTGTTGTTGTTGTTGTTGTTAAATCATTGACAGTGAAAAAGTCTGATAGACTTTATAGTAAAATCCCCAACCGGAAACGTTCTGGATAATTTCGTCACGCTGACAGTTCGGCGTTCTCCGTTGTGTCTGAGCCGAAGTTTGCCGAGTTTCACTTTTCATCGCCGCTGTTTGAAACCAGCTGTTTCAACTTGTGGTTCAACCGGTCGTTGAAACGTAGTCGTTGACGTTGCTCGTCGGGAGCCGCGGGCTGAACGTTTCATCTTTTACAGCCGTTATTAACGGAACCAGTTAACGGAAACTCGGAGTTCCAGAGCGGCTAACCCTGCGTAGCCGTTAGCGTCATCAGTTCACTGTGCCACTGAGCGGACGGGGAAGGTAACTTTTCTCACTGTTATCCGACGGTGACGGGGTTGAAATTTTAACGACTCTTTGCTTTGTTTCTCGGCTTCTTTTCTGGGAGCGTTTTGATTAAATTTGACCGTACCTCGGTGGTTAAAACTTCTAAACTTTAACGCAAACTTAAACGAAAATGGAGCCCGAAAGAAGCAGCTAACGGTTGGTTAACGAGGAGGAAGAAACCTGGGACACAGTAAAAGTTCATTCCTGGTCTTAAAGCTCTCCTCACAGCGGCCGACCGAAGCATCTGTTGGGTTTAAAATACGTTTTTCAGGAGGAGAACCAGTCGGTCAGGATGCCCGGAGACTCCACCGTCAACTTTAACCTCCTCCACCGGACTTGTAAACTGGTGGTTCTGCTGTGTTTCCTCCACATCTCTGTCACTGTCGTCTTTTACGTCCGCTCTCTGGACATCCGGTTCGCTTTCGCCCAGAACCAGCAGTCCAACAACAATGCCACTCAGCGGAACCAGCTTAGAAACGCTGGGTTCACATCCAGAGCCGAGCCAAAGCAGGCCGAGACCAAGGAAGATAAATCCGCGGGGGTGCAGAGAGACGAACCGCAGCCACCGGAGCATCCGCCGAAGGGCCCGGTGACGAACCTCAACCTCCAGAAATGTCCTGAAACATCACCTCTGCTGGGTAAGGCTGGTCTCATTTTCTGCTTGTGATTGAAGTCGTTCCACTGCCGAAATGTCAGGAGCTGTTAGGGTTAGAAAGACGGTTTCGTTTCAGGGGAAATCCAACTTGCGGCCGGTTCTTCTGTTTCACTGATGTTAAAATCAAACATCCCCAGAGACCTGAGACCTGACAGAAAGTGTTATCATGTGAGGTTTGGTGTAGTTTAGTTTTGCATCGATACAATACATTTTGTGGGGCTGCAACCAAACGATCACGATTTTCGTTTTGTCTATATAATGTCATAAAACTTTGAACAGTCCCAATGACAAATGATAAAATCGATCATCCAAATACGAGATGATTGATTTTCCGTTGATGTATCAATAAGTTTATATGTAACACAAAATGGCTCTAAGTGATTCATCTCCTTATTGTGTGTAACCTTGGCTTCACAGGAAGCCTCTTCAGACTCATTGTCTGTGTGTCATTAGACCTGGAGTTTAAACAGTGACATTTAGATAGAGTGGAAACGTATTAAAATCTTGTATATGTGATCTCAGAGTAGGAGAGAAGAGCTGAAACCATCTGACACAGTTTAAATGATTATACTACATGATGAAACTTAGACTAAACTGGACACTTACTATAGAAAGACCTGCTCATTCAGTTTATAGCATCTCTTTCTGTTCATGTTCAATAAAAACAGTGGAAGTCTTAGATGGAGCATTTCACTCTTCCACATGTGTTAGTGCAGTACCTCAAGTGTCAAAACTTGTCAGTGAATTACCACATGGAGGGGACAGGGCCAACATTAATAACTTGTCTATAACCATTAATAACCTGTCATTAACAATTATAAGTTTAACATGAATAACCTGTCTATAACCATTATTAGGTCAACATTAATTACCTGCCTATAACCATTATTAGGTCAACATTAATAACCTTTCTATAACCATTAATAAACTGTCTATAACCATTATAAGGTCAACATTAATAACCTGCCTAGAACCATTATTAGGTCAACATTAATAACTTGTCTATAACCATTAATAACCTGTCTATAACCATTATAAGGTCAACATTAATAACCTGTCTGTAACCATTGATAACCTGTCTATAAGGTCAACATTAATAACCTGTCTATAACCATTATCAGGTCAACATTAATAACCTGTCTTTAACCATGAATAACCTGTCCATAACAATTATATGGTCAATATTAATAACCTGTCTATAACCATTGATAACCTGTCTATAACATTAATAATCTGTCTTTAACAGTTATAAGGTCAACATTAATAATCTGTCTATAACAATCATAAGGTCAACATTAATAACCTGTCTATGACCATCATAAGGTCAACATTAATAACCTATCCATAACCATCATAAGGTCAACATTAATAACCTGTCTATCACCATTATAAGGCCGTTGTAAACGCTTCTCACATAAATACGATCCTGGTGACACTATCTGGTCTTGGCAGGACTCAATGTCACACTGAGGAAGAATTTAAGTTGTTTCAGACATCAACCAGTGATTACTTTCTGATTATTTTATCAATTAATTTTTAGTTCTATAAAATGTCAGAAAATGGAAATTCAGTGTACGGTAATATGATAGGAAAGAGAGAAAAATAAATCAAAGACTATAACCAATGAGTTTTTTTTGCCGTGTAATTCTCTGTGATTCTGTAGTTTCAGCTCTAGTTTTGTAGAAAATGAAGCCTCATTAATGCACTAGAACCACACTATGTTCACTGACAGGCAGACATCTCAGTGTCAGTGCCAACACTGTCTGCACATGTGAGACTCAGTGTCACCACCTCACCTCAGGAGGCGGAGTCACCCTTATCTGTGACAACTGGACCTCCGCAGCAGAGGACTCAAGTTGAGTCTTTGGTTCATCTTCTGTATATATTTACTTGTGTGTTTGTGTGTGTGTGTGTGTGTGTGTGTGTCTCCAACACTGTGGTTGAAAACACAGAAACAACCACAGCAGAGAGAAGTTTCAGTGGTTTGATTGACAGTCTGAAGCTGTTGTTTTAATACACTGCAAATATAAGTGGTTAATATGAGACTTGTTGACCCAGAGTGTACGTCTCTGCTCCACAGCCCTCTGCACTAAAGACACATGCTGGTTATGATCATTAAAAAAACACTTATGTAAACAGTGTTGTGTTTATACAAGTACAGTTTACAGATTAAACATCACTGGCTGAATCAAATCAGAAATCAGATTGACTGGATCAAGGAATCAGTGGTAGTAACAGCTGATGTTATCAGGTGACATGTTAAATCTGTGTCATGATTCCTCTATGGGGTGAAAAATGTGGCAGAAATAATGTAAAATGTTATGTAAAATGCACCTGTTCCACCTGTGGCCCCTGCTTGGAGATCCATTGTTGGTTCAATTAGTCTGCCAGGTGTCAAACAAGTTTTGTTACGCAACCAGCAGTTAAAGGACATACATATTAATGGAAGTGAAACCAGCAGCTGACAGGAAGGAAGGGAAAGACCAGTTCCTGAGACAGCTGATTTACACAGACCAGGTCCCTGCAGTGTTAGAGGGTCTATCTGTTGTTTGCTGTTTATGGATGGATGGATGGATGGATGGATGGATGGATGGATTAATGAATTGACTGATTGACTGACTGATTGATAATAGTTGCTGCAGTCAGACTTTAACCCTGTGGTGATTAATGATGAGGTGTGCAACTCTCCTGTATCAATCCCAACTCTTCCAGTTACAGTGAAAATGGTTTGTATTGACTGTTAACGCCTCCTCAGTGTTTGAACTCTGGTTAAAAGTAGAATAAATTCACTTAATCAACACAGTAGACTCAGGCTGTTGGCTGAAGGCCGATGTAGGACTGGTGATGATCAGCAGGTTGTTGTTGTTAAAAGTCTTAGTTTGTTTCAGCTGCTGGTTTTTAACTGGTCGGACTGGAAGTTTGTGGCATAAATACAGTAGATTTTCTAATGGTGCCTGGGCCCCACTGCTGATGAGGGGCTGCTGCTGTGGCGAATGTTATGTGGGGAAAAGGCCTAGGCAGGAAAAACTGAGGTTGCACAGTGCTATGGGGCAGCAAGGAAAACTTTTATAAGAATTATATAACATAGAGCTCTCCTTATCCGTAAAAACCCTCTGTCTGAAAGAGACCGTGTCAAACAAACACTGACGGAATACAGACGGAATACGCTGACCTAACTCTGAGTCCTAACACAGACCTTAAACAGAAACACATACTATATAACTACATGTGTAGAACATACATCAAACCAGGGTCCACTACAAATGTTGAGGGTTTTGGGAGTTTGGACTGTCTCATCTCCTAATGTCTCTTTAGACTCAGAGAAGTCTGTTATCTCCTCAGTAGCTCCACATCATACTAAGTTATTTGTTTCCAGATGTAACATTTCTGAGCCAATCACAGCTTCGGTAGAAGATCCTCCTCTTTCTCCTCCTCTTCACTCTCAGCAGCTCTGACTCAGAGAGTTTAGAGTGAGGGAGGGGTTAAATCTGCAGACTGAAAGTGGTAATTCGACCCTCTGATTGACTGTTGTGGATATACAGCCAGTTGTTTCTATGAGAGTAGAAACCAACCAACAGCAACAGCTGACAGTGTTACGAATCTCTAGGGAAACAGTTTGTAGAAAACCAAATATGTGTGTTGGTGACTGAGGCAGATTGTGTCTTAACTGATTGTGGAGGTCGGGCTGTCCAATTCTGCTTACAAGGCAGGAGTTTGTTAAAAAAACATTTGACTTTAGAATTGATCGTTCTCTCGTGCTCTCAGAACACATCCTTCTTTGATTTACAGACTTGAGAAAGATCAGTTAATCGATGAGTTATTTTCTCTATAAATAATTTGATGTATTAAATGTCAGAAAACTACAGAAATTCTTCATCTCAGTTTCTCAGAATCAGAAATTTTGTCCCAGAGATTCAGTTTCCTAAGATAGAAAACAAGAACAGATGACCTGAGACCCCAGGTAATGAATGGTGGTTTAAAAAATTGTAGAGTTTCAATGATTAGTCAGATACCCATTAGTTTTCAACTGAGAAATAATTTGCAACTGTTTTGATAATTAGTTTGTTGTTCATGTAATTAATAAAGCACAAATTATGCTGTTCCCAAACAATTTTATAACATCACCACAGATTTTAATGAATTGTGACAAACATGTATCACAGTTCTTTGACATTTTATTGACCAAACAATTAATCAGTTAACTGACTGATTAATCATTAATTGATGATACTTGCTGATTAATTTTCTTTCAGTAAACTGATGATTAAATCCAAAAGTTGTTTGAGTCACAAATGTATATCTAGTATCTGTCCTTGTATCATGCTAATGATATGCTGCTGGGTCTACAGGGATGCAGTTTATTGTTCCCATCGGATACAGCAGTGACTTTCTGTTAAAGTATCACTGGGCCATTTTAACCCCTCCCACACAGTCCTGAATCTGATCATTGGTCATGTCTGAACAGGATTAGCTTTTGTCTGCAATATTTACTTAGCGAACAGGTCTGGACCCTGCAGGTCTGATGTGGTTTCTGGAAGGAACAGGATAAGGTGAAGCTGTGGTGTTGTCTCTCAGCTCCACCAGTTCATCTCAGTTTAATCAGTTTGTTTAACTTTGATGATCAGCGATGTTTATTATCAGACTGGTGGGCTCCATGTTTACTCAGCTGGGACCCCCCCCACCACCACCACCCCTGACCCCTTGTCTTATGGAGCTCAGTCTGCTCCTTAAACCACCAAACTGAACTCATCAGGTCTGATCTCTCAGTCCAGTTTAATCTCTGAAGTAAAACACTCTCCTCACACTCAGATGTCATTATTTTCTTAACAATAACATGAGTCTGACTTTATGTCTATGAGAACTGCATCATATACAGATTCAGATGTATTTCATATATGGGTCATTGACAAATAAAGCTTTTTTAAAAAAGTCTTTTTAAAACAGATATTATGCATATTTTTGAAATTAGAATAATGTGTTTCAACAAGCCTTATTTGTGTTACAACATTTCAAAGTTTCAAATTCATTTTTTGACTGTATTTTTAACTTCACCACCTGAAAAATGTCAGATGGTGCAACCAAATTTATATACTTTCCTTCTATTTATTCTAAGTGAAATGTTTGGCAAGTATACCTGAGTGTGTCTATAGTGGCTAACACATTGTTATTTTCACTTTAACCTATCATTTATTGGTTTAAATAAATATTTTACCTGGTCGCACCACCTGACGATTCAGTTGTGTCACCTGACTTTTGCAGCTAATTTCAAATTAAACAGGCTTCTACTTAACCACCTGTTTAACCTTTAGCCTTTGCTAGCAAGTTCATACATATAGTTTTTTAATAAAATGAAGAGTTTTATAATAAAATAACATTTTCCTAGTTTTACCTTGGTTGTACCACCTGACATGAAAAGTGTACCAGCCCAACTATGAGTTGAAAGTAGCTATTTTTATCAATATTTGAGAGAGCTCTACAAACCTTTTCACTCATCAGTAAAGATCACTTGGGGTCCTCTGGCTGCTGGAATATACTATTTGATGTTGTAACTATTCGCTTCAGAATAAAAGATGCATGTATACAGTTGCACCACCCTGACATTTGACAATACACAAATTCCCGGACAAAAGTTTTTGAATTTTCTTAACACCTTTAAAACTATTAATATTTGTGAATTTAGTTTATTTGAAAGGTCTCAAACATGAAATCATGCAACAGTATTTATTATTATTAAAATATCATATTTGATACTTTTCTCAGGCTGTTGATTAACTTGGATGGTTGCTCCACCTGACATTTTGGTAGTTTGAGATGCCAAAATATAAAATATATACATTATTATAATGTACTGAAAACATGGTCAAACTACAGCAGTTTTATAGAATAAAATTATGCATGTCATGAATTAATTAAAAATATTTTAAAGGAAAGTAATACACTCGGACACAAAAATATGCACGTCATGTCAATGACCCATATATTATTCAGACTGATGTCATATATACTGTATGTACATAAGTGGGAGAGGACTAGAAACATGAGATCAAATCTGTGAAGTTGACACTGTGACGCTGAGACGGACTCACTTAACCAGTGTGGTTTTGTTTATTTACCACTAAACAAAGAATTGTAGTGGAGCTGTGTTTGTGGTGTCAGTTAATTGACAGACTGATTGTGTGTGTTTATGTATTGGTCCTGTGTGCAGCCTTTCTTTTCTTTTATTAGCACTAGCCACATGGTTGTTAATCAGGCTGCTGGTTCTATCACCTACATGCACTTCATAACCTGGTTACTGTATAACTCAGGTTAATATGCTCTGTAGTGAGAGATTTTCTTTATTTTAGCATCAGTATGAGTCACAGTGAGACTTTGGATCTAATTGCTTTACTCCTATTAAAAGGTGTCCTCTAATCCCTCTAAATTCACTGTTGTTACATGATCTCTTGGTCAGACACATAGCACACATAAAAGAAAAACATGTGTAGAGACCCAGTTTTATGACAGAAAACAGGTTTCAGGTTTTTCAGGTTTCTCTAGAGACATACGGGGATGTTACCTGTTGGCTCTAATTGAAATGACAGAAAACTGGTTTCTTGTCAGAAGCAGGGTGACTACAGCTTGCAGGCAGTAACTCAAGTTCCTCATTTTGTCTGTTACCTCTGAAAGACCACATTCCAGTCATCCATTGCGTGCTGGGAAAGACAACAGCTCCTGACACCCAGAAAATAAAAACATTGATTTGTGAACAGTTTTAATCAGTTTCTGGGCTGCTGGGAAAATCTGGACCAGGAGAGTCCATGAACGAGGCTGTTCTCGTTCATGGTCACACACGACTTCATACAAACAAACAAGAGGCATAAACATGAAGTCGCATGACTGACAGGTAGTTCTGGGGATGTCATCTTGCACCATCAGAGTAGGTGACTGACAGCAGGTCAGTGATGATCATCTTCATTGATATGATTGATTTTCAATCATGTTGAATAAGAACAGAGACAGGTAAATCACTGTGAAGTCAGTGTGTCCCACACACTGTTTGACACCACATATTGATTTTCTATTTATTTACTGTTCAAAGGGTAAAGTCTTATTTCATCGTAGAGCTGTGGACAATGTATTGATTCACTCAGCTCTGTCATAGGTCACAGATCTGTGAACCATAAATCCTGTTCTTCATTTACTTTCACACCACAAACAAACCACTAGGATCCACTTGGAACTAGAACGAGAACAGGGAACCCTGACATGTTAACATGTGAAACTGTATTAACTGCAGTGTTTCCTCTGGAATTCTTTTTTAGTCACGGGGGCAGGCCAGTCCACACCCTCCAACTCTCCTGAAACTAATAACTGTTTCATTTCTAAAGGTGATGACTGAGCCTCATATGGATTAAACAAAGTTTTGATGCAAAGAATTTGCCTTGATGACTTTTTTTAATCGAGTTTCTTGAGGAATTGTCTCAGCCCTACATATTACAAACATATTACCTACCTCAGTGGTCAGACTGAATATCAAAACATATTACATTGAAATAAACTTGAAATAAGCTGTTTACTGTTAAACTGCAATGGGAGTGCAGGCCAGTGGGGGAGGACAGTTCGGCAGGAAACCTATAATGTGCAACTGCCCTAATCCTAAAACAGCGGTGGCAATAATTTTGTGGCTGCCACATAGAGGAAATGCAGAACTGTCCTGCATCAAGATAACCAGCTATAATATGAAGTTATGAACTGAACCCAGGTGGATTTGATACTTGATACAGATTTGATGAAATACTATGAAACCTGGTTCTCAGCCGAGTTCCTCTTTTCTGTCTGACTGACTGCTGACAGTTTGTGGTGAATGGACGGACTGAGCTGAGGGCAGTGATGACAATTCTGAATGCACCAGATGTTCAAAAACCTTATATTCATGTCTGTATTTGATGGTATGTGATTGGTTCAGTTCTGGTTTATAGTCCAGATGTAGTTTTGTTGTAGTCCAGAGGTCTTTCCTAAAAACCAAAGCAGACACATTGTGGTGTTGACTGTGAGAGGAATTTGAGTATTAAGACACAGAGTCCAGATGAAGGTTATTGACCTGAGACAAGTCTTCGCTCGGCAGCCTCTCTGTCTGTGTTAATGAGCAGTCTGGACAGAAACCAGCCTCTGTCTGCAGAAACATATTTGTGTGATTACACACTGAAACGCTGCTGGATCTTGGAAACGTCTGTTGTTTCCCCTCAGTTTCAGCCTCAGAATAAAACGGTGAATAAACTTTAACCCTTCACCTTAACACCTAAGGTTTCACCTCTGTTCAGTGTTTGTGTTGATAGACAGGTGTTCTTGGTGTAAACGGTCTGATAAGTTAGTGAAGTACAGATGTTTGCCCATCTCTGACTTTATCTGTGACCATTAGTGCTGGTTAACATGGCTGCTGCTCTATTTTCTTTAACCTGTGTAACTGAGAACAGCCTTGTGTTCAAGTGAGGTGATCTCTGTTAAGATGAAAACAGTTACCTGTTCTCCTGTAGTTCAGGTCTGTAGCTGTGGACTCACACAGACCCTGATGTTTTCTGTCCCCAGTGGGTCCACTGCGGGTGGAGTTTAACATTCCGGTGAATCTGGAGGAGATAAAGAAGACCAACCCCAACCTGCAGCCTGGTGGACGCTTCAGACCCAGAGACTGTGAGGCGCTGCAGAAAGTTGCCATCATCATCCCCTTCCGCAAACGTGAAGAGCACCTGAAGTACTGGCTGCACTACCTGCACCCCATCCTGCAGAGGCAGCAGCTCGACTACGGAGTCTACGTCATCAACCAGGTACAGTGTGATGTCACAGTGTCATCAGACCCCAGGTGTCTGTGACCTGCAGCACATAAAGAAGTTTTTCTAGTTACAGTATCAGTATATCTGATATTAGAGATGGTGATACACTGATGCTGGACTGAGGTCTCTTCACAACATGTGCTCTCACCTGGTGATTCTTCGTACAGTGGATGTATCCACAGGAAGTACAGCTGTATGTTCTGCACGTACATGAACATGAAAATTGCAGCCTGTGATCATAGATGACTCATGTACAGATGGCTGTGTTCTTCATGGTGTGTTCATGTCATATGTAAGTTAGTGTAGATACAAGTTTCTAATGTGTAACTGACATTCAAATCAATCAGGTAATAAATAACACTGAAAAACTACCTGTTGAATAATAGAGGGTTTGTGTTGTCTTAAGTAGTTCAAATCGATTGATCAATAAACAAATAAATAAATAAATTGATCAAAATAGTGTTCAGTTCAGTTCAGTGATGGAAAAACATCACACACTGGACACAAAGTTTGGTATTTTTACTTTAAAATTGCCTTAAAAATGAAAATTGTTAAGTATTTCAAATCGATCGATTGAAGTAGTTGCAAATACATTTTCTGTCGATTGCCTAATTGATTCATTGTTGCAGCTGTAAGCTCTGGTTCTTTATCCTGAGGACATTCACAGGTCTTAAACTAGAAAGACTTTGATCGTCTGTCCATCACACATGGCCTAAACTCAGGATAAGAGCAGGTGTGTTTCAGAGGGTAAAGTCACACTGACGCACTTTTTCCCAAAGTGACAGAAAGGTATTAGCTCAGGGTGTGTCACTGAAAAGGTCCTGGAGACATCCAGAGTATTACGTCCTTTGTTGGAGTGAATGATCTGTTCCGTGTTCCTGTGTGTGTGTTGTAAAATGTGTGTGTGTTGTAATATTTTTGTACAGCTGACGTCAACGTCTTCTCAGCCAGAGCAGGGACACAACAACAGGAATAACCATGTATCTTCATCAGGATTTTATAATTAACTGGAAACCAGGAGGAATCTCTGAGGTTAAATCTGATCTGACTAACCTATCGGGATCTATTGTCATCTCAGTACTGACTGCACCATGACTTCTAATAATACTACTACTATTACTGCCTCAGCTCCTCCACTGTACAGTACTGTCAGACAGTGCTGGAGAGTAAATTAGTTCATTTACTCAAATCCTAAACTTATATACAATCTAAAGGTACTTGCACTTCATTGAAGTATCTTCATTTAGTACTACTTTATACTTCTGATCCACTACATCTCAAACAGAGTTTTTACTTTTACTATTATACTGTCACTGTCATTTAGAACTACTTTATACTTCTGATCCACTACATCTCAAACATAGTTTTTACTTTTACTGCAATACTGTCTCTACAGGAAGTACTTTTACTGTGATACTGTCACTGCAGGATGTACTTTTACTGTGGTAATACAACTACAGAAAGTGTTTTTACTGTGATACTGTACCTACAGGAAGTACTTTTACTGTGGTACTGTCACCATAGGAAGTACTTTTACTGTGATACTGTAACTACAGGAAGGGTGGCACTGTGTTGCAGTGGTTAGTACTGTCGCCTCACAGCAAGAAGGTTCTGGGTTCAAACCCCTTTCTGTGTGGAGTTTGCATGTTCTCTCCATGTCTGCGTAGTTGAGGCAGCATCTTGACAACGGAGTCTGCGTCATCAGTGTACAGTTGGATGTCACAGTGATGTCATCAGACCAAAGGTGTCTATGACCTGCAGCACATAAAGAAGTTTTTCTAGTCATAGTATCAGTATAGCTGATATTAGAGATGGTGATACACTGATACTGGACTCAGGGCCTCCTCACAACATGTGCTCTCACCTGGTGATTACAGCAGTACGTTCTGCACGTACATGAACATGAACGCATCCTGTGATCATAGATGACTTATGTACAGATGGCTGTGTTCTTCATGGTGTGTTCATGTCATATGTAAATTAGTGTAGATACAAGTTTCTTATTTGCAACTGACATTCAAATCAACAGGTCATAATTAATACTGAAAAACTACCTGTTAAATAATTCAGGGTTTTTGTTGTGTTCATAGCCAGCAAATAGTGGAACATGTCTGTTGTTAATGTATGTAAAGGGACTTTGTCTGACCAATAGTCCAAACACAAACATGTTCAGTTCAGTGATGGAAAAACATCACAACTGGACACAAAGTTTGGTATTTTTACTTTAAAATTGCCTTAAAAATGAAAATTGTTAAGTATTTCAAATCGATCGATCGAAGTAGTTGCAAATACATTTTCTGTTGATTGACTAATTGATTCATTGTTGCAGCTGTAAGCTCTGGTCCTTTAACCTGAAGACATTCACAGGTCTTTAACTAGAAAGACTTTGATTCTCCGTCCATCACACATGGCCTGAACTCAGGATAAGAGCAGGTGTGTTTCAGAGGGTAAAGTCACACTGACGCACTTTTTCCCAAAGTGACAGAAAGGTATTAGCTCAGGGTGTGTCACTGAAAAGGTCCTGGAGACATCCAGAGTATTACATCCTTTGTTGGAGTGAATGATCTGTTCAGTGTTCCTGTGTGTGTGTTGTAAAATGTGTGTGTGTTGTAATATTTGTGTACAGCTGACGTCAACGTCTTCTCAGCCAGAGCAGGGACACAACAACAGGAATAACCATGTATCTT
The DNA here is from genome assembly GCF_046630095.1 of Trachinotus anak. Lineage (NCBI taxonomy): Eukaryota > Metazoa > Chordata > Actinopteri > Carangiformes > Carangidae > Trachinotus > Trachinotus anak. The sequence goes on along the minus strand of NW_027273872.1, from coordinate 13,720,206 downwards.
CATCAGGATTTTATAGTTAACTGGAAACCAGGAGGAATCTCTGATGTTAAATCTGATCTGACTAACCTATTGGGATCTACTGTCACCTCAGTACTGACTGCACCATGACTTCTAATAATACTACTACTATTACTGCCTCAGCTCCTCCACTGTACAGTACTGTCAGACAGTGCTGGAGAGTAAATTAGTTCATTTACTCAAATCCTAAACTTATATACAATCTAAAGGTACTTGCACTTCATTGAAGTATCTTCATTTAGTACTACTTTATACTTCTGATCCACTACATCTCAAACAGAGTTTTTACTTTTACTGTTATACTGTCACTGTCATTTAGAACTACTTTATACTTCTGATCCACTACATCTCAAACATAGTTTTTACTTTTACTGCAATACTGTCTCTACAGGAAGTACTTTTACTGTGATACTGTCACTGCAGGATGTACTTTTACTGTGGTAATACAACTACAGAAAGTGTTTTTACTGTGATACTGTACCTACAGGAAGTACTTTTACTGTGGTACTGTCACCATAGGAAGTACTTTTACTGTGATACTGTAACTACAGGAAGGGTGGCACTGTGTTGCAGTGGTTAGTACTGTCGCCTCACAGCAAGAAGGTTCTGGGTTCAAACCCCTTTCTGTGTGGAGTTTGCATGTTCTCTCCATGTCTGCGTAGTTGAGGCAGCATCTTGACAACGGAGTCTGCGTCATCAGTGTACAGTTGGATGTCACAGTGATGTCATCAGACCAAAGGTGTCTATGACCTGCAGCACATAAAGAAGTTTTTCTAGTCATAGTATCAGTATAGCTGATATTAGAGATGGTGATACACTGATACTGGACTCAGGGCCTCCTCACAACATGTCTACATGTAAGAGCAGGTGTGTTTCAGAGGGTAAAGTCACACTGACGCACTTTTTCCCAAAGTGACAGAAAAGTATTAGCTCAGGGTGTGTCACTGAAAAGGTCCTGGAGACATCCTGGAAATGTCTTGAAACCAGAGTATTACGTCCTTTGTTGGAGTGAATGATCTGTTCAAACAGAGTGTGTGTGTGTGTGTGTGTGTTGTGTTGTGTTGTGTTGTGTTGTAATATTTTTGTACAGCTGATGTCCACGTCTTCTCAGCCAGGACACATCAACAGGAATAACCATGTATCTTCATCAGGATTTTATAGTTAATTGGAAACCAGGAGGAATCTCTGAGGTTAAATTTATAGTACTGTCAGACAGTGCTGGAGAATAAATTAGTTCATTTACTCAAGTCCTTAATTTATATGCAATTTAAAGGTACTTGTACCTCATTGTCACTACAGAAAGTACTTTTACTGTGCTAATACAAGTACAGAAAGTACTTTTATTATGATACTGTCACTGCAGGAAGTACTTTTACTGTGCTCTGTAACTACAGGAACTACTGTTACTGTGGTACTGTCACGACAGGAAGTACTTTTCCATGTGATACTGTTACTACAGGATGTACTTTTACTGTGGGAATGCAACTATAGAAAGTACTTTTACTGTTATCCTGTCACTACAGGGAGTGTTGTACTGGTACTTGTACTTGTAGGATCACAGTGGTTGTTGTACTGGAACTTGTACTCCTAGGATCACAGTACTTGTACTGGTACTTGTGGGATACATTTTAATGAGCTCCTCTCTGCACATCTGGATGGAGACTTGTCATGAGACTTCTGGGATCTGTAGTTGTTCATTCTTACCAGTGTCTCAGCTGCTGACAGCTACAGGTGTATTTAACAGTCAGTGCGTTGACTCTGAGGAGCTGCACAGAGACTTCAGCGCCTCTGAGAGACACCGTCAGACCAACAGACAGCCACATATTTTCACTAAATGTAAATGAGCTGCTGACAAGCAGGTGTTCACTTGTCCTACCTGGCTCTTGTTTTGACTGTCACACCTGTAACATGAAGGAAGAGTGTGGCTGCTCAAGGATCAGTTTATAGCTGATGGCAGAGTATAGACATCATAATCAATTAATACAGCACAGTCAGCTTGTTTAAAGTCTGTTAAATGACCAGCACTTAGTGCCGCAATGATAAATTGATTGATCAATTAGTCGATTTACAGAAAATTCAATTAATGTGATTATTATATTATATTATATTATATTATATTATATTATATTATATTATATTATATTATATTATATTATATTATATTATATTATATTATATTATATTATATTATATTATATTATATTATATTATATTATTTCTCAAGCAAACATTTTCTGCTTCCTGTGCTACAGGAACTCTTCAGGTGTGTGACAGCCTGCAGGTAACTGATGTTTATGAGGATGTGAAGTCACCTGCAGCTGATTATTTCTGTAATTATATTTAAACTTTTCTTCCACGTTGACCATCATCCACAACATGAAGGAGGAAAGTGACGTTAGATAAAGGTTATTAAATCAAGCACAGGACAGAACAGTGAGGATCTGTCTGTTTGAATCTGTGACGGTGCAAAGGCAGGTTGTGTTTATATAGGCTGTCTCTCTGGTTGTGTGTCACTGAACTAGTTTCTCCTCTGAGGATTAATTAACTTAACTTATCAGCTCACATTGCTCCTCCTCTTACCTATTTCTACTGTCTAAATACTCAAAATCATCACTGATGTTATTTCTTTAGGTGTTTTTTATGAGCACGCTGTTATTCTCTTCTTCTTTTGCACTTTCTTTTTATTATTTTTTAAATTATTTTTTTGGGGGCTTTTTATGCCTTTATTATAGACAAGTGGAGACTGACAGGAAAGGGGGTAGAGAGAGGGGAATGACATGCAGGAAAGAGTTGGACTGGTCGGGAGTCAAACCATTGACTGCCTGCTAAGAACGTCTTGCGCTCAACATGGTACGCGCCCTAACCACTTTACTTTACCTGATCTCCTTCACTTGTTAAATTGATGTAGAACTTAGTGCTTAAATCAAAGTCTCCTACTGCACTGAAGCTTCACTGAGGAACTGCACTTGTACGCTGCTTTGGTAAATAAATAGGTAAATGATAAGTAAGGTAAATGATAAGTCATGCGTCCTGGGTTCGTTGGCTACAGAACTAAATGAATCTGTTTTACTTACCTGGCACCAGATCCCAATGAACTGGTTATCAGAGCCAAAGTAGTGTGAGTGTGTGAGAGAAGTGTGTCTACAGAACAGGACACAAATTCATCTGCATCTGTTGTCATACCAACAGATCCTTAAACCCAGCCCTGCAGCTGATTGACAGTCAGCTGGATCAGGACCCAGAGGTTTTAGGGGGACTATTGAATGACTGTTTATAATGATTTCAGATGAGAAATCACAACTGAATTTTATGATGAAGTAACCTGTACTTATATATGATCAAATATACAAATACCTAAAAACCAGGTTTAATCTGAGACACTGAGAAAACACTTATGTGACATGAAAACGTATGAAATGATGAACTCACTGAGCTGAAAACAGAGATGACACAGAGAGAAGCTGCTCAAACTGGTGTCAACACTCACCAGTTTGAACTGGTGTGGCTGAGTACATGCTGATAGGGTTCCTAACACACCTACTTCTTTGACCTGTGATCACACAATACATTGAGCCAATCAGACTGATTGTGGTTTCAACTCTCTGCTCATTTAGCCTTTATTTCAAAATGAGACTGCTGTGTTATTTAGGATAACTTTATCGTTGATTAAACCAGGTCTCTTAGTCTGAATTAGACAAACCAGGTCTGAAGAACAGGGTCATTCAGGTCTGAGTCCAGGAGCAGATTCATGTCTGACTCCTCTGTTAACGTTGTCTTCTTTTTCTCACAGCTCTGTGTGTGCGTGTGTGTGAGTGAGACTCTGACTCACAGTTGTTCTTCTCTCTCCTCTCTCTTTCCATCGTCCTCCTCTTCGTCTTCCTCCTTTGTTTTAGTTTCCTCCTCACCCTGCTTCTCACACCCCCCACCCCCCCACCCCCCCCACCACCCCACCCTCCCCACCACCTCCTCCTTCTGCATGTCAGGCATTTCTGACCAATGGCTGTGGTCGCTGGAGATGCTGAGACCTGCCCCCTGCTTGGCCTCAGCCAGTAGCAGCTGGTGTTGAGGGTCCCTCTGGTAAACAGGTTTCTTTCTTTTTCTATCTGTTTCTACTGTTTTCTCTTTGTTTCTACTCAGAGGTCAAACAAAGTGAAGGGTTGTTCGTGTATTTATGACATCATCAGACTCTGACATGTTTCAGTGTGAACTCATCTGGACGTTCTTCACCTGTTTGTGCAGACATTAAAGTCTTCAGTGAAAAGAGCTAAAATCCAGTGAGGTCTCTTTCATATCTGTGGTTGTTTGAGGCAATGATTTACTGATGATTCACTCAAACAGCCACACCAACTTTACTGTGTTTACATCAGTGTTGAGATGAAACCTTGATTCATAACACCACGTGTGTGTAGGTGTGACATCTGTGGCAGGAGCTGTGAAGTTTCTGTGTTTTTGAGTGTTTGTATTGTCTCTACACCCAATCTGAAGATCCTTGTACTGACTGTCTGATTCAAACAAGAACCGGAGCAGGAGAACATGAAGAACCACAGACACAGAACATCTGGGCGGGGTTCATATGAAGCTGTTAAAGGACCATTGATTCAAAAAAATACTTGGCCAATGATTGGATGAACCACAGGACAACTTCAACCAATCATTCACTGCATCCTTCCCATTGTTTTTACCACCATAGATCAGACTCAGTGATTGACCTGATGCTGCAGCATCTGCACTAACCTCTTCTCGCTCACTCCTAAGACACACCCCTAGCTGTCAGTAGCTCCTCCCTCAGAGGGAGCTGATTGGTCCAGACAGATGGATTCTCAACACATGCTCATGTCTTCATATTAAATAGCTGTATCTGTGAGTTCACATTGAAACATGTTTATGTGCCCACCTGAGAGCTCATTGTGGGTATTGACTGCCTAGCAACCTGAGGTGTGTTTACTGCAGTGTGCAGTAGTGTGATGAGGAGTTATTATCAGTCACACAGCAGGAAGAGATTTCCTGTTTGTTCCTCAGGTCTGAAAACAACTATACACCTGTTAAGGTGAGACCTGCGGGGGGGGAGGATGATACAGACTGTACAGGCTCAAATTAGGGTAAAAAAGATTCTGAGAAAATCAACCTTTGTAAACCTGATAAATAATAAAAGAAATGTTTGTGTTCGTAAACCGAATAAAAGCCGTGAACAAAAAGACACTACACATGTTCACAATGAACACAACTACTGCTCTGTCAAATCCTGATGAAAGCTGTTAGTCTGATTAAAACAAAACTGTCTGTGGGGAGTTTTACAGGTTTACATCTTGGATAGGAACCAATGAGCTGAGAACCACAGATAGGAAGGACTAGTTCAGAGATGGACTAACACACTTTTAACGGCAAATACCTGAGTCTGTGTCAGTTTGTCATTATAAAACATGAAGCTTTACAGTGAAGTGAGTGTTAAAGGAAAAAGGACTTCTAATGAGTTTTAATGAGACAGGGACAGAGACAGAGACCAGTTCATTTCAACACACACACACACACACACACACACACACACACACACACACACACACACACACACACACACACACACACACACACACACACACACACACACACACACACACACACACACACACACGTCTTTAAATGACTGACAAATCCTCTCTGATGTGACCAGGCTCAGTTTGAAGGAGATTCTCATCATCACACCTGGCCCTCAGGTGAACTGTGGTCACAGTGAGACAGGTTCCTGTCTCTGACCTCTGATCTGTTTTCTCTCAGGATGGAAATGAGATCTTTAACCGAGCCAAGCTGCTGAATGTGGGCTACACCGAGGCTCTGAAGGAGTATGACTACAACTGCTTCGTCTTCAGTGATGTGGACCTGATCCCCATGGATGACCGCAACATCTACAGGTGTTTCAGCCAGCCTCGACACCTGTCTGTGTCCATGGACAAGTTCGGCTTCAGGTGAGATCACACCTGCTCAGTTATGTCAATTTCACCTGTGTAATGTCCCCTCCCTCCTCAGGTGTTAACCACCCAGATCCCTGTTTGATTGGTCCCCTGATAATTAAGACTCCTTCTGAACACACATCACTCCTCCTGTCTCCTCATGACTCCTCAGGAACGTGAACATTAACACAGATGTAAACACATGAACAAATGAAGGAGCTGTTTTAATGTTCAAGTATTCAGAACTGCTGTCATGGAAAAAGTGAAAGCCCTTAGGAAGCATGAGGTTAAAGGAAACTGCTGATTCACTTAGACTGTGTGTGTGTGTGTGTGTGTGTGTGTGTGTATGTGCGTATGTGCGTGCGTGCGTGGGTCTTGTTGTGGTTGAACAGAGTGTACAGTGGTTCAGCCGTAGGTCTGTATAACATGTTTCGACCTTTGACCTCAAAAGAAATGTTCTTCAGAAACACTCACAGGTTCTTCTCCATGTTCTACTGAGGTTCTGTCAGATCCTCATCACCATCATTGATATGACTGACTAAGTTATTAAAAACAATAATAATGATAAACACAATGTATTTGTAGACATGCTGCAAACAAACATACAAACCTACACAAGATTTAAAGGAGCAGACTGAGAGTTTAAACAGCTTCAGACAAATGAAACAAACAAAAACTAAAACAGATGATAGTGTTGATAGTGGTGATAGTGTTGACAGTATTGGCTGCACCTTGTTGGTTTATCCTCAGGATTATTCGGTAGGTTCACTCATTTTATTGACCAGGATCACATGCAGCTGTACATGTGACCAACATGTAGAGAGATAATCAATCAGTTCAGTTTCCATCACTGATTTTTATTTAGTACATTGTTAATAACTTTATCTTGGTGCAAATCCAGCTGATGTGGCTGTAAATTCAGATCTTGAACTTTAGGATGATTGATATTTGTTCCCACAAAATGCAGGTGCACATGATCATGTATATTAGCTCTTTACACACCACCTACAACACCTGTCAGGCTGTCTTTATGATGATGTCAGCAACAGTTTGTCCTGAACATCAGTGACTCTGCTGATGATGGACCATCGCTCACAGTAAATACTAAAATACTCAGTACAAATACAAATACTACAGTACCCATGAGAATTGGCTGCCATAACCATGGAGAAAAGGAATTCAAGACTCTTTGTTGTTACAGTTGAGAACAAACAGATCACCATGGTAACTGAATTCACCCACAGTTGACCCAGAAATTAAGAGTTTCGGGTGCAGATTGTAAAACCAGTTTCATCAACAGTTTGATCTTTAGCTTCCACCTGCTCTGTGATTGGCTGTTTATCAGTGAAATGCACCCTGGGAGTTATGGTTGACTTCTCCCTGTCTGTTGACAGCAGTGACCAGAGTCTTACAGACCTGTAGTCACTCTGACGTCTTCCTGTAGCCTCAGTGTCTGATCCACATGACGTCTCAGAGGTCCAGAGATCAGAGAGTGGTTTCTCACACAGTTTACAGACAGGATATTTACAGACATAAACAGAAACACACATGTCTGATCATTAACATGTGACAGTGCAGGTCAGTCACAGATGAGCCACTGTGCAGGTACAACAGGCTCATTAAATGTCTCAGTGTGGACGAGTTGTTTGTAGCTGGATGGGGTCTGTAGTCCCCCATATGGTGACGATGATCATGACATATGAGTTTTGGTGGGTCCACTTCAAGTTCACTTCCTGTCATGAGGGACCGGGGGTTTGTGTTCAGATAGTGCTGACAGAAACACCACAGAGGAAGAGATCAGCTCTAACACACCACCATCTGCCTGACTCCTCACTTCCTGTTTCCTTTTCACATACAAACCCACACCCACCCACACACACACTTGTACTTGTGAGGAGAACCTTAAAACCAAGTATGAACACACAAACAACTTTTTGAAGTTGTGAGAACAAAATGACAAAGTTCTGTAACTCAAAGTGGTCCTCACAAAGATAGTGGCACACAGCATAAAGCCTTGAAACAAAGGGAAACATCTGGCCTAGCTTAGCATAAAGTCTGGAAACAGAGGGAAACAGCTAGCTTAGCTTAGCACAAAGACTGGAAACAGAGGGAAAAACTAGCCTAGCTTAGCATAAAGCCTGGAAACAGAGGGAAACAGACAGCCTAGCTCTGTCCAAAGGAAACTAAGTCCACCTGCCAGCTCCTCTAGTAGTTAATATGCTTCCATCAAGGCAGAGGGGATCTACCGTACTCTGCTGTACTCTGATCTACTTTACTGAACTCTGATGTACTGTACTCTACTGTACTCTGACCTACTGCACTACTAATAACCAGATTAGTGAGTCGTTGCTCTCGGCCTAGAAACAGTGTATAGCAAGTGTAAAAATATGTTGTTTTTGAACAGATTCAACAAACAAGATGTTGATCACTGTTAAAATCAGGAACTTCATAATGAGGGTAAATAAAATGACTGAGAGATCACCTGAACAGTTTCTCTAACAACAGAACATTTCACTCAGGTTCTACTGCTCCTCACTGTATGTTAATGTATTGTGGTGTGGTAAAGAGTCTGACAGTGTGTCCTCCTGTCCTGTAGGTTACCCTATAATCAGTATTTTGGTGGAGTTTCTTCGATGAGCAAAGAACAGTATCTGAAGATCAACGGCTTCCCCAACAACTACTGGGGCTGGGGAGGGGAGGACGACGACATCTACAACAGGTATAAACCTCCTCTGACACATCAGCTGACATCCACTGACACCTGGAACTAATTCATACATTCGACAAACCAGCAGCTCAGTGTCTTTCTCCCTCCTCCTCATCACCTCAGCAGATCAGACTGCAGCAGTAGCTCTGAGCTGGGATAGGGATAAAGTCAAATGTCTGTTATCTATTACCATTACCTGTCCAGTTTACAGGAGTTGCTTCTGTCTGTTCACTCATCACCTTCATGATGCTCAGATTTTAGTGGAGGGGGTCCATGTTGTTCTATTCACAGTATGTGGCACATGAAAACAGCAAGTATGAAGTGTAACATGTTGATGTGTAAATGTTGAACCATGTGAGTCAAGTCTTGACCTGAACAAACTGTGATCTTTACATTCAAAGATGGAGTTTGTTGTGTTTGTCTGTGAACCATTAAGATCTTAGTCATTTAACCAACCAATCACAAAACCAGTGTCAATGAACCCTTTATGTCTGCTCTAACAGTCATTGGTCTTTAAAGGCCTGAAGGTACTAAATATAAAACATGTTGTCTCAGCTGCTGCAGTGATGTTATTAAATGTTTGTGTGTCTGTCAGGAGACGTCACACTGTGCTGCAGGAGGCCGGTCTGTGCAAGTGATAAATAATCCTTGGATGTGTCAGTCCCACTGGTTTCACACTGGGTTTGACCATTAAACTGGTGATTTCATTCAAAAGTGAACTTGTTGAACTTGCTGAAATTCAAACTTCAGCCTCCTCTGGTGAAGACACAGATATGGAGGATTGACCACTGCTGCCGCTGTGCAGGGTGGAGGTATGGTGGAGGTGTGGTGGAGGTGGAGGTGTGGTGCAGGACACACACAGACAACAGGAACAAGCCGAGCAGAGAGGAGTGAATTTGTGTTCATGTTGTCGACCTTTGTTGATCTGACTCACTTTCACCAGGTTTTGTTTTCTCAGTTGTTTTCTCATCAGCCTAGTTTTATTTTATTTAACCTCTATTAAACTATGACAGATGAACCATGATCTCTGACAGGTCATGGTAAACACAGGTCACATGACTGCAGAAAGAAAGAAAAGGAGAAAAAAAAGGGTGTGTGTGTATGTATACCTAGGCTATACACTGATCAGCCATAACATTATGACCACCTGCCTAATATTGAGTAGGTCCCTCTTTTGCTGCCAAAACAGCCCTGATCCGTTGAGGCATGGACTCCACTAGATCTCTGAAGGTATGCTGTGGTATCTGGCACCAAGCCGTCAGTAGCAGACCCTTTAAGTCCTTAAAGTGTGATGCCCAAAGCATCACACTGCCTTCTTCGCCTTGCCCTCTTCCCATAGGTGACGTAAGCGATGCACACACACCCGGCCATCGACATGATGTAAAAGAAATTGTGATTCATCAAACCAGGCCACCTTCTTCAATTGCTCTGTGGTCCAGTTCTGATGCTTACATGCCCATTGTAGGCATGTTTGGCGGTGGACACGGTTCAACATGGGCACCCTGACGGGTTGGTGGCTACGCAGCACCATACACAACAAACTATGAAGCACTGTGTGTTCTGTACACTACTTTTTTGAGCTACAGTAGCTCTTCTATTTGATGGAAAAACATGGGCCAACCTTCACTCCCCTTGTGCATCAATGAGTCTTGGCCGCCGTTGACTGCCAGTCCTGAGCTGTCCCTACAGGAACTATTCTGTCTGTTTGTCTGACATTAGAAGACCATGTCATTCATCACATGTTGAGACCTGAAACAGGATTTAAATCTGGTTTAGTTCTCAGGAAATATGTTTGAGCAGCCTGCAGTGACACTGAGAAGGATCTGGTCTGCAGGGACACTGAGGAGGATCTGGTCTCATACCTGACCTAACACGCGATGAGCTCTCTGTCTGTGGTTCATAGGGAGGAGGTCTGTCAGCTGATCGACAGGTGATCTCAGGTGTTTGTTTACAGTCTGAATTATTGATGAGCTGCCTGCTGTAAGCCCTCAGTGCTGACTGGAAGGTGTCAGACAGACACCTCTCTATTTGACCTTTGTCTTGTCTGTCATCAGTGGTGTCACTTTGAGGACAGAGTGTGTTGTTCAGAATCAAAGACATTCAGTCTGATGATTGAACTCAGATCAGCTGCTCTGCTATGAGGACAGTCACAGTTGTCTCTGATGAGTAAGGAGACCTTGGCTCAGGACAGACTGGTGAATACTTGGAAACTCGGACAGCTCCTGGTAAAGCAGGATGAAGGTTGTCATGTCACAATGTCTCAGGATCAGACTTAGACATTGAAGCTGACTTTTTATTCACCAAGTGATTATTTGATTAAATTAGAAAAAAGGTAAATTAATATTTAATGAAAATAACCATTGACCCCTGACACAGCTGACAAAACCGTGTGATGTGGTTGAAAGCCCCACAATATTTGAATAAGTGGACAAGTGTAGTTCCCAGAGCAACCTGACTTAGTAATGATGTCATCAGTGAACTTGGTCTGAGATCAGCTATGTAGCTGAAAGAGAGGAAAGAGGAGACCTGCCCCATCTGTCACATGATGAACAGAACATGTGTGATCATGTCACCTCTGACCCAAAGCCTTCAGACACATGTTCTCATCTGTCTGTATGTTTCACTTCAGTGCAGAAAGCTTTATTGACATGAGCATCAGGTGAACAGCTGAAGGACAAATCAATACTGCTCGACATCTTTTTGTGTTGTATCTGTCACATTCTCAGAGAAGTTCACCTATCTGCACCTGTTAGCACCTGGAACAGTTATTGCAGGACCTGTGGTGTTGTCTTCTCTCTGTGGTTGGATTGTGGTCACTGGGTTTGTTTGGTCTGGATCTGTCTCTGGAAGGAAACCAGTGCAGAGCTCCAAGACTCAGTTCAGGTTCTGTTTCTTTGGGGTTTGTCCCCTGTAGTGATCTGACCTCTGACCTTTGACGTCACCCCAGTTTGTGGGCATAATATGAGTCTTATTGTGATGTTGTCATGATATTCATGTTTCCTAATGTGTTTCAGGTTGGCGTCTAAAGGCATGTCCATCTCCAGACCAAGCAGCGAAGTGGGAAAATGTCGGATGATCCGACACGACAGAGACAAACAGAATGAGCCGAACCCTCAGAGGTAAAACTCTTCTTCACTTCAGGCTAAACCAACTTGTCTCCTGACTTTACACATGACAACTGTTATTTAGGCTGTGGGTCCCTAAACCTGCCTGGACTATGACTCTGGTGGACTAGAATCATGGGGACTTCATCCTGACTGAAGACTTAAAAAAAAAACTTTATTTGTATGTTTCCCTATAAACAACACAAACCTCCACAGACACACAGACACTGTTCAGTCCCATTACCATGATGGTCACAGTGAAGTAGCTCAGTTTGTTACAAGTGGAGCCAGTCACCTACTGCAAAGGTGTATTTACACGCACACACACACACACACATATTGACATATTCATACCTGTGTATCTCAGTGGACTGAGGACTCTTCATCACACTCATCCTCAGTTTGTGATCAGATTTGTTTTGTTTGCTGCTGAAGGCAGTGCTGTGTTGTTTTCTGTGCACCTGTGTCTGTCCTACACCCACGTTAACCCTGGTTTATCAGGTCCACACACCTGGACTGAGGTACCTAACCGTCCTCTGTCAGTCTGTGATGATGATCAGACTTGCAGCTTCTTAAGTCCAAGATTTTTCCATCAAGAGTTTAGTCTGTAAAGACTCGGAGGCTACAGTGATGGATGGTTTGTATGAAGGACATGAGGCTGGTTTCAGGAGGTTTAGGATCAGGACAGACCTGGATCCAGACAGGAAATATACAGACTGAAATGCCTTTGTTTCTTCTTCCTGTAGATTCGACCGGATTGCTCACACCAGAGAGACAATGCACAAAGACGGAATCAACTCTCTGTCCTACAAAGTGGTGAAAATAGAGAAGTTTGACCTGTTCACTCAAATTACAGTGGACGTGGGGAAGCCGTGATGAGGAGCGGAGAGGTCATGTTACTGGATGAGGAGACTGATGCAGTAAAAACCAAACGCTGCCTCTGACACTTGAATCTCTCAGTTCTGGTCTGGATGATCAGATGCGCTGGACTCATCTGTTTCTGCTGTTTTCTGTTATTCTTCCTGTTTTTGCACAAACTCACAGACTGAAAGTTTGTGTTTTTGTTTCCTCCGCGGCTCCTCGATGACTCGTCTCCGATTGGACGCTGACTGTAACCAATTGGCTGCCTGCATTTAGTCAGTCAGATGCTGCTGCTGCGACACATCCTGAACGAGCCTTTTATTTTGAAAATCAGACAATCAGAGCAGCATTCATCAGGGCTGCTGGGTCACATGGTCCAGACTTTTACCAGTCGGGGATTATGGGTATTAAGCAGGGTGATTTTAGATCTGGTCTGATCCTGATCCTGGTTTGTTTAGTGGTCTGGATTCTGTTGATCTGGTTCTGGCTCTGAACCAATCCTGAAGATGTTTGTGTGAAAGGTCACAAAATAAGCTTAACTTGTGGTCCACTTACTAGCTTTTTCTAGCTTTTGACCAAATCTCATCTGATCCAGTGTCAGACAGAGACCTGATCCAGGGACAAACAGCAGCACTGACATGAGTTATTTTGTCTCAGCATGGTGAAAGTGGGCTCAATTGACCCTGTGGAAAAACTGCACTGATCCGGTTTACTGAGTTACTGCGGTGATCTGGTTTAACTGAGTCACTGCACTGATCCGGATCACTGAGTCACTGTAAAAACACTTTAAACAAATGGAGTCATCGTCAGCTGTGATGAAGTCTGAAGCTTCTTTCACAAACTAACTGACAGCTGCTGCTACCTGAAGTCAGTCTGACACTGTGAACAGTGTTAGCTTTAGCATTAGCAGCGAGCTTTGCAGAAAACTGATCAAGGATCAGAAACAGGTCTGTGGAACAAGGTTCACTTCAGAACCAGATCTAAACACCCAGTCTGATAATGTGTGTGCGTGCATGCGTGTGTGGTTAGTTATCAGGTTGTGATCGGTCCCAAAGTTAATAAACTTTACAAGCTGAAACCAGATCAGCTTCAAACCAAAAAATCTGTTGATGATTATTTTGATTATTGATTGATCAGCTGAAAACACTCTCAGTTCACTGATCAACATTTTAGTTTGAAACTCAATCAGAACCATTGATCGGTTAATTGATTGTCTAAATAGATGCAGATTCATTTTAAGTTGATTGATTAACTGTTGCAGTTGTAAATTTATTTTTGATTTGACTGATAGACTGATTGATTGACTGATTGTATCTCTAAGTGTCCTTATCAGAGCTGTTGGTACCAAAGACTTTATGTAATGTGAATGTGATCAGCTGACAGCTCACTGATGACAGATATCGATTGAGTCAGAGCAAAACAAACAGAACATCCACCATTTTTTAATTAAACAATCAGTGTGTGTGTGTGTGTGTGTGTGTGTGTGTGTGATCATGATGCTGTTTTTTCTATCTTGAATGTGGAATCTTTATTGTCAACAGGTTTGTGTGTTTCAGACCAAAAATCTTATTTCTTTAAGTGAATAAATCACCTTTGTATGTGCCTTAAACTCAGCCCAGTGTAAATGTTTGAACTGGTTTAACTGGTGGAGGGAACTAGTCTGTGTAAAAACAGAAGAGATGAAGTGTGTTTGTGGTCCACATGGTCTCAGTACATTAAATCCAGTTTGATGGTTGTGATGGTGGTTGTTGTGTTGTCATTTCCTCTGTGGTGACCCAGTGTGTTTGTCTCTGCAGCTGCAGGTGGAGGTGGATGTGGAATTTGACTGCACCAACAGGAGAAGCTGCATTTCTCTATTAAACCAGATATGTTTATGGGTCAGTCTGAGTCTGGATCTTTGGATCAGGCTCTCTGCAGGTCTTTGAGTATCAAAAGTTACCTTTAATATTCATTAGGTCAAACACAGATTAATAATTCATTAATCATGTTATTAGTGATAATTGTTACACACATCTGGAAATGTGATAAATGTGATGTAAAAATCAACAACTGACTCCTCTTCAGGGGCTTTGACCTCAGACCTGTAAAAACCTGAACCCTGGATCTTTGAGAGTACAGTGGATCCCCTGTAGTTCATTACAGATTTCAGACTGACGTAATTTTCTCTGTGAATCAGTTTATTTGTTTTAAACTCAGTGATGACGAAAATCCTCATCACACATTTCCTTAGAAACATATTCATTCTCAGTCAACTCATAAACTCAACTTTATTTATAACACTTTACACATAAAGGAAAACAATGATAAATATAAGTGACAGACATGAGAAGATAAAATCAGACAGAACACATCACAAGAGTAAACATGTAAATAAAAACAATAAATAAACAAAACAAACAACATTAAACACAATAAAGACACATTTGAATAAATACAAATGTTTGAATAAGTAATTTTAAAAAAGTGATGCAGTGAGAAAAGGCATTAAAAACAACAACTACAACAACTCCAACTCCAACTCCAACTACCCCTACTACCAGGGTTCAGTCATACTGGTTCTGTCAAACACTGAACCCCTGAAGTTTTAAACTGAAAACCAGCAAACAGGAAGTTGCTCAGCTGCTGGGTTTTGCTGTGTCAAACTGAATCCTGATCCATGTAGATCTGATCCAGTTTGTGTTGAGAGCAGAAGGTCTCAGACCAGTTCTCAGGCCAGCTGCAAGATCCTCTGACAAACATTTGGATGCTTCAGTGTTTACTGAAATAAGATAAAAATGACAACACCGAAGAAACAGGAAGCTGAGCTCTGATTCTTTGTGTTAATATTTTCAGTTTTTGTCCAGAAATGTTGGTGAAGATCCTTCAGGACTTTTTTTCCTGCAGGATCCAACCAGAACTCTACATTCAGGATTTGATTCAGGTTCAGTCAGACTGGGGGAAAAGACCTGAGATACTGAAGCTCAGTAAAGGTCACAGTCTGAGGTGGAGAACCAGCTCCACCTGCTAGAGGATCAGAGTCCATGAGTTCAGGTTGAAGGTCTGAGTCCCCTGTTGAAGACCAGAGGAGGAGGTCCACACCAGATCTGCTTGTTTGTTCCACACTGTGAAACAGCAGTTAACCAGATGTAAGCGATTTGTCTCCTGACTGATCCAGATTCACTTCCTTTCTCGTTCATTTGGTCCAGTTTTCAAAACCTGGTCCACAGTCTGGATCATCATGTAGAGAATGTTCATCATTAGATTTTAAATCTCTCACTGCATCATCTGTATGAACCCCCGTGTGAATTAGACCGTTTAATTAATTAATTAAATAAATAATAAATTAAATTAATTAATTATTGATCCTGATCAATCACTGATCATGAATGAAAAAAGTCTGGTTTAAAGGGTCATTATAACCTGATACATCGACTAAACCTTCAGATCTATGGACAGAAAACTAACAGTAACAGGGTCTGATCTTTGACCTGTGCTCAGGTGTTTCAAAGGTGAGTCCACATCTGAATGAGCAGACAGCCAATCAGCAGAAAGAACAGAGACACATGATGTTAAAATTGTTTTATTAGAAACATAAAGAAGAAACAGGAAGTTTCCTGAGATCAGTCACGAGGCTCCGCCCTCTCCAGGTGAGGGCAGATCGTTTCCCAATAATCTTATCAAGACTATAAAAAACAAACACACACACACACACACACACACACACACACACACACACACACACACACACACACTTCCTCTGAGATCATTAAATTACAGAAAACATTTGTAAACTGAAGTGACTCCAACAGCTGCAGCAGTTTGACTTGATCGAGGTGTTTTTCATTCGACTCGTTTCCTCTGCAGTAAAATCTGGACCTGCAGTGAAACAGAACCGACTTCTCTACTTACATCTGCAGTTTTCTCACTTATCATCATCATCATTTCTGTCACGTGATAAATAACAATGGAAACAAAGTAAATGAACCAGAATCAATTCAGAGCCAAATGGAAACCAGCAGCTGATTGTGACATGACTCAGGTCTGGAGAGAGTGTCAGTCAAACTCTGCTGTGATTAGCTGCAGCGGCAGTGTGAATGAGCAGACGGCCAATCACTGATCGGTTTATTGAATGTAAAAAGATGTTTAAACAGAGCTGCAGTGTAACTAATTATTGATTTCATATTTAACACTGAGCTCAGTATAAACATGTAAAACTGTTCCTTTAAACAAAGTGTGAACCTGTAACCACACCCAGCAGTGATGTCACAGGGTCCTGGGGTACGCCGTGACATCACCAGCCAGGTGGGAGGTTTACAGGAGGATCAGAAAGTTCCTCTAATCAAACACAACAGATGTGGTCTAATGTGGTCTACAGCGCCCCCTGTTTGACCCTACTGAACAGCTCCCGTCTCTGCGAGGCTGTCATGGTGTCGCAGCTCTGCAGCAGGTTTGCGATGATGAGGGTCTGCTGGATGCTGGAGGACTTGACCCACAGACGACCGTTCATCCCAACCACCAGCTCACAGGGGAACAGCTGCTCCAGGTCAGACTGGACCTCGCTGTGGGGGGACAGCATTCTGGGGGGGTATATAAAGTTATTCTGGTTATATTTATGTCTCAGTGTGTAACTCATCTGACACGACCCTGGCATGAGTAAGAGGGCAAGGTGTGTGGTGTACACTAGTTTGCTTTCAACTAAAAGTGAAACAACATATTGTCTGTATGGAAGTATTTCACTGTCTCAGTGTGATATGTAGTTTGTAAGACGTGTTCCTTTGATTCCTGGCGCCTGCAGAATGAAACCCAAAAGTGGAATAGTAGGCTACATTCTACATGCTAGAAAGCCTTCTGTAACAAAAGCAAACACTTGCTACATATGCCGCAGACTACGACCTCCCCGCAACTCTCACAGCGCACCAGTGGGGGATGAATTGAAAATGTTATTACACTTCTCTCCCCGTTTGAGCGACTGACAGGAGAAATCAGCTCATTGGAGACATGCAGATGTCGTCCCCTTGGTGAGAGCCCTGAAACGTCTTTTAAACAAGGAGGCTGACACAGACCATGGTGTCAAAACAACAAAGGCCGCATTATTAGAGGCAGTACAGATTGAGTCAAATCCCGTTTTCTGCATTGCAACCTCACTGGATCCCTGGTGTAAGGGCCGCTGCTTTGATGAGGGATTTAAACAATCCGCACAAACTATATTTACAGAGCTGAGGGATAGGCCTGCTGCTGGTGCTGCGCAGGAGACGCACGGCAGAGAGAGTGCTGGTCACACACAGAGCAAGAGAGCACGGGCGAACGGCGAGATTTTATTTTAAGAGGACATTTTTGTTTTTTAAAGATCTATGTTCTGCCCCATGTTCTAGCCGACTGTTGGTTTGTGCTTAACGATAACATTTTATTCTGTGTGAAAAACACAAGAGGTGAAAGACAGCCCTATTTATGTTTGTATTTACTCATTATTTATGTTTTATTTATTTTATGATTTATTGCTTTCCTAACTGCATATACATTTAACTGCATCTAATTTATTTTTCACAAAAAGGTTTTTGGGCTTTGTAAACTGAAAAAACTCTTCTCATTGAATAAATAGTTGTTGCCCATAAAAGATTAAAAAGGTTTCTACAACTTATTTTATAGATCATTTCATAAATTAGTATGATTTCAAAGATTGCGTGAAGGGCTGAAAGACTTTAAAACAGTTCAGTTATTTTTTATACTGATTTCTTTGTTTCTTTGAAAACAAAACAAAACTGACAAACAAACAAACAAACATTGGTATCAGTATCGGGTATCAGCCCAAAATTTCACAATCGGTGTATCCCTAGATGATGATGATGATGATGATGATGATGATGTCAGTCACCTTCTGACGAGACCCAGAGAGACCTTGAAGAGCAAACCGCCTCCTCCAAACACTCCCATCCCATTGGCTCGTCCTGAACTGTCGATACAGGCCAACTCCGGCTCCATGTCCTTATTGGCTACGATGAATTGCGCGAAGACCAGGTCCCCCACCTGCACAGGTAACAGAGAGGGAGGGGTTGAACACTGGGTCCCCCACCCGCACAGGTAACAAACTCTGACACATAAATGTGGAGGACAAACATCTGCCTCATCAGTGACAGATGTTTCCTCTGCTCAGTCGTATCATTTCGTTTGCGTTGTTGAGTCTGTTGTTGTGTTTTGTCGTGTCAGTCTTAAGTCAGACACCAGATGTTTCCTCCTTCACTGCCTGTGTCATACTAGGCCCTGATTAGACCAAACCAGCTGTGATGTCATAATTTGTCTTCATTTCAAAGTTATTATATCCTCCTGTCCTCACTGTCTCACCTGGACATTGGGTCTGTTCCTCTTGGTGGCTCCCTCAAATGCCAGGTAGGACAGAGACGCCTGTTCACTTCCTCCAAAGTCCACCTTGAAGACATCTCCTGACTTGGTGGTGATGATGCCAATGACGGTCTCACCTTTAGCAGGGACATACTGAGGACAGAGGAAACATACACAGACTCAGCTCCCAGCATGCACTGCTCCAACACCTGTCCTCTCTCTTCCTTCAGTGTGTGGGTGTGTGTGTTCCCCTGTTGGGTAAATTTAAACACACTGGGGTGACGGTGTCAGCTGTAGCTTTAAGACTAACTCGTCTCCAGCTTCACGTTAAACAGAATGTTAAACTATTGTCCCAACAGGACACTTCGCTCTCTAAACGCAGGTCAACTTGTGGTTCCCAGAGTTTGTAAGAGTAGAATGGGGGGCAGAGCCTTCAGCTATCAGGCTCCTCTCCTGTGGAACCAGCTCCCAGTGTGGGTTTGGGAGTCAGACACCTTCTCTACCTTTAAGATCAGGCTTAAAACTGTCCTGTTTAGTAAAGCTTATAGTTAGGGCTGGCTCGGGTATGTCCTGACCCATCCCTTAGATATGCTGCTATAGAGCTAGACTGCTGGGGGATTCCCATGATGCACTGGGCGCTCGCTCTCTCTCTCTCTCTCCATTACTTTATGCCATTAACTTTTTTTTCTCTCCCCAGTAGTTTGTGCTTCTCCTCTCCCTCCCTCTCTCTCTCTGTCCTCATTCTGCAGGTCTCTCTGCCACCACTACTCATCATTACTATTAACCACTGTTATCTGTCATCATTATTGATAACACCATTACCTACACAGCTCTTCCTGGTCTCTCTCTAACGGAACAAAGCAGAGGTTACAACTTTATCTTTAGACCCACAGAAGTTTTAATTCAGCTTCAGTGTGTCTCACCCTCCGCTGCTGGGAGTCGATCCAGAACACGTTGGGCTGTTTGTGTCGCAGGACGCCGCTTTTACAGACCATCAGCCGGTCCCCGCTCCACCTGAGACCCGGACCACACACCACCTTGTCCGGTTTTGCGCGGTCCGTCAGCGAGATGGTGTCCTCCGTCTCACAGGAGAACTCGTCCCCCGGCAGCAGTACCTCTCCGACTCGGTCCTTTAAAGTGGAAAACATCGGGACTGCGGAGGGGGTCGGTCCAGACCAGACACGTGTTGTTGTTGGTGCCGACTGAAATAAAGGTGACACACCGGAAGTAGATCCATCGGCCCCTGCGGTACCAGAGAAACGACACGTCTGCCGACATGGTTCCTCCGCCTCGGGTCCTCCTCATGTTTGTCCGCCTTCGTTAAACTTTTCTCTCCTCCAGCCTGAATCTTAATTTCATCGCCTTCTGTTTCCTGTTTGGTTTGATGACGGACTGACTTCCGGTCATTCTCACAGCTCTTGTTCCTGTGAGGCCGGACTCCACCTGTGTTTACCTGATGTTAAAAACGCAGTGAGGACTCAGATGATCTGAAAACCCTTGAGATGAGCAGTAAACACGTTCATGTTTGGACAGTTTTCCTGTTGAAACCTGGACGTGAAGCAGCTGTGATGCGCTGCTCTGTGCGGCAGGTGGCGCTCGTTCTCCACTGTTTCACCTCAACGTTTGTTCATCAAGTACCGAGACATAAAGTTTTATAGTCACATTTTTCCCAATCACACCTTAACACCCTCAGGACCTGTGACCCCAGGAAAGAAAAGCAAGAAAAGATGTGTAGATGTTATAGTTGTGTTGTTGATGTGTTGTTAATATGGTGTAGATGTGTTGATGTGTTGTAGTTGTGTTGATGTGTTGTAGCTATGTTGTAGTTGTGTTGTAGTTGTTAATGTGTTGCAGATATGTTGTAGATATGTTGTAGATGTGTTGTTGATGTGTTGTAGATATGTTGTCAATATGTTGTAGATATGTTGTCGATGTGTTGATGTGTTGTTGATGTGTTGATGTGTTGTAGTTGTGTTGTTGATGTGTTGTCAATATGTTGTAGATATGTTGTTGATGTGTTGTAGTTGTGTTGATATGTTGTAGATGTGTTGTAGTTGTTAATGTGTTGCAGATATGTTGTTGATGTATTGTAGTTGTGTTGTTAATATGTTGTAGATATGTTGTCGATGTGTTGATGTGTTGTAGATGTTGTAGTTGTGTTATTGATGTGTTGTTGATATAGATATGTTGTTAATATGTTTCTGATATGTTGTTGATGTGTTGCAGATATGTTGTTGTGTTGTAGTTGTGTTGTTGATATGTTGTAGATGTGTTGTTGTGTTGGAGTTGTGTTGTTGATATAGACATGTTAATATGTCTCTGATATGTTGTTGATGTGTTGTAGATGTGTTGATGTGTTGCAGATATGTTGTTGTGTTGTAGTTGTGTTGTAGATGTGTTGTTGTGTTGGAGTTGTGTCGTTGATGTAGACATGTTGTTAATATGTCTCTGATATGTTGTTGATGTGTTGTAGATGTGTTGATGTGTTGCAGATATGTTGTTGTGTTGTTGTTGTAGTTGTCGATGTGTTGTCGATGTGTTCTAGATAGAAGAATTGTGAAGTTCTTCAGCTCTGCTACATGTAGGAGTGTTGTGGTGTAGTTAGAGGAACCTGTGTCTCCTGCTGAGCAGCCGTAGCTTCAGACTGGCGTCCCGCAGCAAGCAGCAGCTGTCCTTCATTATCTGCTGCTGTCACTCATCTCTACATAAACACACGAGGACGCACAGAAGCCGCAGATCTGCAGCTGAAATATGTTCTGCATTAAGTGAAGGTATCAAACTGCAGCAGGAAAACAAAACCAACATCAGGCTCCACATTTGGTCTCAGGGACACTGAAGACTGACAGGAAATCAGAGTCTGCTTATACTAACAAAATAAAACTCAGGTGATTCAATAAAGATTAAAAAAACAAAACTGGACATGTTTATATAAGCTGAAGTTATCATCAGAAATCCGACAGAGGCTCAGTCCAGACAGAAAAACAAATTACCTCGTAATATTGATTCACCATGAAAGTTTTTATATACTTCTTCACAGACATTTTTCTTCCTGGCTTAAATGGGCTCCCATACTTTAGATGTTTCAAAATAAAAGCCTGTCATAGTGTACACAGATGGATGTTTACTCTGAATGTTAAATGCTCAGATTTTCATGTAAAACTTGAATCTGCAGAGGAACAAGTGGCAGTGGATATTGAAAACCATATTTTTATTTTTTCTTCTTACTCTTTCTTGACTCTGGTTTCATGTTCTCCTCTCTGTTTCATACTGACAGTCATTGTAAATAGTGTGTGTGGTTTAATATGAACTGTGTGTCTCTGTGTTCTTTTTCCCTCTTGTGAGGCCTTCACTGCTTCACATTAAACCCTGTAAAAAGAAGCTCTGTTTCAGTTGGATGCTGCTGCTGTTGACCTCACCTGGACCACATTAATATTTCATAACGCTGATCCTCCTTCAGTGGCAGCGAGCGTGGACGGAGCAAATGTGCATGGATTACAGATGATTTAAGTCAGTGTGACGGCTGTGACGCGTCGACGCTCTGTAGCCTTTTTACAAACCAGCAGAGACACACATGAACCCAGCCTGAACTCTGAGGCTTTTATTTAGACACACACACACACACACCCACACACACACACACACAGCTTCAAATACAGACAACTCGATGTGTGTTTCACTTTTCGCTCCTGTTTCAGCTTTATTTTACAAAAACACAGAAAATCCTAAACAGCTCCAGAAATCATCAGAAATCATCAGGTCACTTTGTTTGTTTGAGCTCAAACCTGCCGACATGCTACAGGACGACACACAGAGTCCAAAAATAAAAACAAAAAAAGAAAAACACACACTTTACAAAAGTTTTACATGTGAAAGTTCAAACTTTAGACTTGAGAAAATGACGGTTGGTCAATACTAGTTGTTTTTTTTTTTACAGTACACAGAAAATAAAACACTGGGTTTGGTTAAAAAAAACAAACCAAAAAAAAAAAACAAAACAACGTAAAACTTCATAAACAATATTTTATCTTCTTCTTGTCATAAACTGAAAAAGAAGGAAAAGTCCCTCAGATCCTCTCACACCATTTGATCCTTCAACCTTTATTTATCTGGACTTCATTTAATTTATCACTGATGAACTTTGTTTTTACTGTTTGGTTCAGTCAGTGGCTTCCTACATTTCCCAGAATGTCGTCCAACAACCCTCAGAGACTGTGTGTAAACAAACAAATAACAAAAACATCTAAACTAAAACCAGATGATTTAGTTAATCGTCATCATAAACACTTCCTGCTCCCAGTGTTAGAGGATTTCAGGGGGACTTTTTCTTTAAGACATGTGACCTTTAACCCTCTGGGGTGAGAACTTGTTCAGTTTTTCTTCTTCTTTAATTGCTCAGATGTTGTGGTGCGTCTGTTTCCTCCTCAGTGCTTTTACTGAGCGTGGTTCATGGTCCTGCTGGAGCGGCTCTGGACCACCTTCTGGAAGAGGTCGTCTGAGGAGCAGAACCAGAACCAGATACGATGAGCTCAGTCCAGAACATGCTGACGCTCTTAATCACACATTTCAAAGACACACACAAACTCACCGTTCCTGAAGCTCTTGGAGTCGCCCTGTGAGACAGAGAGGAGGCGTCAGAACAGGTTACAGCCTTTGTTATAACTGTTCTCGCCCTCATGTCCTGGATGTGTTTGCATCACGTCCCTGTTGTGGTTCACTTTGTGGACATTTAGTGTCTCATGAATGTGATGTTGGTTAAAGGTGTTTCTCTGACAGGTGGAGGCAGGTGTGTGTGTGTGTGTGTGTAGGATCAGTTCACATGTTGAGTTTAACAAAGCAGACATCATGATGTGTTTTAAGTTACACAAAAATATTCATTTACAGCTGTTTTTATTTGACCAGCCCTTCCAACCTCTGCAGCCACACCTCTGTCCCTGGGTGGACAGAACACACCCCACAGGTCTGACACAGGGACACATCCAGTGGACATGAGGGTTCCCTCTGCCATGATCAGCTGCTCTGGATCTCACACCTGACAGGTGTGCAGTGTAAATGTGAGCTACACTCTGCAGTGAAACCAGTGTGTTAGTTCTAGTGCAACTCAGGCTCAGACTCAGACTCAGATACAGACACAGATACAGATACAGATACAGATATGGATACGGACTCAGACTCAGACTCAGACACGGATACGGACTCAGACTCTGGTTCAGACACAGACTTGTTCCATCCGCCCAGGGACAGAGGTAAATCTGTATCTGATTCTGATTCTGATTCTGATTCTGAGTCCGAATCTGAGTCTGAATTGCACTAGATTCAGATTTAGACTCAGACTCAGACTCAGACTCGGAGTCTGATTAAGAGTCAGACTCAGACTAAGACTCTGCTGCAGGTTTTCAGTGGTCCTCATGGTTCATTGGTGTATCTGCTCTGTGTCTCACCCTGAAGGAGGCTGCCGATCGGAGAGGCGCTGCAGGTCCATCAGCCTGTTCTCTGTCCACCTTCGGGGCTGCAGAGACACAAAAACATAAGCAGGACCTTCAACGGGAGTTCAGGACCAAGATCTGAGTCTTTAGACTCTGTCCCAGCAGTTAAACCTAAAGAAGAGGCTGTGACTCACGCAGAGGTTTGATGATGCTGTTGATGCCGTGAACGACTCCGTTAGTCGCCATCAGGTCTGCATCGGCCACTGGGACCTTGTTGATGTACACCGTGTAGTTCCGCTGAAATGCATCAGAGACACCATCAGCACTGATTAGTGATCAATAACAGGTATTGATGAGTGAGGAGTGAACACTTACCACACCAAGCTCCAGCTTCTGTCCCTGCAGAGGTTTGACTCTGGTGTGAGATCCAACTCCCCCACTGACCAATATGCCCTCGCCCAGGTGATACCTGAGCACACCTGACAGCTCCTGAGGGTTACCTGGTCACAGACAGAGACAGAGTTACAGCACAGCGGTCTGTCTCTCTTCCTGTCTGGGTTAGAAAGTGAAGTCTGTGTTCTCCTTGTTCCTCCTCAGATTCTTGAAAACAAATTTAAACCTAATTCAGAATCAGAAGAAAAACTTTGAATAAGATGAAGTGAACTGAATCTGAGCTGTTTGACAGGAGTTTGTTGAACATTGGACAAACAGTTCAGTTTCGACAGTGGGTGAGTGTTAAGAGCCTCTCCTCATGTCTTTATTAGGCTGCAGCTGTTCACACATCAGACTGCGGCAGACACTTTGTATAAACCAGATCAGAGCGACTGGTTCAGCTGAGTCACATAAACAGACCAAACAAGGAGCAGAGAGAGACCGAAGTGAGGCTGATGGACAGTCCACTAATTCAGACCTCCTTTACTTCCCCTAATACTCACTGTCCAACACCTGGAACCATGGTTTCCTCTTAAATTCCACCAGGTACAAGTTGTAAAACTGGTTTGGCCTTTAAGGGCAGCTCTTGCCTGGAGGATGTGTGATATCACATTAAATGTTCTCTAGTGATTACATCTATTTTTTGCACCTTCGATTTTTTGTACAAATGAACACAGGACAGGAACTATCCTCACCTGAGAGAAAACAAGCTGCAGTTTTCCTCCAGTTATCATCACCATGCAGACACTAATGACTTAGACTCACTTTATGGAGCTTTTATTTTGGAATCTTCTCCTCCTCTACATCTGACACTGTCACTGCGGAGATTCATCTTTTACATTCAAAGGTGATGAACATTTTACTTCTCGCATGTTTAAGGACCATATTTTAACTTTTCCAGTGTTTTATTTTAAGTGTTGATATCCATAAGAAGATATATTTGTGGTTTTAAGAACCAAAAACCATCTCAGTGTAGTTTTACATCTCCTCTCATAGGCTTCTCAGTGGAGCTCTAGTAACAACAGGTCAGTGAGCCAATCAGAAGAGAGACTCAGAGCCTCTCTTCTGACTGGCTGACTGTTTTCTGAGCGATCCAATAAAAAATATAGCAGATTTCAGGTAAACACTCAGAGAAACCAAAATCTTCAAGGTTGGATGGCAGATCCAGGTGGGTGGGGCTTTGGGCATGGGTGAGAGCAGCGACTGCTTGTTGTGACATCACAAAGTTACAGAAGTCCTGATGGCTGGTTTTAAGGCTCAGTTTCTGAATACAGGCTGTGTGCATTTCTCTGTGGACTGAGTGCTTTGATACTTTCACAGTATTAATATTGAACCTAGACCTGCTTTATAATAAAAAAGACATGGACATCTAACTTCATACTATATGGACCTTTAAATACTTTCCTGTGTGTTTCTCGTTTCAGTGAAGGTTCATGATGTTTCATACTCACGCATCAGCCTGTTGAGCTCGCCCTGTGGCAGGGCACTAAAGGCGTCGTTGGTGGGAGCAAAGAAGGTGAGTGTCCCCTGCTGGTTCAACAGCTCCGTCATACCTGCTGCCTGGATGGCACCAACCAGGAGACTGAAAAGACAGGAGGTTTGTTTGTTTCATACACCTTTGTTAGGTGGATGGGTGGGAACATGAGACAATTTCTTGTGTTCATGTCAACAGGTAATGAGTAAGAGCTCAGGTTTATCACACCTCTGTGAAGTTGCTGAAACCTTGGTCTGTGTTCTAACACACGGTCACAACAGTGTTAGTCACGATGTGATCGCAGTTAAAACTGAAACCATCAAACCATCAAACTGCTTAATGACATGTCTGTAAGTGGACCGCTACAACCACCTGAACTACGGCCACCTGAGATACATGTTGATCTGATTCAGTGTGACATCGCTTCCTGAGGATATCATCTCTCATGCCCCTCCAGAATAAAGGTCCAGAGAAACAGAGGCTGCAGAACTTCATTCAGAATCCTCCTGTTTCCTTCAGTGTCACAGTGATCCAGTGACAGTTGTCTGAACATTGTGATACACTGAAGACAGGAGCTGATCACAGTCGATCACAACAGCTCACAGCTGATTCAGCTGCTGTAAATGGGACAGTTTGTCTCCAGGGAAACAGATACAAGAACTGGGGTCAAGCTGTAGCTCACAGCTAACTCACAGAATCCTTGTTAAAATTAAACTTTCTGTTTACATCCCCAATACATTGTGGGAACTGTAGTTCCAAAACTTATATTCAAGATATGTCACACAGTGTCTCTGGAGGTCTCCTGGATTCATAGAAGTTGAGTTACATATATAACAAAGAGTATGTGACTGACAGAGGTCCTAGTAGTAGTAGTAGTAGCTCTCCGTAGGAGCTGCTGAGGACTCTTTAGCCTGAGAAAACACAGAGAAGGGGAGGTGATGTCTGGACCACTTCACTGTCTGTCTGGTTAAACCATCACTGGTTCAGGTTTTTCCTCTAATGGCTCCACATTAAATCTCAGACCAGAATGTTCCTGGAACAACCTGAACAAGGACAAAAAGTTCTGTCTGATCACAGGACATTTCTGTCTCAGGCAGCAGTTTGATCCACCAGACAGGTCTGCTAGGAACTATCTGTATACAACTGTTTACTGCTGTTTAAAACTGTTTACTGCTATTTACCAGTGCTTAGCTTTGTCTACCAGCTCCTTCCTCTTCTGAACTGAGAAGGAACACTATCTCTCTAGTAGCTGTTAGTTGTCCATGACTGGTCTGAATGTTCTCACCTGAAGCGGTCATCAGCCTTCAGGACATCCATGATGGTTCCCATAGGAGGAGTGAGGACTTTGTCCACAGTGAACATGGAGGCGTAACGTCCGGTCTTATCATGAGCAGCGATGCAGGCGTTCTCAATGCACAGGTTCTATGAACACAGAATAATAAAATAACACCTGAGACAGAGATGCAACAAATCCTGTTATTTTATTATATTGTAGTTTGTCGCAGAGGAGGTCAACATCTGGCACACCTGGACCACAGCGTCCACCCTGAGAGACGAGCAGATCACAAGTCTTCTATGATGTCTTGAGTGACTGTGACTCACAAAACCTGTATCTACTGAGTGAAGAGAAACACCTGAACCCCCCAGAGACTGTGACTGTGTCCAGATCCAGAGTCCAGATCCACCTTCATTCAGCCAGAACCTGATCAGACATGAAAACAGTGGTGACAAGCTCTGACTGGTCAGAGTGTTAATCTCCATTTACAACAGAAGTGTCTCTACACACTGTGAAGTGCATCTTTATGCAGATGACACTGTTTTCTTTTTATCTGACCACTGTAACTATTCAGTCTGCTTTTTAAATATTTCTGATCAAACAAGATCTTCTTCTAAATTCTGACAGAACAGTTTGTTTCTCTCAGAGTCTGGACTCGCTCTCAGGAGCCATGTGAAACCTGACAAACTGTAGAGCAAAGTAGTTAGGTGTTTGTCTCCATCCAGAGGAAAATTCACCGGAATATTCGAAAGGATAAAACTGAACCTGTTGAACTTGTGTCTGTCTGTTCACATTCAAACTTTATTCACAGGTTTCTTTTAACAAAGATCCTGATTTCAACTAGACCTGTTTAAATAAAGGATTAAATACATAACCAAAAAAAATATCTCTGAGCCAATCACGACAGACTCTGAGATCATCTGATCTGACAAATGGACCATCTCCTAAAATATCACGTAGACTGGTCCCAGCATCATCAGTTTTCACTCTGTCTGATGCACTGAGCTAATTTTTTCCATAAATAGAAAGAGTCTTTGATCACATCTGAGCCCTGAAGGTCTGGATCTGAACCTGGTCTAAGACATAAGAGCTTCCCTTCTCCATCATCAGATCTGAGACAGTCTGTCTCTGTACCCACACACACACACACATACACACACACACACACACACACACACACACACACGGTGTCTGGAAAGATTTAGCAGCCGTGGGAAGCAGGAAACTTCTTGTGGTCTGCAGAGTTCATTACCAAGCAGAAATGCGAGCCACCCACGGGTTCTGGACCTGAAACATGTGGAGCCAGTGCAGAGACCACCAGAGACCATCTCACATCACAGTCTAACAGTCTCAGTGACACATATTAGCACATGAGCAGCTTCCATTCAGGACTCACTGTTCATAGATCAATTATCAAATCAGTCAATCATCAACTATGAAACTAACCAACAAACCACTGACTGATGTCTGACAACATCCAGGAGGAATCCTTCATTAAAAACTCAAACCTCATCTTTCTAAGGAAGACCTGATCCAGTTCTTCAGGTGTGGTCAGTGTGACAGGTCTGCTGTTAGTACACCTGTATCTATTCAAAGCAGAAACACTGATGTGGTCGGACATGTTGGCTGAACCAGTTCTGTTCAACTCTTACTGCCAACGTCACCTGAGAGCCACAGTGTTGATGAACCCAGCATCAGTGTCGGGCCCTTGCCCCCTCCTGGTGGCTCCTACGTGCAGGACTTTTATTTTATTGGGCTGCGTCTGATTCATTACCACATGAAGCTCTGGATGATGTCACCACCACATGTGGTCACAGTAATGAGGCTTCAGAGCAGACATGCACACTCTCATGCACTCACACTGTTTCCTGTATCTGAAAAATCATCTTCAAATGTTTAATGTTCAGACTCTTTAGTCTCTTCAGACCTGTTCAGGTTCAGGTTTAGATCACATCACTGATTTAATGCACAAACACACAGACTGGCTTTGACTCATACCTTCAACTTATTAATGAAAAACAGTCACAAACTCAGTGACCTCATGAAATCATCACTCAAGATGAAGAGGCGGAGACGATATTCCTGGCCAGTGAAGACAGACCATTCTTCCAATCCACCCAGCAACGGAGGACAACAGACAGGCTCCAAAATATTCACCAACTAAACTTCAGTTTTTCCTCCAAGGACTCAGCAGAACGTGGATTTACATCATCACTGAACGTTGTCTGAATCAGTGAAACAGACAAGTTCCAGGAAAATGAAAACCACCGTCTCAACAGCAGTGGTTTTGTTTCTCATGTCAGAACCAGATTCAGTAGCAGCTCCGTCAAAGCTGGACTCATCAGGACTTCCTGTTCTGACTCAGCTGACATCAAACGGCCCAAACCCGCTCCAAACACGGTCCAGCCTGGTCCTTTAGACAGGACACGAGCCCGACTGTCAAACATTATCATCATCAGGGTCTACACCTGATGAGTCCACAGGGAAACTGAGAACACTTACTCAAGTACTGAGGAACTTTTACTTCACTCATATGTTTCCCTTCATTTTTTACAGTAAAATACTTTCTGCTGAACTGTTTATGTGACAGATTTAGATTTCACATCAAAAATAAATGTATTCAACATGTTTAAATATTAAACCCCTCAGATTTATCTGGTGACCCTCTGGAGGGGCCCAACCCCTTGGCTGGGAACCAGTGGACTTTACTATCTAAGTGTATATGATGTAGTTAAAGCAGCTACAACAGTAACATAACTCAGGATCAGTGATCTGATGATTTCACAGAGAATAATAATAATAATAATAATAATAATAATAATAATCAGCTCTTTGATAGACTGTTGTCCTGTCTGGGGTGTACCCTGCCCTAAACCAATGTCAGCTGTGACTGGCTCCAGCCCCCCTGCAACCCTACATGGATATGCAGTATAGATAATGGATGGATGGGTATTGTTATTAATATTATTAAATACTACTACTACCACTACTACTATTACTACTACCAGACCAGAGGACTGGAGCTAGACTCTCAGGAAACAAACTCATGATTCTCACATTTCTGTAGACAAAGACTCTAAGTTTGAGGCCTCCCAGCGTCTCCAGCTCCTGACCATGATACAGAGACTTCGAGGACAGCTGTTCCTTCAGGATGTGGTTGGTCATCAGCCTCCTCATGTTAGGAGTCATGGTCACACTACCTGTTGGACACAGACAGGTAAATACATTATAAACTACCTGTTGATTGTAGTTTGTAGTGAGTATTAGAGCACATTCATTCAGTTTGTACAATATCATTTTGTTGTGTTCATGAATTAATCTCAGTCACTTTGTCATTTCTTCATTTAATGTTAAACATCTGTCAGTGAAATGAAAGTTTTCAAATGAAGGTCAAGAAAAGGGGGAATGTGCTCTTTTAGCCACTGGGAGGCTTTTAAAGTGAAACAGCAGCAGGAACTGTTTCCTTGATGGAATTAATTAAATATGAATGAAAGTTTGTAACAGAGAGGATGAAGATGAGAAGATATGAGATTACACTGACTTCATCACTTACAACAGATAAACATGGAGGAGGAGAACAGAGAGCTTTTTTAAATATAGTTTTTGTCAGGGGTAAAAAAACAAAACAAAATCATGACAACAGCTCCTGTCCTGTCCTGATGTGACTGCGGAGGTTAAAGGTCAAGTGAGTGTTACCTTTGAAGGCGTCGTTCAGCGGAACCAGCATAGTCAGAGCCTCGGATCCCGTCAGATGGGGGCTCAGACCGGCTTCAACAAACAGTTTGGTTGCCGTAGCAACAGATGAACCCTCAGCAAGCTCCAGGAGAGTTTTGGCTGAAACAGACAAAAGTAATTGAAAACACTGTGACTCTGTTGGTGCTACAAACAAAACGGTAGCTGCCGTGGTGTTGACAGCAGCAGCGGGAACAGTCAGCAGCAGACACAGTAGCACAGTAGTATGTAATATTAATAATATGGTCAGGATGTGTAGCAGTAGCTTCAGTATCAGAAGCAGTAACAGTGTGATCGGTACCTGAGTCAGGGATCAGCAGCTCGTTGATGTAGTGGATGACTCCGTTGGTGCCCAGCTGATCTTTCTTGGTGATGATGGCCTTCCCGTTCAGAGTCATCTGGTCTCCATCACAGCCAACCTCCAGCACGGTGCCCTGCAGAGTCTCCATTGGATTCCCTGACACAATCGACTCAGCGCACTGCATCTGCTTCAGGATGTGGTAGTTCAGCAGGTCTGAGGGGGCAGGAGCAGAGGTGGACTAGCATCAGCGTGAAGTTCATCAAGTCTGTGGTGAGTCTACCTAAGACTACCAGTAATCACAGCTAGCATCAGCGCGCCTCCTGCTGGTTACCTCTCAGAGCTACAGGGTCTCCAAGGATCCTGTTCAGGGTCTCCTGAGGAATTTTCTCGAAGGCCTCATTGGTAGGAGCGAAGACAGTGTACTGACCCTCGTTCTCCAACATGGCGGTCAGGCCTGCGGCAGCGATGGCCGTCTGAAACACAACAGAGGAGGTGAGACTGAAATCTAACTCTGGGTAAGACTCAGTGACAGACTGATGTACTCACACGCAGTGTCTCCAGGTCTTCATCGACGTCGATTAGCGTCTGCACGTTGTTGGAGATTGCAGTGATGACACGGTCGACCACGTGCACAATGCCATTGGTGGCGTGTTGGTCAGGTTTGATCAGACGAGCGCAATTCACTGTCACAACCTGAGGAGGTGAGGAAGAGGAGGAAATTTAAAATTTGGTCATCACAACGACGTGCTGTCAAAGAAACCAGTGTTTGACCAGTTAAAGATTAAAAAATAGACATCAATTACAACGATACTGAAGTGAAGTGATATCTCTCTTTATATCTCAGATCAACGTTTTCTCCCATAAAAGATCTAATATTACCTGTTTGAATACATCATGTAATTTACTGACCTCTTGTGGCAGCAGTAGGCTATTGTCTCTGTTAGCTAGCTTGACTTCCAGCTGTTGTATCTATAGTTTCTGTCATTTTTGTGGGTGTGACCGTGTCCTGTTACAGCGTGTTGCAGTGTCTTACAGTGTGTGTTACAGTGTCTTTTAGTGTGTTGCATTGCAGTGTGTTAATGTGTGTTACAGTGTGTGTTACAGTGTGTTGCAGTGTATGTTGCGGTGTGTTACACTGACCCCATTGCTGTAGTGGTGAATGTGGACATGGAAGTCCTGGTACATGGAGGCGAAGGAGGCCCCGTGTCTCAGCTCCTCGGAGGTCAGACGGCGGTTCACCATGTGGTAATGAAGAGCGTTGAGCAGCTCGATATTCACGTTGCTCACCAAAGCATCCAGGATCTCCTGCAGCATGACGACAACAAACACAACACAGTGTCAGCATGGAAACACAAATATATCGTCATCACTGTGAGGAGAGAAAATTGAGTCTGTGATGTGGCCTTTTTAGTAGAAACGACGGTACTGACGGTGGGCAGGGCGGCCCAGGCCTCGTTGCTTGGGGCGAAGAAGGTGAAGCTTCCTGGACCTTCGATCTCCTCCCTCAGTTTGGCTCGATCAGAGTACATTTGAGTGGTGGAGGCTCCGACTACGCCCAGAGTGTTGTAGATATTCACCAGAGGCAGTGCTGCAGTGACACACAGACAACCAATAACCTGTCAGCTGCAGGATATTGATTACAGCTGATTTGATCAAATGGTGATCAAGAAATTCATCCGTCAGTTTGTGTTCAACAGTCAAATTGTTGCACTTTATTAATTTACTTAATAAATACATTGATTTTGTATTAAACTATTGAAAGCTTAGTATTCAGTTTGCTTTGTGTGTGTGTGTTGTGTTGAGTGTTGTGGGTCAGAGGGTAAAGGTCAGAGGTCATACCAGCAGGACAGCCCTTCTCTCCAGGAATCCTCTCATATCCAGGACAGCACTCATAGGTGATCACCCTGCAGCAGGAAAACACACAGCACGACACATGAGGAAGCTCTTCTCTCTCATTCAGCCTTGTTCTTCTTCTTTCCCTGCGACATGTTGCTGCTGGTTTTAGCCTCAGGTGGAAATACTCCCCATTTCTCCATAAAACTCAGTTTCCACCTCAGACCCTCGTAACTCGTCTGTAATATTTCTGCTTCAGGAGACACATAAATTCCTGTCTGTGTATAATGATGCTAATAAAGTTATCTGTACAATGATGCTGCTACTGCTGCTGAACAGACTGTGAGAATCTGCGGAATCAGACTGACTGTTTCCATCAGATCATAAACGCACAGTTTCCCATAATGCTCCAGTTTACATGGCAGTAAATGTAAATATTGTTTAATTATCCAGAGGAAAATCTTGTTTAGATTCATCAGGACCATCCTGAATACAGGAACTGAACTTGGACTCTGTGTAGCTGTTGTGTTGCTTCCTGGTGATGATGATCCTGGGGTCTGGTTTTAGACACAAACAGATGTGAACTGAAGTGAAAATTCTTAAATGATTTTGCAGCTTGAGAGGAAAGGTTGTGTCTGACCCTAAGGCTTTTGAATCAACTTTAAAAACACGGAGTAAAAAGTGGAGGAAATCACTGGAGTTACTGGAGACCAGTCAGCTGTTCAGCTGAGAGGAGGAACTTCATATGACTTGAAGCTATGGTAACAGGGTTTACCTGTTAAGGGGAGTAAACTTTGCTGCATCATGTTGGTCCAACAGAGACTGACTCTGATTATAAGATGTGGACGAGCTGCAGCAGCCTCATGGTCAAACTAAGTTTCTGACATGAAACAACAGAAACAACACAACATCAGTCGTTGTTGTATGAGAGGTGACTGAGAAAATACTGGACGTCACTGAGACCGGCAGGATGAGGCTTCAGGAGCTTCAATCTGTGACCACGTGGAGCTATGAGGGTCTCTGGTTCGAGTCCCACCTGGAAAACCCTGTGAAGCCTCTGAGCCTGGCTCTGGCAAACAGCACATGTGGGCTGTAATGAAGCATGGAGGCCAGGCAAAGCCGTCATGACTTCCTGTAGAGATTTCCATAATAAATGTGGCTCAGCCGTCTGGGCTCATAAAGCTCATTTCCTCAGAGAGAAGAAGAATCTGCAGCCAGACCAGACGCCTGACAGGGGACCCACAACCACTGCCAGGAAAAACACTAAACCACCAAGAGCTCCACACTTCCTGTTCACTACAAAATAAAACGTCACGCTGAAGACTCAGAGACAAGAGAAAAGTTTAAATAAACTGTAAATAAGTTTAAAATGAATATAAATTTACCTTTGTATTAAATATTTCTACAGATTAATTTAATGTTTCAGGATTTTCAGACAACACAGTGAACAGAAAACAGAACTGCTGTTATTGGCCTGTAAGATGAATACAGCTCAGTCAGAGTCTCTTCTGCTGACAACTGTTAAATCTTCACTGAAACTGCTTCTACCTTTCATTCAAATCAGCAGCTGAAGGCTGTGACAACAACCTGCTGCAGAAACACGTTCACTGTGCGTTAAAGCAGCACAAAGCTGCACAAAAGCATAAAGCTGCCACCTTTAACTGGTGATGTCCATGAATCTCTGATGTTTATTAGGATGTGATGAAGTTTTAGCTCTGAACATAGTTGACGTTTCATTTACTGAGCCTCAGCTGTCAGTGTTAATGCAGCTGCACAATTAACTGACTGAGAACAGCATGTTATTGTCAGAGGTTGTGAGCTCAGTATAGTTTGGACTATAACTGGACTCTCCACAGTTTTACACATCAAGGTAAGTGATATTAAATCACTGCATTTTATTAAGCTAAACTTGGGACTGTTTATTCATTTCTCACACCGAAGTGTGTAAACTATTGTTCTATTTAATGATCTTATTTTATTTTGATGTATTTTATTTTTTGTCTGGTGTTTTTTTAATATCTCATCTTGATGAGATATCTGATGTAAAGCACTTTGAATGGCCTTGTTGTTGAAAGGTACTGTACAATAACTCTAATGAAAGACTCACATCTCCGGTTTTAATCTGTATCTACTGTAAGACAGAGACAAGAAAGAGACACTGAAGCACTAAAGGAGGGACTTAAGGACTCTGACTCGAGTCCAGGTCTCAGGTCTCTCCATCTCTGTTAGCAGCAGCATCTTTAATAAAAATAAAGTTTAATGTCTGGAGACAGAAAAAGGAAAAGGTCCCAGAGCTCCTGCAGCCTCCAATCACAGCGGTAGTAAAATATAAACAGATGGAGATCAGCTACTGACAGTGTGTATGTATGTATGTGTGTGTGTGTGTGTGTGTGTGTGTGTTGGAACACACACTGGACTGATTATCAAACCAGATGGAAACTCGACTCTCGTTTGTTCCCCACATAAACAAAGATGGCTGCCGTGGACCTCTGACAAAACAAACAGAGCGAGGTTGCAGTAATTCAGCCGGTGGGGTCGAACCGCTCAAGGGAAACATCCAGCAGAAAAAAATACTGCAGCCAAAGTGAAAAACCTTTTACAGCATCGTCCTTCACTCTGCTTGTCAGATTCAAACATGAAACTGCTCCAGACTGAACCGATGACCCTGAAGAATCACTGAGAAAAGTTTCAGGAAGATGAAACGACATTTGCAGGGAGGTTATGTAATGTTGGACAGAGAAGAGACAAAGACCTGCTCAAAACTTTCAGCTGCTCTGATGCTGAAGTGTCTTTAAACACCAGTTTCTCCTGTTGGTCAGGCCAGCGTGCATGGCGGCTGACAGAGTGTGCATGGGTGAAGGAGAGGCAAATTATAAAGCACTTTGTCTGCTAAGGTAGAAACACAGCCCATTTAACACAGATAATAGAAACAGCAGAGGACCCAGGATTGAATCTTGAGGAATTCCACATGAAATTACAGCTCAGTCGATTTAGAGTTACCTTTAAGATTGAGTTACTAACAAGGTAGCTGCCTGGGGCTCTGGCACTCCAACATTTTATCAACCAGTTTGTGCTTTATTTATTTCAACAGAAAATGTGTTTGGCAAAATGCATCACTCAAGCACAAAATCAACTGATAAAGGCCTCAATGTTGAGTCCTTCATCACAGGCCCTGGTGACTATTTCACAAAAGGTTTTACAACTTTCTTATTTCAGCTGAAACACTGAACGGTAAGATGGAGACCAGGTAATGTTCCAAATCAGAACAAACTGTCGACATTTGTCTTGTTTGTTGTGCTGGAGAAAAAATGGGTGAGTTTCAGTGTGTAAATGTTACTGTGGATCTGCCTGAACACAGAGGAGCTGCTCTCGTGTGATTCCATTAGTGTTCAGTTTGTCAGACGACGTCATCATGAAATACCTTTCTCAGCAGCAGCTGCTGGTAAACATGACTGCTGGTTAATATGACTACTTGTTAACATGGCTTCTGGTTAATATGACTGCAGGTTAGCATGATTGCTGGTTAACATGACTGGTAGTTAACATGACTGCTGGTTATATGATGGTTAACATGACTGCTGGATAACTGCTGGTTAATATGACTGCTGGTTAACATGACTACTTTTAACACTACTGCTGGTTAACGTGGCTGCTGGTTAACTGCTGGATAACACGCCTACTAGTTAACACGACTTCTGGTTAACTACTGTTGACATGTAGTGTTTGTGAGATAAACTTTGTTTCCTCCTTGTTTATTTAATTTCAGAAAGAGGAACCTGTATAACTGAGAACAACTGACGGCAGCAGCAGGAAACTGAACTCTTGGTTCACTCTTAACAGAAAAAAAGACTGTGGCAGCAAAGAGGGAACTTCCTGTGCCCTGTAACTTGTTCTGTGATCAGGTATATCTTAAACACTGGTATGTCCAACATATCGCACAGCACAGCTGCTGTCATTAACCTCTATTTATTTTGGTTTTATCAGATGACACCTTGATCATAAAATACACATGTGATGCAGTTAAGAGATTTACCTTTTGTCATGTTTGACTGGGGACAGAGTTCTCTACTAAAACCACCTGAGCCTCTGTCAGACTCTGATCAAATTCACACCAAATAATGTGAAAATCAGATGGTTGAATGTAGATGAAGTCTCAGTATTTGAGAGGTCTAGTTCTGTAGGACTGAGACAGAGGGGGGAGATTGTGGGTGGGTCCATGGTTGGGGGGGGGGGGGGGGGGGGGGGTATGAGTCTTCCTTCTGCTAACCTCTGACCTGCTGATCCTCCTCCTCAGAGACCCACTGGCACACACCCAGCGAGACAAAGACAGGGCTGTACTCACACACTCACACTCACACTCACACACACACACACACACACACACTTTTGTATTTCTATATTCATGGGGACCTACCATGGCTTTAATACATTCCCTAAACCTGTTTCTAACCTGAACCCTCAAACCAGGTCTGAACCTTCAAACAGCCCTTTAAAGGTGTGAGGACCAGACACAGTGTTCTCACTGTGTGAAGTCTATAACTCAAACTGGTCCTCACACAGATAGAAGTACACACACAGAGAGTCTGACTCTAAACGCCCCCCGTCAGGAGTGTAAATGCAATTAAACTGTTTTCACAAATGGTGTGTCTGTCCTCTTACAGCTTCACTTCCTACAAACGTTCACAGAAACCCTTACTTCCTTTTTTCCCAGTTTCCTGATCTGAGCTGAAAGAATCTGTTTGTGAGAAACGTTCGCCTGAACTCTAAGGATGTTTTAAAGCTGCATTTAACATCCTGTCGACTCACTCACAAACTGAGAGGCCTTCATAACCACACATTTACTTCAGCACACATGTAAACACACGGAATGACCTTGACATATTTCAGAAATATGTGAACAAAACTGAAGCACATTTACAGAACAGACTGCCAGTGAAAGAGGGGAAGAAAAAAGGTGAGACGACAGAAGAAAAGAGGAAGAGGAGGAGGAGAGGTGAAGAAGACAAAGAAAATCGAAAGTACCAAAGTATGAAAAATGAAGAAGAGAAAACGAGAAGATGTGAATCATTTCCATGGTAATGGATGAATCACAATGACTGTTAGTGACAGTTTCAGTTAAAATGCTGAAGCAGCTATTTCCATGGAAACTAACAGGACCCGGTCTAAGCCTGTTATTATTATCATTCAGTCTAGTGTTGGCTGTTTAAGTCTAGTCTCACCTGGTTTAGTCTAGTGTCAGCTGGTTTCAGTCTACTGTTTCAGTCTAGTATCAGCTGGTTTCAGTCTAGTGTCAGCTGGTTTCAATCTAGTATCAGCTGGTTTCAGTTTACTGTTTCAGTCTTGTATCAGCTGGTTTCAGTCTAGTGTCAGCTGGTTTCAGTCTAGTATCAGCTGGTTTCAGTTTACTGTTTCAGTCTTGTATCAGCTGGTTTCAGTCTAGTGTCAGCTGGTTTCAGTCTAGTATCAGCTGGTTTCAGTTTACTGTTTCAGTCTTGTATCAGGTGGTTTCAGTCTAGTGTCAGCTGGTTTCAGTCTAGTATCAGCTGGTTTCAGTCTAGTGTCAGCTGGTTTCAGTCTAGTATCAGCTGGTTTCAGTTGCCTGTTTTAGTCTAGTATCAGCTGGTTTCAGTTTACTGTTTCAGTCTAGTATCAGCTGGTTTCAGTCTAGTGTCAGCTGATTTCAGTCTAGTGTCAGCTGGTTTCAATCTAGTGTCAGCTGGTTTCGGTTTAGTATCAGCTGGTTTCAGTTGCCTGTTTTAGTCTAGTATCAGCTGGTTTCAGTTTACTGTTTCAGTCTAGTATCAGCTGGTTTCAGTCTAGTGTCAGCTGGTTTCAGTCTAGTGTCAGCTGGTTTCGGTTTAGTATCAGCTGGTTTCAGTTGCCTGTTTTAGTCTAGCATCAGCTGGTTTCAGTCTAGTGTCAGCTGGCTGAGCTGACTCCACTCTAACCAGGGACATGACCTTCAGAGTCATGCTCCACCCTGGAGAATGACTTGAAGACCAGGAGTCCTGACTGTCATGGACTTTCCTCCACAGTTATCTGACCTCAGTCCCATTGAACATTAAAAGGGTAGTTGAAGACTGACAAAGCTGAGGCATCAGAAGAAGCTCTGTGGACCACTGTCAGGTCAAAATGGGAGAACATGGGTCAAAATAAATCTCTGCTGCTGGATTATCTCAATTGTCACTGAGATAATCTGAAATCCATGGACATATTTCAAAGAGCTGATATTGAGCTGATATTATATTTTGTAATGAAAGAAATAGTGAACTATGAGCAGGACGGAGCCTTCATATTAAATGCTCTTGAACAGAGACACCTGAATCATCCTGAAGATGATGTGAGTTTGGTGTCTCTGTGATAACTATCCCTCTTTCTGTACTAACAGCTGTTGAATGTTTTCATCTTTGTAATATGAGTTTTACAAACAGCTTCTGGATTTATAACTCCTCTCCTGATTTATTTCTCCTCCCTCCTCTGTCGTGTTCACAGCTCTGCAGGGACTCAGAGAGTTGTGTTTCACTCAACAGTGTTTCTACATAAAGAGTCTGGTGGATTTGGGGATTTCGCAGCACGTTTCCTCTGCAGCTCGTTCCAGACACTGACTCAGGTTTAACGTTCATGACGACAGGAACATTTTTTTAGCTGGAGCTCAAACAGGAAGTAAACAGAGAGCACAGATACTCTCTTGTCTTGCTATATTCATGAGGACATGTCATTGACATATTGCACTCTCTGATTCTACCCTGAACCTGATTCTACCCTAAACTTGATTCTAACCTTTAACCAGGTCTGAACCCTCAAACAGTCATTTGAAGGCGTAAGGACCAGACGAAATGTCCTCGTAATGATGCTTTTGAATAAAATTCTGTCTATGATAGAGGGACTCTCTCTCTCTCTCTCTCTCTTTCACACACACTCACACACACACACACACACACACACACACAGCTTTAATCCTGTTCAGCTCATGCAGAGTGGGATCTGCGACACAGCTGGTCCACTGCTGCCAGAACCTCATTAATAGTGTGTGTGTGTGTGTGACCTCAAGTCTGACTGGAGTTTCTTTGTTTCTCTTACATGCTAAAGTCTAAAAGCATCAGATCTTCACTTCATTATTAAACACTGAAAACACTTTAATGAGTATCAGCAGTAAAATGTGATTAAAGATCAAATGTTGTGAGTAACAGTGGAGGAGCTGCTGAGGAGCTGAGATGTTTCCACCTGTACAGACTCACAATCATTCAAAACTCTGGATGTTGTTCAAACTGTTGTTTGAACCTGAAGAGCTGATGTTTGGAGATATGTGGTTTTCACATGACAAATGTAAAATGAGAATACCAGTAAATCCAGCTGCCAGATAAATGCAGTAGACCAGGATACAACCAGTCTTTGAAATTACTGACCAAACCCACCAAAATTAAACCCTGCAGGCTGCTACAACCACACATCCTCCAAAACACTGAGTGTCCTCCGTCATCACTACGACCCTGAGACATGTCCAACCTTTGAAATGTAGAGACTCCAGAGTTGAAACACTCCAGCAAAAAATAAGAATCTCAAAACTGGACTGAGGAAGATGAGCGCTGCCTTAAGACTCTGAAACAATGTGAAATCAACTAAACTTTAAATTAATTCTGTCTCAGTTTCAGGAAACAAAACAGTTTTCTGTTTGAGTCTCAGGATCTTTGTGGATTAGCAGTAAATATTCACCCTCAGCTGCTCCATGAACCTGGACCTGTTAAATCCTTCACTTTACTGCTACAGAGCATTTAAGACCAAGGTTCAACAGGATTTTATATCAGCAGCTGTTATTATATAATCAGTATTAGAGCAAACATTAAGCCAGTGAAGATCAGTTTGTTTGCAGATGATACAATTCTCTACACACCTGAGGTCTCTCACTGGAGATCAGTCCAACACTATTAAAATACAAATACAAACTTTACTCCTGGACTGATACTGTCACTCTCTAATACTGGCCTTCACATTGACTGATATACTTTACAGCTGCAACTAACAATTACTTTCATTTTTGATTAATGTGTGAACTATTGTCTCAATTAATGAATTATTAATTTAATCTAATAAATGGTGGTGAAAACAGTCATGAGAAGTGAGATGTGATAAATACAACCTGAGAATCAGAGGATCCTCACATTTGAGATATTGAAACAGAAAAACTTTAGAATATTCATTCCTGTCAATCGATCAATCAAATAATCGATTAATCAGCTAATCGTTACAGCTCTTGGCTCCTCATAAAAACTCTTATTTTGATTAATTATGTGATCTTTGATGAATGTGTCGCATTGGTCAGTTTTTCCCTCTCTGATGAACTGTATGAAGACAGTCAGTGAATACGTCAGGAGGTGGGTAATGCCAGCACCTCCCTGTCAGACTCTTTCACAGGACCTTAAACACACCAGCAGGTAAAAGGTTTGTTGAGTTGCAGAGTGAGCTTCGGTAAAACTGACTAAAGCAAACATTTGGACATGTCCTGTGAGTGAACCCTGCAGGTCCTGGT
Organism: Trachinotus anak; assembly: GCF_046630095.1. Taxonomy (NCBI): domain Eukaryota; kingdom Metazoa; phylum Chordata; class Actinopteri; order Carangiformes; family Carangidae; genus Trachinotus; species Trachinotus anak. Next base: position 13,678,258 of record NW_027273872.1, on the reverse strand, counting down.
CCTGGGATGTAAACCGACACTGATGGTTCTGCCAGGCTGACGTCTTTTCTTCTTCAGAGGTTATATAAGAGGCGAGGACACCTCCGGAGAGGGACATTCCTCCGTCCACTAAACACAAACTCACTCCGTCCAGCAGGACTGAAACTACACAAACAGACTCAAGTAGAAATCCAGACACAAAAACATCTTAAGGCTGATCCAGATCAGCCCAATCCAGAAAACTCAGTCCTGAAGACTGCTGACAGCACCCCAAAAAGAAAAAGTCACAGGCAGTGGAAAAGCATTTTGCAAAGGAACTTTTTAAAATCTGTCTCATATAGCTCTGTTTTCTTCAGTCAGTATTAAAGTCCTCTGACAGTTTCAGTCAGACTCACGTGGGTTTGCCGCAGATCTTGCGATGGTACCACTGTTTACAGTTGGTGAAATATTTCTTATCGGTGCCTTTAATCTGCTGCATGGCACAGACGTTCGGTCTGAAAGAGAGAAGAGGTGACAGAGGTCAACAACAACAACAACAACAACAACAACAACAACAACAACAACAGGTCCTTTAAAAGTCCCATCAGACTCTTTAAACTATGGATGATTTAAGGCCTCAGCTTCCCTCAGATAAATAAAGCTTCAATTATTCAAACCTTTAAACATGAATGTGAAGATAAACTGAGGCCAAAGTTTTTTCATCCAGCATCATTCCACCTTAAACTGGTGGACAATGTTGAGAAACAAAAACATTTTAAACAGACAGTTCATGTGTAAAGAGACTCCAGGTTTATCTGACCAGTGTTATCTATAAACCCACTGATCCCATCTTAAACGGAATATTACACTTTTAAGGTGGCCTGAAGAGAAGGAGGTAAATGTCCTGGGTCCACTGAATAGTCTATACAGAGAACGAGGTGGTTTTAACCTTTGATCCAGATTCACTCAGAGGTGGTGGTCTATGTTAAGGACAGATACCAGATTAAAGACTGGATCAACAACCTCCTGCACAAAGTCTGGTCGGAGCGGGATAAAACTCACCCCTGCTGCCGGCCTCTGATTCGGCTGTGCTGCAGGACCGCCTGGTACGGAGACCGGGCCACACAGACGGTCAGAACCAGGGACAGACCCAGGACCAGCACACACACATTCATCTTCACTGTCTGACTAAAAATTCTGCTGCTCAGTCTCTTCTCTCTGCGTCTTCTTCGTCTTCCCGCTCCGCAGCCCGAAGTCCCCTCTGGATCCAGGAGCGACCAGATTTATGAAGGGGAGAGGAGGGGAGGGGAGTGGAGGAGAGGGGAGGGGCGGGACGCAAGACACCAAGATGAAGAACCGAGGTCTTTGAGTTGAGTCTGAAAACCACAGTGGATCAGAACCTCGCAGGTTACAGAGAATAGACCGTCTGGAAGGAAGGAAGACACAAGTGTTAACATTTAGCCGATCCATCTTTTCTTTTTTTGATTTTTTAATTTAATTTTTAATTCATAACAATACCCTGAATGTATAGAAAATATTCAGAGAGACAGAGACAGAGGAGAGACAGAGGGCAGAAGAGAGACAGAGGAGAGACAAAGGAGAGAGGAGAGACAAGGGAGACACAGGACAGAGGAGAGTCAAAGGACAGAGGAGAGACAGAGGAGAGAGAGAGAACAGAGGAGAGACAGGAGTAAGAAAGGAAAAACAAGACAAGGTAGAAACAAAAGATTTGTATCATAGCGTATCTCTGTGTCTCTGTTGTCATGTTCACATGAGATGTGAAAACCTGCTTAGTCGTCCCACTGACAGTGAAGGCAGCATGGGGCAGACTGATTCATTAGAACCTGAACAAAGACTGAGCTCCTCCATAAACATCTGTCAAACATCTGGCTGGACTCACACACTGGGTGGAGGACATAATGCTGACTGGGGGGGTGGGTCACATGAGATCATGATTCAACAGGTGAGACGCGCAGGGACACATCGTCAGAGCAGCCGCTGGAGCTGGAGATTGATCTCACAGCTGTTTTTTTTTAATCTGGTCTCATGTTTTCACCAGGAACAATGAGACTGAACCAGATCCTGTGGATCACATACATGTACCTCATGTTACAATACATGTTACACTACCTGGTCTCTGGATGTGAACCTGGTCTCTGGATGAGGACCTGGTCTCTTTTATTTTCATCTCAGTGAACAAACTGGCTCAGAGTCAGCCTGAGTCCTACTGAGCCATGGAGATTTAGACTGATACAGCACAGAGTCGGTTTCCCTTCAAGGAACACAGAAGAAGAACTGACCCCTCTGGAATCAGGATCATGTGTAGATGAAGGGACTCAGTCAGGTCCAGATCTCAGAAGCTGATCAGATCTGTAAAATGTTGAAGGAAAAAAGAAAAGATTAATTATTTCTCTGCTGCCTTCATGTTCTTGTGATAAAATCTGACATCTGGAACATTAAATCCAGCTGTGACATGGAAACTTCCTGAGCATCTGCAGGTCTGTCCACAATCTGAAGCTGTGGTCTGAGGAGTCACGTCAGCTCAGGTGGGTTCACTTTACCAGAGTGAAGAGCAGCTGTTACTGAGGAGGGACAGATATGTAGCTGTTGAAACACTATCCAGCTGTTTGGCGTCTATGCTGATCTTCTACAAAACCTGGAGGAAAAAACGGTGGAGAATGTGCAGACACAGAAATGAGAGTGAAAACTCCCCAACAGGAGAAAACAGGAATCTGGAGGTTTTATCTCATTATCTTCTGTAACCAACCCGACCAGTGTGTGAACTCAATGACCCTCATCCTCCACGATGAGCTACATTCTGACCTCTCATCAACAGATATTTAATTTCATTTTTTGTAACAGACCAAATCTCCACAGGAGCCTGACTGTGAGAGAAGTGTGGGTGTTCGAGTGTGAACATGAACAAAGATGGAAAATCCTGAGGCTGAGATGACGAAGGCTGAAGATTCCTGGAGACTTGAAGACATCCCTGAAGATGAGACACAAAGACCAGTCTGAGCTGCTGAGTCAGAAACACCAGCTGGAGGAGGTCAGAGGTCAGCTACAGGTCTGACATCATACAGACACCATCGTCATCATCATCATTATCATCATCATCATCATCATCATCATCATCAAATAATGAATGCCTCTTTGTTCTCAACAGCTGAAACTACTGAGGATTCAAAAAGGTTTAAAACTTTTTTCCCCCACTTATTATTAGTGAAGAAACAGGATGAGCAGAGAGTGACAGGAGACACTGTGACAGAGAGTTGATGTGACAACGTGAATATAAAATAAGATTTAGTGGTGAAGATTGAATTTTGTTGGTATGTTGTGGGTAGTGTATGTGTAAGTGTGTGTGTGTGTGTGTGTGTGTGTGTGGTAGCATATTCTAATGACAGTGCATCATATACAATAATAATAATAATGATGATAATGATGTTGATGATGATGATGATGATGTGATAATGATGGAAACAGGTTCAAAACTAAAGAATCTGTTCCAAAAAAAAAGACTAAAACATGTTTTAAATGTTTCATGTTGTAAATAACAGAACAAAACAATAGGAAGTTGTTATTATTATTATTATATGGGGAATTTAAATGAATAAAATTCAGCTTTTTTGTCCATTGGGTCTGAACTTTGTCTCCAGCATGAAAGAACCAGTGAAATAATGTGGTGTTCAGAGGTGTATGTGTATTCTGATGGTGACACTATGACCACGACAGGAGACAGTGTTTATGTGACTCACTGTTATCAGCTGGTGTTTAGCTTCACTTTGACTGTGAAATGGAAAAAGTGTTTCTAACATCCTGGACTCAGACACACACAGTGACACCTCCACATGGACGTTGCACTCAACACAATATGGACACACACAGTTGTCCCTCCTGTCCATCCTGAGTGTGACATCTCCTCTGACTGCTCTGACAGAGGAGGAGGATAAACCAATACATTTATTCTCCTTCTTAACTTCACCTTTGTTTGACCAGTCAGTCCAGGTCTAAAGCCTCCGAGGAGACCTGGAAAGTTTCATACAAGATGAGACACAGATGCGCAAATACACCAACACAAACACAAAGATGCAGAAAACACTAACTTCTGCTCAGCACAAAGTCATGTTAATTGTTGTGATGTTGAGGTTGTTCGTTTACACAGAGAGCAGCAGTGTCGTCATCTTTAGCTTTTAGAGCAGCACGAAAACACACGTGGTGAATGTTTTTACCCTGCTCCTCTGTTTGTGTGTCACAGCCTGTTGGTCACAGCGTTCCACAGACTAAAGACTTAAGACTAGAGACTACAGAATAAAGGCTACTGACTACAAAATACAGACTCAAGACTAAAGACTAAGGACTAAAGACTACAAACTACAAACTACAGACTACAGACTAAAGACTAAAGACTAAAGACTACAGACTACAGACCAAAGAGATATGAGCTGCCAAACACTCAAGCTGAGTCACAGGAGCCACATTTAACATTAAACATCTTTAGTGTAAACACAGACATCAGTGAACTCATTGCTGCTTTGTTCTGTTTATAATGGCCAGCAGAGACCTCATCACTGTCAACCCTCTGCCAGCTTGAGTCTTCTCATCAGGGTCAGGCCTTGAGGAGCCACAGTCTGGACTTGGACCTGAGACTTTGTTGTTTCTGCATAGCCAAACTCTGTAGTTGTCCTGGTTGTGGTGCAGTGTAGGTCTGTGACAGCGAGCAGAAGGTGGTGTGATTACAAACTGTAGTGACTGAAGATGAATAATGATGGAGAGGAGAGTCTCAGCTTCAATCACAGCTTCTGTTTTTAAAGCGCGATTAGAAAATGCGACTGATAACAGAAACACACCCACTGTCTCTCTCTCTCTCTGTCTCTGTCTCTCTCACTGTGACGTGAGGAATCTCTCAGGGTTTTACTTTAGTGTGGAAACTTCACTTTACAGTCCATTTCACCTTTTTCACATTGTGGTGTTGATACACCCAAAACTAACACAGAACGAAGGCAACCTGTTCAGAGGGTCTGGATCCTGGTCTTCATCAGAGCCTCGTGTTTCCGGTGATATCAGCTCACCGCAGATACAGTGGGTCCAAACATCTGAGGCCACATTGAAAATCTAATATTTTCACATTAACCTGGATTTAATTAGAAAGTCTGAAGATTCAGAAACATTTAAAAACACGGGAAGTCCTGTCCTGTAAAATAAAGATTTAATATTCTGGTCTGATTCTAGGTCAGAAATCACATTTAACACAATTCAAACTCCTTTGTCTTTGGTTGTGTCTCTTCCATTGAAGCAGGTGTTCAGGTGAGACTCAGGTGGGTCTGGTTGACTCATCAGAGGCTCGCTGAGGTACCTGCAGCCAGAGTTCACCTGTTATACACAAGGCTGTGCCTAAAGTTTCCAGCAGCGGCTCTGTGATGGTTGAGAACTGGAAAAAAGTCCTGTTTACTAATGAATTCCAGTATAAGATGTTTGACAGAGGGGTTATCATGAGGTGGGATTGCTGCGATGCAACATCGAAACTCTATTTATACTTAAAATGTTTAGCTAAATTAGGACATTATGGGATGTATTCATTTTTTATGTATATTTTATACTTAAAGTAACAACAAACAGAATATTCAATGTTTCTCTGGCATTAAGATGAATAGACAGAGTGTTCAAAATCTGTCGTCCTCAGTCTATACAGCACAGTCCAAGAAAGACAAGCTGTTGTTTCTGACATCCTCTCCTGTGAACCTTACGTGTTTCTGTCCACTGAGTTGATAAGTTCTGTGAAGGGTCGCACTTCCTGGGTTTTAATTTTGACCCCTGTGTTGTCCTCTTCCCTGAACCAGTGACTTGGTGCTGTTCCTCTGAAAGAGTTCAGGACCTGCTTTCTACTTCTTCCATGTCAATGTTTGTCACAGTGGCAGATCCTGGTGAGCCCATAGCACTGCCATGCTTTTGTCTGTAGAGCCCCCATTGTTCTGGAAATAGGTGGTGTTTAGGCAGAGGTCCAGCAGTTTACATATCTGGTCTGGGTTGAGGTTGTTGTATGTGAAGGGTGTTGTCATGTAACAGACGTTGCCTTACTGTTTCCACCACCTCCATAGTTGATCCATATATGAACAGGTTTTGTGTGCAGGTTGTTTTCAATAAACTTTAAAGTTGAGTGAGTGAATCAGGATTTTACAGTGTAGACCTCAGCTCAGTCTCTCTGAGCTTCAACTCACTTCAACAATATGACTCACTACAGTCTGTGTTCTTCATCCATATTTCATCCACTTCAACAACCTTTTCAAACAAATTCAAGCTCGCAGCACAGTTTAGCTTTGGCTTGTGCAGAAGCAGCAAGTCAGCTGCTGTTTCTTCAGAAAGTGGAGTTTCTGTGATTATACAGTACAAATAAAAAAAGACTTGACCTGACCAATGATTTATATTGATAATATAACAGTATCTGATTTTCTTAAACTCTAATTTATCAACATCATCAGTCTTTATATTCAGTCTGTGGTGTGAACATCCTCAAGTGTTTCTCTCCTCAGTCAGTTCTGTTTCTGGTTCAAGCTGAAGTGCTGGTCGTTTTCAAATGCCTTCCATTTTGGTGCATTCAAGTTCAACAATGATGAAATACACTTTTATTAAACCTGGTTTAAAGACAAAGACCAAGAGGAGCCAGGTGGACAGAGACTAACCAGGCCAGTTGAGAGGAAACGGGAACCAGGAGGAACCAGGCGGGCCACACTGGGCCAGAGGAAAACCAGTTTTCCAGTTTGTAGACGGAGCAACATGTTTAATACCAACATTACCAGGAAGTACTGGTTAAAGTCCAGTTTGGTTTGTTGTGTGTGTACTCTTCACACTCCTCGGTGAAGTCCTGACATCAGCGAGTCAAAGCTGCTCTTTCCTCCCCACGCATGACCTTTGACCCCTGAGAACATCTGCTGGAAACCTGAACTGATCCTGAGCACAAAGCAGCTCTGTGTGTTACAGACCATCTGTTGCGCACACACACACACACACACACACACACACACACACACACACACACACAGACATAGGTTTAAGTGTGCAGTGCTCCCTCTGCTGGTGTCAGGGAAAGAAAACACTTCCCAACATGAACATGTAACATGAATCTATAACTGACAGATGATTCATCAAACAACAGTTCTTACACGTCTGCTAGTCTCTGAGTCTGATCTCAACAGACTCCTCCCTTACCTGATCCAGGTGTCTCAATCAGGAAGTCAGAGTTGATGAGCTTCAGACCAGTTTTTATGCAAACTAAATATGAATCATGGCAGAGGGTTTTTACAGAGTTTGAAACATGACTGGAGGAAATTTAACTTTGAAATTCATGTTCAGGAGTCTGTGAGTGATGAAGCTACAGAGTAAACCCTGAGTTCACTGGGTCCTATAATAGATTTCTGTTCAGTTTAACTTTTATTTAACATGTGATTGTGTTTATGTAATATCTGTTGTAAGGTGGGGGTGGAGGTTGACTTCAGCTTCAGGCCTCCAGAAGTCTTTCAGTCACTGTAATGGAAACAAAAAGCTGCTGTCATCTGATCTGTTGACCATCAGTCTGACTCCACCCACTGCTCCACCTGAACAACAGGTGCCAGGTACTGTTACTGATGCATTCAGGTGCTGTCTGAAACCCCAGAGTTTCTACATCAGAAGAGTCTGTTGAATCCTACTCATCCTGTTGTTTTCAGTTCATTAAAACATGGAGATGTAGAACCAGACGGAAGGTCTGAATTTAGAGTTGGTAATACTTTATTTTGGGAGTCTGTAAATTCTAATTTACTTCTATGTAATCTCATGAAATGTTTCCTGGAAATAAGCAGGTAAATTATCTTCAATTATAAATACAATGATCAATTAATACACCTGTAAAACAACACGTGACCTCAATACCTGATCACCTGACCTCTGTCATCGTGTCTCTGTTGTCTTACTCTCATCACCCTGGGATGGTCACATTTACAGCAGCACCTGAAGGCAGCATCCCCTCTAATGCAACATGAGACCAGAGATGGTTTGTTGTGAGCATAACTTCACTCTGTTACCAAAACCAAAGACATGTCAAGGACATTAAATGTTGTGTGACCTTTGACCCACAGATACGAACATGTGACTCATCCTGACACGTCTGTGAATAAAGACACAACTGTTAGAGAGAAGCAAACATTTTATTGTGAAAATCTTACTGCTCTGTAGTGAGTTCAGTGATGTTATTATGAAAGTAATCATTTGTCTTCCTGACTGGCAACAGATGAGCTCTGCTGACTCTGACCACAGTGAACTTGTGTGTTTGTTTAGTAGTGATGTTTCTCGACTATCATATTGTTATTATTGTCTGCAGTGTGTTTGTGTGTTTGTGTGTCAGTGTGTGTGACCCTCAGCTGTCACAGCTTCTCTCTGCTCAGACACAGTGTGAATAATCTGCATGATCCAGGAGAAAAATCCTTCAGGGACTCTGCTGGTCTGATGATTTTCTGGTTCCTGAAGGCAGAGGCAGAGTGAGAGCTCTTTACTTTTTGTCCCATCTGTGCAGCTCTCAGAGTCAGTGGGAGGAAGCAGAGATCCGCATGAGACAGACAGAGGAGTCCTCTCTCACCTTCACTCTTTATTCCTCCTCAGGGTCGTGAAGACTCCGGATTCAGTGTCTTCATCAGCTGAACCAGCAGCTGTGGTCCGGTTCTGCAGAGGGAGGGGGAAGATGGGGGGGGCGCTGATGTGAAGCACAACTCTCTCTTCCAGTTCGATCAGACTTTTTATTTATCTCTGGTTTATTGTGAAACACCTGAGATGCCGGTCCAGATCCCGGACGACTCGGACTTCTCCTCGTTCAAAGACCAGTGTCTGAGCACCGACGGATGGACGAGCCGCTACAACAAGGGAGGGGTGACGGTGTGGTGCCGGGAGGAGGAGAGCAGGACCGTCCAGAAGCTGAAGGTGAGGATCAGAAAATACAAACATGATGAGAACAGCCACATCCAGGCTCACCTGATGAATGCAACTGAAAACAGATATGATAAAACTAGTGACCATCATTAATCATATAGGTCCACATAACTGTGTACAGGGATGTTATGATGCTAAATAAAATTGTTATCTGCAGTGACAAATAATACTTAGTTAAATCTTATTAACATCAGTGGAGCTCCACAGGGTTCAAGTCTGAGTGCGCTTCTTTTTCTGCGACTTCTCATTGATGTGTAAACTAATGTTTCCAGTCACTGGTGATGGAAACTTATTGATAATCAGTGCGACGTTAAAAAATGTTTTTCATGTTCTAACAATATAAATACAAATATTATATTGTTATGAAGTGATGAGTTTGCACGTCATAATAACGTGGAAACTTATTTTTTATAACATGATATTGATTTTTATTTATAGTTATATCAGTTATAGTCAGTTATACACTCAGTGAGCACTTTGTTAGGAACACCTGTACACCTGCTTATTCATGCAGTTATCCAATCAGCCAATCAATGTGATTTCAGTGACTCTGACATGATTGTTGGCGTCTCTGAAATAAAAAAAATAAATAAAAAAAAAAACTATTAAATCATGTGATGTGATTTACATTATTATCAGAGCATTTCGATGATTTGTCAGATGAGTCAGGTAGGCTACGTGATCCACGTCACCACTGTCCTCTTCAGTCTGAACAGTTGGTTCAGTTCCTCCAGTCTGTGTAAATATTCAGTAACACTGACCTCTGTGTAAAGACTGGTTCAGCCTGTTTGAAGTTATTGATGTGTAAATCTACACTGAGCAGGTGCAGATGAAGTGGAACCAGTATTTCATTATACAGCTCATAAAGAGCTGCAACAATTAGTGGATTAATCAGTGTTCAACAAGCCAGCAGACAGAATGTTAATCTGTTTGAGTGTTGTACTATCATTGTTACACATCATTAATACCTGAACATCGTTAATACCTGAACATCGTTAATGTAATAGGTTCATTGAGAGAACGTCCCTGCATTTTGTTAAGGTTTACTGTTGTTTACACTGTGATGCTTGTCACCATGACAACAGCTACTCTAACTGGGATGAATTCTCCATCTGACAGCTGACAGACGTTAAGGGACACAGCTCAGTACTGTAGCACAGGTGTGGCAGGTGTGTTGATGCCTTTCGACTCAGACACGTGTCACCTGTAACAGCTGATCAGAGGTTGTAAACAGCTCGGCGGCTCCTGCAGAGGAAAAGCAAACCGCCACTTAGCGTCAGCGCGCTGAAAAATTCAGAGCGGAAAAGAAAAGGTAACGGCTGGAAACCTGAGGAGGTGCAGTTCAGTCCAGAGCTGCTGTTACCTCACTGGAGTGTTTCCAGTCTGGACGCTGTATGTAACTGTAGGTGTGGACATCAGTTCCACTGAAGACGGAGGAGGACACATTCACCTCACTGTATCTGTTTTTATGTGACAGTCAGGTGACAGAGGAGATGCTCACCTGTCACCTTCAGTCATTACCCTGTGGCAAAGCAATGAGCTAATGACCAGCGGCCAGCTCACCTCTCAGGTGACAGTGGCAGCCTGAACACCTGCGGACAAAACTAAAAATAATCATTCTCCCGAAAAACTGAACATGATGAAAGAAAAGTCCACCGCCACCTTTGGTTGTAGGAGGACTTTAATATTTAATATGGATTTATCAGTTGTGGTTTATTTTCTGTTACTGATATTGGAGGTGTGATGTACCTGAGTCCAGTTCTACTACATCCATGTGACAGTGGAAGTTACTGGTGACTGAACCTAAAGAGGAGCAAATTTAAACCAGGGTGAAAACCTTGTATTTGTTAGCACTGTGAGTGGTTCAAACTGAGTTAGTCTGAACTGCCATTAATGTCCCTGAGCAAATGGCTAACACCTGAGCTGTGGTGGAACAGAGATGGACCTTTACCTTTACAGTGCCTGATAGGCTGAGAGATATAACATGACAGGCTGTGAATCATGCAGACATCTGCAAACACACTTCAGTGTGTTTTTATTAAGATCGTATCAAACCAAACATCTCTGTGTCTCTGGTAGTTGTGGCCTCTGTGGACCTGAACCTCTTTCACATCCTGGTTTTGGATTTGCAGTAAATTTCACACCTGGTTCAGTCTCAGCTGTGAACAACCTCTCTCCTCCACCTGCTGAGCAGCAGACACACTCAGTCAGAGCAGCTGGTGGAGACCAAACACTGAGCTGAAAAAGAGCAGGAAACTGGACTGAGACTGATCAGGTGATACAAACACCACAACACATGAGTCATCATGCTGATGTGTAACAGCTGGATGTGGAGATAAACAGCTGTTTGACCACAGGTCAGACACAGCTGCAGCTATGAGATGATGTGATGTTGTGATCATGAAAATGTTTGAGAAGGAGTTGTGGGAGAAGTTGGGTTTTATATGTCTGTATGTTGCAGGTGAAGTAGCTGAGGCTAACACATGTACAGAAGGACGAGTCAATCATACACAAGTGATTTATCTGTAAACTGCCGTTGACACAGCAGTGTAGACGTTCGATTCTCCCTCAGAAATTGAAGCACAAGTACCTCGAAATTAAACGTTGTTAATTCACTCAGTCACATTTCACCACAGGTTCAAGTGTGAACAACAGAGAACGAACCTCCTACTGTAAACACTGGCCAGGAACGGGAGGGCTGATGCCACAGGAAGTCTTTTATTGTGAAATATATCTACAGGAAGTGTTGGATTTAGTTGACATCAAAGAGTCAAAATGATTTATCAGTGAGCGAAAACAGTTTAAACTGGACTCTGCTTGACTGATGAATTCATGACACGAAGTTGACAGAGAATTTATCAAGACGTCAAATAACCACAGAAGAAGAAGAGTGAGGGAGGAGTCTGACCTCAGAACTGTCTCCACCTGTTTAATGTGCACAGGAGAGAATCTGCTGACCTGAGGCTGACCACAGGAAGTCACTGTGGAGACAGTGTGTATGCTACTGTACCACTGTACAGCCACACACACACACACACACACACACTGACACACAGACACTGACACACAGACAGAGCTGCTGATGATGACGATAATGATGATGTTTTAATAATTCAGACAGTCTTTCTGGAGCAGCGAGGCGCTTCTCCTCACGCATGAATAATTAAAGTCCTCTTTGGAGCTGATGACACATGAGGCTGAAGCCAGGAGGAAGAGGATGATGACGGTCTCAAATGTGGACAGGTGCAGAGTGAAGAAGCTACAGACTGAGGGAGAAACTGCGGAGCCGTCCCCTCCTCTCTGTGTCTCACATACAGTATTTTAATTCAGCTGCATGAAGCTGTTTTGATTGACATGTTTTCCTGTTTCTGTAGTCATGACAACAGAACAAGTTTGAAACAGTGACTGAAACGTGGTCCATTGAGACGACATGTTCACCAGCGGCCATTTCAAAGCCTGGTTTTATAACCATGACGTCATCTGTTGTTGCCCTCTCTGCTCGCTGTGTCCTATGTTTAGTTATTCGTGTGCCTCCTTCAGTGATAATGATACATGTAATCAAAGTAGTTTATTTGCTGTAATGGAGGCGATGCTCAGCGTATTGAAGCGCTCCTCCTCCTCCCTGCAGTTCCTGAGAAGTCAGGGAAACCAGAGCCGCTCGGTAGACTGTCTGTAGCAAGAGGTGTAGCACTGAGCCCCCGGTCAGCATCCAGACATGGGTCAGACCTGGACCAGGTTCATACCCAGTGTGTTTGAAAACAAGTCTCTAACTCTAGAGTCAATGAGCTGAGTTAGCAACACTGCAGTTGTGAACACCCCCTGATAGCACCTGTTCTGGTCTGTGGTTCTGTGATGGTGGAACCAGCTCCTCCAGTCTATCAGAGCAGGGGCGTCCCTCTCTATCTTCAAGAATCTGCTGAGGACTCATCTCTTCAGAGAGCACCTCCTCTCATAACACCTCTAACACCCTAACATGTCTAACTAGCTCTGACTATGACTTTCAGTTCACTTCTTTACCTGATCTCCCTCACTCTTTAAATATATGTGGAACTTAGTCCTTACACCAAGGTCTCCTTCTGCACTGAAGCTTCACTGATGAACTGCACTGAGAGTCTCTGTGGAGAAAAGGGTCTGAATTAATGTCAGAGTAACATGGGAGTCTGTGGGGACTGACTCACTTTTGGAGCCAGACTCTAGTGTTTGTTTGAGGACCTGCAGTTTTTGATCCTTCAGTGTTGTTTTTTGTTTCAGCTCAGGAGGTTGAGACTTGTGTCAGAGCTCAGACTGAAAGTGACACAAAATGTTTTGAGTTTCTTTGTGATCGATTTGTGTCTGTTCACGATCGTTTTTGTTCTTTGTAGTCCTTTGATTGATCCAAAAAAACATATTAACCCAGGGGCCCTGACCCCAAGGGACCCATGACCCATATCACACATGTGATACTGTTGACATCATCTGTGAACTTTTTGAGGTCAGGGAATACTTTGACAGTGATCTCATTAACCCAAGAAGAAGAGTGTGGTCTCTGGTGGAAGTGACAGGAAACACAGTCAGACCCTGGTGAGTGGATCTGGTCTCAGTCACAGACTCTCCCCCTGTCAGACTGTTGAAGGTCAGAATCATCATCATCATCGCAGCTGTGATTCCTGTTGTCTGACAGATTTTCTCTCTTATGGGCCATCGTCTGAGTCCAACATGTACTGTGCTTTCTGCTAACAGTCCAACCCTGCCATGTGTCACATGGTATGGATAAATTACAGTCACATGACTGTAGAGCTGTCAGTGACAACACAACATGAAGTGTTTGAAATCTGCTGACTGTAAACTGCTGAGTGTCTGTTACAGAGGAAGATGACTCTCCTGGACCTTCAGTCTGAGTACGACCTGTCCTCAGGTGGACCACGTCCCCTCAGACACTGTGGACATAGGTAAAAACATCGTTCTCTCTCCAAAGTGAATAAATTGGAGCCACTTCATTTTAAACACCTTTCCTGAACCTTTTTTGACTCCAGCTGTTAAAACACAGACAGACTGACCCTGAAGGAGACAGACTGAGGTTAACAGGTAGAGACTGATGGTGAGTGACGGACACACAAAGACGTGAAGCCCAGGACTTTATGAATGATTAAGGCTGCAGCAGAGCCGTGCTGATTGAGTTACATGGAGCGTTTTACAATATCTGATGACTGGAGCTCCAGTACGATTACAGCCGTGGAAAAAAGTGACGTCCTGCCGTCTCACATGACGTCCACTGAACTCGGACCTAAACCTGCCTGATAGAAATCTCTCACAAACAAGCAGCAGAGGTGTAAATCTGGCGTGAACATGTCCAGACACACACAACAGGAGCGTCTCTGTGAAGAACAGAAGACTGAGATTCAGACATAAACAGGAAACAGTGTAAATTGTCTCTGAGGTGAACAGGTATGAAGACGGGTCAGACAATGAGGAAATACCTTGTCTAGACTCTATCTTTAAATTGAAGACAGCAGGACTGTAGAGTAGTCTACGCCGAGGTCAAACAGCTGCCAGATCAGCAGCTACAGCTTTTACATTTACTGACAGTCTGACAAGGTCGTCATGGATCAGATGGATGAGACGGTGATTCACTGTCTAACGTCTGCAGCAGACTGTCAAACGTCCAGCTCCTAACCTCATCGGTGAATCAGTGATGAAGCTGCTGTTGTTGACAGAAGAGGAAGATTCATACAGTGACAGCTGAGACCATACAATCATCTGTCACTGTGTATCTTCAATATAAAACATAATAACTGTTGGTAAAGAGGGATTTATTAACACAAGTTGTGAAAATATATTAAGTAATTAAATAATTGGGATTTACTTCTAAACTCCAGCAGGTGTGATTTGATGAAGCCGACTGGTCTGAATGTGATGGTTGTGTATGGTGTTTAATATGTTGAAATGATGATGATGATGATGATGGACAGACAGGTGGGAACAGACAGATGAGTGTAATCTGCAAAAAATAAAAACTGATAGTAGATTTCCAGATGTTGTATTTAAAGGATGCAGGTAGAGAAAAAACAGAGGACCTAAAAGGAGACTGTGGAGCGTGGAGAGATGAACAGAAGTCCAGAGCGGTATCTGAGACGACGCCCCACATCACAGGAAAATTAAACAGGAAGAAAGACTCGAGTTGTCAGAGGTCAGTGGTCAGCAGGTTCAGGCTCCTGTCAGAGAGGCTGCTGGTTCTCTGCTCACCTGAGGCTGAAATCCCAGAACACCTGGTACGATCTGAGCAGGGAAAGTGAAGCTCTGCTGTCCTGACTGGCTGCTGAAGTGCCTCCTTCTGATCAGGGTTAGGGTTTATCCATAATAATGGGTGTGACTTAATGAGGGACTACTGAGCAGGAGATGTCAGGAGAACACTGGTGGAAGATGCAGGTCTTTGGTTAATATAATTGTTTCTCAATGTTGTGTTGATTTTGTACATGTTGTTTTATTGGAGCAGGGACTCATGGTCATCATGAAGTCATCAACTACTCACATACTCAACACAACCAGCTAAACTGTAAAGTAACCAGAGCAACACAGGACATCATCAGGGAAATGCAGAGCTGTAAACTGAAGCAGTGATTCTCTAAACACAGCAGAGGCTCTGAACCATCGGAGCTCACTGTGTCTCTGCTCCTCTTTGAGCTTCACATGTTACACAACACATCCTACACTCAGACATTTATAACTCTGAGTCTCTGCTGAAGAGTCTGTTTCCCTCAGTGAGTCTGCAAAACCATCCAACTGATTTAATGTCTGCTCAGACCTTAAATCCACACACTGACAGTCTTTATCTCACTGCTGCATGTTTGGTTAAAGGTGACTGTGTGATGTGATGTGTTGTTATATGATCTTATATATTATCCTGTTCAGAGGAACTGAAGACACAATCTAGGAATGAACAACGATGATCTGAGAGATGATAATAACATGAAGCTGTGATGTCTCTGCAGCAGTTGCCTCGTTGGTCCTACACCTTTCACCTGTCGTTACTAACAAACATATACTATGAACCTAACCTGAGCACAGTCCACCTACAATGCACTATTCAAATAAACTCAAACTGTTGTATGAACTTAAACAACAGCAGAACAGGTAGGAGTTTTTCTCTTGGCTGCAGGAAATGAAGACAGTTGTGTTAAAGTTTATTCAGTCTCTTGATTCTGTTGAGCCAAAAGACCAAATTAACCTCGGTCTCCCTCCTCAGCTGAGCAGCATCCATCGTCCTGACTGCTCTGCTGACTATGGGTTTGTAGTCTTTTGCTGAAGGCCATGATGGGTTGTAGTCCTTGCTGCAGCAGAATGTATCTCCCCTCTATGACCCCCATGATATCACAACAAATATACCATGTGATTTAAATATGTGTTTAACTGACACTTTTGCTTTTATACTTTGATATCACATAAATGTTATGTAAGTCTCTGACTCTGAGCTGTCGTATTCAAGCCTCATCAGCTCTGTGACTGTTAGATTTTAGTCTACTCAGTAATAACTGATATCCTCTCTCTGTTTGTGTCCCAGATGAGGATAGTGTGTAAAGATGTGACTGCAGAGACGCTGTACGACGTCCTCCATGACACCAGCTACCGGAGGAAGTGGGACACCAACATGATCGACACATATGACATCGGCAGACTGACTGTTAATGCAGACGTTGGATATTACTCCTGTCAGTGCAGTTTCCCTTTGCAGCTCTCATGTGTTCAATCCTTCATACCACTGTGTTAATGTTTGTGTGTGTGTGTGTGTGTGTTTGAAGGGAAATGTCCGAGCCCTCTGAAGAACAGAGACTTTGTGACGATGAGATCTTGGCTTCCTCTGGGCAACGACTACCTGATCATCAACTACTCTGTCAAACACCCGGTCAGTGTTTCTCTCTACAGTTTTATTTTAACTTCTCCAGTGTTTTATTTGAAGAATTGATATCCATAAGAAGATATATTTGTGGTTTTAAGAACCAAAAAACATCTCAGTGTAGGTTTACATCTCCTTACTCGGGCTTCTCTCTGGAGCTCTAGTAACAGCAGGTCGGTCAGCCAATCAGAAAAGAGGCTCTGAGTCTGCTTTGTTGTGACATCACAAAGTTACAGAAGTCCTGACGGCTCATTTTAAGGCTCAGTTTCTGAATACAGGCTGTGTGCATTTCTCTGTGAACAGAGCACTTTGATACTTTCACAGTATTAGAACCTAGACCTGCTTTATAAGCAAAACACATGGACATCTACCTTAATACTATATGGCCCTTTAAGATGAATTTTATCATCTCTATATTCTGTCCTGCTGATATGAAAAATATTCTGTGTTGGACGGTGAAGATCTGTAGATCTCTGACTCGGGTCATTCAAACACAGATGGAGGACACACACTTCCTCCTACTTACCAAAATAAAATCAATAAATGCTGATGAAAACCTGTTTGGGAGCCAGAACCAACATAACCACAGCCAATGGAATGAGAACCAACAGAGACCGAGGAAATTGAACCAGAACCAACAGAGAGCACCCAGAGAGCTTTGAACCTTACCTGAACTCACCTGTGTCCCTGGATTTACTCTTATTTGATGTGAAAAATGACAAACCTGAATCTGGGTAAAAATGTAGAGAACCTCACCTGTCTGGACTGTGAGGTTCCTGTTCAGCAGGTGTGTCTGAAAACAATGAGTTAAAACTAACCTGGACCGTTTTTATGTTTGTCTGAACAGCAACATCCTCCTAAGAAGGACTATGTCCGAGCCGTGTCCCTGCTCACCGGCTACCTGATCCAGTCCAATGGAGCCAACTGTTCCACCCTCTACTACCTGACCCAGGTGGACCCCAGAGGTGAGAGTAACCACAGGAGACAGCTCTGACCTTTACAACAGTCTTTAAATGCAGCACACACACCCTCATCTTCACCAGTCAGTCAGCTGGTAAATAACCAGTTAACCCAGTATTCCTTTGTGTGTGTGTGTTTGTGTGTGTGTAGCTGGTACTGAACACTGTAATGTCCCATCCTGCCTTTAAAGTGTCCACAGAAGATGTTCTCTCTTTCAGAAAATGTCCTCACAAGGTCTCAGACTCAAATGGGTCATCACAAAGACAGAGCTCGCCCTCTACTGTAACGTCCTGTCTCTGTCTCTGTCTGTCTCTGTCTGCAGGGTCTCTACCAAAGTGGGTGGTGAACAGAGTCTCTCAGTTTGTGGCTCCAAAGGTAAAATCATTACTTTCTGATGTCAAAGAGGTTCTGGTGTCAACAGATGTAAAGATCTGTCTCTCTGTCTCTCTCTCTATCTGTCTCTCTGTATCTCTCTCTCTCTCTCTATCTGTCTCTCTGTGTCTCTCTCTCTCTATCTGTCTCTCTGTGTCTCTCTCTCTGTATCTGTCTCTCTGTGTCTCTCTCTATCTGTCTCTCTGTGTCTCTGTCCTCTCAGGCGATGAGGAAGATCTACAAGGCATCCGTGAAGTACCCAGACTGGAAGAGGAAGCACAACCCGAACCTGAAGCCTTGGATGTTTCCGGAGCAGAACACGCTGCCCTGCATCAGTGTTTCGGAGCTGACGCTGCAGCGAGCCGACTCTCTGGAGAATATCGATGAGAGCGGTGTTAGCGAGGAGAAGGCGCACCACAGCGATGACGAAGACACTTAAACACACACACACACACACACACACACACACACACTGATGTGACTCTGCTTTATGTTTGTTGGTTTGTTTGACAAGATAAACTTTATTGATCACAGAAAGATTTGAACTCATTAGACCAGGACCAGACCGCACCTGAAATGATCCTGATCTGCAGCTTGTTGGTTCTGTTGGTTCTGTTGTTGTACATCAGTCCAGTTTGGTGAAGTCTGGAAATGTTCAGAGGTTTTCAGATTCTTCATCTTCAGTCTGGTTCAGTTTAGGGAACTCAAACCACTTGGTTCAGGTGATCTGCCAACCCTCACAGGTGTTTGGCTCAGGTTAAAGGTGAGTGAACTAACGAGGACACTTAACTTGTAATAGAAGAGGAAGAAGACGTGAAGGTGAGACGATGGACTGCAGCTGTGAACAGTCAGAACGTTCAGGTAGAAACATATGTCAATACAAATAAATTACCTATCTGATTAAGGACAAATATCATTGATCAATGAATGAAAATCATAAAGTCATAAAGTCACAGGTGAGTTCATCGTCTTTAACTTAGATCATCAAGGTCTGAACTGTCCAGAGGAGAAGGTTCAATCAGGTAATGCAGGTCAAAACACCTGTGAGGGTAGGGTCAGGACCTGTACTGACCAGGACCCATACTGACGAGGACCCGTACTGACGAGGACCCGTACAGAGTCTAAAGAACCAATGTCAGAGTAAAACAGCTGAGTCTGAGTCTAAGCTATGAAAGTCATTTATCAGTGACTTACAGTCCACTGATCAGACTGATTGAAACAATAACCAATCAGAGATATAGACAGAGAAGATGAAGATGATGGTCACGATTTCAACATGAGCAATAACTGAATGAAACAGCTTAATGTGGTTTTCAGAGTCTGGTCCTGGTCTGATCTGAGGTCAGCTTCCTGTCTGCTGTAGCACTCAGCTGATGTTCAGATGCTAACAGCTGTGATCTTTGTGGGTCAGTTACACTGTATCTGGACTGAGCAGAGAGCCGGTGGGGGTGGGGGAGGGGTGTAACATGAACCAAACATGTTGCCCTGGCAGCAAAACTAACTTGTGTCATGTGACCAGACACATGAAGCGTTATGGTTAAAAACAAACTGTTTTCTTTAAACTGTTATTTAAAACATGATCATGTGACCCAACTCTCCAATGACCTTGAGAGAGTTCCCCCTGACCTCTGACCCTCTGACCTCTGATCAGGTGGCAGCAGTTTTCTGGCTCTTTGTCTGAGTGAAACAAACTGAAGACTGATGATAAACTGATAATATATGTTGTTGAATATCAGCTGATGTTGGTTTGAATAAAAAGTGTGAAATGTTTATGTTTTAACCTTAAAGTCTGTTTGTCATGTGACTTTTAGTGTAGTGAACAGATGTGACATCAGCAGGAGTGTGTGTGTGTGTGTGTGTGTGTGTGTGTGTGTGTGTGAGTCTGCAGCGCCTCCCAGGGGACGAATAACTTCACTACAGCCTGAACTTTGATGAGAGTTTAACTAATGAGTGTGGGGTTAAATCATGTGTGTCTGCAGCAGGTCAGTGTGTGTGTGTGTGTGTGTGTGTGTGTGTGTGTGTGTGTGTGTGTGTGTGTGTGTTTGTGTCATCACTGAGGAAGTGGGTCCACAGACAGGGTGGAGCATCTCTCCCACAAACTATCTTTGTTCTGTCAAACAGATTCTACTTTAAATTAATAAAGTTGAGATTTGAATTCAAACAGTTTGTTTTTGAACTGATGACACAGATATATTTAAAGGCCATTTTAATCTCCACATCCAAAACTGTTCACAGACATCAATAGATTTTAACACTTAACACC
Organism: Trachinotus anak; assembly: GCF_046630095.1. Taxonomy (NCBI): domain Eukaryota; kingdom Metazoa; phylum Chordata; class Actinopteri; order Carangiformes; family Carangidae; genus Trachinotus; species Trachinotus anak. Next base: position 13,657,883 of record NW_027273872.1, on the reverse strand, counting down.
AGCTCATGGAGTTTAGATTATATAGATTATAGATAATTGTAGATGATATTTTTATACTTTAATCATTTTAAATGTCTAAAGAGCAGAATTCAAACAAGCAGCTTGAACAAGACAATGATTCACAGTCCCTATCACAGAGGATGAGACTGTGGTGATACTGATAGAGAAATCTACATCAAGAGGCTGGTCCTGGTCCTGGTCCTGGTCCTGGTCCTGGCATCAGCACCTATAGTTAAATGATTCAGTATTTCTGTCTCAGAGAGATAAGATATGGAGTCAGAGCTGGAAAATACTTAAGCCAGTGAAAAAACACGAGACCTGATCACTGACAGACAAAAGCTTCATCGTCATCCTCACCACACATTTTGTCAGTCATCACAGTGTTTGAACTAACTCTTGAAGACCTGTAATGAAGCTGTGAGAGGAGCAGGATCTGGTCTCTACAGACCTGGTCTTCTTTTAAGGAACACTGTGCTTCATAGTTCAGGAGCTATTCACAATCTAGACCAGAAGGTGGCGCTAACCATGTCACATGACCAGTGCAGACCAGGTGATGTCACAGACTGTGGAGGACTGTTTCCTGGTGGTCTGTAGTTCTGTGGTGTGTTGGACCCTCAGTCTGGAGGAGGACAGTGAGCAGGTCCATGTTCAGAAACAAAAACCTGAAACAGAGACATAAACCAGTGTTTGAGTGAATCCTGGTCCCTGGTCTGTGAATGGTCTGAGGAGGACTTTACATGTGACTGCTTCCTCCCTCAGGCTGAAGAATGCAGCCGGACTCCGGATCCTCTCTGGGCTCTATTGTCTCAGGCTCTTCCTGTTTCCTGTCTGCAGGACTCTGATTGTTATTTGGGCAGCGAGGAGGAAACTCTGCCGCTGTCCAGCTTCTCTCACAGGACGGGACGCTTCCTCTCGACACACACTCAGTCCACCTCACTGGTCCAGGTCCTGCTCTGTCTGTGAGGCTCAGGGTCACTGTTCACACCTACACTACCCTCAGCTCACTTCGTTGTCATGACAACAGAAGCTGTCAGAGACGTTGTGAGTTCGTGGTGTGAACAGGACACCAGCAACTGAGACGATGGTTTTTCATCATGTGAACACAAAGTACACGTCAGACTACAGGACTAAAGTTGGTTTAAAAAAATCCTAGTGTAAGTGCAGTCAGATTCTCTCTGCAGCGTGGCTCTCTTTTCCTTCCTCATGACCTCTCCTTCACATCTTTTCTCGACCTCATGATGTTTTCCATCAAAGTTAAGGAGAAGCGGTTCGACTAATTTTGACTTTTCAACTGCAGCCAAGGAGGAGGAGGAGAGGCAGGAGGAGGAGGAGGACGTGGAAGACGAGGTGAAGGAGGAGAAGGAGGTTCTCACCAGCGTCCAAAGACTCATTTGCTTTCATATCAGGTGAGGATGGACAGAAAAGTGAGAGGGGAGACTCTAACGGATCAGTGATGAAGACTCAGTGATGAGGGTGTAGTCAGGGATTAGAGGAACTGTTCTGATGTGGATTACAGGGATTACAGAGGAAACAGCTGCTCAGGCAGAATCAGGGAAAAACCAAAACAGTTCGGCCCCAAACTTGGTGACAGACTGAGGAGCTTATATAGCCCACTGCTGGCTGAACCTGTGCCAATTATCCAATGAGGACAGAGGACAGGGGCGGGGTCTTTATAGGAAACTAAAACACTAACACTACAAAGTAAAAGTCTTTGTCTAGCAAGCTGTCAAGACCTCAGTAAATAATGGAGCAACTTTAAGAAACTCAGTTTATTAAAAATGATCTTATATATTTTATTATTTCACTCTGATATCCTTTGCTAACTATGTCAATAACAAAAAAAGGATTGGATATTTAAAGGATATTTTTACACTTAAAATTAATTAAATGATATTATTGTTTTTATTGTTATTACTGTTTTGTCCTTATCATTGATTACTAATTTTGCTCTTGTAAATAATTTTTCTTGACTTTTTATTCATGTTTGAACATAGTTTATTACTTCAAATAGTTTATCAATAACATGGGGAAATCATTCTTAAATCATGATGCTAATTTTTTGTGTAATTACGTAACATTACATAATGTTTTTATATCTTATAAGTTTATTTTATTTACTTTATTTATTTACTTTATTTTGGGAACTACACTAACCGGATGTAGAACATGCTCTTCTGGCTCGACACATTTATTTTGAAATTTGTAGCCGGAAGCCGTAGCAGCGGCTGTTCAGCCCAACTTGACGTTCAGCTCACAGCAGAGTTTCTCCTCCCAGAGCCCCCAGTCTGCCAGAAACCAGCTCCGGACTTTACTGGTGTACTTCACGGGACAGAGACCTGCAGAAACCTCAGGGACCAGAGCGGAGACCAGAAACCAGACCGGATCAGAGGTGAGACTCTTTTAATTTGTATTTAACTGAGACTGGGAGCAGATCTGGTTTGAAGGTCCGGTCTGTCTCGGTGAGTCCTGCAGGAAGCGGCTCGTCCCACTGGTCGTCCGGAGTCCTCACACAGCTCTGGTCCTCCCGGGTTTCAGTCTGATTTCTGTGGGAACTGAAGCGCAGAGAGGAAGTTTTGGCGCTGAGGCGGCTCGGGCGCATCTGGTGCGTCAAAGTGAATGAAACATGATTCATTCAGAGACAGAGGAGGACTCAGGGAGGGACGCGTCCCGAACAGGGATCCGGTCCCGGGATCCGGGTCTTCGGTTTGAATTATTAGATAGTGGTTCAAAGTGAGCAAAACATTCAGACCAGTATGAGGCTGGTTGTAGCGGTGAGCTCCAGCAGGGTGGAGCCGGAGGGTCCCTGCAGGTCAGGGTGTGACGTCATGAATCCAGTGATGAATCTCAGTTATTCATCAAACTGATAAAAATCCTGTTAAATCAGTGAACACCACCCACTCAGCCCGTGAGAGCCCCCCCCCCCCCCCCCACTCTCTGACCTCTGCAGGGTGTCACACTGTGAACTGATCTCATGATGTCACCTGCATTGATTGAACAAAACTTTATTTGCAGTGTGGATCATGTGACCGCAAGAATCCAGTGATAAAGATCTGAAAGCAGATTTTGAGGTCAACTTCACTGACACAGGTACCAGTGATAACCAACTGACACACCGTGAAGCTCGGGCTCTTGGGGCCCCTCAGGGTGTGGGGCTCCGGAGCAGGAGCTTGCTCTGCTCAGTTAGTAAAGCAGCCTTTCTGACAGCCTTTACAGCAAATCAGACGACAGCTCTGTGACCTCATTAGCAGCTCTGTGTCCTCACTGCATTTTGGAGGGGGGGGGGCCTTCATGACAAAATAAATAACAATATACTCAGCTCCATTGCCGAGGCTAACTGAACAGCTGAGGTCAAACTATGAACGTGTGAACACCGGAGGAGTTCCCTCTGTATTTAAAGAGCTTCTCATCACGTCCCAACAGTCGGTTCCCTTTTGGATCCGGTCCCAATCAGCTAAATACCTGGATTCATCAACCTTAGACATGTACAAACCTCTTCTCTGTCCTTTCAGCAGCTGCTTGTTTGTTTCTCCCTCCAGTTAATATTAAATCAGCTGCAGATCATTAATGTTAATTGATGTTTGAAAAATATTAAATATAAAATCTTAACAACACACGATAAAAGTGACACAAACCAATAATCAGCTGACAGAGCAGCAGCAGATCAATTTTCTGATGATGATGATGATGATGATGATGATGCTGTGAGACAGTGTGCAGTGAGGCGGTGGCTTGGCGTGAGATGTTCAAGAGCGCGGGAAACAGGGCGTTCACATGCAACACAAACATCCTGTAAAGAGGAAACTGAGCTTCCTGTTTGAGATGAAATTTCAGAGTAAACCAATTAATTTGTTTTTACTATATTTCCATCTATAGGTGACACAATGACAGAACGTGTGACTGTGTTCGTCCTGGGTTTAAACACTTTCAAACAGATCAGAAGGTCTGTGTGAGTCAGTCAGTTTAGTTGGAGAACCACTGGGTTAGAGCATATTAAGAACCTTCCCCTCAGGAAACAGCTGATATTGGAGGATCACTGACTCATAGTTCACCTGTAACAGCTCCGTCAGACATGTTTGTCAGTTTCAGAAACCCCTCCCCCCACGCCGGTCAGAACAGGGTCACAGCGGTGTGCAGGTGAGAAAGTAGGCAGGGCTTGAACGGGTTATGTCACTTGTCGTATGAAGCTGAGGTCAAACTGAATGTCTCTATGAGAGACTGACCGTGGGAGGACTTACCTCTGTGCACCTGTGCAAGTGTTGGTCTGTGAGCAGGACTGGGGTTCAGTGCCTTGCTCAGAGGCACTGAGGGCAGCTGCTGTGTTCAGAGGCTCATCACAGCTGTTCATGATGATGATGTTTATTGATGTGACGTGTTTTCAGATGAAAACTAGTTTCTAGAAGAATGACAACATCACAGTCAGCTTATTACAACAGCACTTACATCACACACAGGATGGACTGTGTGTGTGTGTGTGCGTGTGTGTTACCATTTGTTCTCTTGAACAGTAACAGGAAGTTGGACCACCACGTCTTCCTCTTCAGAAACTCCCTGTGAATTGCGGCTGTGATGTAACAGACCTGACATCAGCTCTGTTCCATTAAGGAGCAGTTTACAGTCTGTTCTCATGGAGCTCAGCTGATCTCAGAGCAGCAGCTGATGAGTCCACGTCCTCATCTAAAACCAGAGGAACCTGTGCTGTTTTACACTTTACCAACTACAGTCAGTGATCACTACTCTGCTTACCCAGGAAACACACGCACACACACGCACACACACGCACACACACACACACACACACACACACATATACACATACACACACACACACACTTTTTAGAATCACTTCTGGTGATGCTAAGAACTAAGAACTGAAAATGAAATGTGACATATCTAAAGATTTTCCCCTTTTCTGTCTGCAGATCATTCTCATTAATGTTTCTATTTAACGATCAGTCATTTTGTCTTTCAAAAAAATCATTACAATTTCCTAGAGTTCGATGTGACATCTTCACGTCTTGTTCTGTCCAAAGAGATAAAAACAAACTGAGATGTTTGAGAAGCAACAAACATTTACCTTTTATCTGATTATCAGAACTGATTGTTTTTCTGTTGGATCTCTGATGATGACGATGATGATGATGATGATGATGATGATGATGATGGTGATGACGATGATGATGATGATGATGGTGATGACGATGATGATGATGGTGATGACAGTGATGCTGATGATGATGATGATGAAGCAGGTGAGCAGGTGAGCAGGTGTTAGGTTGTTCTTACAGGGATCATAGATCAAAGTTACAGTCACACTCAGTTACTCTGACATCAGCACACACACACACACACACACACACACACACACACACCTCACCACCACCACACACGCAGACACTCACACCTTCATCTCCACCGTTTCCAGTGTGTGCTCCCTGTTACCCTACGTTCCCAGTGTTCCCAGTGAGTCTCAGTGTGTGGTTCCAGTCACAGCTCTGGAACAATCAACCTTCTGTTTGTCACAATAGAGCCTCACTGTTATTACACTGCCTCGCTCGCCCACCCCTCTCTCTCTCTTTTATTTGTCCTTCCTTTACCCTCCTCTCTCTGCCCCCCCTCTCCCTCTCTCTCTCTCTCTCTCTCTCTCTCTCTCTCTCTCTCTCTCTCTCTCTGCCTCCCCCACCCTCCTCCCATCAGTGAGGTGAAGAATGAAGGTCAGTCTCTCCCTCTCTTCCTTCCTCCCTCCTCCTACTCTCGCTCTGGTCAGACTCTCTAACAGAGGGCTTTGTTTGGGGAGGGTTTGTTGTGGCTTTGATTGACAGGCCTCTCAGCCAATCACTCGCTCTGGTCAGGCTCTGTCCTGGTTTATCAAAAATTCTTGTTTCAGTCGCTGAGCTCTGCAGCAAAGGCGGGAAACATTTAAGTTGGGGGGTGGGGACCATGAAGAAGTGACCCCCTGAACGTCATCATAACAAACATAACAAATATGGCTGCCGTTAGCACTCACAGCTGTGAAGCTAATGTGTTTCACTGGGAAACTTTATTTGTTTATTAGTTTGATGCAGTAACTTGTAGCTGGCTAGCTAAAACAGCTAACTGCTGTAACACTGGGTATGAGCTAAACTAACAGCATCCACATGGTGATGTTACAGAGTCAGTCTGAGTGTTTGCGTTGAATGACTGAGTGAATATTGTATTGAACCCACATTATAAGACATTATTCAGATTATTGTTGACGCTGATTAGGAGTCCGCTCAGAGGTGGGGGGGTCTGAGGAAAAGGAGGCAGAGCATGAAGAGTGCAGAAATCTAAAAATAAACGACTTTTCTTTACACATTTATCATCTTTACCTGCTGCATATATTATGTCAGCTAAACATTGACACAATATCTAATGACCAGAAACAACATATATACAGGAAGGAAAAGGGGGCGTGTCCAGAGGGTCAGCTGACAGGTCGGGCTGGGCTGTGACATCACCGTTACATATGTGACAGTAATTAATGCAACTCGGAGACACACACATCACTGTGAGAACTAGTGACAACACAACAACACAGAGTCAGAGGAGATGTCTGAACCTGATCTCACTGAAGCCGAAAAACACAGACTCACTACTGTGAGAAAAACTGACACACAACTGACAAAAGTCAAATCATCACACAACTGAAGTGAATTAAACAGTGCTGAGGGTTAGAGGAGAGGAAGATGGAAATAATGACAGAGATGATGATGATGATGATGATGATGATGAAGACGGAGCTGGGGATGGATGGATGAAAGGAGGAAGGGTGTGTTTGGTGTTTTGGGAGAAGTGGGAGGGCAGAGGAAACAATGGGTGTGAAACAAATGTTTTTAATCTCAGAGACAAACTCACTGATATAACTGCATCTACACTCATGTTCTCCTCATGTTCTACTTTACTGTTCTAGAGATAATCTAAGAGCGAAGTCTTCATCATTTCATGTCTCCATCATCTTCATCTTCACACAGGCTCTGAGACCAGATCTGACCTGAATAAAAAAACCCTGTCACAGACAGGAGGACCACAGGTTGGTAACACGTCGTCACACAGACTGTGTTGTACACAGGAATCCTGACTCTGACTCAGATGCTGTCAGACCTCAGACCTGCTCTCTGAGATGCATTATATAGTGTTGAGTGCGAGTGTTACAGAAGTGGAAGTAGGAGGAAGTATGATGGGAGTGTCTGTATCCTCTGCTCTGTTTGTGTCCTTTTCCTCGGCTCAGTCTTTATCTGCAGCCCTCACCCACTTCCTGCCTCCCTGAAAACCTGCTCCTGGTTTCTTCCTCCTCTGTGGCCTCTGGCTCTTTGTCCTCTCATATCAGACTTTTCTCTACAGACTCCTGCTTTCTGTTACTCCTCCTCCTCCATGTTGCTCCTGTTCACACCGGCTGTACCTGCTCAGCTGTAGTTTCTCTATTGTCAGTTTCACAGCGGAGACATAATGAGACGTCCAGAAAGCAGGGTTTGACCACTTAAAGCTAAAAATAGACATCAATCAGAATGAAGCGATATCTCTCTCTACATCTGATCTCAGAACAGCTTCCCTGCCCTCTTGTGGTGGCAGCAGGGTACTGTCCCTTAAGCTAGCTTGACTTCCAGCCGTTGTAACCTATGGTTGTAACTATTGTTTCTGTCATTTTCCTGGGTGTGATCGTGGCCTGTTGACAACGGCTGGATCTTAGCAAACAGTGATGGGCTTAATTTGGAGGTGGGCGCAGTGCATTGAGGTTAATCCTGGAGTGACTGGTGATTAGCTACATGCCAAAATATGCAAGCTGTCCTTGACTCAGTTTCTACTGTTCTGAAATCAGTTCAGATCTGTTATGATATTGCACGCATCATGGGCATGCGCAGACGTGTGTGGAAACTAGACCTGCGCATTAATCGGCAGCAGGAGCAAGAAAGCGAGCAAATTACACTAATTTATCACCTCTGTGTGAGATCTGCAGTAAGTTTGAGACGTTTGAGACAGAATATTGTTACAGGAGGAGAGCAGCTCCTTTCAGGAATAGATCAGTGTGTTGGTTGGGTGCATAGTGAGAGAGAGAGAAAGAGAGAGAGAGAGAGAGAGTAGTGAAGCTGGCGACCGGAGCAGAGCATTAGCTTGTTTGTTAGCAGTTAGCAGTGTGTCTGTGAACGTAGCAGTGTAATGTTTGTTCACTTTAAGCTGTTTGTTAGTAAATAAATGCTACAACTCCTACAGATTGAAGTTCCTGCGTCTCTTAGCTTAAACTGCACTGAGGTGGGAAAATACAGGATTCTACATTGTCACTGTGTTAATGTCAGTTAATGGTAAATATGTTGAAGATTACCATAGAAGTGATTTGTAGATATTTTTTCTCTATACTGCACATTTGATATGTTTAACGTCAGATCAGAAGAATAATCCTAAAACTTGTTCAGATAGGAGGGAGAAAGGTGAAGATGTCCAGACAGAGAGCAGCAAGATGGCGGAGAGAGACTTTCAGCACAAAATCATGAGACAGGACAGGACCTGAGTTTATGAGAGATTTGATTTGCTAGTGTCATGAGTAGGTATGTTTTGATCTGCTCTGTATTTTTCAGTTGGTTGGTTGGTTCTGAAAAGTCAAAGATGAAATGCCTCCTGACAAATTTGCCAGAACTCTGAACATTTCCACCATTTTCGACCACCAACTTCGTCTGGATACTGAATCAGAACCAAAGCAGCATCCTGCTGCTCTCATGTATCATGTGACCTCAGCATCGTCTGAGGCTGAAACTGTCACTGTGTGTTTCAGATGTTGTTAATAATGTGTGTGAGGCTGATCTCATATCAGAACAGAGGCTGGTTTTACTGGTTTTACTGGTTTAATATGAAGCAGCTGAGGTCTGGAGGAGGAAAAATGTGGACAGGAGGAAGCTGCTGTGACTCACTTCCTCCTCAGCCTTTGTCTTCATGCTGGACACTGCTGACCTGTGTGTGTGTCCAGCAGCTATTTTTACTCTGTGGTTTACACTCAGTGTCAGTTTGGTGTCAGTCATCTTTCAGTGTCCTCATTGTCTGTCTGATGAAGTTACACCATTGGTTGGCTGGCTGAGTGTTGGTGACAGCTTCCTGTTTAGTCCTGAGTTTAGTCAGACCCAGTTTAGCCCTGCAGACCAGGAACCTGACCAGGACTTCAGAAATGATGTTTTCTCTCATCAGGATTGGGCTTTTGTCCCCATGAGGACTACTGGTCCTGACAAGGTTGGTGTTGTTAACCCTGACCCCAGAAAGCTGACAAAAAAACACACACACACACACACACACATAAATCAGAGGAATCCATAAAGCACATTCCAACCTTGTTCAGGAAATCTGGAGACACACACACACACACACACAGAGTTGCACAGTTATTTCTTTGAAAACCCCCCACCCTTCAGCTTGGGGCAGGGTTAGGGTTATGCCTCGCCTCAGCTGCAGGCACTCCCTGTATCCTTTGTGTGTGTGTGTGTGTGTGTGTGTGTGTGTATCCGGTGGTCTTTGTTCACTGTGTGTTGATGAGAAGCTGCTCTCTGTTTCCATAAAGGAAAACGTGTGTAACTGAATTCAGCAGAACGAATTTATTTGTGTGTTGTGCTTCTTGTGAACAATGACACAATTCCAGAGTGGGGGGGGGGGGGGTCAATTGTGATGATTGACTGATGAGTCTCTGTCACTCATCACTGTCAGGTCAACAGGTGAATCAGCTGCTGACTCAGCTCTCAGGTGAGACACAGTCTGTCCCACAGTACAGTTGGAGGATGTGTTCATGGAGTGAGCTGCAGGACTCAGGCCTGAGTTACCTCTGCTGCAGGTTTCTGGGTAAAACAAAGAAAAATATAAGAAGAGATGACAGTAGAAGTGAACCTGTGTCAGGTGAGGCTGTGAAACACACACCTGTGCAGTAAGTCTCTACAACATCATCATCTTCATCATAACTAGCTTCACTCTTGTTTGTTGTATGTTGTCATCAGGATGTTGTTATCTGTCACTGCAGGTACGGAACATTTAAAGCTACATGTTCAGTCACAAACAGTGTTACCATAGAAACAACATCCAGACAGAAATAAAGTCAAACAGGTGAAAAATGTTTCACCTTCATTTATCTTTATTACAGATGATGTAACAGACTCTGTGTTTGTCCATTAGAAACACTCCACACTCATCACGTGTGTGTGTGTGTTTGTGTGAGCGTTCATGTAGCCAGCGGTGTTTCCAGACCAAGCCTCTCTGTTTGTGCTGTGGTGCCCCCCCCTCTGTCTGTACAGAGGTCGGAGGTCATCCTGCTGCAGACGCTGAGGAACAATCCTGCAGCTGTGTCTGCCCGCTGACATCATGTTTTGTTCATCCTCTGTGGTTTTAGTTGGCTGGGAGCAGGGTCATGACCTTCAGGGGTCAAAGGTCACAGTGATACCATCTAACTGCAGTAAAAACTGAATTCTGCTCTGCTGCTGCTGGGGGGGGCGGTGTCATCAGGTTTGTCCATTGATGGGGATGATGATGGTGTGACCCCTGTGGGTGGTTGTGTGTTAAATGGAGGAACCATCAGTGATGTAGTTGTTAAAATCAGACCGTGTTTGTGTTTTGTCTTTGTCCCCTGCAGATGGACAGCCATCGTCTGTCCCAGCTGTAGGTCAGTGATGGCCGTGGTGTTTCCTGGACGTGGAGGAGACGACGTCAGATCCAGACTCAATGTTGGTCGTCATGGCCTCACTGGATGGAAGCACGCCGGTTGAGACGCTTCTGGCAGCGATCCATCTGGAGAGGTCAGAGGGGGGCTAGGACACAGTTATTTTCCTCTTTATGATGAAGATGCTACCTCTTTAGCATATACACACACAACTGCCTTATCGTGGTGGCAGCAGGCTGAGCAGCATTCCTCTCTCCAGCTCCTCCAGGGGGACCCTGAGGTGTTCCCAGGCTAGGTGGGAGTTCAGGGTCTACTCCTGAGACTACATGTATGTAGTGGTGCCATCATCATCCAACCTGCTGAATTGAGTTGAAGGTTTTCGTGTTTTCTCTCTGCAGGTACCTGAACACCTTCTGTCGAGCTGGTCTCCTGTTAGCTAGAGACTTCACACACCTGGATCATGACGCCCTCGTCAGTCTGGGTGTAACGGCCACAGGACACAGGAAGAGAATCCTACGATTGGTCAGTCTCATTCAGAGGACAGAAGCTCAAAGAGCCAACCAGAAAGCAGAGACTGATCTCCCACGTGACCGCTGTCAGTCTGTGACAGAGCGAGGGCGCAGTGCTGCGTCACCCCGCCAGTCCACAGGACCCGTTAACTTTGAGGCATTCAGGAACAGCTCGGCTCCGAACCTTGCCGCCATGCTGACAAACTCAGAGCCCAGCAGCAGCAGAGCTGTGGTGAAGCCGGTTCCCAAACCCAGAACCGTCTTCAACCGCCGCAGGACTGCACCCATCCAGTTCTGTCCAACACCAGACCCTGCACCACCCCCACCCAGGAGGCTCTCCCAGGAGTCCATATGTTTTACTGTGTTAGAGGGTTTGACCCCAGGGGACATGCCCACACCTGATGACAGGTTGACCTCTGATCTCAACAACAAATCAACCACATCCAGCCGAAGACCAAGCCAAGTGGAGAGGGCGAGGCCCAGCCGCAGCTTGTCTCTGACAGATGCTGGAGGGTTGTTACCTCCAATTCCCCCAAGGCTGCACCGTGGGCCCCTGCCCTTAATATTCCAGGGGTCCCCGTCCTCTTCTTCTTCTATACCTGTACAAACAGAGCAGAATCAGACATTTTCCTCCCTGACTTCCTGTCCTGGAGGTCTTGACAGCAGCAGGCTCTCTGGATCATCACCTTCCAGTTCACCCAGGGGAGGTGGGCTGGAGATGGTCTCTAATGAGATCTACTGGGGCACTCTACCTGGATCTGCCCCCAGTGGAGGGAGGAGTTACTGCCAGGCGTCGGCTCCTCTGACCCCCCCCAGACAAACCCCTGAAAGAAACAGGTACGGCACTCATACTGTTGGGCTTTGGTCTTGACAAATGTCTTTCAATACATTTAATACCACTTAATATGTTGTCTGACAACAGTCTGATAGTGATGACAAAATGAATCCATCCATCCTCTAATGGGTCAGTAACCTGCTACAGGCAGGAGGGTTTGTGGGTGGAGACGGAGAATATGCAGAGGAGTGGGACCACTGCTGTAAGGGGTCAGACGGCTGCACCAGGTGTAGTAGTAAGAACAACGTTGTTGTGAGACTGACACATTTCAGTTTGTGGCCTTCACCAGGATCCTGAGATGTTTCCAGACTAGATCTTTAATCCAGGGAATCCATGACCCTGGTCCACAGATTCAGACCAGTCTGTAATCTGTCTCTTTATTGGTGGGACACATTGACTCTCCACCCGTTTAAATCAACTATTGATTGCTTGTTGGTGTGTTTGTGTGTGTTTTCAGTGGCAGTACTTTAAGTAACAACTCTTCAGGATCAGCCCGAGGTGAGTGCAGACAGACCATGGTAACGCTGGCAGGATTTAAAGTCATGTTACAGTCCACACCACAGTAACCAGCTAACTCTCAGTGTCTTCTGTTAAACTGCCGACAGCATCGACAGATGACCCAGAGGAGGAGATCAGCCCCTACTGTGAAACCGTTTTCCAGACCAGGAGAAATCCACACATCTTTGAGGTGAGGTTCCTTCTCTGTTTCCTCTCAACCTTTCCTTATTAGACAGATAACATTACCGAGACATTTCCTTAATTGTCTCAAGTCCTCTGAAGTTGGTTGAGTTTTCATCCCTGTAGTTGTTATTTTAAAATGAAGGAAGGATTATGGAGTTAACCTTGTAATATCTCCTGCCTGTGAATATAAATGTGCTCATATAATATTTTATGTTGCATATCCAGAGTGAAAGAGGTAGACTGGAAGGAAAAGAAACGAGGAAGGATGAGGAGAAACATGCAGAGGATCATGGGTAAGACACCAGACAATCTGCAAAATATTAAATACTTTTGTTGGAATCTTGGAAAGAGCAGGTGCTTTCAAAAAATACTGGGCAGGTGATTGGATGATCCATCTGTCTGTCATATGATGTAGCCGGAGAGCCTGGAAAGATGGATTCTCGCTTGGAAGAAGTACAGCTGCCTCGAATACAAAAGAAAATCACTCGACATTATGCAAAATAACAACAAAATAACACAGTCGAGCAGCCAACATTAGAGAAGAAACAGCTAAAAACCCCAATCTAAAGATAAACATGAAGAAATAGACAAGAAAAATTAAATTATTAAGGGTTTACAGCACATGAGTTCATTCTGAGTACTGAGGTAAAAACAATATATCTTCATTAGAAAATATTTTGTCTGCATTCAACACAAAAATGAGTTTAATAAGCTCAGATTGTCAATTATCAAAGACAGACTGGAGTTCATGAAGTGCATCTGACAGAAGATCTCATCATGTATAAAACTGTATCATCTGCATATCAAATGCACTGCGAGTTCTATACTCAGTGCACTGTTATTATCTTGTTATATAATATTTGTAAAACTTTTCAGAATATCCACAGCCATGGCTTATAAAACTTTATCATCCGCATTAGTTTCATGTACCATTAACACCTATTTATATAAAGACAATTGTAAAAGTGGGCTGAGTGTAGAACCCCGAGGCACTGCAGAGTGTTTACATAGACCGATCTGCTCTTCAATTAATAAAGTCTTTATTTGTACCTTTAGGTGTCAGAAGTTCTCCTGGACCAAGCGTTTGTCTCAGGCTCTTCACTCCGGAGACTCTCAGGGTTACAGCACTGTTGGAGAACCTCCACCCCCCCTCCGCTACCTCTCCCTACCCCCCAACACCTTCCACTCTGAGACCGATGAGGACCTGACCATCTCCCCCTATGCCAGCTACACCTCCCTGACTGAGAGAGCCCCACCCATCATCAGCGGGTGGCTGGACAAGCTGTCTCCACAGGGGTGCGTTTGATTTTTAGGCCTAGTAAGACTTGCGAGAACAAAACCACATGGGTGCATTTGATTTAAACAGCTGGTTGTGATTTAGTAGGTACCAGGAGGTACCAGGTGTCCTTGGACAGGTTTCAGAGGTTCTTAAGAAGTTGTACAGGGTCTTGAGGAGGTTCCTGAGATAGTTTCTTAAGTAGGTTCCAGGGGTTTTTAATGAGATTTAAGGAGGTTCCAGATGTTCTTAAGGAGGTATCTCAGATCCTTGAGGAGGGTCCAGTGGAATCTGAGAGAATTCAGGGTTGTGCAATGTAATCATGTGCTGGCAGGTCTCCTGGTCTAAAGACTGATGAACACTGAAACATGAACACTTCTGTGCACATAGAAGAGGAAGGAGAGAACAGTCTTGAGGAGATGGAGCTCCACCCATGTTCTCACCTGACCAATCACAGTGGTTGAATGGTCTGTTTCAGGAAGTAAAACACATCAGTGACACAGATTCACCTGTTCAGTCTGCAAACACCTGATGTGATTCATGTACACGGTGTGTGTGCGTGCATGCGCGTGTGTGTGTGTGTGTGTGTGTGTGTGTGTCTGTGTGTTGTATTTGTCAGGGATCAGACAGCAGTGCTGGTTCTTCTGCTGCGTCTTCTCCACTCTGCTCCTCCCTGTGTCTCCTGCCTCCTCAGGAGCTGCCTCTGCCTCGTCACCTTCTCTTCCTCCTCCTCCTCCTCCTCCTCTTCTTCATCCTCTGACTCTTCATCCTCCACTCGGTGTGTGTTTGTCTCTTCCTTCTTCCTGTCCTCCTCAGTCTCTGGCTTTGAAACTTCTTATTTGGTTCTGTGGTGACACTGATGAACTGTAATAAATCCCATTAGAGTCAGAACAGTGTTGATTCTCTTCATCTTTAAACTGGATTCAACAACGCGAGTGGAAAATCAAAGTGTGCTGATTACACTGGTGCTTTATTGTAACTGGTAAATTACTCTGACCAATCACTTGTTGGCTTATGTAAAAGAATGTGTGATTGTGATCTGATGTTTGTGTTTTTTTTTAGGAACTATGTTTTCCAGAAACGTTATGTGAAGTTTGACGGAAAAAACCTGATGTACTTCGGCAGTGAGAAGGTACGACGAGCATCAATCACCACTGTCAATCAATCAGACTTTGTATTTATAACACAAAGTCTTTACAGAATAAAAGCAATAAAAACAACACCCCCCCCAACCAACACACACAAGACATCCCCATTTATACACAGAGGAATAAATTAGTACTAAGTAATAAATAAAAATAAGACGACAATAACAGGAGCTGAGGAAACACTGAAGACTATAAAGCAAAGATAAAGATAGAATATTAAAACAGGGGAAATGAATGGAAGTGAGTGAAATCAGAAATAAAATGAATAACCAGAGATAAAAGTAGAAAACAGAAAATAAACCAGTAAAACAGTTTGAATAGACAGATAAACGAATCAAATCAATCTTAAACTTCTGAGGAGGACATCAACTGAAATGTCTTTTGTCTCGTGTAAACCGCAAACATCAACTTGCATTTTCTTTTCCTCATAAACAGTCTGTAACCTGAACCAGTTTCCCAGTGACTGACAGGTTAACGAGTTCAGGCTCACAGGTTTTACTTCCTTTGGCTTCAACACTGTCTCTGATCCAAACCACAAAACAACATGAAACTGATACAGCTGCTGTACAAATTAGAAACAAGTCCACCTGACCCTGCTCCCTGCCACCCCCCCGCTGAACATTTTAACACCTGAAAGGAGTAACATACCTGCTGCTTCATGAAGGCCACACCTGCTCTGGCTGATGAGAAATGCAGATCATGGTTGAAATGATTTGAATGGTTCTGTGTCTGTGTGTGTTTCAGGACGTCTACCCTAAAGGAGTGATCCCACTGGCGGCCATCCAGATGGCCCGCCCAGCCAAAGACAATAAATTTGAAATAGTGACAAGTCAGAGGATCTTTGTGTTCAGGACTGATAACGAAGGTAACATCTCACTCTCACACACACACACACACACACACACACACACATACACAAACTGGTCATTCAGTCTGATCTGAGGTGTTCCTCTGAGCTGCTGGTCTCAGGTCTGTCACATGATCAGCTCCTGCACACGGCTGTAAAATTGTCAGGCTCTCTACAGTAACCAGGGAGCTTAGCAGGTCATGTGACTCTGCTCCAGCTGGGACAGACAAAAGACTGACCCACTAACCTGCTGCATACAGACCACTCTGAAACCAGGTCCCCACAATCCTGATGTCTGTGCACATAAAGGAGGAGAGTTTTATTTCTACAGAGTGAGACAGGGAGTGACAGAAGAAGAAAAGACAGAGAAGACAAAGAGCAGGGCTCAGTCTAAATCCAAGATGTAGGTTTTTGTATAAAAAATCAACAACAATACACACTGACAGCCTTACAGAGACATAGAGTGATGTGTCTTTTCACTCTAAAGCAGTTGTTGTGTGAATTAACCAGAGTTAACCAGCTGATCTGGAATCAGTTTCATCACAGATAAACATGAGAACCTGCTTCAACGTGGCTCTGCTGATGAACTGAGTAAAGATGAAGGTCTGAGCAGAGTTTAATGAGTCCAGGTGGTTTAGAAACCGGGAACCAGATCAGAGAGGAACCACCTGTAAGAACCATCAGCAGGTTCAACCACAGTGTGTTTCTGCTGAAACCACACAGCAAGTACTGGAAACACCAGAGTCTCCGGAAGGCCTCACTCAACACTGAGCTGCTTGTTAACTTTGTTTTGCTGAGGAGCTAAAGTGTGATGTTAAGAAGAGTTTCCACTGCAGCTGAAGAAATGAAGGCAGATTAGACCAACAACAGAGTGTGTGTGTGTTTTATTTGTTTTCATCATGTTTTGATTATGTGTTTCGCCTGCTCTGTGTGTCAGTGCTGAGGCGGCGCTGGGTGTCCACGCTGCAGGAACACGTCAGGGATCAGCTGGTGTTTGGTCGCCGGCGGTTTGGTCCTGGATCTCACTGTCAGAAACATGGAGCTCTGGAACTGAAAGGAACCAAATCCAAAGTGTACGCCGCCATCAACACGGACCAGATCTGGCTGCACAAGAGTGAGCAGGTGAGACGGAGGTGTCCAGGTGGAGGTTACCTGGAGCTGTGAGGCTCAATCATGTATCAGTGTTGATCTAAAAGTCTCATGAATCTGAAAACAATCTCTATAAATCTGACAAGAACATTCAGACTCAAGGATGAACTGATTAGATTTTGGAGGTCAAAGGTCACTGTGACCTCACAACACATTTTTTGCCACAAGTTATGAATTCATTCACTAATTAAGACACAATTTAACTCAAATGTCTAACAGGATAAAATGAAGTGATGACATTTAATATCCAAAAGGTTAAAGGTGAACTTCACTGTGACATCATAATGTTCACTGAGTAAGCAGAGCCTGTGACCATCACTGGTCTGATTCTCCTGTTTTCTTTGCTGACACAGGTTGAACCGATCTCACCCCTGTTAGAGTCATGACTTTTACATGATGACATGATTGTGATGAATATTAATTGCCAGCAGTGACTGAAATCTGTCTGACATCACGTGTGGTTAGATTTTTGTGCTCATCGTTTAATCCAGGTTTAAATCAGCTGGTTTTAGTGTGACCCAGGTTTCCAGTTTGTGATGAAGCTGTGTGTTTGATTCAGAAGCACACACACCAGCTGCTCATTATCACATGCAGGTTGTTGACATGTGCATCTCTAACATGTGTATCTGCAGTGTTTTCGTAACGGAATTGGCATCACAGTGATCGAAGCTCGAGGGGCGACGATCAGAGACGGAAAACACAAGAGTTTCGACCTCATCACTCCCTACAAAACCTTCAGGTATCATCAGGCTCTGTCTGCATCCAAGATTTATGACACATATATCATGACTGTGAGTCTGCTCAGGACCTGAACCACATTAGAAGAATGAATGTTGTGACTCCTCTCAGACAGTGAAGAGTCTAAAATCATCATCTCAAGACAGAGACGATTCACGTCCACCTCTTTAGTCTCTGCAGATGAAACCTCTGCCAGCTTCTGCCAGGCTGTGCCATTTGGTCCCAAAAACCAGGTCACTGAATGAGAAAAAGCTCCTTACAGCTAATTCCCTGCAGCTCTGCAGCGTGTTGACTCACAGCTGCTGGTTTTTACCAGCAGCACAGAGACTGTCATCTCTGCCTGTGTTCGCTCTGAACCGAGAACAACCCAGCTTCCCTTCTCTGTGTCAGTGTAAATACTGAATGGGGAAATCAGCAGACTTTAAAAAGAGGATTTGTCTTTTTAAAATGCCGTTGACATGGCGACCGTCCACCAGGCCTCACTGCAGACCTCTGTTTCGCCTCCTCAGCTTCACGGCGGAGACAGACCGGGAGAAGCGGGACTGGATGGAGGCCCTGCAGGAGTCCATTGCCGAGACTCTGTCGGACTATGAGGTAGCCGAGAAGATCTGGTCCAACCGATCCAACAGGATGTGTGCTGACTGCAAGGCCCTGAACCCTGACTGGGCCTCCATCAACTTGTGTGTGGTCATCTGCAAGAACTGTGCAGGTAGGACGGTCTGTGGGTTTAAGGCAGGTGACAACGTCATGAAACCCAGACACAAATATGTGAAATTATAATCTGTTATCTTTTTAAAATGAGGACAAACTCTGTTGATTCATGCTAATTTGAATCCATTACTGTGCTTGTTGGGCAACACAACAACAACCAGCACAC
Organism: Trachinotus anak; assembly: GCF_046630095.1. Lineage (NCBI taxonomy): Eukaryota > Metazoa > Chordata > Actinopteri > Carangiformes > Carangidae > Trachinotus > Trachinotus anak. The sequence continues at coordinate 13,639,184 of NW_027273872.1, read as the reverse complement.
AACTTCACAGAAACACTCCAATAACCTCCCAAATCCTGCAACCTAGCAACAATCGACCAACATTTTTGTTTCCTTCTGGAGCTTTTGATTGAATCCCCCACCATCCTAAACAGCTCACCTGGCAACCACCTAGTAACACCTAGGCACCTCAGTAATGCCTCAGTTACCCTCCACAAGAACTCAGCAACCACCCAAACACTGCAGCAACCACCTGCCAACCTTGAGATCAGACAAGTCTGGATTAGATCAGAGAAGACTAGAGGACTGTAGTGGATTAGATAAACCCAAATCTGTCTGATGTTTCCATCCAGGTAACCAGCAGGACACCTCACACCTGTGTTTTTATAACGGACTGACAGAAATAAGATGGTTTCAATGGAGATTTATATTTCTAGTTATAGTTATATAGACAGCTGATTTTACAACTGGATGTGACAGTGTGACGTATGATTCTGAAAACACGGGCGTGGCAGGACTCACCCCTCCTCCCCCCGTTTAAATGAAACTGTAGCTGTTCATAAACACACCTGCACAGGTGAATTCAGTGTGTTAACACTGATCAGACACTTACACAACTGTGTGTTTACCTGTGAATACCTGTGGAGACATGAATCACTGCAGGTGAAACTGTCACTGCTGGTTCACCTGTGTGTGTGTGTGTGTGTGTGTGTGTGTGTGTGTGTGTGTGTGTGTGTGTGTCATCCTGCTGTCATCATCCAGGTGGGTGGGGGTGGCCTCAACATGAAGTGACATGCTCACAGGGCAGCTGTGTGACGCTGATGTGTTTATTGCTCTTCTCTGGAGCCATTAATCAATAACTGATAATCATTAGTCCAGACTAACACTAACTAACATGAAAACCTCCAGAATTCAGACCACCTCCAGAACATGTCCACATAATCCTCTGTTCACCTGTGTGTGTGTGTGTGTGTGTGTGTGTGTGTGTGTGTGTGTGTGTTTGCAGGGCAGCACAGAGGTCTGGGGACGATGGTCTCTAAAGTTCAGAGTCTGAAGCTGGACACCAGCGTCTGGAGCAACGAGATTGTCCAGGTGAGACCGGAACCACCTGTAGTAGTTCTCTTTCGACACCTGTGCTGCACAGGCTGTCGCTGACTTTAGGTTCATGCGTAGGTAAACGTGTGTTTGTGTGTGTGTGTTTGTGTGTCTTTATGTTGAAAATATTATGATATAATGACAATAATAAAAAAGTAAAATCAGATGATCCATGGTCAGATTAACCTGCTGGCTCATGAGACGCAGAACGACAGAAGTTTCATGTGATGGGACTGTGACGAATCAGGGAAGGATATGTCATGACTGATTAGACCCAGTCAGGAAGTGAGCAGGGTGTCTGCTAAAACACCACCCCAGAGTTTCAAAGTAAAATGTCATAAATGTGCAGTCACATGATCCGCAGCGTGGTTGCCCAGAATTCATAGAACTGTTGTGACATCAGTAGCTCTGGTTCAGACTCTTACTTTGAAATGAGGGTGAAACTGGATCTGAGTCCAACATGTGACGGAGGCTAGATCGACAAATTTTGTCAGTTTTCTTCGTCTGTTGTATGATCACCAACCTAAACCAGAGCTGTGTTGTTGTGTTGACTTGTGTGCTTGTGTCGTCAGCTGTTCATCATGCTGGGGAACGACAGGGCCAACGATTTCTGGGCGTCTCGTCTGTCTGTGTCAGAGGAGCTGGACTGTGATGCCTCACCTGATCAGAGGAGAGAGTTCATCACCCAGAAGTACAGAGAGGGACGGTACCGCCTCCCCCACCCCACACTCAGCAGCCAGGAGGAGCTGCTCAAGGTCTGAGATCTGATCTGAGACCACAACAGGAACACAATAGGCAGCCTGTCTCTCTCTCTGTTCTCTCTCTCTCTCTCTCTCTCTCTCTCTCTCTCTCTCTCTCTCTCTCTGTTAATGTCTCTCTTTTTCTGTGTTAATGTCTCTCTCTCTCTGTTACTGTCCCCCTCTCACTAACAGGTCTTGTGTTCAGCGGTCTCTGAACAGACTCTTCTGAAAACCGTCACTCAGATTTTCTCGGAGGCAGAGTCAGCTCGTCTCACTAGCGACTCCAACGGCTGCCAACAACACCATCCCCTGCTGGATCACTGCACCACCTCAGGTCTGGACTCTACTGTACTCTACTTTGATCTATCTATAACTACCGAGATCTAAACAGAACCAAGTCTGTGGTCTGGCCAGATCAGCTGTGTGGAGGCTGACTCCAGATCAGAAGAGAAACGTTATTTAACATCAGTCTAATGTTTTCACTCAAACAATGAAAACATTTGTTTTCAGATTGTTGAAACTTATAAAGATCAACAACAATCTACTGATCTTTGCTATGAGAAATAACAGTGACACACAGGCCTGAGACTCTGACTAAATATTCACTGATTTTACTTCACATTTTTCCCTAATTTGTTTCAACAAATATCACTCCATGTGACCTCTTTGTGTGTGTGTGTGTGTGTGTTCTATCCTCATCAGATCCCAGTGTGTATGATGAGATCATGCAGCCTGTTCTTCACTCTGGTTACCTCTACAAGTCTGGCTCCGTCAACAGAGGAACGCTGTCCAGAAAAACTCGAGAGGGTGAGGGGGGTGAGTGTGAGTGTGTGTGTGTGTGTGTGTGTGTGTGTATGGTGGGGGGTGGTGGGGGGGTTAGTGAACAGACTGAGCTGCTGTAAACATTTCCTACTCAACACCTTTCAGACCCCCCCTCCCCTGTATTACTCCTGTTTGACCATTTAACATCAAACTAAGGTTAAAGGTCATTTAACATCTGACGTGTTGATTGTAACAGAAATAAGTTTGTAATTTCAGTTTCCTTGAAAGAATTTTTCATCAGGTATTCAACTCAACATGTAATAATAATGTAATAATAATCAATATTGGATTAATCTTTAATTGGGTTTAAACAGAGCTGCTCTTTCAAGTTTTCTCTAACTCCCACCAAACTACAGAGATTCAGATTATTAGGAAGAATCATCATTATCATCTTTTATTTCATGTTTCCATAGAAACAACTTGTGTTTATTGATGAGAATAGAAACTTATTTTTGTGATGCCCCCCCTCTCGTCCCGGTCCAGACTTCCAGAAGTTCTGGTGTTCAGTGGATCAGTCTCTGCTCCTGTACGAGTCGGACCGATCAGCTGAGCCCTGCATGCAGATCAGTGTTAAAGACATCGTCTGTCTGGGAGTCAGCCGCCCTGACTCCTCCAACAACAACGGATTCATCGACAGGTTCAGACCCTGCTCCTTTCTACACATGTCATCTACATCCACAGAAACACAGACGCTTTAAGTTGTAAGGTAAAACGTGTGTTTCACTTCTCTCTGTCGCCCACTCAGGTTTCGTTACACCTTCGAATTATACCTGACGTCAGAGAAACTGCATCAGTTTGGTTTGGAGACGGCTGACGCGCTGCACAGCTGGACTAAAGCCATTGGAAAGGTCAGACGTTTTGACCTGGACTCAACTTCATCATCATCGACACAGAGATATTAACTCACACAGACACTAAATGCTGCCTCCTTATATTTCACTGTCCTTGCTCTGGGGACAAGTGAATGTCTCAGAGGACCTGAGTGATCAGGAGGGAGAACACATTAAAAGCTCTGACAAGCGTTCAGGTTCTAGTCCACTGAGTTATTTCAACACTAATGAAAGGCTTTAAAATCTGGTCTAAAACTGACAGGACAGGGGTGATGTGTCCTCTCCCTCTGGTCTTGGTCAGTGCTGCTGGACTCTGAACGATCACAATTTTCAATCAGGGTCTAGAAGCCGAGATCTTTGGGAAGGGTTGATGATGACAACACAGGGACAGAGATAGGTGGTGGTCTGACATTACAGAGGACACATGAATCCTCAGACCATCAGTAACATCATGTAACTGTGAGTTTGTCCATTAAGACGTTAAACACTAAATGATTAGAGGACCTTCCAGCACCCAGCAGTCTGATCTGATGTTGTTAATCTTTACTGACGCCCTGTTGTCCACCGTCAGGCTGCGACGCCGCTCAGCTGTCACTGTCTGCTGACCCGGGAGTTTGAGCGGGTCGGTCTGCTGAGGTACAGGGCCATGTTGGACCCTCAGCAGTGGAAGGAGGCCTACTTTGTCCTACAGAAGTCCAACCTCTTCATTTGTCCCAGAAACGATGGAGCAGCAGAGGACATCATCAACCTGAACCGCCTGCAGGAGCTCAGTCAGTGTCCCACACAGTCCTGGTCCTGGTTTACAAATGCACCAGGTCTGAGCGGTTTAGATAAAAGTGTCTGTGTTTGTGTTGAAGGTCTCACCTCCGAGAACGAGAACCACGAGAAGAAAGACATCCTGGTCTTAGTGGAGAAGGGGAGGTGAGAGGTCTCGGTCTCTGCTGGACACCAGTGTATCTGCTCCTGGTCTTGTTTCTGTTTGCCTTCATCGTTTCATCTCCTGTACTTGTCAGGACTCTGCACCTGCAGGGGGTCGGCCGCACAGATTTCTCTCTGTGGTACTCGGATATCCAGCGAGCAGCCGGCGGGAAAGGAAACACTCTGAGGGAACAGCAGCTGAGCAGAAACGATATCCCCATTATCGTGGACAGCTGCATCGCCTTCATCACTCAGTATGGTGAGGAGGAGGAGGATCTGATCTGTGCTGTTTCTGTCCTCAGGATCATATGACTGAACAAACCTCAGTCCCTCCAATGTGTTCATTATGTTTAGTGGTTTAATAAAACATTTACCTGCCTAGACAGGTCTGCAGAGGTTCTGTGTATCGCTCTATGTGATCTTCCCCCATTGTTTATCATTTAAAATGAACAGCTCAGGCAGGTGTAGAGGCAGGTATTGAGTGAGATATATCACGTCCATCTAAGCTGGTCCAGAGTCAGACTTGGTCCACAGTGACACCAAGATGTCTCACCTGAGAGGACAGAGAAGTGAGACAAGACTGCTGGAGCAGAAATAAGACGTGATGTGTGGCCTCCACAGATCAGTTTTCTCTGTTTTTCATTTCTCAAAGCTCATGGTTCTGGTTTCTGTAGGTCTGGGCCATGAGGGGATCTACAGGAAGAACGGGGCCAAATCCAGAATCAAACTGTTGATGGAGGAGTTTCGCAAAGATGCTCGAAATGTCAAACTGCGGATCGGGGACCACTTCATTGAGGACGTGACGGACGTCCTGAAGAGGTTCTTCAGAGAGATCGATGACCCCATCTTCATGGCCGACCTCCACCCGCTGTGGCAGGAGGCTGCCAGTGAGTCCTGTTGAATTCAGACCAGAGTCTGTGCTGCCAGGGTCCAGGTTTAGGTCAGGTCTTGCACTTGTCTCTGTGTTAGTTTTCACTGTGAGACACATGTTAGATACCTTCAAGCTTTCAGATCAGCTGATTGTATCAACAGTCACCCTTATCTGAAAGACTCCGTACCTGAATGTGGTAAATAGACCTGTATTTACCTTAAAGTCCTGTTCACTCCTCCACCTGCAGACCAGGTGGAGGGAATGTGACGCTCCTGCTGCTACAAACTGAGTCACCTTCACACTCTGTGGAGCCTGGTCACAGCTTCATCTGACTGTGTCCAGTCAGACATATTGTGGATCTTGGATTTAACTTTATGTTGTCATGGCAATGGAGGAAATCACCACAAATGTCATCATTTTGATGCTAGTTTTACAACAAAAGGAACTTAATGAAAGGATGTATCTGTGTGAAGCAGTGATCTGCTGTCCTGTTTATTTCCCTTTGTTTGTCACAGGATATTTAGTGTGTTCACCTGGATTATTGTTTACTTATTATTTTTAGTAAGTTGAATAAGTTGACTGTTGTTCTCATTGTCATGAAACACTGAATCTGAAAGTGTCATGAAACTGAATTTCCATCCTCAGAAATCCCTCAGAGGAGTCAGAGGCTGGACCGGTATAAAGAGATCATCCGAAGTCTTCCTCGAGTCAACAGGACGACTCTGGCTGCTCTCATCAGTCACCTGTACAGGTGAGCTCACGCCGACAGACCAGAGACAGGTGTGACAGCAGGTGCAGGTGCAGTAACAGTAGGTGTTTGTCCCTCTCAGGGTCCAGAAGTGTGCAGGTCTGAACCAGATGTGCACCAAGAACCTGTCGCTGCTGTTCGCTCCCAGTCTGTTTCAGACTGACGGGAAAGGAGAGCACGAGGTGAAGATCATCGAGGATCTGATAGACAACTACCTGTACGTCTTTGATGTGAGTGTCAGGTGACATCAGGTGACATCAGGTGACATCAGGTGACATCAGGTGACCTCAGGTGACCTCAGGTGACAGGTTTTCTGTGTGTTGTTAAAAACACTCTGTTTGTGTTTCAGATCGATGAGGAGCATCAGACTCAGATCGAGCTGGAAATCAGCCTCATCACCACCTGGAAGGACACGCAGGTGGTCTCACAGTGATGACATCACTTCATCATCATCACACCTTTAATACAAACATCACAAAGCCCTTTATCAGTTTTTTTTTGTTGTAGTATAATGAATAAAACTTATGAGTATAAATAAGAGCTGAATAGTTGTTATTATGTATAACTTATTGATCAGTTATTGATTGTGTGCAGCTGTCTCAGGCCGGTGATCTGATCATTGAAGTTTATTTGGAGATGAAGATACCAGACTGCTGCATCACTCTCAAGGTCAGTCTGATTATCACTAACATTTCTATTAATAATTATCAGTAATCAATAATCAGTGACCAGGGTAAACTAAAGCAAACAGCCAATCATGAAGCATCAGTCTCAGTGACACCTGTGTGACAGTGTGTGACCTCTGACCCCTGCAGGTGTCTCCCACCATGTGTGCTGAGGAGCTGACCAATCAGGTTCTGTACATGAGGAACGTCCCGGCCGGAGACAAAGACGTGTGGATGACGTTTGAGGCCATCGAGGACGGACAGCTGGGTGAGACAGCACCACAACAACTGGACACCTGTCTCTGTTTCTGACACACCTGGACTGTGTTTAGATGAACACCTGTCGCTCTCTCTCTCTCTCTCTCTCTCAGAGCGCCCGTTACACCCCAAAGAGAGAGTCCTGGAACAGGCCCTGCAGTGGTGTAAGATGGCCGACCCGAGCTCTGCCTACCTGGTGGTGAAGAGAGTTCCTAAAGGAGAAGGCATCAACATCCTCACCTGTAGGTCCAACACACACACACACACACACACACACACACACACACACACGATGACATCAGACCACCTGAGGAGAAGGAACAGCACAGGTGTCACTAACAACAACCTAATACCTGGAGATGACTCACCTGAGTGTGTCTTCATACAAATAAATCATCAACACGAACAAGCTGCTGTCTGTCAATTCAATTCAATTCAATTCAATTCAAATAGCTTTATTGGCATGAACAAAAACATGTTGTTGCCAAAACAGTTTACTGAATATTAAAATACATAAAATACAATAATTAGACAGAGGAGCTGCTGGTCCTTCAGGAGAACTGAGAGTTTCTCCTCTGGGGTTAACATCTGGAGGTTTGGTATCTTCTTTGTTATTTCTCTGTAGTGGAGGTCTCTCACTGGAGAGAACTTCTCACATTGGAGGAGGAAGTGCGTCTCTGTTTCTACATCCCCTGTCGAGCAGTGCCCACACACACACACCCCTCTCTGTCTGACAGCCGTGTCTGTCTGTGACTTCCTGTTGGTCACTGAGTCTGTATTTGGTCAGGATCCGTCTCTGCTCCGTGTCTCTGACATAGTGGAGACATTTGATGTTCTCTGTTTAGGGTCAGATAACAATTTAGGTTGTAAATATAGATGTAATGATTGATTGATAATTAATTTCATTCTGTAGTGTTGTTTTGAAGCAGTGGTGATGGAGCTTGTCTGGTTAACGTCTCTCTCTCTCTCTCTCTCTCTCTCTCTCTCTCTCAGCCTATAAAAGTGAGATCATGAAGATTGGCCTGTTGAGGTGTCGTGAAGAACCTCCGAAGCTTCTTCAGGGGAACAAATTCCAGGAGAGAACGTTTCAGATCAAGGATCATAAACTGCTGCTGCTCAAAGACAAGAAGGCAAGAGAACAGGGCTCCTGTCAGAAATGCAGACCAGAGAACAGGATTTCTTTCAGAACTATAGACCAGAGAGCGGGTTTCTGTCACACTGACTTTTCTGTGTTATTCAGAGCATCAAACCAGAGAAGGAGTGGTCTCTGACATCCATGAAGATCTACATCGGCATCCGCAGGAAACTGAAAGCTCCAACCAGGTAACAGGAAGTTCTCACTCACAGGCTCCCTCAGATTTCTCTCATTACATCTAATCCTGTCAGAGTCACACCTGGTTTTATATTTTGTTGAGCTGAGTTTGTTGCCTCGTGTGAATCACTCTAGAAATAAACATTATTATCACTTTGTATCATAAAACGCAGCAGCTAACAGGAACACACAGGAAGTCACTGATGATACTGAAGAAAATAAGAGCGTGTGAGAGGAACCTAGAGCTGCTGCGTTTATTGTTTAGCTGACTGCAACAATTATAACAACAGTGTTTTAACCCAGTGACCTCACGGCGCCTGGTCTGTAAATAAAACTGTGTGTAGATGTGTTCAGAGTCAACAGCCGTCAACCACACACTGACTGACTCTGTAAAAACACGGCATCCGTTCATTCACTCATTCATTAATTCACTCGTTCAGTTATTCACGCATACATTCATTCCATCACTCATCCATTCATTTATTCTCTCACTCATTTATCCTCTCATTCACTCATCCATTAATTAATTCATGTATTTGTTAATTCATTCAGTCATTCATTCATTTATTCAATCATTTGTCCATTCATTCCTTCACTCATCCATTCATCCATTCATTCATGCATTCACTCATTCCTACACTCATCCATTTATCCTTCACTCACTCACTCACTCACTCATTCATATAAACTGATGTGCGTAGCCTACATTAAAGGTCAGTCAGAGGTTCAGTTGTCTCAGTTCAGACACAGATCAGATCTGAGGGTTTAAAAAGAACCAGTTATTAATGAGGGAGTTTACAGAGGTCAGAGGTCAGCAGTGTTTATACATGATGAACTCTACAGATTCCTCTGAGGCTCTGAAACATAACTGTGATCAGCTGATTATTAATGACCTGTTTCCATCTGCAGGTGGGGGTTCACAGTGATGTCAGACAAACACCAGCTGTAAGTATCCAGCTGTCAACATCAGCTGATCGTCATCAGTAGGTTTATCAATCACACTTGGTGTCAAACTAGACCAGATGTGGTCCAAACACAGCTGATATCACTCGTTCTGTGTTTGTTGACTTTGAAGCTGAGTCATTCTGCTGTAATTAATAATTACTAATTAATAATGATGATTATGAATTTTATGTGTACCTTTCAGAAGGAAAATTGCAGCTCAAAGTTTTTTACAACAAAGAAATCACATCAAAAAGAGCTTAGATGAAAACATGTTAAAACATTAATAAAATCAAACCCACTTGATGATAATAATAAGTGAATGAGTCTCTGATGACGACAGTCCTGTTGCTGTCCACCTGTCAGAACAGTCTGGTTCTGAAGTGAACCATAGATCTGAACAGATCTACGTATTTATGCTGCAGAGACTGAAGAACTTCATCAGTTGTTCATGCTTCATGTTGTACATTCAGACTGAAGTTTACCTGTGTGGGGTCTCTCTGTCTCAGGTACCTGTGCTGCAGCTGTGAGGCCGACCTGTGGGACTGGATCACCAGCTTCCTCAAAGCTCAGGTCAGTTTAACTGCTCCGACTGAGTTCACCTGCAGACTGAGTACCTGGAGATCTGTCTTCTTGTTTCTCAAGTTAAAGGAGAAACTCTATTTCGCAATAATAAAAGTGTTGAAAGACATTTTAAAGATCTGTGTGAAGCATGAACTCCCAGTTTCCTTTGTCTCGGCTCCCTTCTGACTCTCATCTACCTCTTTGATTATTTTCCAGAATGATGACCCTGGTCCTCCAGTGCTGAGGCGTCACTCCTCGTCAGATATCTCCAAACAGAAGTTTGGCACGATGCCGCTCGTCCCCATCAGAGGAAATGAGAGCAACAGCAGCATGTTGTCAGCCAATCAGACGCTGGTGAGACTCAGGTTTTAAAACTGATGTGGAAAAAAACAAACTGTTCCATAACTGTAACAGGTTATAAAACACTAACAGTCTGAAATATGTTTTTAATGGAGTCAGTCTATGGACAGAAACAGTCGTTTGCTTCACGAAGCTGATGTTGGTTTTGTTTCTTAAAATCCTTGAAATGAGTAAAAGTGTGTTTCAGTGTTTGATTGTTTCATTCACTGGTCTGAGGTGTGGTTTTTCAGAGGTTGGCAGCATAAAATATATGAAATATGTAAAATATAAAATGTATAAAATACTTTTCACACAAATTTGAGACAAGAAACTGAAGTGGCCTGAACAAACTCTGTAAATTCCTGCTCCTCGTCCCTATATTCACAATAACTCATCAGACTTTGTATATTTTCTTGTCCCTGAAGAGGAAGTTACATGATAGACGGACTCTCTCCATGTACTTTGTGAGTATTTTATTCCTTGCTTGTTTTATTTTCTTGTTTATTTAGTGAGTTCTTTGTGTTTTACTTAGTAGGGAAAGTTGAGATGAAGTGGTTTTGTGCAGGACTGATGTGTTCAGTGTCTCTCTATGTCTGCAGCCCATGAAGGTGCAGCAGGACTCATTCGAGGAGCGTTCAGAGTCTCCTGACCTCCCTGAGCCGCTCTACGAGGAGGTCGGAGACTTCGGCCTGCAGGTCCTAAAATCTCTGGAGACCAGCTTCCTGTCCAGCAGTGCTGCAGAGACCCAGGAGGTCCTGGACCACCCACGGCTCAGACTAGTTCCCGTGGAAACTGGACACCTGGATTCCATGATGGCTCCTGACCGCGTCAGTGGCTCTGTGGAGACTCTGGAGCACAGCAGCAGCAGCGGAGGTGGAGGAGGTGATGGAGAAGCAGATTGCAGCTCTCCGGACTTGAATGCCCCCCAGCAGCCTGCAGTGAGGAGGAGGCAGCAGCTGCAGGGGGTCTGTACACCGTCACAGGAACTCCTGCTGCAAGAGCTGTCATCTGCTTTCACCAAGAAGACTGAAGAGGAGGAGGAGGAGGAGGAAGAGGAGGAGAGGCCATATGATGTCTGAGAAACAAAAATCTATCAAAGTTTGAACAGAGTCTGGTGGAGTCAGGAGGAGTGTGACTCTGTCTCTGTCCAGTTTGAGGAAGGAAAAAATATTCAGCATAAAAGCATAAAAAACTTCATTAGAACTGTTGCACATTTGAAATCCTGTTATCATCACTGTCTGCAGTTACTACTGTCTGACTCCAGGGGACATTGCACAGTTCTTCTGCTGTGAATTCAGTTTAAAACACAACAGAAAAAACTTAACAATATCCACAGGTCTCAGTCCAGGATCAGGATCAGACTGGATCAGTGATTCAGGTTGATCAATGACTGAACTGAACAGCTGAAGGAACAGGTTTTCTCCTGGATCCTGCTCCAACAGACTCTGAGGATCAGGTTCTGGTCCCTTGTCATCAGGGATGTCTGGGGGTGTTAAACCTCCAGGCCCCTGACACTGAGCAGCACGGAGTCGGACCACAGACTCTGATGGTGGAACGTAGACATAAAAGAAAGAGAGAGATGAACACTTTTCAGCAAGGGGATGAAGACGGAGCAGCGTACACTGTGATTGGCTGAGAGGTCACCTGACGATGATGTGACTTCCAGTATTTTGTTGAGGTGTTGATGATAAATGATCATTAAACTTCGCACAGTACATGACGTCCCAGGTGAGGGAGTCTCTGCAGGTAAAGCTGCGCTAACTTGATTTCTTGTAGCTCTGTTTTGTCTCCTCCGGCTTCACTGGGTTCAGCAGCTGAGTCTGACTGAGGACAGAGCAGATACAGAGCAGAGAGTGAAGCAGTACAGTCAGTGTTGAAGCTGCAGGTTCAGCTGATGATCCTCTGTAGCTTCATCACAGCATCAGTTCACCAGGTGTTAAACACTATTGATTGGAGACTGTGAGTGTGACTGTTCATCATCAGATCTGATCCTGATCAGATTAATATTTTTAGACAATATGTGAAGATACAAATTTAAAGTCATATCTGTCATAACTTACATATCTGTATATATAAACTTTATAGCTCTTTATGACATAAGCTCGATGTTACTGTGCAGTGAAACTGCTGACAAGATGAACAAACTGATTCCACTGTTTTTGACTGGGAAAAGTTTGATGTTGAATGAAAACACGACATTTTATTGTACATATGAATGTGTTTAATGTGTTACTGGACCAGCACACTGTCTCTGTATTTTAACACTGGTGCAGTTTAAGTGTTGATTCACTCAGAGCTGCTGTGGCTCAGTGACATCACTGGATTCATCATTTCAAACAAGTTGCAGCCTCTTTATGTTAATTTATTTAAAAACCATTAATGTTCCTGGTTTTTACTTTTTTAAACTGTGACGTATCCTCACTAAAACCACAAACAAATAATCACCATTTAAATGTAACAGATGAGACGAGAGAAATAAATGAACCCACAGTAAAAGAGTATTTTCTCTGTCTGTCCACCAGTCCTCCCATAACACAGTCTAACTGGTCCCAGTCTGACTCTAGCATTGTATCAGACTGGTTTGACGATGGTTAATGTGTGTATATACTTTTTTATCTGTTGCACATTATCCTACAAAGTTGTCTGTCTCCTGATTGTTCTGGAAGGTTTCATGTACATGAAGGATGAAATTAAAATATATTTTGGTTCATAATCTGCAGTTTAGCTCTTCACTGAACGTCTGTGTGTGTCTTTATATCTTTTTGAGGACATGTTGTCTGGTCTCCACTTGCTCTTGGTGCTGTTTGACAGTTGAAGATTAGATTAGAGAGGGGTTACTGAATAAAACTGAACACAGCTGTAGCTACTATTAGATAACACTGAGGTCAAGACCTTTGTATTATGTCCAGTAATTTGGTGATTTGAAGTTCAGATGAGTTTTACATTTTACAATCACACAGGGTTCATACAAACTGAAAGATAACTGAGGCATAAGTGTGAATAACAGTTCATTCACAAAGTGTTCATGTTTCCCTCACCAGTCTGTTCTCAGGACTCCATAATGACAGTGAAAACAGAATCTCAGGAATTTCTGCAAATGTATTAAAAAGTAAAAAACTGAAAGTTTTCTCTGGATCATCTCTGAGATGTTTCTACACCTGGACTGGAGTCCACCTGTGGCAAATCAGCTGACTGCACACACCTGTCTATATAAGATCTCAGGTCTCTTGAACTGCCACTGTGTAACAACTACGAATGGGATATAAAAGTTTGACACAACCAAAATTTGAGAAACGTTTCTGAACATTTTGACTCATTGTGAAATGAGTTACTACCTGAACGAATTCATGAGAAGAAAGGGTTGAAAAATGTATGAAAAGTTGTGGAAAACTGTTGATTTCAAATTTCTGACCCTTCACTTCAAGGAAAAAATATGTCAGAAAAATATTGAATATCTGGGCAAGTATTTAATATCAAAAACTGAAAACATAGTCTTAATTGAGCTCAACATTTTAATGTCTGAGGCTTGTAGAAGGAGACACGAATCAAAAAACGGTGGAATGATTCTTGAACCCGGGAATATAAATAGGGAGATTGCTTCGCATCAAATTGACTTGAAAAAAGTTTGAATGAAACAAGACAATAATCTCTAAACTGGCGTTTCTCATGATACAACGTGAACAAGTGCAGAATAATTCAACTTCATGCACAGACCGCACTGTTCCTTTAATTAAAATGAAACAGTCGGAACCTTTATTATTACCACCGCCGTTCCCCTCCGGACTCTCATACGGGGTGTACCGCATTACAATCGGCTTGTGTTTGATTTTTTTCCGTCTGAAATAATCGTCAAACGTTTCGTCGTCCGGTTCCCTGTTCTGTTCTTTGTAACATTTCACCGAGCTCAAACGTGAACGGACAGTCGGTGTCGGTCGACGTCGCGGCTACGAAAACTAAAAGCCGAAGATGTAGGAGTGTGAACCCGGAGCGGCGGTGTGTGTGAACCGCTACATGCTACGTGTACGGTAACGGTTACCGTGAAGCAAGGTGGCTGGCTGGCTAACGGAGAGAGGGGGGAGAGAGAGAAAGAGACATGGATCCTGAACGAACCGGATTTTAACTTTTTTTTTATTTTTATTTCAGCGAGCAGATGTTCAGAGGCTGTGAGACCGAACCGCCGGAGGTTTGTGCGGTGACAGCGAGCAGAAAGACAGCGCGGAGGACGGCTCGGTCTCCGGCGGCGCTTGGACGTGAGAGGAGATGGTGGAGTGAGAAACACTGAAGTAACGACGCGACCGCTGCTTCTGTCTATCTGAGGGGTGACCGTCTGTCGGTGTTTTAACCCTTAATAACCGAACTGAACTCGGGCAGCTTTCCGTTTGTCAAGATGATGTATTCATCGAGAAGAAAGCCGGTCCTCTACTTCAAAGAGGAGAAGAGGTGTGTTTGTTTTAATGTCCGCGTCACAGCTGCTCGCTTTATTCCTGTTTAATTCACATTGATGGCACATTAATAAAAAAAACTATTGTTAAAGAAAGAAGTGCAGCCAAACTAACGCTTTATCGTCACCTTTTAAAGAAATGAGATCTCTAAGGTTCCCCATCAAGAACACAGGAAGTAAGTAGATACTGTGGTTCCCAAACTGTGGTCCAGGGACAGAAAGAGGTCATTAAAATAATCCAAGTAAACCTTACCAAACAGTGGCCTTCCCCCAAAAGTCAGGCTGAATTTTGGGGGAAATGACTCAAAAGTCATGTTAAATATTTATTTTTTAATGAGTGAAACTGTTAAAATAGTGAATTTGGATTTTTCAGTGGAAACAATGTAGTTTAAATGAAGAGCTTCAACCTTATATGTCACTGTATGTTCCTTAAAGCGACTTATAAGATAATAAAAGGGGAAACAACACATTAAAACATTAATACATCACATTAGTTTGGTGTGTGTTTCTTCCTCCAGTGGATAACTGGTCAAAAATACCATGATGTGGCTTCATGCTCCAGAGAAGTCATGTGACCACAGTAAATGTTGGTTTAGAAAATAAGTGGTTTTAAAAAAGTCACTCCCCCTGAATCAGACTGACAACTTTTCTTAGCTTGGTTTGAGGTTTTTGTGATAAGAGCCGGGGCTGTCACTTCAAGTTCAAAGAAAATTCAAACTGGCACGTAAATCCTTCAAACTGTGTCGTTGGTCGGCTCAGCGCCATATCCTCAAATGTCCTTGACTGAATGAGTGAGGTCTTGAGGAAGTTAAACCATTGGTCGTGCAAGTGTTGGACTCTAACCATTGCCTGCTGCTCTAATTTAAAAAGCTGGAACCATCATATTTCTGCTTGAAAACAGATTTAAACGATTGATTATCAAAATAGTTTCGGATCTTTGCTGTAGATCTTTCAATCCACTAAAAAAACTCCTCATTAACTGCTGCAGCTTTAGTGTATTTATTCAACTATGTTTGTGTCCCTGACACAGTTTGGGATCTCAGATGGTTTGATGGTTTGGTTTGATGGTTTGATGGTTTGGCTCAGATATCTGGATGTTTGTTGCTCTAACCACTGAAACTCTCTTCACACATTAAATACAAACAGCACAGGCTTCATTTAAACTAATGTCTTTTCGTCATCCAGATGGAGGCGAGTTTAACACAAACATTCCTCATGACTTTGTAAATGGTAGTGTTGTAGTTGTGTTATTTCTGTTTTCTGATTGTGTATTTGTCTGATTATGGGTGGATGGATAAGAGATCTCAGGCTCAGTGAGAAAACCTGATTAAAATTTTAACACTGTGAAAAGCTCCATAGTCCAAACCTCAGTCACATTTCTTTATAACCAGATGTAAGGGACCTGTACGTTAATGTTGTGTGATGTTGTCGTTACCTGTTTGTTTGTTGGATTGTTGTGTTTTCTGAAGTTGCCCTGTGTGTTTGCAGGTTCCTGTCTGGTAAATGCACAGTCTACAAGCTGTTCGGCCTATGCATGGTGCTGGTCCTGGTGTCTCTGCTCTGGCTGCAGCTCAGCTGTTCAGGTGAAATGTCCTCCATGCGTGAAGATGGACCTCTCCCCCAGCAGCAGCTGCCGCCGCCCTGCCCCCCCGTCAGTCAGGCGTCTGCGGCAGACGACCCCTCCTGGGGTCCTCACAAACTAGCCCTCATCATCCCCTTCAGAGAGCGCTTCGAGGAGCTGCTGGTCTTCGTTCCCTTCATGCACACGTTCCTCAACAAGAAGAAGATCCGCCACAAGATCCTCGTCATCAACCAGGTGGATCACTACAGGTCAGAACATCACCTGGATGAACCACCAATTGTCATCATTATATATAATATATGATATATAACATAGTATAGACAAGGTCATTCTGTTCTTTTATATGTCTCTCACTTTGTACAGTGAAGCAGTACAAAGAAATGAGTTTGTTTTTTTTTAAAAACCAGGATGCTGTGAAAATGAAAATGATCGACCATATCAGCTCCAGTGAGTCTGAGGATCTGACCCTGTCACATTGGTCCTGTGTGACTGATCATGCTTTACTTTTCAAACTATGACCTCCATTTAAAACCTGAAGAGTATAAGTTAGAAATGACTTTTTGATGAGAAGCAGCTTCATTTTCAGACACATCAGGATTCTCTTCCTCTGTCGTCGGCTGGTTTCACTGGGTTGTTAGGTTGAAGTTACAGAGAGACAGTGAAAGAAAATAGCTCCATGTAAACATATGTTTCACTGGGACTAAAGAATGAATGTCAGGTGATCTGACCTGGGACCAGCTCAGGATCCTCCTGCACCTGGTCTTGACTGATAGAGGGGTGTCTGTGCTACATAGTCAGCCGATTTATTTGAAGACATCCAGAAATCCAAGATCTCTGCATCAGCTGTGTCCACACCGGTCCGTGAGGTCGAAGTTTGTCTCCATCCAAGCTCAGACCAAAGTCCACAAAGACACAAGACTGTTAAGTCCCAGTCCCTCTGTGGCCTGAGGGTTCAGATCTTGATGAGTTTTGGGTGTATGTACATCTGGATTTACAGTTGTCCACATGTGATCAGAGAACAAACTGTGGACAGGTCCCTAATAATCTGAAATCTTTTCAATCTATAGCTCAGCAGGAGCAGATGTCTCACCTGTTGAAGCTCCACATTACTGTTCAGGTGAGGTTGTTGTATCAAACAGCTGCAGACGGGTAACAGTGTTTCTCACCACCTGTTTCAGATTTAACCGAGCGTCTCTTATCAACGTGGGCTACCTGGAGAGTGGTAACGACACAGACTACCTGGCGATGCATGACGTGGACCTGCTGCCCCTGAACGACGCTCTGGACTACGGCTACCCTGAGGACGGACCGTTCCACGTGGCCTCACCTGAGCTGCACCCGCTCTACCACTACAAGACCTACGTAGGAGGAATCCTGCTGCTCACCAAGAAACATTACAACATGGTACTGAGCTTTTCATCAGGTCTTTTCCACTCAGCTGAAGAGTCTGTACTAACTGAGCAGCAGTGTAATGGTCCTCAATGCACAGCAGGGGGAGCCACCCCCAGTGTTTTACTCACAGCTTCTTACTGTTGCACACAAATCTTGACTGTGTAATGAACAGGTGGATTATCATGGTGAATTGAGTTGAATTTGGATCTGGGTCACTGACCAACTTGTTCCATCTGGGTCTGAACCAGTTTTTCATGTTCACATAAATGTTAAAGAAAATAAGAACATCAGCGTCACTTCAGATGCTCCTCATACAGTTATGTAATGATTTGATGTGTCCACTAGATGGAGCTCTTTAACCTGCTGTGATCTTTACCTGTGGTCAACTCAGGCTGCAATTTCATCACTGAACCTTTAAACTTCCTCCAGACATGACAAAATCTTCTGCTATGATTCGTATTTAGTTGAACACGTTTACACATAAAAACTGGTTTGAAGCTCATCTATACTGACTTCCTTGTTGAGAAACCTGGATCAGGCCTTGTGCCCCGCCCACCACCTGCTTGCTCCAGGTCTCCGGGTGAAAGAGCAGAGTATCAAGATGGTTAGAGGAGGAAACATCAGAGAGACTCAGCCACATGTCTGAGCCTCAGTCAGACCCAGACTCAGATGAGGAGTCTGTTGAGACCAGAATCAGAGACTAGCAGACGTATCAGAACAGTTAGTGCAGTTAGCTTCTTTTATTTGTTTAGGTTGTTTGTTGACTTGTAACTGGCAGTGGCTGACACAGTGTTAGTGGTTGTGCTGATGCTAACTCTGGCTCTCTGGTGTATTTTTCCCCGCCCCCTGTCCCCACAATATGACAGGGTTGGTTCCTTAGGTCATATAACGTATGAATTCCTGACTGTCTGAATCTGTTTTTATGAGACTGTCATTAGTTTACTGTGGTTCAAGGTGGAAAAACTCAGTCATAGTGTTGTCTGATTATTTTTCTCTTCATATGTCTTTATTATATAAAAACATAATATAGACATTAACAAAGTTAAACAATTAATCATCTTCATCAGAGGGTCTTCAGTGTTTGGATACCCTCTCTGTTGTAACTGTGGCTGTTCTCCAGTCTGTGTCTCATCAGTCAGAAGATTTTATCGTCCCTGTTTCTGTTTGATTTGCAGTGTAATGGGATGTCAAACAGGTTCTGGGGTTGGGGCAGAGAGGATGACGAGTTCTACAGAAGACTGAGAAAAGCTGAGCTACAGGTAAAAATATAATTCAATCTCCAATAGTAATTTTTCTCACTGTGTATGAAACAGTAGCCCAGAGCCTCAGGTCAGTTTGATCCGCAGAGAAAAAGATGTGACGTCTTGTTTGAATCCTTAACTAATGATTTAGATTAAACTACAGGTATTATACAGTAAACATATCATTAAAGGTACTTTGTTGGGCTGCTGTGGATATAAATTATTAGTAATTTGTCTGATCAGGTGGTTATTATAATATATGTGAAGAAATTTTAATCTAAAAATATATAAAGGTTAAACAAGTCGTCAGGTTTAAACCTATCACAGTGGTTCATTGTTACTGCCTCATCAGGTAGATCAGTTTCTGACAGGTAAAGATGATCTCTCCTCTGCAGCTGTTCAGGCCGAGTGGAATCAGTACAGGATATAAAACCTTCCTCCACATCCACGACCCGGCCTGGAGAAAGAGAGACCAGAAGAGGGTGGCATCTCAGAAACAGGTACAGGTATCCATCCACCTCATGGAGTGTAGCTTCAAGAAGCTGCTGTTAGGAACAACTACAAGCTGATGTAGTTGACAGTGCATATAGATGACAACGTCTTTATTTAACCACGTTTAACCACGTCTTCAAATCTTCCAGTGTGAATCAGAAATTCGACCAGTGTTATTAATAAATCTGTGAAGGATGTGATGGTGACTGCAGACACACCCCCTCCCTCAGCCGATGAACGGTGCTCTGATTACAGGGAGTCTGCGTTTACCTGTGTAAAACTACAAGTGTCTTAATCAAAGCTGCATCAGTTCACAAGGTCACACAGACAAGACACTGACGTAGCTGCAGTGGAGCTATTACACACAGCAACAATTCACACCAAAGATTCTCAAACACTTTAATATTAAAGCAGCAGCTGATGATGATGATGATGATTGGCTGGAGCTCAGAGCCGTGTTTGTTATTTCCACTCAGAGATGGTGAACTTTAAAATAATTTCCTACTGTAACAAATAAATCAGAAAATAAGAATAAACTGTTGATCACTGTTAAGATAAATGCCATCAAGAAGCTGTGAAGGAAACAGGCAGCAGGTTGATTTTGATCTTCAAAAATTAAGAACCAGGACAGAAATATCTTCTAATATCTAAGAGAAAGTGTTTAAAAAAAAAAAAAAAAAAAACAACTCTTGAACTCTCGTCTTTAATGATCCAAAGAGAGAAAAATGTCCTGATTATGTAAACACTTATTATCTGATGAATTGGATGCAGTTCTGGTCAAACTGTTCAAATTCAGAAAAGACTGATGAAGTAAAAATCTTCATTCCTGAATGAGCCACAGAAAAGTCCATCAGGTTTTAAACAAACATTTTAAACACATTTGAAATAGAGGTATTTCCCCCCGTCTGTCCCTCCCTACCCCTCCCTCCTCCTCCCTGTAGGAGCAATTTAAGGTGGATCCGGACGGGGGGCTGACTAACCTTCATTACCAGGTGGAGTCCAGACAGGATCTGACCATCAGCGGGGCTCCCTGCACCATCATCAACACCAAACTGGAGTGTGACCAGAACCAGACGCCCTGGTGTCTTCTGGTCTAGACTGATGGGAGTCCAAGTCCAGTTTGTTCTCCTGCAGGCTCATCGGGTTTTAACCAGCAGACTTGGATCCTTCAGGGAAGTGCTGGTCGTGGTCTTTGAGACTTTGTTTTGAAGACGTGGCTGCAGTGAGCAGACAGAAGCCTGGACGGAAGCAGCCTGGAGGTTAATAAACCTCAGGATCAAACAAACTACATTTCCCTAATATCAGGTACACATCATTAATAAAAATACAACGGGCGGACTGAAACCTCTTGATGACATTGTCCTACCTGTCAGACTGAAGAAGTCTGTTCAGTAACTGTGTTTTCTCACCTGATGAAACTCCCCTGAACTCACCTAGAGACCGTTGGTGTGTGACCTCTACCCTCGGAGCAGTGCATGGAGACGACTGTTACACTGAGCTCATTTCAAGCTGATGAGCATGACAAACCTGAGCTGTTGACCTCTCTTTGTTCTCTGGTACCTGCTGACTTGTGATGGTGTGAACGCAAACTTAAAGTCTATTTTTTTTTTTTTTACTCTGGGCTTGTGCAAATGGAGCAAAGACGGTGGGGTGACGGCTGCCGACAACGCATGTTTCACCAGACATCAGACTGATCTGTCATCATACTGAAACATCAGAGGGTTTTTATTCATGAAACAGATCAAATATAAAATAATCATCAGTCTGTGAAGATTCCTCAAAAACACAAGTATTAGGAACATTTCTAACCTCAAGAGTCTGATTGTGTTGTTCTTTCCCTCTGACACTGTTAAAATGAAGAGTGTATCTCTTCTAATGGTTTTATTTTTTACAGTATGTTCCTTTTAACAGAAACATGTTGAATTAGCCAAAGAAAAAATTGGAGACTCCTGTGTCTCATAATCACAACTGGGTGTCTAATAATTACAAAGGTTTTTTCTCATGACTTTGAGAAAACAGTTTGGCAGTTATTAAATACTGAGTCATAATGATGAGAGAGCATGTCCTAGTTTCTTTTCTTTGAAAACAGTGAGTTTCTACAAAGTAAACTGAGCCAAACTAAGTCAAACCAGCTTGAACTGAAGTGAACTGAAGCGTTAGGACAGTGTGGTGTTTCAGCAGCAGCAGGAACTTCCTCGGTAGCATTAGCAATTAACAATTAACAATTTAGACCAGTCTCATCTGGGTATAAACTAATAAATAATCCCATGAACACAGGCCAGGTTTATTAGTGTTTCTGTAAAAGTTGGAACAAGATTTGAAAAAAATGTCTTATTTGCTTATTTGAGAATAAAATGTTGTCATTATCTGGAGAGTGACACGTGTGTCAGACCTACTCAGAAATGAAGGACAAAAACTTAAGGTTACCTTTGTCTTTAACTGTGTCAGCATCAGTGCAGATTTTAACATGTATGACAGATTAGTCTGTTTCCATGAGAATACTTGTGTCTGTTGATGGGAAGCCAGTGAGGGATCTTGTCCTTATTTCAGCTGTCAGTTAACATAAAACCAGATCTCCAGGAGTTTTTCTGAACATTGAACTTCTCCTTTACACCCGTGGCTCTCTTCTCTGTTCTGGTCTGGCTTTAGTTTAATATGAGAAGCTGCTGACACTGTTCTGTTCTCTGCTGCTGTAATGTGCTGGTCGGCCTCCAGAGAGCGCTCTCAAAGGCGATGGCTTTAGATGAATAGTCTGTACATATACAGACCATGATGTCACACTGATTTTATTCTCCAGAGACAATGGTGCCATGTATTTGTACAATATTCAGTATTTATATAAATCTGACTTTACAAGAAATGTCTGGAGTTGTTTGTTCCTTTTTGTTGTCGTTTTTTTTTGTTAATGTGGAAAACTACCAAGGAGCATGCAGATCCTTGAATTTAGCAGGAAAAAGACAAATTAACTCCACATTTCTAGCTGGAGCTTGTCAGCTAAAAAGAGAACTGTTGCTATCAGACATTAGCGGTTCTAGCTAGCCAGTTGAGCTAATGTAAGCACCATGAGTTGTTTGAAAGACTTTTCAATGTTTCCAAGATTCTTGTTTTAATAAAACAGATGTACTTGATGGCTACACATGATGATATGCTAATAGACTGAGGCCAAAGCTAACGGTGCTAACAGGTCTTTGAGCTAGTTAGCCCAAAGTATAAAAAAAAGCTTCCAGATGCGACACCCATACAGTATTTTTAACGCAACCTATGACAACACAAAATGAAAGTACATAATGCTACTTTACTACTGACAGGTAGTTAGATAATTAGCCAGACGTGCTAACACTAACAGCTTAAATTAGATCAGAAAAACACAGTTTAATCCGTTGGTTATAGTTTTGTTAGTCTGTTTTTGGTTTTGAAAAGGTTAAAGCTAAAAAATATGACCCTGCAGCTTCTCAGTGTCAGCCCTTTAAAAAAAAAATACCTTAATTCAAACTAACTGTGAGGCACAATTAAGAAAAATGAAAATAACTTTTTACTCAGGTACAGCAGAGTAAATGTAGTAATGTAAAGGATTCATAGACTTCTTCCACCCTCAGTCAGATTCACATTCCACCGCTGTATTTCTTCATGTGCTCTGAACCTGTATGAACATGTCAAAACCTTTAACTGCAGGTGGTGACGGCTGTTTGCTGTTGTTCTCAGTCACTGTGAACAACAACCAAAATAAAAGTAAGAATTGAGTGCTTCAGAAAAAACACAGGAAATGTTTTTAACTGAGGGTGAGATCAAATTGTCTTACACGGGTGCGTGTCTGTCTTGACACCACCACTACATATAGTTTTTACCTGTCACCTCCTCTTCTCTCCTCATTTGCATGTCGAGTTGTTGCCGGTGTGACTTTTAACACACTGATGGGTTCTTCAGCAGGAGGAATGCAGATAAATGCAGGTGGATGCAGATAAATGAATGGGTGCTGCTACCTGAGTGATGGATCAGAGGTTAGCAAGAACCATTAGCAGGTTAAATAGCAGGCGTTTACAGCCGGTTAGCCTGTCATCCTGCTGCTCCTAATGAGCCACTGTGGATCTGATAATGAAAGCTCTCAGCCTTCATCATCCACACTCACATACTGCACTTGGACAGAAAAACAGTTGACCTGATTGATTCAGATTAAGCATGTTCTTGCTGTTAAATATTAAGTTCAGTAGCACTTTACTGAATCTGAATTGTCTTGAATCCTTGAAACAGATTTCATTGAAATAATTGTTTCATTTATTTATTTCTGGTATAAATTCATGATAATTTGAGTTCATACAACTGATTAAAAATACAATGAATAAGATGTTAAAAAGGGTAACATTAATGAAAGGTTTGTTTAGCAGAGGGTATGACCTTGGAATTGTGGGATAGAGCAAGGGGTCAAAATTAGCACGGCTGCAGAGGAAAGCCATATGGCTCCAAAATTATATTCTGCATATGGTTCAAGAGTTGCACACGGTAATTGTATTTGATTTGTTATTTGTGTGTAATGTTATTGTCCCTTTATGTGGATAGTGTGCTGAGTTTTCTGTATTTTTGTCTGGTTTCCTTTGTGCTAACATGGTTGAGCCTGATTGTGATGGACACTAGCTTACCATGTTTGAACCTGTTTACATGGTAACAAAGTTACCTTAAAACAATGGAGAGACCTATGTGTGTTTTCAACTTATATGTTTTATTATTTGTAGTTTTCACGGTTTCTTCTGATGTTTTCTTTGGACGAGAGAGAGAGAGAAATCCTCAAAAGACGTGGCCATTGTTTGTTGGACCAGTGTAGCTACAAACAGATTTTGGTCAAGATGTCCTGCAGCTCTCTTCCAGAAGATAAGTGGTCAAACAGTTTATTGGAGAGGTCTCACTGAGTTAAAGAGATGAAGAGGCAGAGTGTTGGCTGGTGGAGGATTTTCAAAACCTGAACCAGATTCTACTGTTTTAAAGGTCCATATAGTATAAAGGTAGATGTCCATGTCTTTTTTGGTTATAAAGCAGATCTAGGTTCTATATTAATACTGTGCCCCACCCACCTGGATCCACCATCCAACCTTGCAGGATTTGGTTTAGTGTTTGTGTGTGTTTACCTGAAATCTGCTATATTTTTTATAGATAACTCAGAAAACAGTCAGTCGATCAGAGGAGCGGCTCAGAGCCTCAGAATAATATGAATTCTACTTTATCGTTCAGCAACAATCAACTAAATAAACGTCTGATTTTTCAGCCTGATACTCTGAACGTAACCTGAAGGTCAACTGGTTGTTGGTTCAGGTCAGAGAATACGGTGTGACCCTGGTGTTAGGCTGATGCTGAGCATCATCAACAAAAATTAACAACTGTTACTGTATCATGATGGACTGTTGCAGTTGGCCTTGTGTGACTGTCTGTGGCTGATTTAGCTTGTGTTTGTTTTCTCTGTAGAGACAGGAGACAACTTCAGACAGCTGATGAAGGACAGATTAGATAAAGGTTCGTTAGCTGCAGACTTGTCCTGATGCCTCCTCCAGATATAGATCCATGAGGTCTGTAAAATCAAAAGGACTCCGCCAGTCATGTGATCAGGAAATTTCAGCCTTTTAAATTTGAAATCATATCTATTCTAAGTGTTCAAACGTACGGGCTGTTAGAGGCGGTGGATGAAAGGTCAGAGTGTAACCAGAGGAATGTGTCATTTGATTTTCTCACCCTGACAGTCAGTTTGTTGTTGTTCTTCCTGTTTACCAGCGTTTTCTGCTTCTGTTTTAACACATGTTGATCAGGTATATTAGCTTAGCCTTGCTCAGCTCCTGGATATCAGCAGCTTGCATTTCCCTGGAGGCCCCTGGGGCCCCGTGCAGCCTTGACAGCCTCTCCCTGTCATCTTCAGCAGACAGACACCAGCTCTGGTGGTACAGTTGTGGATTTTCTGGGGGAGAGCCAAAGACAGCGACAGAGACAAAGAGAGGATGGGGAGAATCTACACCCCCTCCCCTCAAAGCTGTTCCCCCCTGGGTGCAATTTTCACCTTTTGTTGGAGGTGACTGGAAAAAAAAACACCTCAGCTCACCACAAATAGACGACAGCAGCTCTCTTGCACTGCTGCTTTGTGCTAATTTTTTAATTCCCCACTCAGTAATTATAATTCTTTATCTTGGCAGTAATATAAGATAATGGAAATTGTATAGTAATAACTATGAGAGCAGGGCTGCACGGTTCACACGTATTTATAGATGCTCAGGACTCAGGAGCAGATGTGCCACCAACACTTAATTTTCAGCCTTTGTTAATGAATGTGGGGGATTATGTTTCTATTATGGAGCAATTAACAAAAAATAAAAGATAAACTGGAGGGATGAGAGCAAGTAATCATATTCACTACATGGCTAATAAAACACTAAGGGACCAGACGGAGTCAAAACACAAACAAGTGTCATCTGGTGGAGGAAAAACAGACGCAGAAGAAGCTGCATCAGCTGGCTGCTGGTTTTCTTGAATTTCATCATTTGAAGTGTTGGGTTTAGTCCAGAGAGTTAATCATACCATGACAAGTGGCAGTGGTGGGGGTGGGGGTGGGGGTCAACTTTTCTCCAGGGTGAGAGGGAACCCACTACAGAGCCAGCAGTCCTCACAGCATCTCACCTGTTTAACTAAAACTGTTAAATAAATGTAGTGAAGAAGAAAGTTCAATATTCCTCTCTGAAATGTGGAAGTGGAAGAATAAAGTAGTATCAAACGGAAATACTCAAGTACAAGTACCTCAAAATTGTACTCAGGGTAAATGTACTTAATTATGTTCCACCACTGCTAATATAATTACTGAGCCTTTAGCACACATGGATTTTAATATTGTTCAATGACACAACAAGTAACTCCTCAACTCCTGAGTGAAAACAAAGTTGGTGTCTGTTAGCTAATATGAAAAAGGTAAAAGACTTACTAAACCACCACAGACACACAAAGACTGTAAACATGAAATAATAAACTCTATATTGATGTCAAAATTCCTGCTATACAGACTGAACTATTTTACAGAGAAACTGTACAGAAACTTAAAACTGTTTCTGACCGAAGATGTTCTGAGATCAACCAGCACAGGAACACAGCAGCTAGAGAAGACAGAGAAGAAGAAGACGACTGATGACAAATTTAAAATTGATAGGAACAGTTCAATTATTAACACATTTGTAAACCACAGGACACAACACAGAGAACCTTTAGAGTATAGTTTACAGTGTATGTGTGTGTGTGTGTGTGTGTGTGTGTGTGTGTGTGTGTGTGTGTGTGTGTGTGTGTGTGTGTGTGTGTGTGTGTGTGTGTGTGTGGTTTTTGCCGTGTCGGCATCAGTCCACCTACAGATGGTCGGACTCTCACTCGTCTGTCACACTCTGATTGGCTGCTTCACTGCTGCTGCTGGAAGCTTCTGAACCAAACCTGACAGACATTTCTCTCTCTCTCTCTCTCTCTCTCTCTCTCTCTCTCTCTCTCACACAACACACAAACACACACACTCAGACTATATGGCATATATAGGAGGAACAGTATAGTGACAATAACATAAAACAGCAAAGATGAGGTCTGTTCATAATGAACAGCTCAGTTCATCTCAGCATCATCAGAATATTATATATGAACTAATTAAACATCACTGAGCTCAGATTACTGCTCTAACTTCACGTGAACGAATTCTTGATGTTAAAGTTGAATGAAGATCCAGTTTACAAAGACTGAACTGATCAGAGATGAAAACACAATATCTCATCAACATGTCAGCATTTCACATCATCTTACAGCAGCTGTAATTAACACTAGATTAAAGTGTTTTGCTTAATTAATATTTCACTCTGAGAGGAGATAAAGTTACAGAATTAAAATCCTCAAAGAGCTGTTGAATTTTGATAAATTGTTGGATTAAAATATACCACTGTAATGTTACAGGTGTCAGTGTATTTGTAGGTACAGGTAGATTTTTTTCCCTTTTTATTCATTTCAGAAGGAAATGAGGCGAGGTGCACCAGCACCTCACTATGTGTCCACATCCACCTGAAGCGTTTCAGTTTTATTTCTCTGTCGAACATCAAACTGTATAATGTGAAACAACAGTGTTTAGAATAAAACATGAAATCCTGTTTTTATAAGGAGTTTGGAAAGGAGGCATATAAAAATAACAAGTCTATAATAACAACAGGAAATCTCATTGAGATCAATTAAATATTAATAGAAAAACAAGCCACTAAACTTCAAGGTGTGCTGCATCCCATTAGTAAGATACTGGAAACCAGTCTGTCCCAGTTCAGGTCTGGTATCCTGTGGTTCTGGTGTAATCAGCTCTGAACTCAACCACAGATGTTAAATATCTCAGCTGCATTGAAAGTAAATGTGTGTCAGTGAAGACCTCAGACAGGAGATCAGCATGATCTGGTCCTGGGTCCAATCTTCATAAAGGACAATCTGGTAATCCAGTATTTCTACACTGTCCTGTTGGTACTGTCACTTCAGAAACCGGTCTGAATACTTCTTAAGCCACTGACGTACAAGCTGTCAGTCTGGTACAGACACAGTGAGGTTCAGTGTCAGACCACTGGAGGGCGCTGTGCTGTTTGTTATGAACCAGACGGGTCTAGCAGTCGAACACACAGGTCCACAGGTTCACTGACTTTTCAGCACAAACACTCACAGATTCATCAGGTCTTAATGAGACAGGAGGTAAAGACTCACTCATTTAGTTCAGTTAAGTTTCATCCTCAGTCCTGAGTCTGTAGAATTGGAAACAAATAGATTTATTAAGTGTCAAGTAATGACCTGTTTTGGTCAGAATTAATTAACTGGGAGTGAACCAGTTGAACATGTCATTAACAGTTTTTAGGTAATTGTGCTTTACTTGAGTAAGTCCATGTTTTGTTACTTTACACTTCTACTCCACTACTTTTATCTGACAGATTTTACTAAAAAAACATTTTCAACAAAGACATGTTGATGTATTGTTATAGATTATCTATCAATATAAAGTGGTTCAAATTAGCTCCACCTTTATTTACTGCACTTATTGAGACTGTCCTGTAACAAATGAGCCCATAGGGTGTGTCAGCAGGTCATTATTACCCACAGTTAGGTTTTGTTGCTAGGCGACATCTAGTGGTCCTAGTAATTATGACAGGAGCAAAGGGAAAAGTGCAGTGTTGTAGTACATAGAGCGACGTATCAGAGGGTTGATGGATGTTCATGTTAAGGGACTGGTTAGAGACTGGTTGGAGGGCTGGTTGGAGGACTAGTTGGAGGCCTGGCTGGAGGGCTGGTTGGATGTGTGGTTGGAAGTCTGGTCGGAGGACTGGTCAGAGGACTAGTTGGAGGACTAGTTGGAGGACTGGCTGGAGGACTGGTTGGAGGGCTGGTTGGAGGACTAGTTGGAGGACTAGCTGGAGGACTGGCTGGAGGACTGGTTGGAGACTTGTTGGAGGACTGGTTGGAGGGCTGGTTGGAGGGCTGGTTGGAGGACTAGTTGGAGGACTAGCTGGAGGACTGGCTGGAGGACTGGTTGGAGACTTGTTGGAGGACTGGTTGGAGGGCTGGTTGGAGGGCTGGTTGGAGGACTGGTTGGACCTGTGACAAGTATCTGTCTTATCAGAAATGACGTGTGTGTACCTGTTTATTTACATTAATGACTGTGTGTTATTGTGTATTAGAACTTGAACAGTCTATATATTATTTCTGTACTGTAGTGTGTCAGTAACCCCCCCCCCCCCGGGTCTCTGGCCGCCGGCGGCCCGGCGCTGAGTTATGACATTTTTGGCATAGCTGTGCTGCAGGTGAAAACACGTCGCTGTGAAATGCAGTTTAACTAATGGTTCACCTCCTGCAGCAATTTGTCCTCCACAACAACATAAATTACCGTTTAGGAGACGACTGTCGGCCTCCGGCGGTCTGACACTCTGACTGACAGTTTGGATGAGCTCAGTGGCGCTTCTCAAACTTAGGTCTGGAGACCCCCAGGGGTCCTGCAGGGGTTTCCAGGGAGTCCCCCTTTTAAAAATCAACTTTGACGTACAAGAATTTCCTCAATTACAGACTGAAAAGAGGCTTTAGATTCAGCCACACATCTGTCAGGCAGCTGTCTGATCAGGTCTGTAGTCTGTGTGTAAGTGGCCCACAGAAAACCAACACATCACTTCTAACTGAATATACAGTTTTTAGAAAAACAGCCTCTGTTCACTTCAATGAACTTTATTGATAAACAAACAAAAAAAAAGTTAACAAACATTTAAAAATAATGTCTCTACACCTCAGTGCAGGAAGATGTTGTTTGTTGTATATGAAAAACCATCATCTGTTCCCATGTTAATGTGTGAAACAAAAACTTCAACAAGTTAACATGACATGTTTGGACAGTTTATTTTTGGACATCATTATTATCATTATATTTGGATGTTGATGCTCCACCACACACCAACATCAGAGATGGTGGTTGTCAAGCCAATTATGTTGTTGTACAGTTGTGGTTTCTGACCGTCAATGTTGTGAAACGTTGCACATGTGTAGTGGAACTAAAACCTGTAAAGGTGTTTCAAACTTTATCTTCAGGTAAAGTCACCAAACTTTTTAACTGGTGATACATTAAGTTTTTATGACCTGGTGACCTTTGAAAGTGACGTTCAGACCCTCCCAGTTCGTTAGTGTGAAATAACTGTCCGCTGGCGTTGCCAAGATGGCTGCTGAGGGGTGAGGTTTGCCCATAGCTGTGTCTCAATTCAGGGGCCACATCCTTTAGAGGACCTGGTCTACAAAGGTGTGGCCCTTTGTAGCCGTCGTAGACCATGAACGCTGAACCGAATTTTCTTTTTGCGTCACCAGCTGTTCCCACCCTTACTGTTATGTTGTAAAGTTCGGCTATTGCCTAGCAACCTTGACAACATGTAACTAATTTTCACCTGATCTTGAGGTTTTAAGGCTCTTGGTTTTAACAGTTGTACCATTAGCTGTTGAACGGAGCTGAAACACAATACTTAGATTTAACAGATTTAACTCTCTGTCAGTGTTGTTTGATGACATATTATTTTCATTACTGGCCACAATGAAACTTGCGATATGTTAGGCTACGAAGGATCCACCTGTTGGATCTTTCTTTGTCCAGGAAACAAAGGAAACATCTGAAATAGCCTCAGAAATGGGACAGTCTAGTCCTCAGCTGCAGCCTCTGAAGGATCAGACCCTGAGCTGAGGCACAGCTCTTTGTAACTTTGTGCTACACTTGTTCAGTCTCAGGTACTGCAGCTTCTTTGGTGGAGCCACACATTTAAGGTGGACCAGCTTCCCATATATTCACTGATGTTTTCAGCTATATTTCATCTTTCTACCCTCACAACTCCTTCAACCGTCACTGGAGGAAAATAACCTCAAAATGCTTTGTGTTTGTGTCATCAGCCTCAGTCAGTCAGTGTTTGATCAGGTCAGGAAGCACAGTGAGGTGTGTTTAACACTCCTGACAGCTGACTGTAGGACATCGCTAAGATGAAAGAAGCTGACAGAGCCGAAGAGAAGAGGCCCAACATAATGTCTTTGTGTGTCTGTGTGTCAGTGTGTGTGTTTCTGTCAAAGGGAATGTCGTCCAACCACGTTCATGTCTGTGTCGCAGGAAAAGCTTGTGAGGTGAGAGCAGTAATTACAACAACAGATGTCAGTGATAATAAAAACCAAAAATCATACACACACTGGTTTTAAATGAATAATCAGGGAGTTTATCACGCTAACTTTACTGTTCGTAAAAGTATGTCACTGCATTTCATTGTTAAAAAGATCAACACATGACTGAGTTGTTGGTCAGTTTCAGTTGTGCAACA
This sequence comes from Trachinotus anak, assembly GCF_046630095.1. Taxonomy (NCBI): domain Eukaryota; kingdom Metazoa; phylum Chordata; class Actinopteri; order Carangiformes; family Carangidae; genus Trachinotus; species Trachinotus anak. Next base: position 13,608,134 of record NW_027273872.1, on the reverse strand, counting down.
GTAGCAGTGTATTTCAGTGATATTCAGGTGAACGTCTGTAAAGTGCAGCTGTTGGTTAAAAAAATCCCACAGATCCACACTGACAGTCATCTCTGTAGTTACTTTATAAAAGAATAAATTCCTAACACAGAGCTGTTAAACTGTAAACACATCTAAAATATTATTATTATTATTATTATTATTATTAATACAGACCTCAGGGTAACAAAAATAAATTGTTATTTTCCTTTAAAGCATTATCAGTTTATTCTTGTAGAAGATTTAAACAAGTGCAGATCATGATGGACGAGATCAAAACAAAAAATGTAATTTCTCTCAGTGGTCGAAAGTAACTAAGTACATTTACTCAACTACGACATTGAACTGCAAATTAGAGGTACTTGTACTTTGAGACCGTCCTGTAACAAAACACGCCCATAGGTCGTCTGTGCAGCAGGTTATTATAAGCCATAGTTAGGGTTTGTTGCTAGGCAACATCTAGTGGCCGTAGTAATTATGACAGGAGCAAAGAGAAAAGTGAGGTGATGTAGTATATAGAGCAACAAAGTCCATGTCAGGAGGAGGGTGGAGTGGATGGATGGGTCAACAAAACACAGGACTACAACACAGGAGAGCGGTGTTTGATTACTATATGAAAATAGCAGTTTATGTTGTTTCTTTTCTCTATGACCGTTTGTTGTTATAATTGTAACCATGACAACAAACATCGTCTAATGTTGGGGAAGTACTTATTTTAACCCAAATAATCATCTTTTCCTAAATCTAACCAAGGCGACAAAGGTAGACACTACAGGCACTCCCATGGGGATCAGAGTTCTGACTGCAGGACTGGTTAGAGTTCTGGTTGGAGGACTTGTTGGAGACTAGTTGTTGTGTACTTTACATGAGTGTTTCCATTTTCTGGCACAGTTCATTTTAATAAACGGTTTAAACAGTTCACCCATTCAGAGCTGAGATGATGAGTTTATTGACAGGAAATTAATAATCATTGTCCTTGCCCCTTTTGCTGCTTCTTTAATGTTATCGTTGGACAAAACAAACATTGGGATCTTGTCACTTTGGATTCAGAGTAACTGTGATGAAGTTTTTACAAACCAGGTAATCAATCGATTAATCAAGACAGTAACCTGCAGATTAATCTATTATGAAAACAAGAATTTGTTCCAGTCTATGGACAAGTTCATTTACTTATTTTCTTCACTAAATATTTCTCTTCTTCCTTCCTTCTGTCCTTACATCCTTCTTCCCCTTGTTATATTAACTTCTTCCCTCAATCCTTCCTTGTTTCCTCCCTTCCATACTTTCCTTTCTTCATATCTTTGTCCTCTGACCTTTGACGCTGGAGTCCATTTGACTGTGAGCACTTGTTTCCTTTTGTTCCAGTGTTGAATTCAGGACTTTTCCTGTTTGCCCAATGTGGTGAGTTCAAAGACAGACAGGTCTTGTCTCGATTATAAAGTGACACCTCATATATTCATGTGAAACCATCAGCAGTCAGAGCGGCTGAGCCTCAGCGGGTGTTTACTGATGGACGATGTGTCTCTACACGACCTTGGCCGTCACCCGGCTCTCTGTGAAAATGGCCTCTACGTCTCGGTGCTAAAAATGAACATTTCAATATGTTGCTGGTTTCATCACAGACATGTCCACAGACGTCTGAACACACACCAGTGATTGGTCGACTAAATAAGAAATAGTGAAGTGAAGTTTCTGCTGCACTTTCTTTTGTTCTCGTGTCCTGCATACTGAAGCTCATCTTCTCTTCTTCTATTATAATCACTATAGTGATATGTATTGATTGTTTGATAGTTTTGTATATTAGTTTTCATCTTGTCTGTTTAAATGGCTGAAGAATTTTTTAAAACATGAGGAAAAGTTTTTTCCTTAATTTGTATATTTGTTCAATGAAATATGACTGAAATACAACCAATTGGCTGATTAATCATCTTCTTTTTTGGTAATAAGTATATAGATATTTTGATTATTTTAGTCTAAAAAGTCAAACATTTACTGTTTCCAGCTTCTCAAATATATTTGATGCTTTTCCATGCTGTTCATGACAGTAAACTGAGTGTGTTGGCTGAAATTACAAGAGGTAATCATCAGATTGATCCATAATGAAAATAATTGTTAGTTGCATATGTAGTTCTGAGTCATCAAAATGTTGTTATATCCCAAAACAAACTGTGGGGTCAACATCTTTTTATCCGTTCTGTGGTGTTAGCTGGAAGCTAGCTTTAAAGTGACACTCATTTCACTTTAAAGGACCTATTTGTATGTTTTGCTATTTCCACTTAGCCACTGCTAGCATGATCAGTCGTTTACTTACCAGTCTTATTATACACGTAATATACACAAGGTTACAATTTGTCCTCTGAGCAGCTACTTTTTCAGTATTGGAAAGTGACGAGATAGTCCGAACTGGGCTGGAGCTAGCTGGTTAGCATGCTAACTTTAGTAGAATAAAAGACATGATGGAGACAAGAGCTAATATTGGTGTTTATTTGCTGGTGAGGAAAGAATGAAGTTTGATGCTGAACTCACAACATTTCCTCTAGACAGTTGCCAATGCTAATGTTAGCTATGTAGCAATAGCAGAACTTGCATGCTAAACAACCTGCAGTGGGACACTGACCAAAGACGTCTGTGGGATTTCAAACACGTTTTCAGCCCGAATAACCTCCACAGGCTACATACCATACACCACCCACATCACTTTCATCACATTCTGTAGGAGATGTTACTCAAGAAAAATACTTCACATTTCAACTTCTTTTTTGTAATTATACAGCTTCCTGCATAAACAAACGTCAATATAAAACTGAAATGATTCAGTATGAATGTAATGAATGTGAAACCATCCTCTGATGTCATCAGCAGTAGACGGAGAAGATCACAGGATCTGCAGTGACAGAGGTGTCTCCTCAGCTTCCTCTTTTCTTTGTGTTATTCTTCTCTGACTCTCCGGACGTACCTGTTGCCTCAGTGCTACATGGTTAAACACGTACGAGGACAAAAAGCAAACACGCTGTCAACATGGCGGACCAGCAGGCGGGTAAACAAACATCGACGAGCAGGGAGGCGTTTAGCAGCTAATTGTCTTCACTGGGGAGATGATACGGCCTTAGTTAAAGCCTGTAAAGTCCCAAGGCCTGGGGGGTGGAAACATACGCTGCAACAGGAAGAGCCCAGGGGCACAGAGGAGGATTCATACCCCCAACACACACACATAAACACTCCCACACCTGACTGAGAACACACACACACATACATGAGAGCAGAGAAACATCAACACACACACTGATGAAGAAATGAGAAGAAATGCATGAGTGTGCCTCAGCAACACGCACACACACACATACACACACACACACCTGGAGACAAAGGGAGTATCTATCACCAACACACACACCTGAACAGCCCCCTCCTCATCACACCTGTCAACACTTCAGGTGATATAAACATCCTCTGAGCTCGTCAAGCAGGTAGATCTGCACATCAAAGAGAAACACTGAACACTGACAGGGCAGCTCAAGATCAGCTCTGAGTCCAAAGTCCTGATGGACAAGAGCAAGTCCACCATGGACTTGGACTAAAGGAGTCCGGATACAGATGTTGGGCCAGTTGCTGGGATTAGCTGATTCCAACAAGTTTTGACACCACAACAAACCAAACAATAAACAAGACCAGATGTAACAGAACAACCAGGAAGACACAAAACCAGATCCTCAGGACTTAGACCAGACCAACAATAAACAGACCAGTTCTGGACCAGATCAGACAGTAGAGTTCACAGTGCTGATGCTGCTGTAGATTAACTGATGAGTCTTTCTCATGGGAGGGAATGAACATCATGTTTGAAGTATTTTGTGTTTAAATGTCATTGTAGAGTTTAGAGATCTGAAGGTCTGAATGAAGGATTAATGTGGACTCTGCTCACTGGAAAACACCACAACACTAAACTTCCACCAGGTCAGGTCCGAAACTGATATGAAGAGAAGTGATGCTGCTGCTGACTGAGGTTAAATCACAGCCACACAATCAAACATCAGTAAAGCTGCTTATAAAACTACAGCAAAGCCACTGCAGATAGAAATCGGATTAAGTTAATTAAACCTACTGAGAAAAAGATGTTCAAACTACAAAGAAAAAAAACAAGATTAATCCAAAAAAGTCTCCTGTCAGTTTATTGCATGTGACTGCTTGTTGATAGGTAAAATATAAACCACTAAAATAAAATACTCCACTGTTGATGGGACACTTCTGGATCATCAGCTTTGGTTTAAGAACAATGACTGCGTCAGTGTGGTCATGTGACCCAGGAGGTTCATCCGTGATGATGATGTCACTGTGTGAGCGCTGAGCAACACTTAGCTTTTGCACATGAACTACACATAGGTGTGTGGACTGTGCTACCTTCACAGTGGTCAGGATAAAAGAGAGAAGCAATGGTGAAAAAAATTTGGATTTTTCCTGTGGTTTTATGGCCACAAACTGTTTCTAGTTTCAGTCGTTAAGGACACAGAAATGGTCGTAACGTTATTTCACTACTTGAATCACTTTGAACACATGAATGACTACCAGCAAGTTACTGCAAACTCTAATTAACCTGCTACCTTTAATTACCCCATTGACCCCAACACTGTCAAACACATGTTTGCCATGGACGGAGGTCTGAGAGAAAAGTACATTTTGTGTGCACCTGAATGCATCATAACACCAAACAAAGTCCTTGAGTCTGAAACAAAGAAACCATCATTTACAGTTGAAGTTGACTTGACTCTCAATTTAAAGGAGATTAAATATTATAATTTCAACACTCAACAAATCCAGCCAGCAGTTCTGCCTTGAGGCTAAAAACCAAACCACAGCAGAATGAACCAGAACTAATCCTGGATGTGGACCAGAAATGAATGGTGAGGATCGGCTGTAGAACTGATCCAAACTTAAATGAATTGAGTAGATGTGAGTGGTTGTTTTTACTTCCTGTCGTCCTTTCTTTCTCTCTGTTATTGTTCCTCCGTTTAAACCTGATCACCTTTTCTGTCTGCTGCTGCTCCTCGTTAAATCTCATAGTTTCACCGCTCCATAAATAAGGCGTTCCCCCCTGTCGTCTTCACTTCCTCCCTGCAGCTGTCTGACGGCTCTGCCTACCTCCAACACTAAACCTGAAGGGGAGGGGGTATGGCTACTTAGGTGGTAATATATCGTCCTGGATACCACAGGTGTCTTCCTAAAGTGGTCTGGATCAGATAAGAATCAACCCTCCACCCCTTTCCCGCCTCCACACTTTAGACCCCCCTCGACCCACCTCTTCCTCCAACCACACTCTGAAACATTAAAGAGCATCAGGAGCCTGGAGGTCTACTCAGTTATTGGGCCTCTGATCCAGACATTACTGATCAGATATAATAATCATTACAAACTGACACTGACAGGTCTAGAGGTCATAGGTCAGCCAGGAGAGAGGCTGATGACTGTCCACTCTACTCCAGAGTCTTCAGCCCCTAAAACAGAGACTTTCTGAAATGCTGCCGGACCCGTTTTAGTCTAAAACTCCAGGGTTGTGTTGAGACCTTTGGGAACGATGACGTAGACACCAATGGTCACTCCTGATTGGGTCTTATCAGCCTTGACTACCGGTGGTGAAAGCAACATTTACCACTGGTAGTGGTTGTTGTTCAGTTTTTTCTTTTTTTTTTAACTCTACAACTGTCTTTGCTGTTCCTCGTTCAGACTATTTACTGTAACTAATCAACTGCAGAGGAGACAATCTGCTTCCTGTTTACACCGGCTGCACATGCTCAGTGTAGGTGAATGGTCATGTGATGTGTTTTCAAGTGTGTTAGTGTGGACAGAGATGGTTTTAGTTTTAAAATGAAACATAGTCGTGTGGACAGAGCCTTAAACTAAACTGATGAATCCTTAATGTGTTATCAAACATGACATCAGCTTCAGCAAAGAGAGCAAGAGTCTCTGGTGGTAAACCAATGACTGAAATGTTCAAATACAAATCATGGAAAATAAAATTTGCCACAATCTTATCCTCATTAACTCAATCCAGAAACATCTTTGTGGTGCACGTCTCTTGGTGAAGCATCATTGACACCAGACTGTTTGTCAGGTGCAATCACCGTCAGCATTAAATATATAATAAACCTACTCCGTGATGATCACAGTGTGTCTTGCTTCATGTGAGACCCTCCTGTCTGAACCTTTATTCTTCAGAGTGTGGATCAGACCCCGTCAGAAAGGAAATGTGCATAATGATATATGAAGCAGACAGGCAGGGCTTGGCAGTAAATTCACAGACAGTACACTATGGAGGTGTGTTTGTTTTTTTTTCTCTTCTCTGGAAATTACCTAACACATGTGAGCGGCAGGAATCTGGGTTGTAGGCCTTCATACCTGTTGAGGATAATAACAGGTATTTTAGCAGCAGGATGAGTGGATGATTGTAGCAGAAGGCATTTTTTTTTCTTGGGGGTGGGGGGGTGGGGGGGGGGGGGGGTGGACTTCAGTGATTGGAAGTGTAAACTGGCCATGACAAGTGGCTGTAAATTACTCCTTAAAACATCCATTAAAGCTCATCTGACACTGATGCCATCCATCAACATGCCTGAGTGACAGTGATGGTGTGAGAGGCTTCTGTGATGAATGTGACGTTTCTGTATGAGGCAGAGATGAGAAGTCAAAAACATGTTGTCAGTGACTCAGTGATTAGAAACACACCCCAAATGCTGAGCTGCCATGACAGATGGATGATTAAATACAGGAGATAACTGCTGGATTAATGAACGAGGGCCCTGGGCCCCCCGAGCAACGGCCTTTTTGAAGTGACATTTCCTGTAGGAAAGTCAGCCACACAACTGACAGAGACATAAAATGACCACAGAGCAGCAGCAACAAGAAAGCAACAAAAGAAAGACACAAAACAACCACAAACAGACTCAAAAGGATACAAAGAGGCACAAAATAAACACAGAGATCCAGGTTTTTTAATTATTTGATTTTTATTGATTTATTGATTGATTTATTGATTTACCATTGGAATCAGTGATGGTAACATACCTCTCTGTATAATCCAGTACATCTGAACAGCAGCAAAAATTACATCCTCCAGAATGATCACAATGTTGAATCAACACCTCTGACATGTTTCAACAAAAACTAACCTTCATGAAAGAGGATTCATTGTATTAGTTTTAGCTCAGTGTACCTAATAAACTGTCAACAGAGTCTGTGTTGCAGCTTTGTGGCACACACACATTCTTTTAACACTAAAATTATTGCATGTAAGCAGGTGTTTTAAACGTGAGTAAACCTGCTAAAAAAACAGAATAGTAAAGACTCCTCTTCTGTTTGGACTGAGGACACACAACTGCAGGGAGCAACACACATGCGCGACAGAAACACACGACCAGAAATAAACATGTTTACAGCCTGATACAAAAAAACAGTTTTGGTCTCTAATGCTAATTTCCTCCTTCATGACAACTGTACGGCGGTGAATTGTGATATAACTCACCCGTTTATGTTTTAGTTGGGACTAAAGTTATGTAGAATTGAACATTTTTGGATTAGTTGGGATTTAGGGGTGGAGTCAGGCACTGCCAAGGTGACGATGGTGGAGGAGCTCACTCTGAGCTTTAAAACCGCTCTTCAGAAACCTGTGTGTGACGTCACAGACACTACACCCATCTTTATTTACAGTCTCTGGTGCAGACTGGTAAAATGGATCCGTCAAGTCTCATTGGTTGGTGCTCCTGTCAGTGTCTGAGCCCCCGTGTGAGATGCTTCGATCGGTGATTGTATGTTTTTGAAACTTATTTCAGGGCTGCAGCTCACTCTGTTATCCCTGAGTTCAGTGTAGCTGCAGTGTTTCTGGTGTAACAGCACCGTGCTGGACAGGTGACAAGTGTGTTCAGAGTGTGTGTGCTGACAGCAGGGAAAGGAGTGAACATTAGTGTGTTGTGTTTACATCACTCCTGATCAGAGCCAGAGCTGATAAATATCTGTGACTACTGCAGACTCATGTGACCTGGGAGTGAATGATGATTGTAGCCTTTCACACTGACGACAAAATCCAGATGTTAGTGGGTGTTAGTGTGTTTGTTGACCTTCTTAAAAGGAG